>NW_024609835.1:115451666-116057742 GCF_016920785.2 Ixodes scapularis
GACACTAATAATTCAGCACTGTC
This sequence comes from Ixodes scapularis, assembly GCF_016920785.2. Taxonomy (NCBI): domain Eukaryota; kingdom Metazoa; phylum Arthropoda; class Arachnida; order Ixodida; family Ixodidae; genus Ixodes; species Ixodes scapularis. Next base: position 115,451,690 of record NW_024609835.1, read on the forward strand.
ACGAAAAAAAAAAAAGAAGAAACGTAATGACCAGAAGGCGACACAAGAGCTCCATTTGTGCGCGAATTAATTAGATGCCCCAAAACGCAACACAAAATAAACAAGGCAAAAAGCATAAACGGAAAGTTTCAACAAGAGTGTATTGTCTCCTATAAAGCCAAATACGTAGTACTTGCTTGCATCTGGTACTTAGTACGAATCAACCCTACTAATGATACACTTTATCAGGCGTGTATATTTACTGATTTGTTAACAGCTATATGCGAGGCATTAAACCAACATTCAACATATTCAGGTACAGGAAAGAGGCAAAAATATACACTGCCAGAGAATGTAGACTGTCGGTGAACGGCTGCTCGCTCTGCTGCGCGCGTTTGACCGAGATCGAGGGGCACTGGTCGGTGAGTCAACTTTCAAACACGCAACTTCTCGTTTTGAACGCTTTGTCGAAAGAGGAAAAAAAAACTATCCAACTAACATACGTCCTGCGTAGCTAAGCGTTCGGCTGTTTTGGCGATAAATCCAATCATGACGTTGTTGAGGCACAGCTTTTCACTTCTTTGTCGGTGGGCATGCAGAAGCAGGAGATGAGCGAGGCGGGCCTGCGTCATGCGACTCCATAGGTAAGTTTGTACTCGCCTCAGCGCACTGAAAGAACGCTCCCCTGATTCCGCCTACGTTAGCACCGTTAGTCAAAGCTGCACAAGCCTGACAACCTGGAACAAGAGATTCAGAGCAGTTCAAGACTGCGCCTTCAGTACTTCCACCTCATCATCGACTACGGTCACCTCTATGCCAGAAAGAACCACTGGGAGGAGTACAAGCTGTGCATTTAGCCTTCTTAAATCAAAGTCGCTGCCTTGGACGCCAAACGCTTATTTTAACCTTTCCGCATTAAATAGCTGTCCACGTGCACCGCTGACAAGCGTGCATTGCAGCTTAACCTGCAGAATCATGCCAGGTTGGTCGAACCGGCTCTTTATTTCAGACGTTACGCAATCAACTGCCTCAAAAAAAAAAAAAAGAAGAACTAATTTCGAAAGTTAGCCGTTGCATCCAGCACCACTGTAGGGAAGTGGGCGTTCACGTCTGCTCAAATATTGTTGGCGGCTTTACAGTTCTGGTGGTTGTGGGCTCCCTCTTTTTAAGGTCAAGCTCCACGGAGGCATTCTTGGTTTCGGCCTAAGCTCTATCAAAACCCTTATCTATTTTCAAATTCATCATAGCTTGATGGAGAGCTTCAGCCGCTTGCATCGTTCCAGTCGCACTGTATTTAGGACTCTGAAGAACCCTGGCAAGTTGTTCACATGGGCCGAAGAGTTCCTTTGACATGTTCAGTCCGAAAAGTGTTTCAAACTTGTTGAGCAGTTTTTAGTACCCTCTCGACCATCTCCAAAGAAAATCTTGGCGTTGCAAAATATCGTAGATCGTAGCTTGAACTCTCTCGTAGTTCTGCAGAACTCGTTTTATGAACTTCACTCGCACTGTGCACCTCGTTGAACAGAGTGGCAGAAGACTAATTGCCTCCACGCACCATTGCTGTGACGCGTCTACGCATGAAGGGAGGACTATTCCTATGCATGTGTCCAGCATTACGTAAGGGTAATGTTGGACACGTCGTTTAGAGTACTTAACGCTTCTGCGACTACTCTGCCGCTTCTGCGAACCTCCAGCAGAGCAAAAATTGAAAAATGGCTGACAGAATGCACGTAAACAAACTTTAACTGAATGTCGCTTTTCTTTTGAACACAAGAGAAACACCCAGACATGTTTGCTGCACCATCAAAGCAGTGTCCCTAGAAAGCTACTGAAGTCCAGCACTAGACGAACGAGCATATCTTTGACTTCTGTGAACAGCGTGTTAGCCTTTCAGTTGAAGGGCTGTAAACCCCGATAAACTCTCCCTTGAATTCGAACAACACATTTTCGACCCAACGCAACCATAGACTAAACTGCTTGTCTCCGGCAACATCAATTGTCCCGTCGGCGATGATTCCAAAAAAAGGGCTCCTTTTCACCTCTTCTACAGTGTCGCGTTGTAGTGTGGGAGCCATGATTTTGATTATTTATTTTTGGATGACACTGCTCAGCTACTTGTCTTGTCGAGTTAGCCAGGTCTGAAGAGCAGGCACATCCTAGGAGCGTTCCTCTAATAAATCAACTAGGTTGCCGTCCTGTAGAGTGTGCCCAAGTAGAGCCTGACCTTTGCGCCAGAAGTACCGAATAGAACTCACAATGACGCGAAGAGCGTTCCTGGACTCTTGGTGCTGCTTCATGGAATTTCTTGTAAGGAGCTCAACAGCACGTGCACCCTTTGTTTGGCCAAGTTGGTGCTGCACGGCGTCGAGATGATACGTTCTCTTTTCATTCCTGAGAAACTTCTCAAGCGCGATCTTCCAGTTTGAGAACCCACTCTGTAGAAAGCTGACCTGTAAGCCCGGAATGTGACCCCTCTTTCCTTAAACGCAATACTACATTCGTGACAAGGCATGCCACCGCGATCAGTGACGTAGTGGAGCCAATGAAACATTTGAAACCACGCATGCCGGCAGGACATGTTACCTCTGCTCTTTTTGAGCAGGTAGCTTTTTGCTGGCACAAATTTGCCGGCGGCTACAGTATCTTTCCCATGATGGTGTTGCTCGTCCGGCAAACATGACGTTGAAGGAGCCTCCACGCGTTCAAGATCATCCAAAGCATCAATGAAGTCAGGGCTAGGAGAAGTCTGCCGGTGCTGCGTGTATTTATCAACAAGAAACAATTTTATCAAAATATGAATGAGCAATTCGTGCTACAAGCAGACGCGTCAGTCAGACGTCGTTTATAAGAGAGTACATCACGGTCTGATGTTGTTTTAGTTTTCTTATGAATGACTGCACGGAAAGCGCGCAGAAGGGCGTTTATCGCTCATGAGCTGATACCAGGGTTGTAAAGTACCTAGGTACAAGTAACTGTAAATCGGTATCTAGGTACTTTTGTTGTACCTGAGGTACAAACCTAGGTACTTTCATTTCTCAGTATCTGTATTTTTATCTTAGGTACATTTTCCAGTATCTTGTAACTAAGTGAAGTTACTTTTTACAGGTACTTTTCTATTCACTTCGTCAAAATCATAGAAAATACAATATAACATATAACTGAAAATAATTATAATTACATTCGTCAAGCAATTTAACTTCACGTAGTGTTTCCACGCAATAAATCGAACTCAAATTTCGCACTTTACAAAACTGAAAATGTTTGGGAAAAAAAAAACACAAAAAAACTGGGAGGACGATTAACCTTCGCATTTAAGAGTTGAACACGATAGGGTTATCGGGCCCCGTTCGCATGGCCTTCTCAATCGCTTCTCATGCTCTTGAGTAAACACAACGACCTAGTTCTTATCATACAACACTCCCGGCGCGATCGAGAAGCTTTTGCCTGTGCTTTCATGCCATTTTACGCCACAAGGTTTATTTATGTGTTTGCTCGGCACGCGCTAACAACACTCGATGCGATAATGCCTTTACCCTGACACAGACAGACACCGAGGCACTCTAATGACGGCAGGATCGCGGTGCCATTCCCAAGCCCTCCGTTGCCTAATCGGTAGCATGTCTGGCTCGCAACCGAAGGGTCGTGGGTGCGATCCTGCGTAAATTCTTCAAATTTTTCTTTAAGGCAATCGAATTAGTTTATCAAGTGGGATCGTTTGAAACATGCGGTGACCATTAATTCGTATGTCTTTAACCACCTTCATTCCCCTTTGACGTCACGTTTCACATGAGCGTTGTTGGTTGTTTGAAATTCCTGCGCGAAGTCATGTGGCTGTGACGTCACGACCCTATCGACCAGTCAGGAATTTCCCGTCACGCTAGCGACGCCACCGACATCCGAGGATTTTCTGTGACACGAGCCTCTAAACGAGCTCGCTTTGAAATATTCTGTTCCTTCCTAAAAACGAAAGAAAAAACGTGAAAGCTTAAAGACTTTCGCTCGTCGTTGCGTTGCGAAGGTTAGGTGCGTGTGCACTCGACTCTTCGTTTCTCCATGCGGCCGACGTCTTCAGGGCCCGCCGATGGCTTCGATGCCAGTGCTGGCGCTGAAGGGCAAGCCACGTCAACAAGCGAGTTTGAGCGGGACGTCGTAAACAGTGGAAGCTGTGTCCTCGGTGAGCCAATTGGAGCGTGGGAGTAAGGCACGTGAGGACTCAACTCCGATCCTTTCAGCAAGTGCTCGGCATTATGGAAGAAGCAAGCGAGGTCTAATATGGTTGCTGACGCCATCTCTTCAAGCTGTGAAGGATATTTGCCCACGCCTGTCCTCACGCGGTGAAACTCTACATACGATTGCCTCAAATCGCTTCAGGTAATGCTTGTTCACAATGAGGGAAAGTTGAAGGAAGTTTATGAGAATTTTAATATTCCGCGATTCACGAAGTCAGACATTGACTTTATTGATGAGTAATTCAAGTTTTTACACCTCTCACACAAGCTATAGCACTTCTACGGCGCAAAAACAGCATGTTTATGGCATATCTTCTGCGTACAGTGGCTTCACTTCACAAAAAATGTCCGCGTTGCTGACGGAGAACTTGAGTTACTGCCGCCCGGTGGTCGAGAGCTTAATCATGCCGATCAGTAAGAGGTTTGCAGGTATGGAGGAAGAAAAACATTTGATATCTGCCGTATGCCATCCAAAATTTAAGGTTGCATGGATAGACAACGAAGTGGAACGGAAGCGGGCCTGGGATTATCTAAAGAACGAACTTATGCGAACATCAACTATAGAAAAAGCGTCGTCAGGCGAACAAAGTGGTGAGGATAAAGAAGACTGTAAGCACTTCATTAACTTCGTAATATCGTCCCCATCTGCTTCATGGGAGCAGGAGTTTGTAGAGTACACGGAACTTGCTCCGACAAGAAGTCTGAACTGTCTCAAGCACATGCCGCTGCTGAAAAGCGTGTTCTTAAAATTCAACACGAAGCTTCCAAGCAGTGCGGCGGTGGAGCGCGTCTTTAGCATAGGAGGAACAATTGCTACCAAACTGCGATCGAAGATGTCGGATGAACATTTCGAAGAAGTCCTGATTCTGAGGTCAAATCGAGCACTCAAGTGAAAAAGACAAAGTCTTTGAATGCTCTGGTGAGAGCGTTTTGCCTTAGTTCTCCCAGTGACACCAATAAAGCACGTTTATCAAACTTGCTTTGGTGTACATCCCAGTATACAAAGGATTTACTTCCAATAATAATGTGACAAATTTGAGAAAAATACTTGACGTGAAAATAAAAAGTACCTTTGAAGTAACTGTACCTGTACCTAGGTACATTTTTAAGCGAGTAGCTAGATATGGACCTAGGTACATTTACGTATGAGTAACTGTAACTGTATCTTAGGTACATTTTTGAAGTAACTTTTACAACCCTGGCTGATACCACATTCAAAGGCAGTGTGATCATAATTATCTTGGATTTGAAAATCCACTCCTTTCTCAAACATAATGCGGAACAAAGGGAGCTTTTACAATACAACATCCGAAGAAGTGCTCAACCTTTGCGACATAATTCGCAGAATATTGTTTTTGTACATTCCTCAGCTCGTCGCCGCATTCTGGCCAAAGTGCAATCATCTTGAGCCTTACCAACGGTTCGCTTCTTTGGGCACTCACTGGATAGGGTTGGGAAAGTATTTGGAGTCCTGCAGTTGATATCGGGAGCTTTTTGCTTTCTAATGAGGTACTTTTCAATAGTGGTCCAAAATGTTCCGAAAAAGTACGATACAAAATTTGGCTAACTTCACGTAATAAACGCTATAAATGTTTTGAAATGAAGTACCATATCAAAAGCTGAAGATACTGCATTCCCAACTTCTTTTTTGAAAGCCCGGATATAGTATCGATGCAGTAGGAGAAAGCGGGTCTATACAGGTTGGCGGAAAATATTGGCCACACATATTTCTCGCTTATCAAACTAGATATTGCCGCCTGTTCAGCACACTTTCTTGTCAAAAGAACAACCTGTAGATATACACAAGTCACTCGATCTCTAAAAAAAAGAATCCATGTTAATTTCAAAATTGGGTTCTAATGTTCTGACTTGAGAGATTTTAAAGTGAAATAAATTTAAAAATATACTCTTCATCAGCATAACAAACTACTCGTATATTCGTTGGCATATTGGATCGTTGCGCGATGGCCATTCTGGCCCGTGGCTTTTCTCGTACCTGTAACAAGTGCGTATATGTTAAACACGTGAGAGTGTAATGCCACCCACAGCATGGTAATATGATGGGAGAGATAAAAGGAAATTTTAGCGGACCGTTCCGATAACCCTGTAACTATACCCGATACCCCTGCGGCCCTTTTCCTCGTCGTTATCGGGTGTCAATTTCAGCGCGGAAAAAGGGTAGGCTAAAACTCCCCAATGCCTCTTTAACAGCAGTAGTACAGACTGTGGCAGCAGATAACGCGCGACGGTGTGTAAACGCGGTTTTTTCAAGTACGCATAATTAGGATTCCCGCCTTGTTCCATTGCCCAGGCAGAGTCACCTGGCAGTAATATTGGTAAATAAAATTAAAATAAACACATGTGTTCAGTGACTTTGAGGTGAGACGACTACCAAGCAAATTTTGAGCGTCTATTTTTCTAGTTAATGAAATAGTAAATTTCAGAAAAGGAACTTGCTAGCGGAAGATGCGTCCAACAGTGCAGGTAAGGTTAAGTCTATATGTTATTAATTTGTGGCCGGAAATGCCACCGTGGGGTAAATCAGTCAGTGTGGTGTTTTGCAAAATACAATGCATGGTATTGCTATATATAAAATTAACTCCTATAAACTAATATCTTATTAAAATAAAAATATGAACATAAGCACCACACACTGATATCAAACTGTTGGCCAATAACTCTGCCAATAATTTGAGGAAAGCTTCATAAAGAATTATTGCCACATAAAGAGAGTAAAAACATAGACCGACGTTTCCCCGCTCTCCCTTTCACGCTTATACGTTCATACGTGTATAATTGTAAAAAAGTGTTATAATATAAAATTGGATGTCGTTGAGAAAAATGAAACGCAGTACAAGCCAATGTTTCAATGTGACTGGAATATCAAATCACATTAAAGACCAAAATCTACCTTCTGACTTTGCTTTGCGCTACCGGAAATTATAGTAATTACTATAGTTGTGCATGTTCGACTCATTTTTATATAAAAAAAAAGAAGCAATCGAGAGAATTTTTTATTATTTCGAATAACTCCAACTTTCAGGATTTCGGCTGGGACTAATATTTCAAGTTCGCAAAACCCTCGGCTGACTTTTACGTCAGTTTACCTTTTCGGGTAGTATGCATCGTCAAAGGGAAACAAGGAGGACGTTTGGTGATTTTGACCACTATGAACCCAAATGACGCTGTGACACATTTTCCAAACCGTTGATTGCAATGCCTCTCATAAAGTAAATTCTTTCAAGGAAATTAAATTGCAGGTTAGGCGCAAAAACTACTGCTTATCGGAGCACACACAATATATGTGGCGCCCATTTGGTAGAGGGGCGAGAAAAGACCACCATTAAAGTCGTGCTCGCAGAGCTGCGATTAAGGTGCGACCCCACCCCTGGTTAGTGTGATTCTGAACCAACAGATGGCGTTGGGATCGTCTTCCAGGCCTGTACATCAATGCGAGAAATCGTGTGTGGTGACGCTTCGATACAGTTCGATATTCTTCTATATCCAGAATTTGACATCCCTGGTCCCTTGCTTGATTTTCTCTGCGCGAGCTTTCTTTGGAACGCGCACGGCTGCGCCAGTTCTCGTGCAAGGGGGCCAGTTGCCACGCTCCGAGCTCACGTCTCCAGCAAATGTAGGCAGAACAAAACGCGAAAATCGTAATGAGCCAAACGGCGAGACACCTGCAGAACAAAACTACTGACGCGTGGAAAAATATAAAATTGCCTGTGCGCCGTTATTGGAGATTTCAGAGGTCAGTGACACATATTACAATGCGATCAGATTTATACTGATACGAATGATGGTGACGAGAGGACGAAGAGTGAACTGAAAAATAATGGTTTAATCGGCGAACTTCTTCCAAACAAAAAAAAAAGTAAACAAAGAGCGTCGAGGCAGCAGAAAAGCAGGCGGCGATTCGGCAGCGTAACAAAGAGCGAGAGCGAGACTGACTCGACAAGGTCGTTGGCAGCTGCTTATCTAGAGTGCGTCACGTCACCATCTCGAAAGTTCGGCAAAGAAGGTTCGAGCGTCGCGCGTTCGGGGCGAGGATGAACTAGCACTTTCGAGGACAAGAAAACGGGGCGAAAGTTCCGTCTGGTGCCAAGAATGAACACGGATCTTCCAGAAGTCCGTGACCGAGCGCATGCTTTCTCGGCTCTGCGGGTGGCAATATGACGGGCCGGCCCTTTTATCGTGCAGGTGTTTGGATCTTTGTGGATTTCCAGCAAAACGTGATGACGTCATAGCCTGGTTTCCGAAATTCTAGCCTGAGGAATTACCTACCTAAAAGAAAAGACTATTTTTTGGGCGGTCAGGCGTTTCATTTAGGTAGCTGGGTGTTTATTTTGAGCCCAACCACGAGACAGGAAAACACAAAAAATGACACTCAGCTTTAGATGTTGAGTTTGGTAAACCCAAAGTAGGACTGGCCCGGGGGTCATAATAAAAAATGCCGAGCTTAAAAATAAACTCACAGCAATAAAGAATAATTATTAATTTTAATACGAATTCGGTGATAAATGCAATGACTGATCAGGCAAAGACTCTGGGTCTGTTGATAGCTTTTTCACATATTTTAAGCAACTTGCAGGGTGTCACAAAAGAAAATATACAGGGTTTCTTTTTACCGCAAGAATAAACTAGGCATCGCCGAACGCTCATTCTCCGCCCATAGGTAGCGCTAGAGGTACAACCAGATGTCAAAGTTTTCCAATACGATACCTTCTTCAAAAATATAAGTGATTTTTTTAAAAGTTCAATGGGAAAATAGCGGCTGACGGAGTTTTCGAATACACAGGGCTCTATGGGCACCAGAAACGAAAAACAGGCAAAAATGGGCTCCATTTTTCCTATTGGAATTTTCCAAAAATCACTTATAACTTTTTAATAAGGTGTCCGTTCGGGATGAAACTTTGGCATCTGGTTGTGACCTAGCACTACCCTTGGGCGGAGAATGAGCGTTAGGCAATGCGTAGTTTATTTTTGCGGTAAAAAAAAAAAAAAAAAAAAAAAAAAAAAAACAATCCTGTAATTATAATGCAATTAAATGCAAAGGTGCAAGCGAGCTGGACAGTAATGATGAAAATAATCCCTGGAATCCTGTGCCAGTCTTAATTTGGTGATTCATGCGCGCAAGTAGTGGTGTGCAAAAATGAAAACGATGCAAACGGGTAGGCTTTGACGTTGTATGAAATATAGTGTAAGCACGCACATGGTACGCTGATTAAGAATGAAACAGCCCTACGTTTTACACTAGCGTTTAGCGTGTCGAAAGTTAAGGGTGCATCAAAAGCTTAAGCTTGTACACATATACTGCTCAGGCCATTGTGTTTGAATGCTCCATAGTAAATTATAACCCTCAGATTTGGTGTAATTTGTCTCCTGATTCCTTACAACAGAAAGATGGAAACATTCTAACTTTGGGTTGGTAGAAAAGCTCCATCTGCTGACGGTCACCAATAATCTCGGCACCGATTATGAGTATTTATTTATTTATTTATTTATTTATTTATTTATTTATTTATTTATTTATTTATTTATTTATTTATTTATTCATTCATTCATTCATTCATTCATTCATTCATTCATTCAATATACCGTTCAGCGCCCAGAGGCATTGCGGAAAAGGGGGGGGGGGGGGGGGGCATACAGCTAGAGGAAAACAATAAACGAACTCTAGGTTTTATGACATAAGGTTTGCTAGTGGAAAGAACAAGAAGAATAGTAAGCATTATACAATTATTAATACATTTGACATATCAAGAGATAAGGTACAGGCACTCTTCAATAAGTCTGGAAAAAAACACATTGTTGGATGATACCATGACAAGCGACTCGGGTAGACAGTTCCATTGATGAGTGGTAAGAGGAAAAAAAGAGTGTTTAAAGATATTAGTGCCGCTCGAATAATCGCGAAGCTTATTCTGATGATCTACCCTGCGTGGTATGAAGTGAGGCAACTGAAGGAACGATCCCCTGTTTATGCCCGTATGTTATTATAAATGTTAGGAAAGAGTTTTAAACGTAAAGCGGATCTTCGGCATTTTAGCGGCTGCCAACCAAGACAGTCTTTTAAAACACTCGACCTTACAGTATAATCATAATTTCCGGTCACGAATCTCGCTGCTCTGTTCTGAACTCTTTCAAGGTCGTCACACAGATACTGTATCTGGGGATCCCAGAGTACACAAGCATACTCGAGAATGGGCCTTATATTTGTCAAATACAATGTCTCCTTAACTTTGGGAGGGCAATTTCTAAAATTGCGTCAAAAAAAAAAAAAAAAACGTAAGACGCTTTAGCGGTTATTTTGTTAATATGGGACTGCCAAGATAACCGCTCTGTATAGGTTATCCCGAGATATTTTACCTCTGGGGTAACGGTCAGTGTAGTGCCATTCAAGCTGTATGAGAAAAGCAGCGGTTTAGTTTTCTTTGTGAAGCGCACATGATGACATTTATCAATGTTTAGATTCATATGCCAACTTTTACACCAGTCTGAAATGCGGTCCATATCCCGTTGCAAAACAGTGCTATCATCAGAGCTCTGAACTGATCGATATATCACGCAGTCGTCGGCATAAAGACGAATGCTTGACTCTACCCCCATGGTAATGTCATTAATGAAAATGAGAAATAAAAGGGGACCTAGAACGGAGCCCTGCGGGACCCCCGAAGTGACCTCCACATATGTAGATGTTTTACTGTTTACTACTACGAACTGCTTTCGGTCAGTAAAGTAATCTCTTAGCCACAGTAACACATTAACTGGAATATTTAATGAGGATAATTTAAGTAAGATTAATTCGTTTGAAACAGAGTCAAAAGCTTTTTTTAAAATCAAGAAAAACAGAATCCACTTGAGAACCTCTATCATACGAAGACGCCACATCATGAAAACATTCGAGTAACTGCGTTTCGCACGAGAAGCCGCTTCTAAACCCATGCTGAAAGGGGGAAAAATAGTTTTTGGAGTTTAGTTGATTGACTAAAGTGCCAAATATGATGTGCTCAAGCTGTTTCGAGCATGCGGGTAGAAGAGGTATAGGCCGGTAGTTATCTACTTTACTCTTATATCCACCTTTATGCACAGGCACAACTCTGGCTACCTTCCACCTTGCCGGCAGCTTTGAGGATGACAAGGATTTTGTGAAGAGAATAGAGAGATAACAGGAAATCACGTCAGCACATTCCTTCAAAACGCGATTTGGGATTTCGTCAGGGCCAGTGGCCTTATTTATGTTCAAGTTGTGGGCTTTGCGGCCCGTCACCGCGCAAAAGAACTCGCGCTCCGCGCCCGGCCAGCGATCGGCGCCCCGGTTGGCATTGCGGGGGAAGGACCTTAAACGGCTTTCACCCTGCCGTAGTCTCGATCCAGCCGGCCGGGCACGTAGCCGGGGGTCCGAACCATCGAGTGGTCTCCCGCGCTCCCATTGCCCGAAGGCGTAGGAGTCCAGCGCACGGGGGGGACAGACCGCGCCATCCAGGGTTTGGCGCTGAGTCGGACCTCTTCTGGGCCCGGGAGCTCGCCAGGCACAGGACGGCTCAAGAGCTTCTTCAGGCGGTGGCGGAGGCCGATACTGCAGCTCGGCCAGGAGCGTCTCTTGTATGCCGTGAGCGTCCCGGGCCAGTTGCTCCAGGGTGGAATACGTGCGGCCATGCAGGTAGGGCCGGAATCTTGGGTGGCTCTGCTGCATCACCCGAGCAACCCTGTCCGACTCCGACGTCGTTGGGCAGGCTCTGTCATAGAGCTCCTGCATCACCCGTACATATTCGACGAGGGTCTTGTCCGGGTGCTGGGTCCGGCGCTCCAGTTCTCGCTGGACTCGAGACTGGTACCCAGGTGGAAGAAACTCATCTTGAAACTTCCGCCGAAAGTCTTCCCAGGTGAGGAAGGGGGCCACGATGCGCCACCAGCGCGCGGCGCCAGCCTGGAACGCCACGGGCAGCACCCGCGCAAGGACGTACTCGTCCGAGGCTCCCGTGGCGAGCTTATAGGCCGCCAGCTCGGCCAGGAAGTCGGCCACGGACTTCCGGTCGTCGTAGCCCGTGTACAACGGAACCGGCACTTGGGGTCGTGGCCCTTGCCCTTGGGGTCCGTGGTCAGCCAGGACCAGGCGTTGCGCGACCGTGTCGCACAGGTTGGCCACCCGAGCCATCAGGTCCATGGACGTCGGGTCAGGCCCCTCTCCGGTCTCGCCTTGGTCTGCGGCGGCTCTATGGCGGGTCTGCATCGCAGTAGCAACCGCAGAAAACAGGCAAACAGAAAAAAACAGAACAAAACAAAACACAAAAGAACGGAAAAACACGCAATATACTACAATATGCACACTATTCACAACGGCCAAGCCCCGATGGCAAAGATGGCGTCCGGTGGCCGAAGCCTAGTCGAACGACCACGTAGGCCTATCGGGGATGGCGAAAGCGAGAAAACCGGGCGAACACGCCTAAAACGGGCTAAAAGCCTGCGGTCCAACCCGCGGGGGAGCAGTAGGCCTCGCGTGGAGCGCCAAATAATGTAGGGTTCGGTGCTACCGCTCACCCGCAAGAAGGACCAACGAGGCGGATCTCCGAAAAAACACACCTTTACTTTCTGGTGGCAGTCAACCGACTGCCGAGCCCCGCGCCTCCCGTGGCTCGCGCGCACGTTGCTGGCCGGGCGCGGAGCGCGAGTTCTTTTGCGCGGTGACGGGCCGCAAAGCCCACAAAGTTTAGGAGGAAGCTCCGAATTCCGTCAGCATTTATTTCTAAGTTCGACATTGGGGGGAGTGACTCTGCTAGAAAGTAATCGGGCACGTCAGTGACTGGTTGGGAAAAAATGGACTGGAAGTAATTATTGAAGCATAATGCTTTCTCACAATCATCAGATACCATTGCACCATTACTGTCGATTGGCAGTATTCCAGTATCCTCTTTTCTGTTACTCCCAATACTCCCAACACGCGACCGTTGGCATGCAGTATTCACTGCATGCCAACGGTCGCGTGCTTAGAACGAGTTTTTTCCACGTGATTTCATACGATCGCAATTGTTCTTGACAAACAACAATATTTAGTCAGACAAGCGGTCATATGTGAAGCTTAGAATATTTTCTATTGGGTGTGGCACACGTAACAAATTGCATAGGTTTTTCTTTTTTTTAGAGTTTGCGAAAAAGAATGCTTTTGGGTTACCTTGGTCTATAATAATTTATGTAGCACACAAAAGAGCACGAACTGAATCGCTGTGGGAAACGAAAACAATAATGATAAACAAGTGTGTAATCACGCGAAAACTGAGGGCATTGCATATATACAGAAGGTAAGCTTTGTTTCACTAAATACATTGCCAATAAAGTACTTGGTTTTATCCTGCGAGCGAAGCGGAACATACAAGTGCGAGCATACTGTCCTGTACTACACTTCTAGTGAACAAGTGCACCATCCAAAGCACCGAGCTCGCTTTTATAGTGTTTGGGGCGCTCAAACCTTTGAAAACACAATTATAATCAATACTATTATTTCAATTATTTTTATTAAATGCGCCTATGCGTTTTTCTTTTTTTTTTTTTACTTTTACGTTTACATGCCATTTTCTTAGTTATATAATATTTTCCCAGAAGTCTGACAACTATAGTCTGTTTCATTATAAGTAAGAGCCACGTAATCAAAGATGTAGACAAAAAAATAATAAAAAAGAACGCGAACACATCAAAAATGCGATGAAACGGCGCATTCAAAATTAGTCGTTAGTTCCTTAGAGAGCAGCAATTTCGTAGGACGACATTGTTACCCGATGAAGGTTATAAAAAGTGCAGTGCAACTGTTAGCTCGGGGTCTTTAACGTGCATTACGCAGTATATGTGACACGATCGCACGACGGTAGGATGCAGATGGGCGACTGAACCCAGGGTCCCTGCTAAAGCCCCTTGATAAAGGCGTTTTTTACAAGTACCGCCAACCATTATTGTGAAAACGCGCAAGACACGTGCCACGAGCGGGCGCTCCGCCGCCATTCGCTTTCAAGGGCCAGTCATTATATACCCGTGCCCACGGTGCCCGTGCCACATGGGCAACTCGAATCCATTTACAACGAATGACATTTGAAGGATCGGACAATCAGCGCGCGACACTCCGAGCGTGGGGCGTTCCACGCGCGACAGATCGCGAGCCGATTCGTTGATCATATGAATGTCATTCGTTGTAAATGGCATTCGTGTTGCCCGTGTGGCACGCGTGCCACACGGACAACTCGAATGTATCAGTGCTGCGTCTCCATTTGTGTCCAAGGGCCGGTCGAGAGACGGGCCTCGTGCACTGGCACCTTTGAGGTTATTTGAAAGACCAACGCAAATACATCGAAGAGATTTAGTCCCTACACGCTCTGCAGCGGGAGCTCCGTGCTTTGAACGGAGCTCGCACTCGAGCATTTCTCCACGTGCTCTTCTCTGCGTGCCACAACACACTCGGCCAACGATCCCCCACCGCACTTGATTTATCCTGTGAGCTAGACCAAATGAGCTACACTTAGAGTATCGGCAATTTTTCCCCCGATATTGTTTTGGGTGCCGCCATGTTGGTGGTTAGTAACAAATCAAATGCAACTGCCGGTCGTCATGATTCAAAAGTGCGACTTCCTCAGCAAAAGTTTCGGTGTCAGGAACCTCACGTAATATTGCTTTGCTTTGTCGCCAACTGTTTAAACATTTGTGGAGGACGGAAAAGCGTTTCCTTTGATTTCAAATAAAGCTTCAGAGAACTGACAACCATCATTTTAAGCATCCATATCTGTATGAATCGTAGCTTATTTAGTGAGTCTAGTTTAGCCCGACCGCATAGGCACAGAAAGAGAACGAACAGCTTAACTTCGCGCTCTTGGCGCTGCTTCAGTGGCTTCATCTGCCCGTGGCGTTGGTTGCTCTCCAAACTAAGGTAAAGCAAAGCAAATATTCAGATCTTAGGGTTTCACAAGCCAAACCAACAAAAAACACTTAACACGCCCAAATAAAAAAAAATATTTCCTGTTTATTTTGACTAACTTTTGACGTGCAACCGAAATCTCAGATTGGCCTCCGTCGAGTTGCGGGCACCTCGGTCGATATTTAAACCCGACAAATATAGATTCATGGGCCAGCGCGTTGGCTGAGAGGAACTGAGACGTTTTAATGTCATTGCCACTTAAGAGCCACCGATGTGGTTTTTGGAACAAAATATAGTCGAACCATTCCGACAAGCATAGTTTGATACCGTAAACGATTTATGCAAGTGATAAAAACATTAAAATAATTTCGCATGCGTGCGGAATCTGAAATGGCAGGATGCATTTCATGGCGCCCATTTCATTTGGATCGCGTCGGGCATGTGTACCGACACACAGTAGAACGCGCGCAAAAGTAGCAGTGGTGCACCCGCAGCCTCGCGCTTGTTGTTGTCACATCTCTGGCCGGCTCACTGCGGGCATCCAGGCATCTGACACCCTGACATCTGGCGCTTTTTCTGTCTTTCCCGTGGCGTTCCAAGTGGCACACGGCGGAAAATGCACATCAAGCTGTTCTTGAATACGTGTCGCCATCTGCACTTTATATTAAGAAACTACAATTCGCCGTAACTGAATGGGAAAGGTTTGAGGTCTTATAACATTCTTAACGTGTAATATATTGATATGGAAGTTCTGGAAAATGAAATATCGAACGACGCTTCATAATTTAATGTCTCGTTATTTTGATTAGTTGACGTGATTCCGTTTTTATAGCGCCATAAAATATTACAATTTTAAACTTTATTTTTTATTTTAAAATATACATAATCTGAGCAGTTCGTTGCTTACTTTTTTATTTTATTACATCTAACCAAACGCTCACGTAAAATATCGTGGACGATGGGACGTTATACCTCGAGAAATACTTTTTTTCAATATTAGAGACTGATGTCTATTAAAAGCCAAATAATTAACTAACAACTAAAATAATCGTGATATCAAGACATTGAAGCATTGTTAAAAAACTCCTCTTTAATTTGGCACTAACTTTATAATTGTAAGATGCATAGAAATAAAGCTATAAGCCGTCGGAAAAGCACCAAAACGTCATGCACGGTGGGGTTGCACCTTAAATGTGGAGAGACCAGGATTGGTGTGTTGGGGGATTGAGTTGAAAGTTGAAAGTTCAGAAATCGGGGAGGGCGAGCAAGCTTTCCAAACTTTGTCTCTTTGCTCTCTGGCACTGCCCCTAGTTTCAAGTCTCAGTAGAAACACCTACTAGCAGGTACAAACTGCCCTAAAGCAGGTAAAAGAATGGGAAGTCGGGACGGGGAGGACTCCGCGTTTCGCGCTTTTCGCAAGGTGTCTGGGGAAGTGCTTTTGCAAGGTAGGCGGAATATGCAACCGATTTTGTTATGCCCGTCGTTTGCGTCTCTTCAGCAAAACGAATACGATAATATACAAAGCCGCGATCACAAGCCAATATTTACGATAGCAGTGCATATTCATTCAAACAATTTACGTAAGATGGTTCGAAAGCTGAGAAAAAAAATCTCGGCTAACGCAAAATTCGAACGTCCGATGGCTTCTGCAGACAGCTATTACGTAATCACCTGGCTGTGCCAGTTTTTTTACGTAACAGCTGTGTCTGGTCGCGGACGTTCGATGCACCCGGGGCACCGGGTGCGAATCTCGACGGCGTCCGGAGCGATATGACAAAAACGTAACTGGACACGTTTGTCGCTATACGAACGCTCGATTGCCTCCAGCCAAATAGCACTCCTTTCAGGGCGACATGGCTGCTGGAAGGCTCGCTGTCTGGATCACTCATCTGACATCTCCGAAAAGTCAGCACTTAAACGCGCAAGTGCAAAAAAAAAAAAAAAAAAAAAAGAGCTGAAAAAAAAGAAGGAAAACGCTAAGCAAGCGAAGAGGAAAACGAAAGAACCGCACTATGAGAGCCGAAATCCCGCGTCGCTTCCTATCACTAACACCTGCGACAGCTGCTAACCACACACTACTTCATTTCAAGACGTCTCACTCAAGCTCCCGGGTCAGCACGAAACACTGATCATTTCGGCGAAACGATTAGTCGAGGTAGGCGAGACAGGCGGTAGCGGGGACTTCGGCGGCCATGAAAGAATGGCGAAGCTTTTGTTTGTTATGGTATGAATCCAAACGGAAGTGCCCGTCTTGTAAACCTTTTGTAAATAATAATAACTCTCATCACATAGGTTATTCTTTAAACGTAAAAATATGGCGCTCAAAAGGAAATTGCAACATATAACAAAGGTTTAACAACCAAGATCTAAGCTGTCAATCAAACTCTTAGCAAATGAGAAGTATAGCTGCCGATTGTGATTCAACGTCACGGAATCCCAACTGCGTGGCGCGATTTAAAACGGGCGAAATAGCCGCAAACTAAAATCAGTCTCGCGCAATAAATATTGCTGTAATTTTTTTTCTCGCGGTAAAATTGTTTTTCGACATGCTTGTCCCAATTAGGCTTTTTAAAAAAATACTTTTTTTCCTGCAGTTATCCTTTAAGCTGACTTTACGGCCAGAACTTCTTTGTCTACTCGTCAAGATTCATGCGAACGGTTCCATATTGACAGCTGATAACTTCGGGAAAAACGGTTCACGTTGTTATCAACGTCATTTCTACATATTTATTCGCGTGATCATAATCTTCTGTGAGCAAAATCATTGTATTCTTGCGTGACATCAGCTTAGGTAACTTCGGCTAATCACTATGCTGCAATAACAGCGACGCTTTTGGCCGCGCACATCGCCAATATTTTAGCCCGACTGAATCAGTTGCACCCACCTAGTGCTGCCAGCTTCCACGATACAGGAATAGCATCGATCACGCACCTTGATGCTAAGGAAGCTAAGTGATAGTTTCAATATTGTCGGCTTGTAAGAGCCGCTTTTTAATACTTTAGTTTGAAAAAGGGAGTCGAGATGAGTATAGGTAAGTAGAGTGCTCTTCTCTAACCTTAAAGACGTCACTTGAATTCCCAAGTATTGAGCTATTGCCGCTTGCTAAGAGATAAATCAGACAACGGACCAGCTTGAATGCCCCGACAAGTCAAAGTGTCACCAGAGAGGGCTATCTTGTGGCGGCGTTAGTGTTGGGGAAGGCTGTACCACCCAGGCTCCTGCAAAGTTTCCATTTATATTTAAGAAGCCGAAATTCTTGGGCTTTCGTTCGTACGGAAATCCCCCTTTATGTTGCGTTTCGTGAAGCTTTCACAGTTTAGAAGCCTCCGCGTTCATTTTCTTGAAGAACAGAAGGTTCATCCAATCACAGCGAACAGCGAAGGAATTTCACCTAATAACGAAGATCGAAAAATATGTTTTGCATTGACGTAACACTGTACTGCAAACAGGTGTCCTTCGCACATGGCAGCGTGATGTTGAGTGCGGCAAACGTATCATGATTTGAAACGCTCTTTGAGGCAAGCAACAACATATTGTTTGGCAATGTTTTTTAATTACTTTTGGAAAGTATGCAGGACAGTTGGTAGGACGCTAGTGTGCGCATTCTTGTCACCGTCCTGCACAGGGAAGGGGAAGGGGAGAGCGAGAGAGTATAGTAGAGGATGTGAGAGGTAAACAAATTTCAGAAGCTCAACGTCCACACTTAATAAAACAATCAATAGAACCGCCAACACTTCAACGTCAAGCCGCTGGAAAGGTGGTATGATCGTGATTTATCTTCATCCCTGAGGAAGAGGTCAGCTGTGCCGATGCCGTGGCGTGTGCCCTCTAGGTGTCCTGCGGCAACGCGGTTTTCTGGGGATTCAGAAGTCCGGCAGGAGGGTGCGAAAATGACTAAGTCGTGTGCTGAGAATCTTGTCTTTCGTGCTTGACGTGTTTATGTGGTGCTGCGTGTTCGTTTCTGTTCGGCCTTTCGTCACACTACAGGAGGTTTAGTAGCACTACAGGAGGTCTAGTAAGGCAGTGACCCCTAAGAAAGTAATAAAGTGCCTCAGAGCCCGTTCGTTGTTTGCTCTGGGTCCTCTTGGCCGTAGCATTTCTTCCTCGGTAATCTGAGGGCGGTGCACCTTGCACGGAGCTGTGTTCTTTGGTCATCTAGCATCGTGCAGTGCGCCAGAAGGTGTGCTGCGTTCGCCGGTACACTGCATTCTTCACAGTTGGGGTCGATGTGCTTTCTGAGGCGGTGTAGCCAAACCGGGGTGAATGCGCTTCCCGTCCTGAGACGGTGCAGCACGGCGACCGTCACCCTGTCCAAGCCACATGGGATCCTGGTTGGGCGTTCCCCCGACGCGATGCCTGGGTCTGGGTGCAAGCTGGTTATCTTCCTCCGTATAAGGAGCTTGGCGTCTGCAAAGCGAGTAACCGCGGATGTCGAGCATGTGAGGTCTTTGTGTGCTTCTGATGCAAGCTGGTCGGCAATTTCGTTTCCAGAGATGCCGCAGTGACTAGGTAGCCACTGGAATGCCAGCGTGTGTCCTAGTTGTTTGAGTCTTATGGCATTATTCGCCACGACCAGCGCAAGTGAAGAAGCACGGTGAAGGCTCCTGAGCAGCGCAAGTGCAGCCTGGGAGTCGCTGGGGATGACCCACCTTCTTGTTGCGGTGTTCTTTGCGATAATGCCGTGCACAGCCAGGCCAATCGCGGCTAGCTCAGCGGTCGTCGATGAGGCGTGAAACAAGAGTTTCTCCGTGAGCCAGGTCTCTTCTGTTTGGAAGTTCGCGGGCGCGGTGGCCGTCTTGTTTGTAGGGTGTACAGAGCCATCGGTGAAGATACGCGTCCAGCCGTCGTAATGCCGCTCGAGGTAGTGTTGGGCGAGCTGCCGTGCAGTGGTAGTCGCTGCAGTTTTCTTGCTTCGCAGGTAATCGATGTGGAGATCGACGAGGAGCGGGTCAGGTTCTTCGTCTCCTGTTGGGAGCTTGGGGATAATAAGCGGTGGGCCCGCGATGTACCAAGCACCCATTAATAGGGTGCTTGGTACAGAGGTACGTACGCTGGTAAAGGACGTTGTACGTCACGAGCAAGGCATATAAACAATTAAATATAAGAAATCCAAGTCACAATAGAACTACCATGGTAGTCCTATTGCGAAACCGAGCATGACGTTTTCCTTGCATGCATGCAAGGGAAACGTCATGCTCAGTTTCGCAGCGTAAAGGGCCATTGTGAGGTATAATCTTATTCCAATCTAAGTAATTCGCTAGACTTTCCCGGTTGTTTGCGGTGATTTTCTTCGTAACCATCATCATCATAATACTTTCATTTGAGACCTGCTTTCTGGGAGGAGAACCCCCGCTCTTCGTGGAAGTGAAAACTCTGATTTTTATAGTGTTATCATTGCCTAATATTTTATTCGTATTCCTTCCTTGTAAGTTGTGTTTTGTTGAAACATATAGTAATTGGGGAGAATAATCAAAGTAAGGTCGTCTTCTGCAAAAAAATTAATTTGCAGCGCGACATGTTCTGCGCTTTTGAATCCTGCGGTTTCAACGAGAGAGTGCATCATTTCAACCTAATACCTATTTACTAATTTTTGCCTCAAACGCATTTTCTTAAAAAGATATTAAACTGAGGTTATAGAGGCAAAATCAAATACTAGAAAATCATGAACTCTCATGGCCACTGCCCACTGGCACGCACACAGCTTTTTTATCAACGCCGCGAAGCAACGACTAATGGTAGCGCTAGACTTGGATAGTCACTGTAAAGGCTGATCATCATATACTCGTGGGCCACAGTTTTTAGCTGTTTACGTCCTGACGTGGCTTATATAAAGTAGTAATTACCTTTCTCGTGCACATCGGCTCGGTTGAAAACGCTTTATATCGTCTAAGATTTTGGCATCGCACGGCGGCTAAGTGCGGCTGAAAGATGTCATTTTCATGCATCCACCGAAAAAGGGCACAACCGAGTAAAAACGATGGATGCGTGTTATGTGAGATTAACAAACCACATCACAATGATCTCCCGAAATAATAACTTCTCAGTTACGCACTCAGAGAGTTCCAGAGCACTTACCAAATTCCTCTATCCTGTCGGCTTTTCTAAATATCTCTCCCGAGTTTCTAAATACCTGTCACCCCCTACCTCAACACCCCGTGGGCTCGACGCCTCATGCGCTCAAAGCTTTCGCAATCAAAGGCGCCTTGTCAAATTTCGGAGCGAGTAGACTTTCGGATCTTCTAAGCACTCCTAAATCCCCGCTCAAGCTCTCACCAGCCCCCGCCCCTCCCTCCCTCCTCCCCTCCCTCTCCTAATGATTGCCTTTAATCGCCACGGTAGTCCCTCCTGCTTATGTTTTGTCCGTGGGCGAGAAGCACCATCTTCTGGGCTTCTTGCTTCCACACGGGGGAAACAGACCAACACTCGCCGACGTCGCCTTGTCGGGCTCCATTCATTTCTGTGTACAATCTTTCCGCGCTCAGTCAGTCTCATCAGTCTGCCTGTCATTTTCTTGTTTCTGACTTTTCAAGCAAGTCCCTCCGTCGCCCCGGTGCTTTGTGTGCTTGGCGGAATCGAGGAGGGCAGTACGTCGGCATGTATAGAAGGTTTATTTCATTTTCATTTTCATTTAATTTATTTCGGCTCAGGAGAGACGGGGTACAGCAGGTGGCCTGCAAACACCCAAACTTGGAAAAAGAGAAAGGAGAAGGGGGGGGGGGGGAGGGGAAGGAGGGGGGGGGGGGGTTCGGCAGCTTGGTCCTGACGACAGGAAGGGCATAAGTCCCCCTTCCCCTCCCGCTTTCGGAGCCCCTGTACGCAGAGGGAGCAATGAAGTCAAAGGTGGTTAAAACCCAAACTAGAATGCGGGTTAACCATTTTGTTCTTAGCCCGAGACTGAGGCAGGAAAAGAGGAAAGTTTCAAAGTAGAAGAAAAATGAACAGTCGAGGACATGTCTCTAGTGACTTGTCCTCGACTGTTCATTTTTCGGAGCCGACTGGAGCGGAGCGCGATGTGATCGTGCTTAGCGCGCCACGGTCTTCTTGGAAGCTTTGATTGGAGTTCTATTTTTGGCGTTGCCTCGTTGCTGCGATAAATAGGACGCACATTATATTTTACTTTTCAAACATCGATTTAAAAATGAAGGTTAACTTTGGAATCACACCTCACGTAAAGTGTGTCTCGCGGGGTAAATCTTTCTCTAGGTTGGTTTCGTCCCGGAAAAAAATGATTCAGTGTTATAAACGTAATATTATTCCTTTCCCGGAACCTAAAGCTAAATGTTTGGTAGTATTGTTCTCCTTTGAGTGAAAGTGAGTTTAACTTGGTGCGAATAGTTGCGAAGCATACAAGCCAAGCAGATGATCTGCTCCTGACATATCGGATGAATCTTAAGTGTGTTAAAATTATTCCTTATTACCCTATATAAATAGAAAGAATTGACCTAAAGTCTATTATTGCCAGTGCTTGCAGCTTTGATTACTTCACTTGTGGTGTGAACGCAGTTGGTGGTGAGCGCGTTGATGCATGGCTATGATGTCAGGGGCAGCGAGATCGACGACAGGGGTGAGAGGAAGACCTGGTGGACGGATTCCACGCGTGAGCGGTATACGGCGAGACTCGACTGCCTGCGGTCGTCTGCAAGTGAGGTAAGAGGACGTCAACCTAAGGCCTAGATGGAAACATTACTTTTCAAAAGTAATTAAATTACGTTACTGATTACGTTCCTCAGAAATACGCAAATGTAAATGCATTACATTACAAATTACCGCTCATTAAAATTAATTACATAACATTGCTATATTACTTTTCAATGTAATGAAATTACTTTGAGATTACTGTTAAATTCCTTCGGGGAGTAATTCGTGCCCGGATTCGCTGTTCGTTCAACGTTGAAGTTGATCGTTTAATTGCTGATGTGATTCCGTCCTCCTAATTTATAAGAAGTCGTCCACTTCGGTTGCTCGAGCCATGGCAGCTCGTGTTTAAATGAACTTGTAACGACCGTTGTAAGGTGCTCGAAACTGACCCTTATATGGCCTTATTTTATCGTTCCCGAATCGATTTTGCAGAAAGTTGAGCAAATGCCTAAAATTCCACTTTTCTTACTCGAACGCAGTCGAATCGTTTTTTCTTAAGGACTCTGGTTGACGCATTCTCGGAAATTCTTCTCAATAGGTATTGTTCCATGACACCAGAAGAGCGCGAATTATTATGCATTGTCACGCAAAAGGGCCGAATGTTTTCTAGGGAGAAACGCTATCAGAGAAGGAAAGGGGTGAAGAGCGCCTCCGAAAACGTGTCCTTCCCCGACGAACCAGCGGTTATATCTGCGCGTTTACTTTTCCCTTACTTAACTTCCCCCGTGAGTTTGCCTTGCTCACGTTTTGCTGTTTCCAACTATGTTCCTTTCACCCATAAGCTGATAGTGCGGTGCTAGCTACGCGCTCGTCAGACCAGACAACCGCCGCCCTTTCCGCACCTGACTTCGCTCTCTGCGCATGGGTGTTGGCGGGGCGCAATCAAGTGGCAAAAGGTCGACGCAAGACCGCTTCAACGAGTGTGCAGCTTCCACCGCACTGTCAGCGTAGAGGTGAACTGAACACGAAGCATACAGAAATCACCTTTACCCACGAAGGACAAGGCGACTCGTGAGAAGTTATGGGCTCCTTGGCAAGATATTTAGGATTATCTCCCGACTCCTGGGGACAGGTTTTAAAATGTGTTGATCTTCGTAGTGCCGTACCCTCCACACTGTGGCCTGGAACGGTCCCCGATTACTATTCCCGTGAATCCATACTGATTAGAGTTTCGTGAACCGTGGCCTTCCAGTTATGTCTTCACTCGAAAGCTTTTCTTCATTCGCTTCACCTTTCGACCCTGTCTCACTCACGATTCCCGCGTCACATGTTTCGTTCTCATATGGGCATCGGAAGAAAGTAAATACGAAAGTAATGAGTAATTTCTTTCTCAGAATCACTGCCTGAAATAAATTTCCTGCATTACTATATTACCGACATTGATAAATAGTCAATTACATCACTCTTTACAGCAAAAAGTAAATTAATTACAGTAGTTTCATACAGTAATGTCACTACTGACATCCCTAAATCCTGGGACAGTGATCGACAGGCGGCTGAAAGCGCGAACTTGACAGTTTCGGAAGCGATACAAAATCTAACCCCCCTTCCCTCCCCCCAAAAACTTTTTTAGGCGATTTAGTATGATGTTAGAAGACTACCCAATCAATATTTTGCTGCAGAATAACGTAGATTTTTCATAGAGTCAAAAACGCAACTGCTCCAAACCGAAACCAAAACATGTGCACGGAGGCTCGAAGGAAATATTTCCAAAACTCACGTGCCTCTCGCACCCTACCAAGATTTTTTTTTTTTTTTCCGTTTCTCTGTTTTTTAGACGACGACAATGAGGACGTTGCGTGAACCGTTTGTCATGGGATTGCTTCGCAATAACTTCCCTTTCCATCGCTGTTCTGTGCTCGAAGATCCACTAGCCGGTACCACGAATCACAGTTCCGAAATAGCGGTCTCCTGTCCGTCGAGTGTGGCCGTCGCATCGTCGAGCCCGCGCTGCATGTCGCCCTATTGAGAAGGATCTGTTCATCTATCTCCTGTAATCTGTGCAACAGCGTTTTTAAATCAACGCATTTGACGCATTTGCAGCTTTTTGGAAGACACAAAAAATGAGTTTAATATATATATTTTTTTATTGAAAATATACCTTAGATGGCCCACGACTTTCAATATATTCGGTACGCATCAGTTTGGACGCAAGTGCCCGTGGAAAAGAGTGAGCGTGCTAAAAACAAGCCAATTCTCGACCTGCGGTTTTGGGCGGAAATAATACGAGTTTCGAGCCACTAATTCTGTTCTGTGTAGTTAGGCTCTCATAGGTCATGTTTACATATAAACATGGGCTTGCTTAAGTACACTGTCGCTGTTCCTTTAAGGAGGTTTGCACTTCATCACCCACTAAGCGAATTTCACCGCAGAAAGATGAGTTTGAACAACGTACGAGAGTACTGATTTTGTAGGAAGTTTATTACGACAACATAATAAAGGTCGCACAGCCCTTAGATTTAGCTTTCAGAGCGCACGCTATTTTTAATAACATACGCAGAAGTGGGAGGGGGGGGGGGGGGGGGTTCAGGGTTTTACTTCCGAAGTTGATAGTCTGAAAGCACTCTTAATTTGAAAGTTTGCAGATATTTCTCAGACTGGCGTGAAATGTAAAATGTAAGACCTAAGTTCAGGAAAGCGAAACTACACATCTGGGGAAACGAAAATCCCGGGAGACATCGCAGCTACCCCAAGTTACACTCCGCGACATGTGGAACTGTGGGACTCTTCCGATGTACTTTTGGGTCGACGCGGACGTTGCGTATATCCTGGAAGCTTCACAAGTCGTGCCCTCTTGTCATTGTGAGTTTAGAACTCACAAAATATAAAACGAATGCGAAGCGAAGTCATTCTTTTTCCCATTTGCCTTCTTTGCGTTCTGAAATCTTAAAATGATAGGCAAACGTCAACTTCGTCTTCGATTTCCCGATAATCTTTCATGCACCGCACAACGGATCTTTATAGTGCACCAGGCCGACCAGTATGGGCAACACATATTTCTGAAAAAAGTGTACTGCCCACCAGTCACATCACTGGTGTGCAGACCCCCGCACCGTTGCTCTCCCGGCATGCACCATAGTTCTTTCGATTAAGTCTTCCTAGGAAGTGGACACAGATGTATGCATTGCTTATTTGCAACTCCAACGCTCCATAGGTGGCGAGGCGGTAGTTCCAAGATGGCGGAAGAGACGGGGATAGATTCTTCAGGATATCCCGTGCGCCTGCTCGCTGACGCTGTTTAGCGCGCTAAAAATGATTTATTTGTCTACAAATGAGAAGCGGTTAGGGAGGGATCATATTGCAGGTGACGGAGATGCTGATGCACGTTAGGAAAACGGGCATGCTGATATTTAAAAGTTGCAGAAACCCCAAATTACGAAGGTTTGTGGTGGGCGAGCGCGTTTTAGGCACCGGCCACATTACTGCTTGTGGCAGAATATTTTTGAGGGTGATGAATCAATCATGTCTGCGCTTTGCCTGGCGATTCGTGCTCTAAAAAGTGAGCCGCGAACGGTGACCGTCAAGCTTCGGAAGAGCAGCGTTCACAGTATTGGTGTCTCTGCGTCACATGCTCACAGCTCGCTGCTCACCGTCTTGGCTTTAGTGTATTGCCACATGTGATCAAGCTGCTCTATAGTTATATATAGAAAGTTTGTTACCGCAGGCTACCGTGCGGTGTAGCATTACAGCCGGAAGCTCGCGCTGCGCCTTTGAAGCACAATTTTCAGTACGCGTCAGGAGCGTTGCCGTGCTCATCACTCTAAAAAAAAGGTTTTAGTCCTTACACCTGTTGTCACATTTACGGCATTCCAAAACTTCAGTTAGGCGTGCAGCGCACTGGCGTCAAACTGACGGCAACAACTTTTATGAAAGGCTTGATGACGGCGCAATATAAGACATTAAACACTTAAAGTACGCATCAAAGATCACAAAAAAAAAAAAAAAACACCGAGGATTTCAGTAGGGCCAAGAAAACACCGATCACATTTTTTTTTACAGTCATTTACACTTACTTAGGCTATTTTATTAAGTTGTACAAGTCGCCGCCATCAAGCCGCTCGTGAAAGCTGGTAGCGTCGGTTTAACGGCTGTGCGCTGTACGCCCTACTGAAGTTTATGGGTGTCGTACGCTATGCAAACACTGTCTATTCAATTAATCGGCGTGTTTAAGGTGTTTTTTTATCGCTCTGTGAAAGATCAATATTTTAATATACCGTACATTTTTTGTACTGTGTTTTTTGCAACGTTGCGGTCCCTCTGGCCAAAAACTGTGCGTTCTAAGCCCTCGCCCCGAATGGCTGGCTAACACAGACGCGCTGAAAATGCTTAGAGCATTTCTTTATTTGCTTTGTAATTACCTGAAAGCAAGTACGGCTATTCTGTCTTTTTGAAGTGCTTGGAATAAATGGCCATGTTCCTTGTAACAGCTTTAAAACGCGAAGCCATTCCCGATTTGTATTGCTCAACATACCGTTGCACGAAGAGTTTTCTCCTACTTATGGC
Organism: Ixodes scapularis; assembly: GCF_016920785.2. Taxonomy (NCBI): domain Eukaryota; kingdom Metazoa; phylum Arthropoda; class Arachnida; order Ixodida; family Ixodidae; genus Ixodes; species Ixodes scapularis. Next base: position 115,478,940 of record NW_024609835.1, read on the forward strand.
AAGGAATAGATTATTTCGTAGACCGTACTATAGAGTTCTTCGTTATTATAGGGAGCGTTTGCCCTCACGTTGAGCACAGATTCATCTGGGGGCCATGCACAAGACCAGAAATCCACAGCCTATGCGATACACGAAAAAGTACTAACGAAATTAGACATCCCGGTGCTTGGTACAACGTTGTTGCAAGGCGGAGCACAATAATTCCTATTTTAACGCGCTCACTTTTTTTCGTTAAAACGGCTTCACGCATCAAAGCCGACAGTCCCTGCCACCGTTTCCACGCCGCCGCCGCCGCCGCCGCTGCCGTCCCCGCTCCTCTGGTTCTCCGTTCGTCCGCGAGAGGGCGAGCGGCAGGCTGGAGTTGCGAATGCGAAAAATCGCGTAATTTAAGGTTTCCATCTCTGTTCTGAAGTCAAGCGATCATTCAGAAGTATACGGCATATGCTATGATGTTGTACAGCTACCCTATGTACTAGATTACTTAGCTTTTTGCAACCCATTTTTCGCTTCCGAATTACCATCCTTTTTATTATCGTTATCATTATTATTATTGGTAGAGTTTTTGTTATTTTTATTGTTACTATTATTATTATTATTATTATTTTATTAACAATAATGATGATAATAATAATAATAATATTGTTATTATTTCATTTTAGAGCCACGTTATATTGGTTACGGAAGAAGGCAGCAATAACTTTTAAAAGATAGCATGCCTGTTTTATATTTGGGTCTTTTCTTTCGCAACTAAGTACAAGCTTTTTGAACATGTGACTCAGGAGTCTTCATCATAAAAGTTTTTGAGATATATGTTTCAATAAAAGTTTTACGGTAAAAGCTGGAAAAGCAAAACGGGATGCCCCGAAATATTTAAGGCTTTGAACCTTTTAGTTCACCACAAGTTGCCGCACTTTCGAGAGGTTTTCTTTCCGCGAACTATACTGATTGAATGGCGTAACACTTCCATTAGGCAGAGGTTATAAAACCCCAATTATAAACAAAAGATAAATCTGAGCCCCCAAACCCACCCTCAATGACCACTGAATAACACCATGTCAATACAGCAAGCCATTAACACAGGGGTCTAAAGTATTAGCATATTTGTTAGTTCCATCGCACACATGGGACAGCCATATGCACAGCACACCATATTTTTGTGAAAACTATTACCAATTTCAGGTCCAGTATCAAGGAGCGGATGATCCCGAAGATTTGTTAGCCGAGATCGATTCGCTGAGCGTGGCATACAAAGCTTTCCTAGAGCTTCCCGCGGACAAGAGAAGCGTGGTGCTGCCAGGACTACAGTTCAGCTCAAGCCAGATTTTCTTCGTGGCTCACTGCGCCAAGATGTGCGAGCTGAGTGAGGGCATTGAGCACGGCCGCCTGACTTCCCGCACCAAGTGCGTCGTGCCCCTCAGGCACGAACCAAACTTCGCTCATGCCTTCAAGTGCTACGCCGGCTCTCGCATGAATCCGGAACAGAAATGTTCGGTGTGGTGAACGGCTCAAGGTCCGCCATTTCTATGATACTGTAATAATGGAAGCGAAATCAAATATATATATTTGACCGACTTTCGGCCAACACCTGGATGACTCAGAATCGGTCACTTTGTGCAACGGCATCTTCTCAAATTGACCTATAACTTCGGGTAGGTACCACAGTAATAGAACTCAAAGCACCTTTGAAGCCCATTGGCCAGTGTTCCGGTTTCGATCTGCCAGCCTCATTTCAAGACATCCCGTTACGACCAAATGCAGTGCTTGCGTTTACTAATATCTGCCTTTCCTGAAATTTATAATACTCTAGGCGTTTCATGCAGCAATAAGGAGAGAATGCGGAGGCACGTTTGTGTTGGTCTCCCGAGGTGCAAGAATTTGTGCACAGGTAAACACGGGAGAGCGGTAGCACATAGAAAAGGAAGAAGTAAGCTGGGCCGATCATTCCGTTCCATTGTCTTATCAATGTCCTTGGTTTCCTGCATTAGACGTGAGCCGAGAGGGTCATGCTGTGGTGCTCTGCACACTGGAGTGGTAGCCAATCCGTCAGAGAGATATTGGTCGCGGGCGACCATGCCGCTACTCGCTGAGTGTTGGTAGGTCCTTACCGCCGTCGGAGGTCCGTATATTATTGGGGCTCTCAGGAATAGGTGCAATGCAAGTCAACGCTGACTTTAGTATCATGTGGATCGCATATGCGTGCACTACTTCGTAAACGGGGCGATCGAAACCGAAACCATACCACTCCACTTAATAGACGAATGGGTCTTAAAATGCAGCGGGCACCATGTTGGGTGCAGGTATGTTTGTGAGTACCGGTAGTCTCTTAATTTGGCCTCATGTTGAATGTTTTTTTTTTTTTGCTTGCCCTAGATATTTGTTGTTGCTGTTGTTTTTGTTTGCTACCTAACGTATGTATTCAAGCAAATATGAATTAAACGGAATACATTTTATGCTTTTTTACACCGGAGTTTAATTATTGCTAGTGGCTTCGCGTGTATATAAAACAAACATGTGGGAACCACATTATTGCACCAGTTGTGTAATAAATACAATTAGTTTATCATTTTTCTGCGCTGCTTCTCATTTTTGTCGACGATGCTGACTTTTTGTTATCATTCAATAAATACAAAAACAAAATAAAGCTCATGTGTATAGACGATAAGGTTGGCTTTGATTAGAAAACGAATCGGTGTTTCTTCCTATTTACAATTAAATATGTATAATGTCTTGGTACCTGCATTATTAGACTTTATTTTTTTTCCAAATTCTTTATTTTTATTGCTTTTCGGTTCAGCTCTCTTCTGCATTCAGGGTATATATATAGGTATGCTGCAACGATTAGTACTAGGTTTTTGTGCTTCGATTATAAGTAAATATTTATAAAGAATTTCACAATTATCTATTTGATATATGGGTTGACACTATATTTGTTTGGTTTTAAAGGATTGTGGAGTATTTTTCTCCTATAAAGTGGAGCATATTGATGACCGATTAGTGGTGCTCGAAACTAACAGCATCTAGTCAGCTTTTGGCCTACTGCTGGGTGCTTAAATCATATTCAACATCAAGTACCCAGAGGGAGGAGCACACGCGTTTGAGTTTCTTCAAAGGATCTGTCCTTTCATAACTTCCTAAGCATTACGTACATTTTGGGGTGACGGAATTGTTATCAGTTAAAGTTACAAAACTAGATCACATGAGTGCATGTTCAATTCTTCCAAATATGAAATATATTTTCGCCGAATCAGTCTTTCTTTTAATTGAAGATGCATTGGCACGCTGAACGTTTTGCACTAATTTATTCAGAAAAATTATGCTTTTGTAAAATACGGACATGTATTAGTGTATCACGATTTCTACTTAGCAATCAAATACCAATAAAACTGAAAATAAAAAGGCTTGCTTCTGTTAATGCTTTCTATCTTCAGTAAATTGAAAGTGATTAAACATGTGGTATAACAATGTTTTTGTTGTAACAGGACAAGAGGCGGATTTTGCTTTATATTGTTGCGCCACTGTTCTGTTCCTGCTCATTTTTCTTAAATAGTCGTGGTCTGTTTCATTCCAAACTTTTCTTCGTACATCACTCGAACAAATTGGACTCATTTCGAGGGCGGTGAAACATGTATACTGATCGGTCCACAGACGAATTTAAAATGACAGTTAGCAAATGCCTTTCGGGTGAGTCGCGAATCAGCTCATGAGTACCATTTTACACATTGCACTCAGTATGTTCTGCTTAGGTAATTCCCTTATTGTATTCTGCCTAAATACAATTTAAATTGTTTGAAAAATATATAGTTGGTGGTGGCAGGTTTGAAAATTAAAGTTATCTCCTCCCACAAAGCCCTCACCCTTTCTACTCCAGCAGAGAACGAAGGAGAGAAGACGAGGAGGGGCTCGCCTTCTCTCCCACATTTTCTCGAAAGAGTAGAATGCTTTGTGGAAGGAGGTTAGCTTGGTCTTTCAACCTGTCACCGACTACGGCAGTGACATATATAGCGTGTTTCAGGCTAACTCGTTCCAAGATGTAATAAAATACTGAGCTGGTTCGGCACACATGGCATGTCCAGCCAACGCAGTATTGATCAGTCTTATTGAGCAAGTCAAGATATTTTTTTTTTATTTTGACCAAATTGACTTTTTAACAGAGGTTAATTAGAACACTCCTTAAATATTAGTTTGTGATCAAACCATCCGTGGGAGGAACATCCCATGTGGTTTTCATTAAAGTAGCATTTTGTGTCTTATTTCTTTCGAAGTTCAAGAAAGTGCGCAAGGTTTTAAAACAGTTTCACATGACTACCCACTAGCGAACTGCGATGTTTGTGCCCATAGTAACGTATGACATTTCCAAATTTCTCACTTTTTTTAAGGTTTAAAAAATTAGACACACAAAGGGTATACATTGATGGAAACATTACCATAGGATGCTACCCAACTTGCTCTATAACGTTTGTATTGGAGTTTGTGCACAAATTAATATTTAGTAAGTTAGCGAATTAATTTCTGTTAATTTGCCACATTGGTACATTGCAGACAATATTTAGACTTGCTAAGTAGGTCTGAAGAATACTACATTAGACTGCATATGCAATGGAATGTTCTTATGTAAAACACCAAAGAAGTTACTAGCATGTTGTGTTCAGCACTCCCCTGTATGAGTAAAATGCAAAAAGTGCTGATATGGTGTCATGTATACGCTAGTTGTGTTATGTACAACGTCATAAGTACATGCTACTGCTAAGCTCAGTCTATGTGCATATGTCTTTGCTAGTTTCACAGAAGCTCACTTGTGACCACTTCATACTTTATTACAACCCTAGATACTTCCAGACCAGCAGAGCAAGCTTTCACTATGTTTCTTCCATGTTGTGAACTTGGTGCTTTTAGTATTCCAGTTCTAGCATTTTGTTACATTTAGGCTCAATCTTGTTTTTAGAAAATTCCAGCATTTCAATTTTTATGAATTTCTAGATTAATATCACGTATCATCTTCAACGCTTTTATTTCTATGATAAAGTTACTTCGCCCAGATAAATCCAAACAAATAGAAAGGACTTCGGGCCATGTCAAAGTGCGTGGTATTTACCCCACGGTATTCACCTTCATCACATTAATTAATTGAGCTTCATTCATTCTACATAGTCTAATATTGAATTGTTTATTGATACTTTCTTTCTTCTAGAGAGTTCTCAAAACGCACACACAAAAATTAACAGCAAGCATAACAACAGAAAGGCCCATCTTATTGCAAAAAAAAAACCTCTATATAGCTGGTATGTTCTACACGTCAGGTCGGTTTACAGAAATCCGATAGCAATTTTCAAAGAATCATGTGATCATTTTTTACGGAGCCTTGCCTGTGTTCCTCCGTCCTATATGCCATACAGATGAGGAAGGACGTGCTGTTACTTAAGTTGCGTTTCGCAAATCTCTCCGATATGTGCCTGCCCTTGTATCTCCCATAGTTCAAGTGCTACGTATCAATACAAGACGTAGAATGTTTGTAAGGTAATCAAGACTCGCTTCGTTGTTGTATATTAAACTTTGACCAGATTATTTGCATGGGACTTGCTCGTTTTCTTCTGCCACGCATGCGGGTGACGAAGGACTCTCGTTGCTCGAGACTAGGGGTCTCCAAAACCTGGCCTGCGAGTCAAATGCGAACCGCAGAGGTCTTGTAACCGGCCCGTGGCTGCCCGTGGTCCTTCCAGTGAAGAACCGCGGACAGCCACTACCGGATTTGACCCGCGGACCGGGGATTGCTGAAAGCGGGCAACGCACAGCGGGTTTGCTGTAGGCATGCCAAGGTTTTGCTGAAAGCGGGCCCGTGGCCCGCTTCCAGCAAGCTTTCTGTTACCGGGAAGCAAAATATAATCTCGGCGTCGCCATGAGCACCAAAGGTGTAAACGAAGACAAAAAGCCACAACAACATTATACACTAACAAAAGTGTTTCAGTAATTCGGGATCTGACATTATTATATTCATTAGACATTGTCATCGCCAGCATTACATTTCGTAGATCGCTGTTTTAAATCTGAGTTATTAAGTATGTTAAAATTCCCTTTCGTTTTAATTATGCTTAGGGTCCCGTGTCCTACCTATTGCATGACCCCATTGTCAGCTTTAGTTCTATTATTCTCTTTAATCTCTGTGTGAACATGCCATATTTTTTACTTCGACTTGAACCTGGTCAATGTTCGGGGTCTCGATTATAGTGTAGTGACATAATTAGCTAGTTGTTGGTTTTCAAAAAATAAAGTGTATATATTCATGCAGCTTAAATTCTTCTTTTTTTTTTTTTATTTCGCTCTAATTTTTTTAATTTTTATGCTCATCTAAAATTATTTACTTGTTTTTTTTTGCTTCTTTATATTGGCTTATTTATTCTCCGGCCCTCGAGGCAGTGACAGATTCGCGATCCCAGCCCTTTAGCCAAAAATCTTGGAGACGCCTGCTGTAGACGTTCACGCAGTGATTTCCCTACACACTCCCTAGAGGGAGGGGGGGGGGGGGGGGGGGGAGTGTCCACTTCCATTTTGTTTTTCTAAAGGCACCCTCATAATTCACAACAACTTCTTTATTCAGACTGCCACACTAACCCCCCCCCCCCCCCCCCTCCTAAAAATTTAGACTTCCCCTTCCCTACTTTCGATTCGTGTGGAAACCAATTCGACTACGTTATTCTGTATGCTGGCGGCAGAACACCGAGAAGCTGGAACAGCTGCGCGCAGGCATTAGAAGTGGATCGAGTGTCGTTTGCGGGCTGCCCTGCCGCTGTGCCTTCTGAGCGGAATTGGTGCCGTACTACTGGTTTTCCGCTCCCAGAGTGCCGTTGGTGATGATGACGCTGATACCAAAGTAGACATGCCAAAGCGTGGCATGTCTTACAAAGAAGTGGGTGGTTCCCCAAAAAACGGACCACGTGGCAGGTCGTGCAAATGTAGGTGACGAAGAAATCTCATCGTTGTAGACGACCACGTTGTTCTGGCTGCTGGCGGCAGGAACACCGAGAAGCAGCAACTGCTGCGTAAACATCACAAGTGGATTAAGCGTCGTCTTGCAGGCATATACCCTGTTTCTGTACCTTATCACAGTTCCGCCAGCAGTAGCAGAAGGTTCACACTTACGTCGCAGAATACGTGTTTTTTTTCATCGGTCCTAATTACTTTTTTTTTTATACGACCATGTCCTAATTCGTTCTAAGTAAAGCCCGGTTGTAGCAATCAAGGTGATCATCAAAATTTCCTTCAGTGAGGTCCTGGTGTTCACACAAACAGTACGGATGCAAGTTATGCTGTTGGGGCACATTCTAGACAGTATTGACACAGCTGCCGCACTTACGCAAAGTGTATCAGGTGCAGGCAAGTGGGTGGATTTTCACGTAGCCAAGGACGTCAATTTTATAATTTTCACTTACAACGACTGCTTCTCTGAGTGATTCTGGGATGTACATAACCTGCGTTCTGAAGATTTATGAAGGCTCTCGCAAACTAAGCATATCCCGGAACCCGACGATCCGGGAGCTCGACGATCTGGAACACGAGCAGCGTACAGCCGTGTGCCCAGTCGGGAATTGCTATTCATCTTAGCATATGCCAGAACATAGACTCCTCTATACTTACAAAGCCTGGCAGTGCGTCGACGGAGCCATAGAGTGCCCGGTCGCAGATTTACAGCGCGAGTATCTGGTAGCACAGAACATTTCTTGGGCTGTCCGGTAGTGAGCGCACGGCTTCTGAATGGCCAGGACCCTAAACACACTGTTCGCTCGGGAGAAACCGATGCGACTGGCTGCTGATGTCGAGGCTACGGCGATTGCGGACGCCGAGGCCTGTGACCTCGGCGGCCGCAATTAAATCTCCAATAAATATATCCTTTGACGAATTCTTATTTTCGTACTCATTCCGGTTTATTTTTTACTTCCCGGCATGGAAACGTTTTGTACTATTGAATAGCATTCGGGAGGAGACGTTTTAGGTCGTTCCAAATAGGGGAACCTGAAAACGTCGGCAAGACGTCTCTGAAAGGAACACAATGTCCCGAATGCATGGTTCCGGACGTCCCGACGACGTCATCGTCGGGACGAAGACGTCTCGACCAGCTGAGGACGTCCTCAGGACCATCTGCGTCATCTGGGCAGTGGTGTGAACTATGACGCAGGAACCGCCAAAAACTCCAAGCAGGCAATGTTTTTTGTCTTTATTTTATTTTATTTTTTGGGGGGAGGGGGGGTCTGGAGAGCCACGGCACCGCGGAAAGGCGGCAGCAGGAAGTACTATGGAGGCCCGCGGTGCCACGTCTAGTGAACATGATATTGTTATGAGTATATACATGCGAGGGGATAACGACGACATGAATTGTTGGTATTGGGGAAGATGGCTGTCCGATTTGCAGAAGTACAGATTTCGTGGAGGCGGGTTGCGCGGGTCAGCACCGATCCATGAGAATCTGGCACGCGGTTCGATCGGTGCATGAAGGAGCTAAAGCCCCTCGATATGTTTCCGTTTGTCTTGCAAGTAGCGTCAAATGCGCGAGCGCACGTGGCCCGTGTCTCGAGCGGCCCTTGGAAGCAGATGGCAGCGCAGCACTGAAATGAACGGCCCTTGGAAGCGAATGGCGGCGGAGCGCCCGCTCGTAGCACGTGTCTCGCGCGTTTTCACAACAATGGTTGGCGGTACTTGTAGAAAACGCCTTTATCAAGGGGCTTTAGAAGGAGCCACAGGAACATTATAGACACTTTGCAGCAGCTGTGCATGGACGCCGCCATAACTGACCTTCAGTTTTTGTTTCCTCTTATTTCGTTTATTGCACTTCATGATTACCATAGCAGGCCAGGTTATTGCCACATTATATTCAATTGGGTCCTTTTCTAAAGCATCGGCCTTTGTAGAGGATCGGCAACTACCGTTTCAGTTGCTCGGCATCTCGGTAAGACAAGAGAAGGTCAGCAATGGCGGCTGTAATTTGGCGCGTGTGTAAAGCGTCTATAGCGCTGTTGCTTGCTGGGATCCACTGTGGTCGAAGCATGAGGCTCCCAGGGGTAGCCAAGTCAAAGTGGAAGCTGCCGCCTCCGAGGAACCGAATCCCAAGGCTCAGATTGAGGCACCGCCGTCGCCCGGTGTGTCATCTTCTCAACGTCGTCGTCATCATCTTGCTTACTGACGCTTCGACGCTATTCTTGTGTATCAATATCTGCAATCTGTAATCAATGAGCCCCGGCAATTCGCCGCACAAGTTTGAGCGCAAACAAACTAGACGAAACCGACACGACGGAACGGGGAAGGGGTGGCGTTCCATGTATACCCTAAACAACAGGAGAAAAAAAAACATAGTGTATTTCGGCATCTGGTCGCAGCGGGGCGCCCGTTACATGACCCTCCTCTTTTCCATTGCTTGCCGCTCTTCTTTTTCACTTTCGGCGGCCGCGTCACGTGACTATGCCAGGCTTTGTCAGTATCACTGATTTCTATGTCTATTTGCTGGATCGCGTTTGACCAGCTCCGCCTATGGATCGGAATGCGGCCACGGTCAGCCATCTTTTTGGTAGAGTTATATTATCTCTAGCTATCATAGTAATATGGTTGACTGCGCTCTGGCGGCAGGCTGCCATAAAATATCCGTAAATCTAGTACACTACCGTGGGTGAAATTTCGTGGTTGATTGAAGTTGCTAAGTTGTGACGAAGCAGATCCTGGGAACCCGGTGTGAACGGTAGCCTCATCTTTGAAAACTCGGCGAAAGCTCTACGAACGCGTGGCACCGGGGGAAAGCAGCGCAGCTCGCATCGAAAGCAGACTCCGTAGCGGCGTCAACTTTCGATGCGACTCTCAATGTGTGCTGTTCTGCTTTCCCCCGGTTCTGCGATTTCGTGAAACTTTCACCGGGTCCTCAAAGATCGGGCTACCGTTCACGCCGGGTTTCAAAAATATGTTTCGTCAAATAATTTTAATCAAGGACGAAGTGTCACCCACGTGATTTTGACGGCAGCCTGCCACCACAACTGCCACCAACTTTACTGGAGCAAGCTCAGTTTCGCAGCTCCCTATTCTGGCCTGTAGTGGCGAGTGGCACAGGTGGCGGTCACGGGAACTAGCGGCGCTGCAGTCGGATCTTGCTTCCCTGCCTCGCGCGTTGTCTACTACCACTGCGTTGAGAGCTTCCTTTCCTTTTTCTTTTCTTCCTTCAGAGTCAGCGCATTATGAGTGTTCTTTCTTTTAGTATTTGAAATTTATTTTGTGTGCGTCTGTTTTCTCGCGCTGTGAAGTGTTATACTTCGTTTCAGCTTCGGTCCAGACGCAGCCAAAGCTACAAGCGCGAGCTCCGGGCTTTCAGCATCCCTGCCAAGCACGCGCGCTCGTGCAGTGCAAGCTCTGTTCCGGGCCACATGCTCGCGCTTGTGGCATCGGCTGCGTCTGGACCGAAGCTGAAACGAAGTATAGTATGAATCAACAACTTGCCCAAGCTCAAGTATTGCTATTCAAAATTGGCGGGCTAGACAATCCGGAAGCAAGACTCGACTGCAGCGCTACTAGTTATCGGGATCGCCACTGAGCCCACATTGCAGGCGGAGCTGTGAAACTGAGCTTGCTCCAGTAACGTTCACTGCCTCAACACTGTTTGCCATGAATAGATGATAGTGGCTGCCAACGTTACTAGATCAGCTCAGTTGACGAGCTCTGCATTAGCCGCGCTTCGCAAAGTCGGCCTCCTCCTTTCGCGCGAGCATGGTGGCGCTATCGTCGCAGCCCGCCCGGTCCCCAAGGCCGGCCAAACTCTGGGAAAGTTCAGGATGCTGGCGTTTCATTCCGAAATCAGGCAGTCGGCGGCACGTCGGCGGCCCTTGCGCCCTTCTTTTTAAGAAATTGACTCTGAAAGTGGATTCTGCTGCAGCCACGACTGTAATTATGCACGCTAATGATTTCTTCGATTTTTACTCTATAATTCATCGGATACCAGCATGGGTGCCTAGCTTTGGGCCTGGCTTCTGAGTGCAATTCTATGTTCGTGTAAGATCAAAGTACAACAGGATTTATGTCATGGTTGATGTCTCTCATATTCGTCTATGACCATCATCCACAAGCAGGGGCTCGCGTGCGCTGTCAGCGCCGTATGGTGTTCTCAATAAACGCTTCCATTTTTGACAAGAAATCAACAAAATGCGTTCCCTGCCTTTTATTTGTTACCACAACAAATCTTCGGCAAGGCTGAAATTGCAGGAGAATACTGTGCAGCGTTCATTTTCTTTTGCATGAAAAAAAAATCGCGAGCAGAACGCAAAACACCAAGACTGGAAATACGTGCAGTTAGCGATCACAAGACCCGAGCTTTCTTGTTTGCTACTGGCACCTTTTCCGTCATCTCTCGATTGACCTATCTTGCGTAGAAGAGCATTTGCGTTACAACAAAGAGGCATTGCAGTTATCAAAAGTGGTCTTTGCACCCCTGCTTTCCTATGTCGCATTCTCAGGGTAGCGAAAATGTCTTTATTTTGGCTTGAACTAGATCGCAGAAACGTCACGAGATCAATAAAACAACAGCATTTATGGACAACTGCAACGTTAAGAACATAGTAGTTAACATAAACCGAACTTAAATGAACGCGCGCTTATAAACACGTCAACAAGCATGTTGTTGTCAGGCACATGGAGGATGCATACGCTTACACAAATGAACTCGTTTCACATAGTCAACGAGGGTGTCACAATTCGTGCACTGTTACCCCTCGAAACTGTAGCAGGTACTGCAAAATAACGGTTCAAATATCTCTCCTAGGCTCACACGTAAATCTCCAAATATACATCCACGGCTCCGCGCTGATTAGCTGATCGGAACTGATGTCTTGAAATTCTTTCCCTTTAGTCACGCGTCTCCGAAATGGCACGCACATGCAAGGGAGCGAGGTTGTCACACACGTAAAAAACACACTAAGGGAATAACTCAGCCATGTTCACCAGTAGCAGGCCTCGACGTAGCCGAATAGATATTTAAAAAAAAAAGAGCCCGGTTCTTTCAAATGACTAAGACGTCTTCAAATTGTCATTCTTTCCTAATGCGGCTTTGGTGTTTATACAGCAGTTTACGCTTGAACTTCTAACTCAAACACAGAACACCAAAAGAGGGAAGTTCAAGGTGTTTTAGTCCTCAAACTACCAAAACACAACGGTTCATGTGCCGGAATCCACGAACCACCACGAACGATAGACGCAGCCATTTCTCTGTGCTGCTTGCCTTGGTGCCGGGTGTCGGAAAACTGTCCAATCTAAAAAGGCCTGACTGGCGTAAATTTACCTCAAAAGTCCCAGGAAATGTTGTCTCGATCCGGAGATTATCACACTGGCAACCGTCCTTCGTAATGCACTTTGTGAATTCACACAACAGCGATGTTTCACGGCGGATCCACGGGTGCCGAGGCCAGTCAGACCGAACGGGTCGGGCGGGCTTGGACACGAGCGCCGCTGCGCGGCAGTGAATGGCAGCGCCCCACTTTTTTCTCGGAGCTTGTCAACTTCTCCGATCCAGTAACGTTGGTGGCTGCAGCAGCTGTACCTTGCCTAGAAGTAACATAACTCTACCAAACAGATGGCCGCCAGTGGCTGCATTCGCGGAGCGGGCAAACACGATTCAGCGATTGTCATAGAGATCAGTGACCGGCGTCTACTTTCGATGCTTCTCTCGATGCGTGTTGTGCTGCTTTTCAGCTTTCCCCGCTGCTGCGATTTCGTCAAACTTTCACCAAGTCCTCAGAGACCGAACTACCGTTGACGCTGGGTTTTAACAATGCGTTATGTCAAACAAATTCAATGAAGAGCGAAATATAACCCACGGCTATTTTTGTCACAACGCTGCCTGCCATGGATGGATGATAGTGGCTGCACTAGCTGTACATTGGCTAGAGGTAATATAACTGTAACAAAAAGATCGCCGCCAGCGGCCGCATTTGTGGAGCGGGCAAACGCGATCCAGCAAATAGTTATAAAAATAAGTGGTCAGTATAGGCGAGGCTACAGCCACTAAATAAGCTGCGCTTATACTCTGTTTCATACTTAGCATGCAACGCTGTGAAAGCTATTGGCGCGAGCATGGGGCTTCATCTCGTTGATCATTTGCACGCGTTCTCGTGCAAACAAAACCATAGATGAAGCCACGCGCTCGCGCAAGTAGCTTTGACAGTGTTGCAAGCTAAGTATGAAACAGAGTATAAAGTATTGGCACCCCGTTTTCTCGACATTGTTGTGGGCGCAGCCATTTTGGCTCGTATGCAGAGCAGACGCAACTTCCGATCGTCATAATTCAAAAGTGCGACTTCCTCAGCATTCGATTCGGTGTAAGGAAGCTCATGTAATATTGCTTTGCTTTCTTGAGAACTGTTTATACATATGTGGAGGACGGAAAAGAGTTTCCTGTGATATTCGATAAAAGTTCAGATAACTGGCAACCATGATTTTAAGCAACAATATGGGCAAGTGTCGTTACTCTGAAGCGCAGCTTATTTAGTGGCACTAGACGAGGCTAGGGCCAACACCATGTCCACTTCTTTTTTCGCCGGATACATGAAGCTCACGGGAAACCCTCGCAGAATCGTTCTGTGGTACACGGAAGGCAGGCCAACTGAACTTAATATAGCCTCTGTGCGTCAAAGCCTTCCGAGCAAAAGGTAGCTTGAAGCCAAAGAACAGCGCTTGTAGCAGTAGCAGAAGTAGAGCAATTTTATTACTCTGCCATGATTATGAAATGTCCGATTCATCATCTGGAATTGTATTATTTCCGTGCGAACATAGCAGCTATTCATACGAACATTACGGATGCGCATGTAGACTCACGTGGGTGTATCTCAAAACGTCCCATTCGCATTTGAACCTTGCACATTTCGACCCATTCTCATTTGGTCCTTCTCGTTTGAACCTTCTCATAAGGTCCAAATTGTGTTTTTCGCAACTTGACCCATTCTCATTTCGCCCGTTCGCGCTACGACCGAATGGCACTAGTTCGGCATGCTTCTGACCTCGTTATGCCTACGCGACTTTGTTGATGAGCCTTACCTTGCTTGGGCCCCCAACATACCATCAGATATATATTATGTGTGGAGTTACGCACTGAGAATCGTACAGTGACGCCTGCTCCCTTCCTCTAAGCAAACAATAAAAAAAAGCGATGAACATTTATTTTGGAAACTTTGTTTGAACAGAAATATCATTCATAATAGCAGTGGTTTTCAACCATTGATGTTTCGCGGACGCCTTGTAGAAATGCGGAGATGATGGAGCACCCCGTTCGGGGTGAGGGGAATAGAAAGGTATAGGTTATCATGATAATGATTTAATAAATGGATATAACTAATTGCTAGTGTAAAGTAGACTTATCTCATTGACATACACATGAGAGTACTCTCCCGAAAATTGGAACGTTTCTTCTCAACGTGAAGAAAGACAACTAATATTGCCGTGCCTGACTGATGAGACAGGGCTTCACGGACCCCTAGGATGTCTTCGCAGACCCCCTTTTGAGAACCACTGCATTATAAAAGTGGTGGCATTGTCCCAAGTCAAGAAACCTCAAACGACGTGACAGTTCGGAATATGATCTGGTTGCGATAAATAGTTGGTATGTTTTATTGTCAGCTAGTAGCTTTTCACGACGACCGCGACGCACTGCTAAAATCCTTAGCAGGGAGAGTATGCCTTTAGTGTGGCACACACACACACACACACAAATTATATCAATGTATTAATATTACCCTAAAAAACGATTTTAATATAGAAAGAGTCAAGTGCGACGGGGTCAAAGCGAGATATTTTTGAGAATGGCTGTTTTGAAAAGGGCCAGGTGAAAAGGGCGAAACGAGAACGGACTCAAATGAGGAGGGTTGAGATGCGAAGGACGAAACGGGAAAGGACCAAATGCGACAGGTCCAAGAGAGAAGATCGTTTTGAGAATGGTAGTTTTGAGAAGGGCCAAGTGAGAAGGTCGAAACGAGAACGGGCTCAAATGATAACCACCCGCCTCACGTCACGGGACAATTAATAAATGTCTCACTTTAAGATTATTCGCTTAAGTCTCCGATACATACTCTTCGCCGTTTTCATATTAAGCAAAAGAAATGCATGATAACAACAACCACCACCAGAACAAAAGCAACACAAATAATTATGTTTAGTTATATCACGCATCAAAGCAAAGCAACTTCTCGCAGTCGCTAAATTTACTCGTCGCTTTCGTTCAGCGGCCACGGAACACCTACTGCAATCAGCTCCTGCGTGCTGCGAGGTACATTTCGTCATTAACACGTAACCCACCAGCGTCCAACGAGGGTTGTCATTCTGGCTGGCATCGAGCGTTTGGTTTCGGTATTGACAGATTTCCAGAACAAAATTTTGCAATGAATAACTTGAACTTCCTGCTCGATCCAGCACTTTCAAAAACTTTGCTGGACTTCAAAATAGATTGCATCCATTACTAAAATATTAATGTGGGCTAGTTGGTTTAGCGTGAGAAGCCGCCCTCGGGTACAAAGGGCACAACGGGCCTGCTATGACGACGCACTGGCGGCACCTCCGATTAGTACACGATACCCGCCGTTTCTTTCCTTACAGCCAGAAAAGAGGGACGAGGGGAAGCGGGCAGCAAACTCCGTTTCTTTGTACCTGATCGCGTCGGCTATTGTCGCAGGTGGCGTGCTGTGTGGCGAAGAGGCGTTAAGAAGCGACGCCGGGTAGTGGTGCGAGAGTTCAACTTCAAAAATTGTTTTCTCGCTTTAAACAAAAATTACTCTTATTAAACTTTCAGAATCAAAAGACGATCAATCGTTTTTCCAAGCCCACCATATTTTGTATTTTTACTTGAATCACCTCAGGGCGGAATAAACGGCTGTTTATGCGTCAAAACGCACTTTTTGGCAACTTCAGGATTTTGTTTTTACTGCAAGATGTTTAATTGAGCGGTCTAAAATATTTTTCATAGATTATATACTTAGAGGGCAGCCAGTAAAAAGTTATATTAGGTCCCGGGAGCAATTATATGTGTTTTAATAAAATGACAAAATGTTTATTTTTGAATAAAATTATGTATTTAAAAAATATTTAAATCAAACAAAACTGCACAAACCCAACCACATTGTAAGTCGACAACCGTGCAAATTTAAGAGAAAAAATATTGTTGGGTGTTTCATAAAAAAAGCTGATTTTTCGTCAATTATTGTGTGATGCCTAGTTTCACGCTGTTTTCAAAAATTAAGATCGCGCTCACGTCACAACAAATTTTTTTTGTCAAAACTATTTTAGGGTATGGCTACGGACCTTGTGGCCGAAGCCCGTGAATATTTTTATTTTAGAAATTGGAGGTAATCGAGCGCAACGTCTGAGTCGTTTTACGTGGAATGACCCTATTTCTAGTTTAAAATTGAGTTAGCACCAGCCCGAAGTGACTTTTGTAGCGTGGTCTTGACCTGAAACTAACTGAACTGACACCTAAAAACTGCGACACCGACAGGATCGGGCTTCATACCGACCTTTGGAATAATTTTTTTTCAAACTTTATTTTGTATTGAAAACAGGCTATGTGATTGCTTCATTTCCCGAAACGTCCTGGGGATTTTTGAAGCAATTCAAGTGTCTGGCAGGGGTTGTTTTCAAGATCCAAGCGTCAACAATCATGATCAGAGTGTTCGTTTTCTTGTTTCGATTTTTTAATCGCTGTCTTTCGCCAATGGATGATTTAAAAAAAAAATTATATTGAAGGTTGAAAAGGCATGCCATTTTCTTTCACTACCATTAATTTGAGCTGCTCTCTAGGCAGTTCTTATTTCAATAACCGTCTGAATATTAACCACCGGAGGTGTGAAAATTTCAATTCATATCGTTCTGCCACGAAGTATTGATGTATTGCACTTCTTCTGTGTCTAAACGTTGGTTCATTTTACACGTGAGTTATCTCATGCTACTGATTACTTATCACACTGTTCGATTTAACATGTTTTTTTTTACTTTTAGCTGTACTACGTTATATTACTGTATACTAATGTATCTTTTCAACTCATGATAACAGTACTCGAGTTTTGCCTTGGCCTCTATACTGGCTGTCGGCAAATCCTTACACAAATAAATAAATAAATATATATAAAAAATAATCGCTTTCCATGTTTACACAGTAAAAATATTCATTAATTTATTTTAGATGTACGACAGCCTTAATTATTAGGGAGTTTTAGAATAGCGCACGCTAAAGCTTTGCGTGCGCAAAGAATAGCGTCGTCGCCACTGCGCATGCTCCGAACGCAAACCAGGTTTCGCGCTTTGCGTGCGCAATTTTAGCGTGCTCTATTTCTCGGAAATAGCGTGCGTACGCAAAGAGTCTTTGCGCTTCTCCAAGGAGGATTCGTGATGAGAAGTTGGCTTAAGCCAAGACGAGCAGAGTTAAAAAAAAAATGGCGGCTTCCAGGATGATGTCAGCGGCTGCTTTGGCGGCGTCGTGAGTGCGACGTCGGCGGTATCCTCGCGACTGCAATTTTCAATACGGGACGACAATGTACTCGGTTTGGCAGCAATCACCGGCAACTTGATGCCTGCGACGCGCGAACATTTCACGGTGAAGGAACGATGTGCGAAGGTCAGTACACGAGACCTCTCTTGCCGAGGCGACGCAAGCGGACACGACCGGTCAACCGCTCGCGTCGCGTTCTCATGTTTAAACAAATTAAAATGCTACTCTGGACCAAAAAACTCGTTTTCTTCTGAAGTTACATCACTTCGTGTGTGAAATAAAAATTTTTACTGTATTTTGGTGGCGTCGCAAGCGCGAGATGCTTGGGCTTTTGCGTCGCGGCGGAGAAACGCTAATCTAAAACTCTCTCGCGCCGCGTGCGCTAATACAAGCGCTAAATTTAGCGCTAGCGTGCGCTAAAATTGCGTACGTTATTCTAAAACTCTCTATTGTTAAATAGCGGTCCCCAGGCCTGTGTTTGAGTAAGCTCTAAAAAAATAGGTTATTTATAGGCAACTTTGCCATCGAACCTATCTGCGTTTTGTTGACGGCACAAAATTCGCTCATCGACAAGTCTATAGCAACGCGCGTCGTCCAACACAAGTTCATTCGGTTTTGATGCTGAAAGCTGCTATACACCAACTCAACTCTCCTACGTCACGCCGCGGTGGTGGCGCGCCGGACGCACTTCCGGTCTGTGGCGGTGGGCAGAAGTCGCCATGCCAGACATGCATTCCTGTGTTCCCTTGGAAGAAACGAGACAAAAAACCTGCTTTCTCGTCAAAATGCTGCGACGGGTGTTGTACCAAGAGAGTCTGGAAAGGTTTGAAGATCAGTTTTCATGTGTTTTTGCCCCCTCCGTTCGTCCGAGAACGTGGATAGTAGCCAAGAAAAGGGCTAACCAGACGCTATCGAACTACGATTGCGTGCGCGGGCAACACTTTGTAATCGCCAGATGTATTTGCTTTGTTCCAACATAAACGAGAGAAAACCGCCAAGTTGTCCGAACCACCCACGGGTTCAGTGCGTCTTCAAATTCACACGGCCGCCTGATCGTTCGAACTTTCGTCTGCTCTTTCAAACGTCTGCTTTTTGTCGTCTGCTCGTTCAAGCAAAAGCGGCTCGTGGACCAAACTTTGACCCGGTGATTGCAATAAGAAGTAATTGCAGACCTCAAAAGACTTAAGTAGGCTCGGTGTAAAAAGTAGATACAATGTGTTGATCATTGGTACCGGTGGTCATCACCGACTTGTTACGCTTGGTCTGTTCCCGCTTCCGATTTTCAGTATCGACGTCGATCATCGCCGCTACCTTCTACACTTTTGTAACACGAGCGACGTCGCTACCGAAAATAGCTGGAAGAATCTCATCATGGTTTTGGCGTCCATTCTGCGGCGTTCATGCGAATGAATAGCCGCACGTCAAATTATTTAGGGAAAGTTTAGCGACGTAACGAGCCTTGAGAATTTCGCTTAAGCGATTAAAGTGGTAAGACATTGCGATGAGGACGTAGAATCGACAATTCCAACGCGAAAAAGAGTCGGCAGACTCACACAGACGCCGACAACGTGACATTCGAGTGGTTTGTTGACGCGGGACGGCAGTGCTTCTTGCCCGTACCCCATTACGCATGCGTTCGAACTGTCGTCTGCTCTTTCAATCTTGGCTGCTTTTTGTCGTCAGCTCGTTCAAACGACAGCGGCCCGGAAACCAAATGTTGACCCGGTAATTGCGATAAGAACTAAGTGCAGGCCTCAAAACACTTTTGAAGGTTGGTTGGGGTAAGTAGGCTAAGTGTAAACAGATACAAGAAGATGTTTATCATTATTGTTACTAGTGGCATCACCGACTTGTAATGCCCGATTCTACTTGCGGTTTTCAGTATCGACGTCCACCATCTCAGCTACGGTCCACGCTTTTGCAGCCCGAGCAACGTCGCGTCTGAGAATAGCGAGCAGAATCTCATCGTGGGAGTCAGGCTTTAGCGCCCATTCTGCGGCGTCCACGTGAAATGACTCGGCGCGTCACATTATTCACGCAAAGTTTTGCCTCGTTAGTTTTGCTGAAGCCGCTCAAGTAGTCAGACATTGTTAGGAGGACGTAGCATCAAAAATTCCAACGCGAAAAAGAGCACGGGGACTCCCACCGACGCCGACAACAACGCAATTCAATGGTTTGTTTATGGGCGACGGCGGGCTTCTTGCCCACCATCCACCGCGCATGGGCGGCGCCGCTGGTGTCCGCTAGGGGCGCTCCGGTTTGTTTGTAATCATGAGTAGGTGTATACCGAGGCAACATTGTTGCTGTCGTCTGTGTTGTGATGAGGCTTCAGAAATGGCAACAGTTTGACTGAGAACAAAGTTGACCAACTGTTGATGAACATGTTGTGTTGCTATCGTCGCAGAGATTTCTCAATGTGACAGGGTTTTTACACGACATCCAGGACAACATAAACCATACCCCATAGCAGGTGAGGCATACAGATCTAAAGCATACCTAGTAATAATAATTCAGACATACCCTTAGGTGTGGTATTCTTTTTGGTAATCCCGCTCTACTAATAATCGCCGCCCGATCGGTATGTGCTTTGCTCGTCGTCCAAGGAGTGACACAACACAACGAGAGGACTGCGAATGCGTTTACTGTACTTTCCGGTTGCCTGTCGTTCAGAGCTGGCAGTCCGGGGCTGGCGACCCTGGATGTCACCCATAGTTTAGAGCTCGCAGTCGGAGTCCGCTTCCAGGCCTACGGATCGTCCTTCTCACGCCAGCGTTGCGTGAGCTAGCTGTCCCGGGCTATCATAGCCCGAGTCTCGCTGCGGAACCACCCCGAGTTCGTCATGGCCCAGGCTGAATGGCCAGGGATCGCCGTTCCCGCCAGTCTGGGTTTGAACTTCGCTGGTGGACTGCTCCCCAGGACACCTCTGTATAGTCGCCGTAGGAGTCCAAAAAGCGCAACAGAGGGCCACAGGGATCACCATGGGCCAGACGATCCATACCGGCTCCATCGTTCCTGCCCGAACCCCAGGCTCGTGCAGCACGCTCTGTCTGGCGCAAGCTCGTGTCTTCTTGACCGACTGCCTGTCACGTGCCCTCCTCTCTGTCTTCTTCCACCCTTGTCTCCCACACTTCACACCAACTCAAGGCCCGGACTTCGGAGGACTTCAAGTACTCGGGATTTCATGGGCCTCAGGGAGGAGTTCTTGAACGTCAATGGACTCGGGAGTCAGGTGAACGTCGGGTCTGGGCCGTGTGAAGTGTTGGGAGAGGCGACGGCTACTGATGTTGCCGGAGTGGCCACGTTGCAGCGTCTGAAAGCGGTGTGGATAGTGGTGGGACCCTCGGCGTCGGTCTTTGTTGGTGCCGGCCTCAGCTGGCTCTTCTAGCAAAGCCGGCGGACAATGTCGATCTGTCCAACGCTCGTCGTCCCACTCACCATGATGCAACAGGGGGCCTGCTCTAAGCTGATCCTCCCAACGCGGACGAACCTGCCCCGTTCCGCTTGGAGGTCGCCGTTGGCGTAGAACTGCCCGCTTTAACCGCTCGTCAGGCCAAAAAAGTGTCATCCACGCTGATCACTCGGGCAAACGGATGGGCCCGTGTTTCCTCCCGGTGGACTTCCTTGGTGACGCTGTCTATGGAAGTCTTTTTGAAGAAGCCGTTCTGCTCAGAACAGAGTGTTCAAACAACACACAACGAAAAAATACTCCGCCGCGGATTGTGGCAGTGGCCATTGCTTCCACCGCCAAATTGCTTCCCGACGAGTTCGTGGACCATGCGGCTAACTCGGCTAGTCCGCATTCCGGAGCCATGGGTCGCCAGGAACAGGGGATTTCTTGTGTCCTACTCCAACCTGATGTTAATGATATTGTCACGAATGACAGTTGATGAGGCGATGATAACTGAAGAAACTAAACGTTCAATGGGGTGAACTTGTGCCCAAAACAAAACGGAAAGTCAAGATAACAACAGAGCGTCGCGTGCGTCGAAGTGGGGGAAACAGCTGGATAGAACGCTGGGGCGAGACTGACTCCGCTCGCAACTTGGAGTAGCTTATGTACCCTCGTGAGTCTCTGTAACATTCGGCGTAGAACTTTCGCCACGTAGAACATTCGGAAATCGATCAGACGTAAATTTACTCGAACTTACGAGCACGCCAAGTTGAAGGAATATAAAAAGGACATTCCGCTGACTGAAATCGAACTTTGACCTTCCGCGCGACAGTGAGGCGCGGTAGCCATTCGGCCACGCACGTTTTTTTTTTTTTTTTCTTCTTTACTGCCTGGTACATGACACACACAACACATACCCATGGACGCGGACAAAACGAGTGATAAAAACTGCCAGTCAGAGTTTGGCTAACATAGAAAGGTTTAAAATGTTTTCATATTCACAAGCCCTTCAAAGAGTGGTAACCAGTCACGCATGCATTGGTAGGCTTTGTGGGCGTCAATAAAAAAAATGATCCTCTCACAAAAGCAGTCTTGTTCTTCCCGCACATCAATGTCAGCGTTACGCACGGCCATTCGTGCCCTCCATATGCTGTGCAAGCACAAGAGCATATTACAATCAAAAGGAACTCCATCTTCATTGTCGGCCGACAGGAACCTAATCCCATATGGGTCCAACGGGAAGTCTTTTTTCAGGGTCCACTGGAGCACGTCCCACAGGAAGGCCCCATCACAATAATCTGTGAAGACATGCTCCACAGCCTCCGGTCTGTTACGAAGAAAACAATGCGTACCCCAGGGAACAAGCAGGCCCGTTTCCACCATCCAGGTCTTCACCGTTAGTGTACCGGTAGGAAGTTTAAAGAAAAAAGACTTCACACCGGGAGGTACCAGCATCCTTTTTACCCACTTTTGAACATCCTGTCCTGTCCCGATACAGTACAAGGCATTGTACATATGCACTAATAAAACGATATCCACGACATCTTTATACACTTTTTTCCGTGTCACCACGGTCAAATCTTCGGAAGAAAAAGGCGCTGCTAAATATTGGTATGACGCCCCTAACTCCTTAAAGTACCCGTGAATGCCCCCTGGCACACACGACGAAGAAACGATGAACTCGGGCAATGCCCGCCTAAGTCGAACTTGGTACACTTTTTCGCAAAAAGGGATCACTAGTGCCCTGAAAACTTACAATTTGCCGCAGATACAGGTGCACCAAGCATAGTCCTCCCTCACGAACCTGTCGAAACAGATTCATCCTGCTCGTGCGCTCCCATAAAGCGCCCGATATAAACACCGCAAACACCCGTTGCACTTTCTGCACATTCACTCTGGAGCAATGTAGAACTCGCAACACGCACCAGAGCTTGCCCACAAGGAACAAATTACAAAACGTGGCCCACGCAAAAATAGAAAAATCATTGCCCCCTCATTTTTCAGCTTTGTCCCTGAGCTCCTCAACTTGACTACTCCAGTATGGCTCAGTATCACGGTAGTATTCGAGCGGCACACCCACATACTTCGCAGGAGTTGTCACCCACTATACATTCAAAAACACGCTTGTTGTTGCCACCCACTTTCCATGCCAGAACCCTAGACATTTACCCCAATTTGCAGCACTTCCACTTGTGATACAAAACTTGATTTGTTTTACCGCTACAACAATGCACTCTTGATTCCTACAAAACAAGGCGATATCATACGCGCATGCAAGGACACGCAAATCAGATGACTCTACCTAAAAACCGCTTATTTCACCATTCCTAAGAATGCTCGAACAAAAGGATTATATATATATACAAAAAAAATGGAGGGGATAGAAGACAGCCTTGTCGGACAGATCTTTGTACCACAATACGTTTCCTTACAAATTTATTACTATTAGACTAGTTGTACAACCACTGTACTCCATGCGCACCCCATCCGTATGACTTTTCCTACATTAAAGTGGTCGAGAATAACTAATAGGACGTCGTGTGGTACCCGAATAAAAGCCTTCTCGAGGTCCACTTGTTAGTTAGTTCTACAATTTATCTCACATGTCTGGTGAGGACCAACTATCTCGGCTATAACGCTTTGCATTCTTTTGGCCAAGACCTTCATAAAAACGTTGTAGTCGACGTTGGTCAAACTTATGGGACAATACGATGTCACGAGCCTTAGTTTAGCTACATTTTCCGCCTTAGGGGTGAGGATGGCATGCGCCGTTAGGAAAAAAGGCGGAAGAAAGCTGAGGTTTTTTCTCATTGAAAATTTTGCAAGCTACAGGCGTCCAGAGATAGATGGAGCAAGTGGACCATGCATGTCCGTGATTGTTGGGTATGTTAAAAAAAAGCGGCCATGGGCAAATGGTTATCGTGCTTGACTCCCACGCAAAGGGGCCAAGGTTTGAAAGCTGGGACAGGGAGCCGACGCACCTTTTTTTTATTTCTATGAATGTTGCGTTCTGGTAAATTCGAGAACCCTGCTGGCTTCTGCGAGAACTGAATGTTCTGCGCTGCGAGCCTTCTACCCCGATCGTTCCAGAAGCCCATACGTGTCCATAAGGGGCTCGGCGCCGCGAGTCTCGATCTCGCGCCTGAACCTACTGCTACGCCGACTTGGACGCCCGCAGTGCTCTGTTATTGTTTTCTATTTCCTTTTGAGAGCGCAGCTCTTAGGCGCCCATTTCCGGGATGAGCGGCGTCGCCATTGCCGTCAGCGTCGCCGTCGCCGTCGGCGTAACCGCGCGTTGCATTATGGCACGTTTCCCATAGTGATGTCACACGTCACGTCACGTGTGACGTCAGGAGTTTAACATTTTCCCGCTAAGTTTGGTGGAAAATTTTCTCGCTGAATTCGGTGGGAAATTTTCACGCTAAATATAGCGGAAAATTTTTCCCGCTAAGTTCAGCGAAAAAAATTTACAGCAAAATTTCGCGGCAAAGTTGTACCCTCGTGATTTGAAAAAGTTTCCGCTAAATATAGCGGGGAAAGTTTTCCGCTACATTTAGTGCAAAAAGTTCCCGACAAATATAGTGATAAAATTTAACTCTCCTGGCGTGACACGTGACGTCACGTGTGACGTCATATAAATGATTTAAACGTCACGGGAAATTTAGTGGAAAAACGTTTCCCCTAAATTTAGTGGAAAAATGTCTCCGCTAAGCTTTGCGGGGAAATTGACGTCATCTGAGCTCAACACCAATTCAGTCTCCTCGCTAATTTTAGCAGGAAAACGTTTCGCTAAACTTCCCTCTATATTTAGCGGAAAAGTTTGTAAATTTCCCGCTAAATATGAGGACAAATTTAGCGAAACGTTCCGCTAGATGGAAAGGGAGCGGGAGTGGAGGAAGGGGGGAGAGAAGTGGCAAACCTTCCCCTTCGTCCCCTCCGCTCCTCCTCCTCAACAGCTGCGCTCTAATTCGGCATTACAGAAAATTGTAAACGTCTTTCTTTTTTTTTTCTTCTTTCGGCACAACTTCGCCACATTAAACGTTTCGGTTTCCTCAGTTATTCTTTGTTTCGTCACCTAGTCAGTCGTGGCAGAAGAGCGCCGAGGGCATAGGCGTCAATCCCAGAGGAATCGGACAGAATTACACGTTTCACGTAAGGGACACTTGCCCTGATTTTCGCTATGCACTCATTTTAGTCTATTTTAAAACAACATAATACAGCATATTTTTGCGCATTCTGAATTATACGTTTCCAAGTGATCATCGAGGGAAAGCTTGAAAAAATTGAGGATGATTATTTTTGTTAATTGCCAAACAAGAATCGCACAATTTTTACTTTAAAAAAAGTCCTTCCCATGGGCGTTCTGGCGTCCTTCGGTGCCAGTTTTGGTGTAGACTTTGATGTAAAGATGATATGTAATGCATGTCCTTCCCGCTTTGTACCTTGATCGAATTGGAGAACTTGATAGACATTTATAGACTTGTTTTACCCATGTACTCGTGATATTTACTCATGACTAACCAGTATATATCCAGCAACCTCTCTGTTAATCATGCATTTTTCTCATTAAAGGGGAGGAAGCTCTGGCGCCTATTTGAACGTTTTGAACTTAAACAGATTTCCTTAAGGGGCACAAGATACTCAGCCTAGAACAGCCAATAAATTTCACTAAAACATTTAAGATAATTTGAAATTCTGGAAGTAATATACCAGGTGTTATTTTTAATACGAAATATATTTTGAAAAGACATCTTTACTGCTACGTGAATGACATCTTCACAATATATTTTTTGAGCTCGACGGACATTCGAGGGGCAAACAACAGTCACAGTCGGGTGAGTAATACACTAAATTTCGCTTATTAAGCTTTTAATTATTGAAAGTCGACATGTGGTTTTAATTAGAAACTTCCTGAGCGTCATTTAAAACCACTAAATCAGTATTTTCAGAAAGACTTGCACCGCGTGAGAAGCTCAGTAATGCGCTAAATTTACTAGTCGTGCAGCACGTACAAAGCTAAATGTGGAATTAAGGGCCCGCGTGATTTTTATGTCTCTTATCATAGCCCCAGCCTTGTAGCTGTTGCACGAGTGGAAACTTTAGCCCACTTCTGCGTTTCTCGCGCGCTTTGTCTTTCTTAAAATGACTGATTTAGTGGATTTAGATGACGCTCAGCATCTTTCTAATTAAAACCATGTGTGTATTTTCAATAATTAAAAAGTGGATTAGTCGCCCGACTGTTACGGCTGTCCGAATTCCTTTGGGTGTGCTCCTAGCTCAAGATATATTTAATGGAGATTGCATGTTTGTGAAGCATGTACATTGGCTGGTAGGCTTGTCGAGCACTTCCTGATACGATCTTATGTTGTTATACACTTTCGATAAAATGTGTTGCTAATAAAATTTCAAAACTTAAAGACAGTGAAAAGGACGAGGAACCAGACGAAGAAAGACACAGATACCGCTAGAGCTCGTCCTATCACTGTTTCAAAATTTAAAATATGTCATACGAGCTCGTCCAAGATTCAAACATTTGCTAGTAATACATTTTGTTGTATACTTCAACATTTCTGCACCGCTCTAGTTCCATGATTTGAAGAACTAGAGCTAGACTCAGCCTTAACTTCTCTCTTGCTCTGCTCCGGCGTTTTCAGAATTGATCATAGCCTTTGTTTATGCGTTTAAGGTTTTTTTTCCGTCGTAACAACGTGCCTAGGAGGAAAACGAAGAACTCAAAACGAGCTTGACTCTAAGAAAAATGACTTTTTCTATGAGAGGCTTAAAGCGCGCCAAGCCATAGACCAAGTAGCCCGCAAGAGTGTTTATTCCCACTATAATACGCATTGTGAAAAAGTTTGAGAATCGTAAGTCCGATTCACCGTACAATATTCCGCACTGCGGGTAAGCCACCACCTCCAAATGCCCTTTACCCTACGGCATTGTGTATTGAAAAATGGCACCCGTAGGTGTCCGATAATATGCACTGTCCGAAAAAGGAGGCCCTTTAAATACGCTTCATCCTACGAGGTTGTGCACTGTAGGTAAGCGAAGACCCATGAATGCACTTCACCCTACGATAATGCTTGCCACAGAGAAGCAAAAAGCCCGTTAAGGGCGCTTCACCCTAGAATGTTGTGTGTTGCAGGTAAGTGAAGAGCGCGCTTCCCCCTACAACCAAGTGCACTGCTGACAAGTCAGATATCCCGAAGTGCGTCCCACCCTAAGATTTTGAGCGCTGCAGACAATTGAGAAACCGGCAAGTGGGCTTCATCCTACAAACCTGTGCACTGCGGCAAAGCGACAAATCTATAGGTATGTTTCACACTACAATATTGTGCACTAAAAAAGGTGAAAAATTCGTAATTCTGCTTTACTTTACAATAAATGCACTGCATGAAACTGGAAATCCGTAAGTGTATTTCACCCTGTAATATTGTGCACTACGGGGAAGCGATAAGCCCCTAAGTGTACTACATAGTTCAATAAAATGTACTATATAGTACAATATTGTGTACTTAGGAAAAGCAAGAAACCCGTAAGTGTGCCTCTCCCTATGGAGTCGAGCGTGCACTGCGGGAAAAAAATTAGTAACCGCACTTCACCCTACAATAGTGTGCACTGCGCACTCGCCAGAAGCCCGTAAGTGCACTTTACCCTACGATTTTATGCAGCGCGGGAAGACGAGAAGTTTAAAGTGCGCTTCACCCTATGCTACTGTGTGCTACACAAAATTACCAAACCCGTAAGTGCCCTTCACCTTAGAATATATTTACTGCAGGGAACAGGAAGAAGGAATTAGATGGTGCTATAAAGGGAACAGGAAATTTGTTAATTCAATCCGCCCTACAATACTGTGTGAAACAGATAATCAAGAAATCCGTAACTGCAACAGAGTATTCTGCACTACAGAAGAGCGGAAAGCCCGGGAGTGCGCTTCACCCTACGAATTTCTGCACAGCAGGATAGCGAGAATCTCGTATTTGTGCTTCACCCCACAATATTGAGCAACAATGAAATCAAGAAACACACTAGTTTGCTTGGCGGTAAGATATTGTACTCTGCAGAAAAAAAAGAATAAGAAAGGCATAAATGTGCTTCAGCTTTCGTATGGTGGACAACAGGAACGCAAAAAAAACGTAGTGTGCAGGAACCTTTAATATTGTGCAAAGCAGGAAATCAAGAGGACTGTAACTGAATTTCACCCTAGAATATAATGCAAAACAGGCAAGCGGGAACCCCGGTGCTGTAAAATATTGGGAGAAAAAGAAAATTGAGAAACCCATGAGGTGCGCTTCGCCTAAAAGCATTTCCGCACTGTAGATAAACGAGAGGCCCGTAAGTAGTCTTCACCTTACAGTTTGTGTAGATGAAAGCAAAAAACCCATAAGTGCGCTTTGCACTAGAGTATTGTGCACTGAAAAAAATTGACAAACCCTTATAGGTGATCTTCACCCTATAATATTGTGCACAAACGGAAACCGAGAAACCAGTAAGTGCTAGTACAATTTAATATTGTGCGAAACAGAAAATCGCGAAACCCGTTAATGTGCTTCGCTCTACGATACTGCGCACTTCAAGAAAGTGAGAAACTCGTAGGTGCTCTTCACCCCACAATTTTGGGCAAACCAGGAAAGCGTGAAACCCTAAATGCGCTTTGCCCTACTGCAGTGTGCATTGCAAGAAAGTGAGCAAACTGTAAGTACTCTTCAGTGTTGTGCACTTCAGCAAAACGAGAAACCCGTACTTGCTCTTTACCGTACAATATTGTGGAACAGAGGAAGAAGGTAAACCTGTAGCAGCGCTTGAACGTAAAATATAATGCAAAACAATAAAAAAATGCATGTTTTGTTTTTCAATATTGCGGAAAAGAGGAAAGTGAGAAACCTGTAAGGGCACTTTGCCCTACGAGTTTGCGCACTGCAAGGAAGTGAGAAACCTGTTCGAGATCTTCACCATAAATATGCCTAACAGGAAAACAGGAAACCTATAAGTTCTCTTACAATTCAATGTTATGCAAAATAGAAAACATAGACACTCATAAGTGTGCTTGGCCCTACTATATTGTAAACTGCAGGTAAGTGAGAAACCTGTATGTGCCTTTCAAACCTACAATATTGTGCAGAACATGAAAAGGAGAAAGCACGAAGTGCTCTTACAATTAAGTATTGAGCAAAATAGGAAATCAAGACCCCAAAGTGCGCTTGGTCTTACGATATTGCAGACTTCAATTAAGTAAGCAACCCGTAATTGCTCTTCGCACTACAAAGTTGTCCATAAGAGCAAAGCAAGAAACCCGTAAGTGCTCTTCACTCTAGAATGTTGTGCACAACTGGGAGAGGAGAGACATTAAGTACTCTGATTATTAAACAGTGTGGGGAATAAGTGCGCTTGACCGTACGATATAACGCTCTGCAAGAGAGCTAGAAACCCGTAAGTGCTCTTCACCCTACAAGGCTGTGCACAACAGGAAAACGAGGAATTCTTAAGTGCTCTAACTATTCAATAGTCTGGAAAAGAAGTACGCGTGGCCTACGATATTGCGCACTGCAAGAATGTGACAAACCCGTGCGTGTTCTTCATCCTACATTGTGCACAGCAGAAAAGCAAGAAACCCGTAAGTGCTCTTTTTATTTAATAGTTTGGGAAAGAATTGCCCTTAATTGTACGATATTGCGCACTGCAAGGAAGTGAGAAACCAGTAAGTGCTTTTCACCCAACATGGTAGTGCCCAACCAAAAAACGCGAAACCAGTAAGTGTTCTTGTTATTGCATTTTGTGTAAAAAAGGAAAAAAAAGAAACCCATAAGTGCACTTTGCACTAGAGTATTGTGCACTGAAAGAAATTGACAAACCCTTATAGGTGATCATCCTACAATATTGTGCACAACAGAAAAACGAGAAACCCGTAAGTGCTCTTATTATTCAAAAGTTTGGGAAAGAATTGCCCTTACTTGTACGATATTAAGCACCGCAAGAAAGTGAGAAACCAGTAAGTGCTCCTCACCCAACATGGTAGTGCCCAACCGAAAAACGCGAAACCGTCAAGTGCCACTGTTATTGCATTGTGTGAAAAAAGAAAAAAATAGGAACCCATAAGTGTACTTTGCACTAGAGTATTGTGCACTGAAAGAAAATGACAAACCCTTATAGGTGATCTTCATCCTACAATACTGTGCACAACAGAAAAACGAGAAACCCGTCAGTGCTCGGATTATTCAATAGTTTGAAAAAGAATTGCCCTTAATTGTACGATATTAAGTACTGCAAGAAAATGATAAACCAGTAAGTGCTCCTCACCCAACATGGTTGTGTCCAACCGAAAAATGTGAAACCAGCAAGTGCCCTTGTTATTGCATTTTGTGTGAAAAGGAAAAAAAAAGAAAAACATAAGTGCACTTTGCACTAGAGTATTGTGCACTTAAAGAAATTGACAAACCTTTATAGGTGATCTTCATCCTACAATATTGTGCACAAACGGAAAACGAGAAACCCGTAAGTGTTATTGCAATTCAATGTTGTGCGGAATCTATAACTGTACTTTTTCCTACTCTATGTTGCACTCCGAGGATGTGGGAAACCTGGAAGTGCTTTTCATCCTGCAATGCTGTGCACAAGAGGAAAACAAGAAACTCTAATGTGCTCCTACTATTTATTATTGTGCGAAATATGAAATCGAGGACCCCATAAGTACGCTTTGCGCTGCGGTATTGTGCACTGCAAAAACTGTGGAAGCAGGAAGTGATATTTGTGTTACAATGTTATTTGTGTTACAATGATATAAGAAACCCCTATATCCTCATACCATTTAATATTGTGCGAAATAGGAAATCAAAGAACACATAAGTGCGCTTGGCATTACAATATTGTACACTGCAAGGAACTGAGAAACGTAGAAGTGCTCTTCATCTTACAATGTTGTCCGCAAGAGGAACACAAGAAACCAGAATGTGCTACTACTATATATTGTACAAAATAGGAAGTCGAGAAACCCGTGAGTGCGTTTTGCATACAGTATTGAGCACCGCAAGAAAGTGAAAACCCGTAAGTTAAGTATATGGTCAGCTAGAACGAAAGGGACAAACACAGACAGAGAGAAACAGAGACTTACACACCGCTGACTATCAACTAAGACTATATTTCTTCTTCATCACTGTGACCCACAGATTCACACTTAAAGTAATGCCAATAAATGACCCTACATCCTTACAGTACACTACTAAATCAAAATACTGATTAATTAAAATTAAATTAAAACTGAAACTAATTAAAAGTGACATCAAATTTTACCGCACGAAGGCCGACATTCGCCCATTGTTCATGATGTCTTCATACACAGTCAGCCGCCCTGTTGAACTCTCCAACGCTCGCAGCACGAAGTTTTAATGTAATTAATTAGTTTCAGTTTTAATTTAATTTTAATTAATCAGTATTTTGATTTAGTAGTGTACTGTAAGGATGTAGGGCCATTTATTGGCATTACTTTAAGTGTGAATCTGTGGGTCAAAGTGATGAAGAAGAAATATAGTCTTAGTTGATAGTCAGCGGTGTGTATGTCTCTGTTTCTCTCTGTCTGTGTTTGTCCCTTTCGTTCTAGCTGACCATATACTTAAATTATGTACCAACTAGCTCAACTTCAACCTGTTACCCGTAAGTGTTCTTCACTTTACAATGTTGTGCACAAGAAGAAAACGAGAAACCCTTATGTGCTCCTACTATTCACTATTGTGCGAAATAAGAAGTGGAGAAATCTATAAGTGTGCTTTATCCTACGGTTTTGTTCACCGCACGACACAAACAACGGAAGCGCTCTTGTGCACAGCATTGTAACGCTAGAGCCCCCCTGAGAAAGGGGGGCTCTAGCGTTCCACCGTCGGTGGATCGCTAGAGCGCCACGGTCGATTGCGAGCGTTTGTCAGGTTTGTGGATTTTCACTAAAAAACTACCCAAACGAATAAAAGAAATAAACAAAATAAATAAGCAGTCCTTTCATCTTTTCTGTTCGTGTTGTTTTCCTGCATAGCGTACCACGACCCAAGGTGTGTGAGCATCGTGACGCGCAGTTAAATTGCAATCTACAAATTTTCACTTTGACAAGCGAGTTGGGCTTATCCAAACTTGAGCTACGAACTTTTCTCGAGCGAAATGACTGGTACGTACCTCGACATACCTGGTGCGCGGCGAACACCCGATTGCTTTCAACCAAATGGCTAGCAAATTCTTACGTCTGCAAGTATCCTCTCAGTGCTGAAACCATGATCTCAGACACAACGGTCGCTCAATGCACGAAGCAGCGAGCCACTTTTGCAGAAATCGACGACTTTAATTAGGACCAATAAGCGCAGACAAAAAAAATCAAACCACATCAAGCAAAATAGTTGACATGGGACTCTAGGATTACAACAGTGCCGAATCAAAAACGAACACCCAAACAACACTTCCGAAGGCGTGTACGTGACAGTTATTTTCTGCAAATTGCACACGTCGATTGACGAGGCTTTTTTTAAAGGCCACCGTGACCGTCAAAACAACTTGCACTCATAAAAATAGACAAGCTCATTGAGCTACGCGGTGGATAAAACTGATCACTGCAGACGCCGGCAGTCATGTTTGTTATTGTTTGAAATCATAGCGGCAAAGACGATCACGTTGTACCTTTACAAGTATGTTGAATTTATATAAATTATTTTTATCTCAGGCATAAAAATTATTTTAAAAATTAAGATTACCACGCCACGAGGAATTTAACAATTAACATTCCAGAGGTGATGTCTGCAACCAATAAAAGACGGAAATGGGAGCCTAGCAAACTACGCTAATTTTAATAATCTCGGTAGGTCTAGCGGCGTAAATGTACCGATAAACCTTTTTTTTTCTTTTTGTGAAAATTGGTTTGCAAAATACGAGTCCCATCTAAATTCCATAATTCTTTTTATCATCTCTTTAAGGTCTAACTTATTGTCTAAAGATTAATTTCTTTTGATTGGCGCATTGTTCACCGACAAGGTCATTTCAATCTCTGAACAAATAAGATAACGGCAAGAACAAGAAAGACATAAAAACGTGCATGTAAAACTATATCTACAGGTTGCTTTACATCACGTTAATCTGCCTTCTTATGGTTTCAGCGCAATCAAGCAACTCGTGCCGTACGGTAATATCTAATGTCCTTTCTATTGGCAAGAATTCGGGCGTTTTGGAATAGAGGGCCCCAACATTAGGGGGCCGGTGAGAAAGGGGGGCTCACCAATGCGCATGCGTAAACCCAAATTATTACTCGTGTTAGCCCTTTCCCCTAACTCAGAATTCACAAGACTGCAAAGAGAAAAAAAAAACATGGCGGTGTACTGCATCGCTTGCTTCAGAATAAAACCGTAACGGTGGCTGCACTATAAAGTACGTTCCTTTGTAATAAATGGCGCAGCAGACTTTCGCCACGCCTTACCTCACTTAAACCACAAGCAAGAGCAAAGCTCCTGCTTTGATTTCTGGACCGTCTTCCGATTGTGGCCATTCTTAGGCCTGAAGGAACGCGGTAAGTTGTGACATGCCAGCGCCCCTTCAATGAAAATGAAGAAAGTGCACGCATATTTGAATTGTATTGATTAGGAGTTGAGTTCGAACTTCGAAACATCTAATAATTTGTTAAAGATGTGTACATTGGGTTGTACCTTACCCAATGTTTGCGACGCAAGCAACACACAGTGTTTTTTTAAGTTCAAGTATATTACTTTTTTCAAATATTTTCAATCTAACCATTTCGCTTCTCAGCCGTAACAAAGCTGCAAGCGAGAGACGCACTTCTGTCAAGCTCCGTATTGAAACCCTATTCTATAAGCCGACAGCGCGAGTGACGCCGCGTTCATGCCCCCTATTTCTTATACCCGTGCCACACCGGCAACTCGAATGCCACTTACAACGAATGACATTCGTGTGATAAACGAATCGGATCGCGATTTGTCGCGCGTGGAACGCCTCACGCACGGAATGTCGCACGCCGATTGGCCGATCGTTCAAATATCATTCGTCGTAAATGGCATTTGAGTTGCCCGTGTGGCACGGGCGTCAGGGGTCCCCTATTCAAGAACTCCTTATTCTCTGACAGGTCAATCAGCGCGCGCCACTCCTGGCATAGGGAGGTGCATGAGCGACTCTCAAAGCGAAGATCGGGAGCTGAATCTCAGTTTTATTGTCAGTCGATAAAAGTGACATCAAATTTTACCGCACGAAGGCCGACATTCGCCAATTGTTCATGATGCCTTCATACACAGTCAGCCGCCCTGTTGAACTCTCCAACGCTCGCAGCACGAAGTTTTTCAATCTGTCATTGGAATATGCCCTTAAAAGAACTCCACTACCCCATTCCCCCTTTTCCAATCTAAAACGGATCACCGTTTATTACGCTGTATTCTAACGGAGATTATAAATTTATTTACGAGGACCACTCCCCACACAAATTAAATGATCCGAGTAGTCTAGGTGTCAGCTCAGAATTCAGGCAAACATACACTCTATTTTTCTTCCGCTGTTTTGACGCAGTATCTATTGGGTGTCGAGCCGATCACCACATGGAACACCTCTGTTCTGGATTCATGTGGGAGGTCGCGGAGCAATTGAAGGCCTTGGCAAAGTTAGCTTCATGCATCAGGGGTATGATGCACTTGGTGCGTGACGGCACTTGTCCATACATGCTGTCGCTGAGCTCGCACATCTTGGAGCAGTAAGCCACGAAGAAAGTCTGGTCGGGGCTGAAGCGCCGACCGGGCAGCACCACTTTCCGCCTGGCCTCAGGGAGCTCTTGGAAGGCCTTGTACGAGACGCTCAGGGACGCGACGTAGGAGAAGATATCCGCGGGCAATCCACCGTGTAGCATCACTTGCTGGTACGTCGCCTGAAACAGGTAATGCAGTTCGTGATCTAGGCGCCTCACTGATGGCGTTCGTAGGCACACGGAGAATTCAGCAAATAAACTACCTTTCTGAAATTCAATTCGGTCGCTGGCCTGTCATATCAACTTAATTTAGTTCAGTGATCATGCAGGGCGCATCACGGTGATTCTCGTGTTTTTCAGGTTTACCTCTGAGGACACCACTCACAACCAGAAAAGAAGCCATGCGAGGAAAAGTACATTTTACAAAGCAACCACTAAAAAGTCCGGCACTGAGGCGTACCCCCAAAGTTCAATTCTAACACAATGAATTTACCTTTTTTTTCTTTTCTGCTCTAATTGTTCCTTTCAGTCAATAGCTTTGGACGTATAGGAACGTCCACGGACCTTTCAAGTTCGGCTTGGTCCGACCGTATGCCGTCATACGTGAAGTCGTTCTGTCAATTGGCGTTATTGTGTCAGGCGATGTAATGTAGTCACATGCCGTCACGAGGCGTTGTCCCGTGGCGTGACAGTGTCAAGTGACGTCGCAGTACCACGTGGCGTCACGATGTGACGTGACGTCATGATGTGGTGGCACAGTGTCCTGTGAGGGGACGTCTCAGTTTCTCCGCCAAATTTAGTGGAAAAATATCTCCGCCAAATTCCATCAGAAAGTGCTGCTCGTTAAAAAAAAAAACAAAAAAAAACATAACACACCTTAATTGTATTCGACGTAGTGTCAGTCATGCAACATTTTTCATTGTATGCTTTAGAAACTTCTGCTATGAAGCATTTTGATTCAAATACTAGAAGGAATATTTAAGTAGCATTCCTCTGCTACCGAATAGCGCGTCCCGCATATGCTTACACAAGTTGCTCAAGCAACGACGGAAAATACTTCAAAAACAAAGGGCCCTTCAAATAAGAAATGAATTCTTCGAGATAACATTATCCACCACGGCGGCCTTCAGGTCTCTAATATAAAGCTATAATTAGAAAGTTATTTAGCTAAACTGAACTAGATGGTTGTTGAAACGTTATCCGTGAAATATGCCATATATGTTGCTAAAATTCAAAAAGCTATGGTCTGCTAGGTGCTACACCCCATCAAATATAAACCACGAGTAGGATTAGACCACTATACTCCGTATCACCACCTTCCACTGGATCCCTGGGCACCGAAGCCAATCCAATGGCATAAGAGTGCCACGTGATAGGGTGCCACGCGCATAGTCACGTGATCCATTAATAGCTCTCGATTCGCTGAAATAGCTCGTAGGATCTGCTGCGGTCTATTTTAAGATGAAACAAAGTATAAAGAGGGACGGAAGTTTCATCCGGAAGGGACGTCAACCTCCGTCAACGGGCGCGGGTGGCAAGTCACCGGGTGCCGATCTGAGAGCGTTGCGGTACCTAATAAAACACGCAAAGCACAAAAAAAAAAAAAAAACGGTTTGTAAGAGATTTAAAAGCCCTGCGGTCGGCATTGTCGCACCGGTATCCTTGCTCCTGTTGCAAGAGTGGTAAATTTAGCGCTGCATTGTGCTTCCCATGATCTCCAAATACTTCTGAAATTGGCTTATTTAGCGGTTTCTGATGACGGTTAGTAAGTTTGTAATTAGAACCGAACGCTTATTTTAAAGAATCAAGAAGTTGATGAATATTTTTGGTTAACTGACCGACTTGTCGCGAGGATGGACATTCTGTATTATGTCCCCCTGGGCGCATAACTCACCCACAAATATCGCATGAGCGTAGCTTTCACGACTATATCAAGCAAATGATAATATTAGTAACAATAATAATTAATGCAGGCGCATCAAATACAACTATATAAACTATCGGAACCGTCAAAGCCCTAAAGACTTGTAGGACTAGTTCCCTAAAAATTACTTAAGGCACACTGAAAGCAAGTTAGTATAAAACTTTCAGAAAACTAGAACGCGTGACAGAGCGAAATATATACAAACAGGGGAGTGGTGCACAGCGCACAGGAGTCATATCAAGTAGAAAATAAGATGAAAAAATAAATTATCGGCACTTTAAAAAAGAATGTTTAGGCAAATAGTCTTCCATTTCCGTTTCAAAGCTCCGCGAGATCTAATATCGTGGATTACATGGGGGATATTGTTAGAAATATGGGATACATAATAAAAGCGAATGCATTTTCTAAAACGTGTTTGATGCTCGTCGTTTGATATGGTCTCACATCTCGAAGGGCGCGACAAACAGTGTTGGGGATCTTAAAGGTGTTATCCTAGTAGTGCCTAAACACTACCGTTTCCTAAAATAGTGATCTAAAAGTTCGTAGCGAGAGGTCGTTAAAGAGGCTATCAGATCTTTAGAGACTAAAACCATAAGCTACACTACACAATATGCCATTCAGTAAGGAGTTCACTTTAAACTCTAATAGGTCCGTACACTGTCCGAATACAGTTATTCCGTAACGGAGAATACTATACACAAGGGAATGCGTCAGACGTCTTTTTGTTGTGGTGGGAAGAAGCGAAGATTACATAAGGTGCACGAAGCGGCTCGTTATTTCTTGAAATATAGAAAAAGTGAAAGTTCTATGACAGGACGCAATCAAAATAACGTCCTACATATTTCGTAGACAATTGGCGCACACTGCCAAGAAACACAACCTGACGTGTGAAAGAAAATTGGTTGCTCTAAAAGAACAACTTTCAGTGGACTACGAAAGCAAACTATTTGTTGTTGTTGTTTTTTTTTGCGTTTACATTAGTGACGTTGGCTGAAAACCAGTTCATGAGCCGTAATACACCTGACTGTTGTAGCTCAACAGCCTCATGGTAGCGTACATGACTCGACAACAGGACAGTATCCTCAGCGTAATGAAGTAATACGCAGAACTTGACCACCCACGGAAGATCATTGATATACATGTTAAAAAGAAGAGGCGATTGTATCTAACCTTATATATGGAGCTCAGATTTTGAAAATGTCCTTTAGGGACATTTTCAAAATCCGAGCTCCAAATACTGAAACGAGTTGTGTACGATTTGACAAAACGTTTTCGAGCAGCGTGTAAAAATTGGGCCTCTAAAACCGAGGCTCAATAACTTATTTAAAAGTACCTTATGTGAGACTGAGTCGAAAGCTTTAGAAACATCGAGGAAGAGCGCACACGTGAAAAGATTATGGTCCCTTGCGAAACCGTGGTGTTGGGGGGACGTAGGATCAAATTTATCTAAGAACGCTGACATTGTCAGGAAAATGTGTTTTTCTAAGAGTTTCGCCAATGAAGGAAAGATAGATATAGGACGGTATGTTTCCATGTTGTGCTATAAGGTGGTTCAAGTCACCAGGCTCGATCTAAAATGGACCGTAAAAATCGACGCCTGCACGTAGCCACCTTATCTTTTCGTCAAAGATGTACTTCACAGGTCGGTTTCTTCTTGTATAATTACAAAGCGTGGTTCTCTTTTAGTAAAAAATAGTGCCTAGAAACTTGCCAGGGTCTACGGCGGGCGGCGACACAGACAACCAAGTCCAGTAGCGGGGTGTGTTTGGCGTTCGTATTCATAGATGACGTTAAGAGCAGCGTCTCAAGGTGCAGCCGACCAGCGAAAGATAGCAGACGACACGCAGACGAAATCCGTTGGCAGCAAAAGCGCCGCCGTTATGCAGACGCGTTTTTTTTTAACTTTAAGTTTTGCTTTTATTGTTCGCATTTATTTTTTAACCGAAGGTACGTTTCAAAAAGATTATATTCGTTTCAATAAACCACGGTGGTCGCGAGCCGTCGCGATAATGAAGTAGCGCCATCTATCAATACGAACGCCAAACACACCCCGCTACTGGACCCCTGTCGTCTGCGTTGCTGCCCGCCGTAAACCCTGGCAAGTTTCTTGGCCTTATTTTTTACAGAAAGAAAACTAGCCGTTGTAATTTTACAAGACGAAACCGACCTGTAAATTACACCTTTGACGAAAAGTTTAGATTGCTACGTGCAGGGGTCCATTTTTACGGTCCATTTTAGATCGAGCCTGGTGACTTGGACCACCCTATATATTGCCATTTTCGGATAGAGGCCTGACGATAGCTGTTTTGAGCTCTTCTGGTACCTGACGTTATGAAGCCGTTTAAAGAAGCTGTGCAACGATATTCAGTTGGAATGTTTTTCACTATACACGAGCTTACTGGCACTAGTGGGACTCAAGGATACTCGCACGCAACGCCACTGGCCAAGAAAGCCCTTTGTTGCGGTGAAATTTCAAGGACAAAAGCAATTATTTTGGTTCAATCTCTCCTTTGCGAAATTTGATGACGTAACGTGGGGATCGCAGAACACCTAAGTGACGATATTTCAATGCGGGTCATAGATTGGACCCGAGCCCTGCGTGGGCACTCGATTTGGGCTCGTGATAATTACAAGCTCGAGAAGCATTCGGGTAGTCGCCCGCGTCCACTCGCTGCAACGACGACAATAGCCGAGCCCTAACAATGTCTGGAACTCAGCGCGTGTCATGTGCTTTGCCAACCCCAGCGCGTGGCTATGATCAACATTGGCGGCATATAATCGGCTCCAGGTCGCGTGGCCGCTTGTTCTGGCTGCGAGTTCAGGGGGTGAACTTTGCTCGTTTTTCTTTGATTTTTTCTGGGACTTCTATTGCGTGAAGTGAAAAACGAACGCGTGTTTCATAGGTCATTAACGTCAGGGATCTGTTCTAAGCGGTATTTGCGCAAAGTACAAAAATTGTTGTATCGCTCCTTCAACATCTTTAGTATCAAATTTCTTAATGGTGCGTAATTTCTACGCAAATCAACCATTTGGACGTTACCAATTCCAGAAGACAAGCCCGGCTTGGAACTAAGCAACATACTATGTAGACCATGCTCTGTAATCTCAGAAAAGAAGGCAGACACTACATTCTCAGAAGCTACTTTTGAGAGACAAACTTCACTAACCCTTGAAACAATTGAAGTTTTCCCGAAATGCACATTAAACACATCAGCTGTGGACTGTTTGTTACAAGGGAAATATCTGGCGATCGTCTCATTGACAGAGTGTTTCGCGCTGTGACCCTCGCGTAAATCGTTTACTACCAGACCAGGTTACACAAAAACCGTAACGTGAATCGATTAACTTCTGTTTACTTTACATAGGTTGCACTGACGTCACATCGCATAGTTTTGACCTCCATGTAAGAGGAGGAGAGGGAAGCTGCTTTTGTAAGAATTTTGAGTGACAGGTTAATCTTCTATAATCTTCTGGGGGGAGAATAGCGACGACTGTGCCAATCCGGGAGGAACAAAAGGGGGCCCTGATAAAAGTGGAGCTCCTTCTCGCCCTCCTCTCTGGTGGTCATCGGAGCGCTTCTTGAATGACGTCACGTGCAACCCATGTATAGTTACGTTTAGCGGTCATTCCGCAGGTCTATGCTATTGGGAGAGCGACGGCCACGCGTCCACAGTAGCTGTTTATACTTAATCGTGGTGATAATGTCATTATTCAACTATGTATGCACGCCGCTTTCTGGTAGCAATTATTTTTTTTACAGCACCTTGTAAAGTCTGCCACAGATTCGTAGAGTTCGTGTAGAGTTCTTGATTTGAACATGTTAGTTAATTTCTCTAATCATAGGAAGAGTTTAATTGGTCGAATAATTTCCGATCAACAATAATATTAACGACAACAACAAAACAAGAACAACAACGACAACCACAACGACAAACGACGGGTCCGCCGAAAGCCAATAGCAGCTTATGGGACTGGACCCAGCAGCGACGTAAAAAGAGAAAAAAAAACTATAGTACAAAAAAATAATATTAGCAATCACCACACATGTGGGAAGTAGCGAAACATAATCGGAACAAAAACAGCCTATATACAATCAAAATAGAACAAGCCAAAAAAAAGGGTTCAAATTATTGTTTTTGTGTTTTGCAAACAGCATGAAACTACAAATCCAAACTTCGCAGAAAAATAGCCGCGAGAAACCAACAAACGAGTACCAAGCAATGCAGAATAATTTTCAGCACTACCGATGTAAGAAAAATATATTAAGAGAAAAGATATAAGAACTAGTTT
The DNA here is from genome assembly GCF_016920785.2 of Ixodes scapularis. Lineage (NCBI taxonomy): Eukaryota > Metazoa > Arthropoda > Arachnida > Ixodida > Ixodidae > Ixodes > Ixodes scapularis. The sequence goes on from NW_024609835.1 coordinate 115,519,735, forward strand.
AAAAAATCAAAGTTGGGTACATATAACTCTAACATGTCGTTCGTAAAACCTTTTTAGAGCGCAGCTCTTAGGCGCCCGTTTCTGGCTTGAGCGGCGTCGGTGTCGGCGTCGACGTCGGCTGAACAGCGCGGTGCATTATGGGACGTTTTCCATGATGACGTCACACGTGACGTCACGTTTGACGTCACGAGGGTCACCAGTGACGTCAGTCGTGACGTCACCGCGCTTTGCATTATGGTTAAATTTCCCCTGCTAAATTTAGCGGAAAACTTTCCCACTACATTTAGCGGAAAATATTCCCCGCTAAATTGGGCGTAAAAAAATCCCTGGCAAATTCAGCTTAAAAATTTTCCCGATTCCCCGCTAAATTTAGTGGAAAAAATACACCACTAAATTTAGCGCAAATATTTTCCGCTAAATTTAGTGGGAAATTTAGTGAAAATTTCACGCTAACTGGGAGGCGGGCAGGAGAGAAGGAGGGGAGACTACGGTTGAGGAGGAGGGACATACCCTTTTTTCCGTACCTTATCCTCCTCCTCCTCAAGAGCTGCGCTCTAATTCGGCGTTACAGGGGATTGTAAACGTCTTTTAATTATTTTTTTTTGACACTAGGAATTTATTTTAAGAAAGGCATGCGACATATTGTTGAACAGCTGAGGGACACAAAGGGAACGCAGCCTTTTTTCATAATTTGTATATACACGCGGAATGACAAAATGTTGACTTTCTCTAAGCACGCGCTTTACAACATGAGGCTTCTTAAAGGTACTCGTCCAATAATGCTTGCTAATTACACACCTTTTAAAGAGGACTGAAAGGCACGGGAGACCCAGGAAAACAAACAATTCATCACCAGACATAGGCAGCGAAGTGTACGCCACTCCATTTAGAATACTTTTTTTAAAATAGCATCAATTTTAGCATGCCAGAGCATAGGGCAGTTAGCATATACAGAAATGCCTTAACGCAACTACCCGTAGGCTAAAACATTAACTATAAATTTTCTTAACGAAAAAGGGAAAAAAGCTTTGTAAAATACAACATACACGATACACTTCGTAGTCTTTTTGCAATATAGTCGAGATGTGGACTCCAAGATAGATCCGTATGAAAAAAAAATCCCAAGTACTTGATTGTACTGACAAATTTAAGGGGCGTACTTCTCCAATGTGTACACTTGGAAGAGTGCATCATGAGAGGAATATGTGGATATTTCCGTTTTAAAGGATTACTGAAACACATAAGTTTTGTTTTCTGAAAGTTAATTGTAATATAATTTGATTCAAACTAATCTATTACTCGTCAAACATTGGTTTGCAGTAAGGACATCGCATCTTGCAAATTTATATGCCATGAAACAAATAGCGTATCGTCTTTTGACAGATCTCGCACCGTGAACCAGTCTTAGCCAGGTCATTCACGTATAAATTAAACAAAAGGGGTGACAAAACCGAGCCCTGAGGCACTCTGGCCTTGAAAGGTACATTGGCACTGCTGTTTTTATAAAGCAAAACGTGCTGTGTCCGGTTTGTCAAAAAGTATTGAAGGATGTGATAGAAAGTCCACCTAAAACCGTAGTCATATATATTTTTTTCAATAATAACTTATGACTGATGGTGTCAAATGCCTTGGAGACATGTAGAAAAAGTGCGCAGGCAAATTTGTTGTTTTCAAATGTTGAGTGTAACGTGTCCACGAGTTACTCAAGTAGCGAATCGGTGCCACGCCCCGCTGTAAATCAGTGCAATAGATCAAACTTGCCAAGGAACGTGGTTTGTTCCGTTAATTGAACGTCAAAGACTTACGGTAGGAGACAAAATGAATTTACTATTTACATGGCGAAGTTAATCTACGGGTGTCGGTCATCGCAGTCGTCCCGTACATCTTCTTCTTTGATCTGCCTTTAGCCAAACTGTTCCTTCGTCTTCCTCGTTTTCGTCAACCACCTATTTACACGAGCACTGTACGGCTGTTTCCCGTGGAGTAGAAGGTGTCCAATTTACAATTTACAACACACTGCCCCCAAATGAGCGTTATTAGATCGCTCATTCAATATGAAGCTCTAGCGGATATAAAAGTTGAACGGGTCTTTTCAACACTTGTCCGCCTTGCAAGTTCACAGAGCAGGATCGCACTATACCATCCCGGCCGTAGAATACCTGCCCAATTCGTCCAGTCCGCCACAGGTGTCTGGGCGTTTTGTTCTCAACTAGAACCAGGTCTCCTTCTTGAACTTGGCTGTTTCGGTGACAAGTTGTTTCGTGTGCTGATCGCAGTTGGAGCAAGTATTATTTTCGCCACCGCTGCCAAAAGCGGTCTAGTAGTTGTTGATGCTTTCTCCAACGCCGGGCGACATTTTCTCGCGTAGAGGTTTGGAATTTCTCAGCACCCGCAGTTGGAAGAGCTGTCAGTCGCTTTCCAGTCAGAAAATGCGCCGGGTTCAACGCTTCGGGCTCGTCGGGAGAGGCACGCAGGAATGAGAAGGGCCGTGAGTTAACGACTGCCTCAATCTCATGGAGTATAGTGGCAAGCTCCTCAAAACTACAGCAATTTCTTCCTAGAACTTTCCGAAGGCTTGTTTTGACAGTGTCCGTACCATACGCTCCCAAAAGAAACCCCACCAGGCAGCTCGGTCAACAATGAATTTCCACTGTATTCGTTGTTCGGTGTAGAGTTCTTGCACTCTTTTGTCTTTCAGCACGTTCCATAAGTTGCGGACGTCCTTTGAGGCTCTCTTGAAAGTTAAGGCGTTGTCGCTGTATATCACTCTAGGTGTCCCTCTCCTTGCTGTAAATCTCTGGAAGGCCATGAGAAATGTTGGAGCTGCGAGGCTTGTAACTAGTTCCAGGTGGACAGCACGAGTAACTGCACAAGTAAATAGTGCTATATATGCTTTTTTTCGGAGTGTCCGGATCTGACTAACAAAGGTCCGGCAACGTCCACTCCTACTACATCAAATGGGCTCGCCTCATTACCGCGGTCTTTTGGAAGTGGTGCAGTCGGTGCTGATGCTGTTTTGACTCTTGACCCTGCGCAAGCGTTGCATCGGTTTATAACCTTCTTGACAGTCTGTCGTGCCCTTGGCACCCAATAAAGTTCACGTAACTGTGTCACAGTGTCTTGAAGTCCTCCATGGAGTGTACGCCTATGCATGTCGTTAATCAGCAGTTCAGTGAAAGGATGTTCAGGTGGCAGTAGAAATGGGTGCATGATCTCCACTGCTTCGTTCATATTTTGTAGCCGTCCGCCAACTCTCATGAGCCGGTGTGCGTCGAGGTAGGGGTTGAGAGCGATGATGCTGGATTTCTCGGTTAGTCTCCCTCCCTCCAGCAGTTCGTTGAGCTCTTTGGGGTAAGCCTCCTCTTGCGTTCGCCGACCCAATGCAGTTCTGCCCTTTCAATCTCTTCAGTTATTAGAGGACCTTTGGTGCGATTTTGAGGCGTTCTACAGTTATTAACGAACCTCATTATCCAAGCAGTGACTCGTAGTAGTCGTCCTATTCTACTGTATCGTTCCAGCTTCAAAAGAGGTGTCGTTACTTTGGTTTGTATCTGAATCACTTGATGTTTACTCTTTCGTTCCTCTTCTTCTACTTCCGTCGGGATATTGTCGCTTGTAATGACACCTGGCCGGGTGTCTCTGTCTTCAGAGAGCCACCTAGGGCCGTTCCACCAGAGTTGACTCGTTTGTAATTTATCTATTGATATTCCTCGCGTCATCAAGTCCGCAGGGTTGTCAAGTCCAGGGCAGTGGTTCCAACTGGCTGGTTCCCCTCCAGATTGAATTTCGGTAACCCTATTAGACACGAAAGGTTTCCACTTTACTGCTGAACCCTTGATCCAGTGAAGAGCAATAGTGCTGTCTGTCCAGAAGAATATCTCCTGGACGTCCATCATTTTTTTTAGGTAGTTGCCTATTCGGTTCCCAATCACTGCCGCCATAAGCTCCAGGCGCGGAAGTGTCAAACGTTTTATCGGCGATACCCTAGTTTTAAAGAATACCAGACTGACATATGTCTTCCCATTCATTTCTTTTACCCTCATGTAGGCACAGGTTCCATAAGCGAAAGGACTGGCATCACAGAAGACATGCAGTTGTAGAGACGTCTTGTGCTCTTCTTGTGTGCTTATGACACACCGGTTAGTGGCAATATATTCTATCTGTGAAACCTCTTTGCACCATTGTTGCCAGTATCCTGAGAGGTCTTCAGGAAGCTCTTCGTCCCAGTTAAATTCGCGTTCCCACAATCGCTGAAACAAGACCTTCACTCTTATTACAAACGGGGAAATAAGTCCAAGTGGGTCGAAGACCCTCGCTGCAGCACGTAGTACACAACGCTTCGTTGTGCTGTTGCCGTTGATGAAGTTGAGTACATTCTTGACTGGAATCAACAAAGTGTCGTTATCCCGTCTCCATCGCAATCCAAGAATTCCTCTGGGTTCTGAAAACGTTGACATGTTATGACCCTCATCAAGCATATCCTGAAGATGCCTTGCGTTGGTTGCCTATTTTCGCAGTGTCATACCTGCAGATTTCAAAATCTCATTGGCTTGCTTATGTAGGTCCGCAGCCTCTTCTATTGTTTCCGTTCCGAAGAGCAAGTCATCTACATAGAACGACCTTTGAAGAAGTTTTGCAGTATCCTTCATATCTCCTGTCACATTTTGTAAATGATGTTTCAGAGTAGCCGAGAGAAAAAATGGGCTTGCCGATGTTCCAAATGGCACGCGTGTCATCCTCCATTCTTCAGTTGGCGGCTCTTTGTTTGACGCTTCAGACTTAGTGTCCAACCACAGAAAACGGAGTGCGTCACGATCCTCGGGTCTCACGCTCACTTGAAAAAAGGCCTTTTCTATGACTGCTGTGAGAGCAATAGGATACGTTCGAAAGCGTATAGAACCTCGACTAGATCCGCGTTCATGTTGGGCCCCTTCTCTAGATGATCGTTCAGTGAAGCAGCTTCATTTGCATGGGACGACGCGTCGAACACGACTCACAGTTTTGTAGTTTCAGAGTTCATTCGGATCACTGCTTAGTGAGGCATATAGTAGGTGCGTGAGTTTGTGCATGGTAGCTCTGAGGGAACCTTCTCCGCATGTCCATCATTAAGGTAGTTGAGCATAGCGTTGCTATCTTCTTTGGAGAGGGACTCGTTGCGTGATAGCCTCTTCTGCAATCCCTCGAGTCGTTTTATAGCAGTGGCTCGGTTATCGTTTAGCTCCCCTGCGTTAGGTTTCCATGGCAAGCACACCTCATAGCGTCCATTCACTTTTGCAATGGTTCGTTTGAAGTCGTTTCACACCTCGTTTTGTTCCTCACCTGAGCTGCATGCGTTGTCTGCTATTCTTATGCTTTCAATGTCCTAAAAGCTGCGTAAGGTCGTATCATCTACGGCTTCGATGGTTCCGATCTTTAGTATACAGACCATCGTGTTGGCGCGGCCAGTAAGCGAGCACTGCAGCGTTACGGGTCCTTGAAATGTCCACCCAAATTTAGTGTATAAAGCCATCAGGCTGCAGTTGCTTTCACAACGTTGCGCGCGCTCACTGGCGACTTTCCAGATTTGGTCCGACCCAATGAGCAGGCTGATGCCTGGTTCAGTAGGAACGCCGGGGAAGAGAAGTTGGTCAGCGATGCAGCCTCCGTCTTCTTCAATGCTGCGGAGAAACTCATGGTTTACAGGTATCTGAACAATGTCCTCGCATATAAATGGGATTTCTACCGCTTCAACGCTGCATTCTTCGTTGTTGTACTGACTACGCAGCTTCACTTGAACCAGCCTTCGTTTTTGCGGCAGTGAAGTGGAACTTCCAAAGGTGTTCAAGCGTAGTCTGGTCTCTCCTAGCACCTTAAGATTCAACTTGCGAGAAACGTCTTCTCGTATAAACATTCGCTGACTTCCACCGCCTAAGATGGCACGTGCGTAGACAGTATTCCCATCCTCGACCACCCAGGTTCGAAAGGTCTGAAGTAGGACGTCGTCGTCAATCGAAATCTCAGTGCTAGCAGTGCCAGCGCTTTGAGCGCTAGTCGTCATGGTCTGTGTTGCACTAGTGTTCGCTGAAGGCTTCCAGGTCGGATCGCACATGGATGTTGCGTGTCGCCCCGCACAGGAAGCGCAAGACAATTTCCTGTGACAGTCCTTTGACCTATGCCTTCTTAGGGTGCACCGGAAAGATCGCATCTCTCCTGACAGTTTCTTCTTCTTCTCCATTAGAGATATGCTACTGGGGCAGTTTTCCGTGCTGTGTCCTGTAGTTTTGCAAAAAAATGCACTCCTTCTTGTTATCTTGAGCTTTGGCGTGGAGAACCGCAGAAGTCGGAATATGAGCTTGTTGATGTAGTTGCTCTCGATTTTTTCTTGGTGGACGATCATCTCTGACACCAGATCTTTCTCTACTCTCGATCTCGATTAGCAGATATTCGAGCAATTTCTGTAAATCTTACTCCGCACTTCTGCTGTTCAGTTGAACGTCCTCAGTTCGAGGTGTTGGTCTGGCGGACAGCTCAGCAGTTCTGGAAGTACCTGAGATTGACCCCAGTTCTTCTGCTTGTAATGTGGGTGGAGATGAATGTGCAGCCACATCTCCCTGGTCCGGATGGACGGTCTTCCTTTCAGAATGGCCAGCACGTCGGTACAAATCCACCACTAATTCAGATGGAAGAGGCTTGATGACAATGTCCATCAGCATGGTCGAGTAGCTGTCTGAGCTGACACCAAGCCCATGAAGACCGCGGATGTGGGTTTGCACCTGATCGTAAATTCTCCTCAAACCTTTGGTGTCGTTTGAGTAAGTGACGCTTGGAAGCGTTCGAAGCTTTGTAAGGTGGACTAGCTGGATTCGCCTGTATTCTCCAAACTGTCTAGTTAAAATTTCAATTGCGTCGTTGTAACACGCATCCGTCACTTGGAGACCAGCGATAGATGCCCTGGCGGGTCCACTAACCAGCGTCCTTAAGTATTGAAACTTCTCGCCGCTTGATAGCTCTCCGTTTTCGTGAACGGCACGCTTGAATTGTTGCCAAAATGGCTGCCACTCAGCAAGCTCGCCCTTAAAGCATTGCAGCTGCAACTTCGGTAGTTTAATACCGCTTCGTCTTCGTACTTCGCTTCGTGAGGCAATTCCCGATGTTGATGTACGCGCTGGTTCACCAGAACGTAGTTGCACTGCTCGACTTTGAAGCATGCTCAACGTGTGGGTCGTTTCTTCCTCGTACTCAATTACCGACTGGTATTCGTTCTCGAGATCTCCATCAGCAATGAAGGGCTCGAGCTCGGTGTTCAGCTTCTTGAGTTCTTCATAATTTACCTCAAGCTTTCTTGCTATGGCCTCGATTTGAATTACATCCGTAGTGTTGAGAATAGCGGTGGCCTTTTTGACAATTCAGGCGTTTCGTGCTCTGCAAGCAGTCCTTTTCGTTCGCACCCTTTCCATGTTTGAATAAATCGAAAGGTTGGTAAGCTTCGGGTAATAGAGTTGCTTACTTGTTCCGATGTCGATCCAAATTTCGTTCGAGGTTAGTCCATGGCGTTCACTCGTTCACTGCTCAGCAACTGACTTCGTTTCGCTGAGGGTTGTTCCTGGCTTGAAGTCCCAGGTTTCGGCACCATTCAGTTGTTGCGTTAATTGAACGTCAAAGACTTACGGTAGGAGACAAAATTAATTTACTATTTAATGGCGAAGTTAATCTACTGGTGTCGGTCATCGCCGTCGTTCCGTACATCTTCTTCGATCTGCCAAACCGTTCCTTCGTCTTCCTCGTTTTCGTCAACCGCCTAATTACACGAGCACTGTACGGCTGTTTCCCGTGAGTAGGAGGTGTCCAATTTACAATTTACAACATGGTCATTGTTGTCAACATATGTTTTTCCACCACTAAGGCCCAACTAGGGAAAACAGATATCGGTCTCTGAAGGCCCATACGCACATTCGCGTTTGAGCGCGGTGCGTTCCGTAGCGGCAAGCGGACGCGTTGCGTTGCGAAGAGCGCTTGCGCCAAACGTGTACGCACAGTTGCGTTGACACGCAGTCAACCGCAGTCAAGAGCCAATAAGAACGCGCTATCGTCGCTAGTGGCTCACCAATAGGAAGCGAAATCCAAGGCAACATGGCGGCGCACAGCGACAGCATCGAAGTGTTCGATCTTGGGACAATCTCGCCGGCTTCCCCGACGTTTTGTCAAGCTTGAACCATCGCAGCCTTGGAAAATACAGGCCCCACCGCTCCCCAAAAGAAAAAGCAAGCACTGCGACCTGCGAACCGGATACGTCCAAATACGTCTCGCCGAGTCGGCCGGGTGGGGCGAGCGGACACGTCACCCCCTCTCCTCTTTCGGCTTCTGATTGGTCGAACGCATCCGAATGCACCGCAACGCTTCGGAAAGTTGAGCGAGTCTCTACTCTCTTGCGTCGCGCTACCGAGCGTTGCGAGAAGACGAGCGTCGCTCCGCAAGCGACCGCGCCTGACCGCAAGGACTCCGCAACGCACTCAAACGCGTTCAAACGCGAATGTGCGTATGGACCTTAACTTTCAAGGTTATCATGAGCACCGCCTTTGGAAATTGGTTTAACAATTGCACTTTTCAAGCCACCTGGAATTATTCCAAAGCTCACAATTCCGTTAAATATGTGTAGTAAGATCATTTTCAGCACTTCAAAATTGCGATTTAGGTCGGCGAGACGAAGTGTATCTGCCCCGGGTGCCTCATTGGTATTAAAATTAAATAATGGTGTACGTAAATCTTCCTTAGTCATCTAGTCATGTGCAGCAGAAAGGCGGATGATGAGGAAGAACGCTCGAGATTGGTAGGTGTGATAACTTTATCATGAAACACAACCGAAAATTTGGCAAAGAAACGATTGAAACCGTCCACAATTAATGATATATCAGGTCCGAAATATTTTTTTTTAATATTGTCATCAGTGAATTGCCTACTAGCGCATCCCTTAACCTTGTTTACAAAGGCAAATGTCTTAGAAGTATCGAAGCGTGAACGAAGAAATTTTCCATGGAGATGCTGACGTTTTCTTGAAAAAATAAGTGCACTTACACGATTCCTTTGATTTTTGTATTGCAATCATAGCCCTCTGTTTTCTGGAAAACGACGACATCCTGCCCATAAAATATCTTTCTCTTTGATGGCAGAAAGGACGTCTGCCGTCAGCCATGGCTTATTCAGCCTGCGTTTTCTTGTTGTAATGGTTTGTAAACTCATGGCTCTGAAGCATGACAAAAGTTCGACTAACTTTAAGTAGGCATCTTGGTAGCTACAATTTTCAATAACATTATCCCAATTCTATGGGGAAATTAATCTATCGAAGTGGCATACATCTGTAATTTTGACTTGTTTTTGTTGTTATATTGCATCTGATATGATGTCGAAGTTGATTCGACATGACAAAAAGAGGTCCGCCAATCTTTGTTTAATTACCGCCGATCTTTGTTTAATGGGTATCCCCAAGTTTCTAGCGTTTATATGGTCAATACAATATAGAACCAACGTGCCAGACAGGTATTCTTTTTTAGTAGCTGTTTGGATTACGCTTTCAATGCCATAATTCGTGTGTATATTGAAGTAATCAGAGGCGATAGTTCTTGAAAACTTTAAAAGGCCAATGTTGAGGTCACCTACCACGCAAAATTTATCAAGACACATTTTATTTTCTAAACTAGCGTTTAACTCATTTAAGAAATTACACGTATTTTCCGATGGTTGCCTATAAAATGCCAAAAACAATATCGCAAAATTATTTCTACAGAGGTTTAGCGCGACACCTTCAGCATAAATGAAAGATATCTGCAAGTTAACGGCTGTCGAAGCTCTTCTTTTTTCTTACATAAACGGCAATTCCTTCTTTTCTAGTAGTGTTACGTGTAAAGATGAAAGCCTCAAAACCTGTTAAAGAAAATTGTTCTTGTGACAGGCCCACGTCTCGGACATTAAGTTCTGTTAGAAAAACAATCTCGACACTGGCCTCAAGAAGCCCCAAAGTGAGCTGAAATTCCTCCCAGTTTTGTCTAATGCTTCTGATATTCACATGGAAAACCGTAAGTGCGTTGTTACTAGGCGGGAAGGCGACCAGAAAGGAAAAGAAATCGGCACTTGAAACAGTGTTTTTTTTGTTTGTTTTTTATTCTTTCTAAATCCCGAGCACTAGCGCTGCGCACTGGTGAAGAGTTCTCATCTTTCCTTGCGAAAATTGTGGCGTTTTTAACCCAGACAAATATATATGATTTTTCCCTGCCTATAGCTCGTGCCTGCCAAAAAAGACCATTTTTTGTCCTTGTTAGGTTTTCATTAAAGTATATTTTTTGTTGATTTCCTGACCGAGGAAGTGTGGCCAATTTTTTTCCAGAGCCCCTTCAGCGTTCCTTCACCGATACGAAACTGAACTAAACTAAGATCGGGGCAGCTCCTTCGCGCCTCGAACGGAGGCGGTGGCAGGCTACCATATCGACAGGGTTATGGCAATGAAAATCTAGTATTGTTGGAAGGTCGTTCATAGTAATATTGAGACCTTCATCGTTCGTGAAAGGAATTCCGTGAATTTCCATATTACATCTTCTGCTCTACTGCTCACTTGAATTAATGCTTCTTTGGAGCTGTTGAATAAGGGTAGTTTGGCCTTTCACCGTTGTTTGCAGTACTCCGACTTCGGATCGGAGCAACTTGATCTCTTTATCGTTTTCTGAAACGAGTTGCATCATAGAATCGCATTCCTTGATCGATTCTTGTAGGCCCTTCATCGTCTCTTTCATCGCGTCCAGTGAGGTCCTCAAAGACAGATAAAAACTTCATAACGTTGGCTTTCAGCGTGTGCAAAAGCTCAAGTTTGGCGTTTATCTACAAGTTGTGCGGTAACGGCACCTTTATAATAGTGTCGAGGAACAACCAATTGGTATTAGTGCTAGCATATTATAATAATAGTAAAAATAATATTAATGATAATAATAATCTTCATTTGCACCAGTACGAGCTATCTCCTGGGAGGCGTGCAACGTGTAAAGCATAATGGGAAAAGAAACTGTACTGTCCCCTAAAGCAACGTGACCATCGAGAAAGTGGCTAATAAAGGACAAGTCAAAGCCAAGATTCGAGTTTCTCTCCTCATGCCAGTGAGGTAAAGAGAAATATTGCATAAAATGTAAGTCGAGCAAGCGGTGTAAAAAGAAAATATGATAAAAGAAATAAGCATTATTTTACGGGGGTTTTTTTTTGCTGGCAGGAGCTCTCCCAGCATTCATTTCGCCAACATCGAGCTTCTCGTAACCTATCGAGAACGAGCTGTACTGCCCCATATTACATCTCACGTAACGTTTTTATTTTTACCAATAGTGCCTCCGAGACCCCGAGATCAAATTTGAAAAATTAATTTCTCTACGAAAACAATGTATCGTGACTCGTAGCCCGAGTTCAAATGTGTCAGTTGATGTCTGGAACCAAGTTTGAGGCGAAGCAGCAACTATTGAGAGTATAAATAGGCGATTTCTAGAATATATATTTCTCGTCACCGCGGTGTATAGACAACGCGAGCTCGTGCACTCGCTTTGACATATACATAAAAGCGCGCGTAGCCGCGGCTGTGTTACGTCCGCGAAACCGTTCTCGCCTACTCCTAAAATATAGGTGGGTGTGTCCAGTAGACGGATATTTCCACCCGGAACTTCGTCCGTGCCTCGGAACAAAGTGGATGCACTCAAGAGCCATACTTTTTTTCCTTTTATATATTCCTACCGCAGCTGACGCTACGACCCCAGGGACTCATGGAGGTAGGAAGCTTCCCGAGGCGGCGGGGTATGCTGCCGGGGCCCGTATGCTCGAAGCCGGTTAACTTTAACCGCGGTAAAAAATTAACCGCATGTTCCTACGAGTGAAAAGTTTATGTCACGTGACCGGTAGAGTAAGGACGGCGGGGAAACATGGCGGTGACCCTGCGAGCGAGCGTCGCTTGCTTTGGAACAAATATGTCGTTGTAGCTGCAATATCGGGCATGTTAGTCAGGAATGAATGGTGCAGGAGGCGTTCGATTTGCCTTACCTCACTTAAATACCGAAGCCTGAGCAATGACATCGCCGCAATTTTTTTAATGGTCTTTCGATTTTTATAATTCCTAGGCCTAAATAAAATTATAATGCAATTAAGTGCAAAGGTGCAAGCGAGCTGAACAAGAATGATGAAAATAATTCGTGGAGAAGGGGAACAAGAGGCACAAAGGACAAACATAAATCTCCAAACACATCTAGGTGACTGGTGAGCTCAGTTGGTAGAGCGCTCCACCTGTAATGGAAAGGTCCCGGGTTCCATACCCGGACCAGGCGGATTTTTTCGGTCGCGCATCAGTCACCTAGCTGTGTTTGGAGATTTATGTTTGTCCTTTGTCCCTCTTGTTCCCCTTCTCCAGGGATTACTTTCATCAGCCTAAATGAACGTGATAATTTTCGGCATGGCAACGTCTTTGGAATACTATTGTGGATTGCCTTGACTCGATCGGTCGGGAATTGAGAGCACACAGAAGCAGACAGCGTCCCAATATATATTTTAGTAAATTTTCCAAGCTCAATGCTCATGCTACGAATGTAGTTACACGCCGCACGTGCAGGCGTCTGCAGTTGTAGCTGTCCTAAAGCAAAAGCCTAAAACAAAACTTGCCTTGCACGCGCGTTTGTCAAATCCTTTAAATGATTATTTACTTCGAATCTTTTATACGGGAAAGGCCAGCGCACGCGGAGCGTAGAGTTATATTTTCAGCATTCTCCTGGATGCTTGGGTAATTTAGTAATAGGTCTATTTTCACAGGAGCCGAATTACCCATTTTTCAATTTATGATTGGTGTTATAGAGCTGTTACATGCTGGCCAACCATGCTGCCGGTGTACCACCCGCTTTTTGCTGCTCACTCCTTCCTCATCGTTTCTAGGACTGACCTTCGTCGACCTCTTGCGAACTTGGAAGGAATTTTCAACGAGGCCATGTCTTCAGTTCAGACTGGCAAACATTTAGAAATTTTCCAAACGAGGGTTAAACTAGTTCTACCTTACCCAATATTTGTACCAGAATCAACAAAAAGTGTTTCTTAAGCGGTGTGTCGCAAAACCCCGGGTAGCGCACGTACTTGGGTCCCCCCTTTTCGGGAACTTTTGCACGAAGGACAGTTATATTCCCTACCACTTTTAGGTGACACCAGCTACAACCTTATAATAAAACACGGAACTATCGCTCACCCAGCCTTCGTCAAACTTTGCAAGATACTTGTACGTACCTAGTAGGGAAGAACGGTTAACGTTTTACCTCGGTTAATGTTAACCGGCTTCGAGCAAATGGGCCCAGAGGTGAAGCCACACGTGTAGAGAGACACGCCCCCCCCCCCCCCTCTCCACCAATGACCGCGGCTGTTTTGGCCACCCCCAGGACCCGAGGGTGACCGAAACAGCCTTGGCCATCGTTGGGGGCCTGTCCCTCCACTGGCTTCTCCTCTGGTTGGATATCATGCCGCCCCCGGAAGCTTCCTACCTCCGTGCAGGACCCGATCGAGCGGCACCAAAAAAAGTGCATCGTCAATGCGCTCGTCGCGTTTGTGCCTTTGCCCTGACCGACTAAAACGATCACGCCCAGTAAATACGCCGCAATCGCACGTCTTTCTTTTCTTCCCGCATGACTGGCTTCTGGCGAGCGATCTAGCAAATCCACAGAGACAAGAAGCGCCCTGATGATTCTCTTTAGGCGCTGCTCCATCAGCATCACCGGATCGTTTGCCACTTCTTTGAGACTGTGCGAAATCGTATGTAAGTAGTCCGAGTGCAGAGCGACCTGCAGCAGGGGGGCAGAACAGCCGTCTGCCTCATGCACCGCCACTGCTTTGCTACCGTCGTGGTAGGCAGCTGCACGACACGAGAGAGCCTAGGTTTAAAAGAGGAATCTACTAAAGCCACGGAGAACGTATGCTATTTATTTGCGGACGCCTCTTGCACGGCAGGTTAGCCGCAAGCATGGAGGAATGAAACTTCTGGGGCGACGTGACGCCACCACAGGCGAAGCTAGAAGTGTGTAGGGACACGCTCCCTACGATGACCAAAGCCAAGAGAGGCCATCGAACGAAAAGGAACGCTGACTTCCTGCAAACTGTTTGCGCCAAGTTAGCTTTTGGCACCAACAGTTGGCGCCAACAATAACGCACTTCAACTGATGAATGACTGGTTCTCTGTCTGGCATATGACTCTGAACGCTAACAAATCGTTGTGTTTGTCTATAACGAGGAAAAAATCTAGATGTTATTTTCCGTGCGGACCAAGCGAACTAACACATTCACGGGTTAATCAGTGTTAATCTTTGAGTCTAATTATTAACTCAGACTTACGTTGAAGTAGTCGTGTCGCCTATGTAAGAGCACAAGCGTTCAGAGACTTATGTGTTTGAAAATATCACTTAAATTAGTCACGACAGCCACAAAACTCCCACCTTACACTAGCCTAATTAGGCCAAAGCAAGAATACGCCAATCGTGTTTGGTTCCCTCACACCAAAGCCAACATATCTAAACTGGAGAAAATAGAGCTAAGGCGATTATATTTATATACAACAAATACAGGCGCACGGACTCACCAACTGAACGTCTAAAAAAATCATCTCTAAACCTTAGCTAGCAGTGGTAAACAGTTTACGCTAAAATTATTTTACTTTTTTCTTCAAACTGCCTTTAAAATTGATGTCCAAGGACGTTTCATTTTCTCATGCAAGAAAAAAACAGCCATAAACATTGTAGAAATTTATCTGAATATTCCCTTAAAAACAACTTTCTCGGTGCTCTTTTTTTTTTCCAGTCATTAGAGAATGGCACGAAATTGATCATTTTATCACTAACAGCGCCGCAATAACCCAATTTTGAGCAAATCTAGATACTTTGTCACAAAGGGATAAGTGATGTAAGAATACTATTTTTTATTGTATAAACAGGAGTTGACACTGCTTTGCTTTCTACATTATGTATCATACGGCGATAAATTTTTTACTTCGGTCTTTTCTTGTGCCAATTATGATGCATGCAGTTTTCTTGTATTTCGTGTCCTTTCTTGCTAAACCCTTTTTTGGGACTGGCAGTGTTTTGAAAAATAAATAAATAAAAGGTAGCATATATAGTTTCTCTAGTTTTTTTTTAAGTAAGAAAAAAACTCGGACAAAAAAAAATTGAAACTTCACGCATTTGATTACAGATCGATCACTATCCAAGACACATATAAATCTTACCCAGCTCAGCGACTTTTGCAGGCAGTCCATTCTCGCGCTGTACTTCTCCCAGGTGGAGTTCGTCCACCAGTCCCGTTCCTCTCCCTTTTCGTCGATCTGGCTGCCTGGGGCTTTGGCTTCGTAGCCACCAATCAACGTTTTCACCACCAGCTGTAAGATTTAGATGAGTGAGGTAGACAATGTGAGTGCTGTCAAGATGAGTCCGGTAAAGTATCTTACAATAACTCGAATCTGAAGAAAAATACACGCTAAGAACAGAATAAAATATATAACAAATGATTTTTTGTGTAATTGTGCATTGTGGTTACAACAGTATTTTGATTTTTCGGACAATCTAGCTTTGTACATTTCACAAATTTGTTCGAGGAATGGTCATAACTACGTTGTCGTTCGCCAAAAAAGGAGTATCTTGCTTCATCGGATACTCAAGCAAAAGTCAGAAAAACGTTATTCATTCATGAACCATGGATTCCGAGACATCAGAGCCTCTTAGCATCCTGTTTAAGATAGAAGTTAAATTCAAGCACAACCTTAAGTCAGTTGTGCATGTTCGAAAATCAGCTTAGATTTTTTGTTTTGTCGATAGCAGAGTCATTGGGATTGGAACCTGATTGCTCGAAAATGAAGAGGTAGATCAATCAGTGTCTTGATCGTTCTCGATCGTTCGCTTGTACGTTCGGAAAGAGCCCACATTGGGATCGCTTTGCGAGACAGGCAACAATGGTTATAGCCGGATCGATGCAATTCAGGTCAGGTTTTCTTTAAACGTTTCTATTCGCTTTGAAGGTTGGCCTACCATTGTGTTGTAGCCAGTGTGGTGAACTTTACCGAAAATAAGCAACAAATAGCGTTGCTTGTTGGTTACTCAATTATCAACGAGTTACTTACTGAGATTACTTACAGTACTCCAAGCGTAACAAAATACCGTCACCGTTGCTTCCAAAAACTAACAGATGCTACTTTTGCGTTCCGTTAATTTTTAGCAATATTGGGCACCGATAAGCCGCAGCCGCTAACTTTTACAACAAATGAGCTTTTACAGAGTGATATAAAAGTGCATTTTTTTAGTTTATCTAATAATCTGAAGTGTACACTATATATTTGTAACTCTAATTGGAAAAGCTTTGTTACATAAAAGAAAATATTATTTTCCGTTTTAGGCACATGTTTACAAAATCCAAACTAATTTGCTTCGAAGCTAAAAACAATAGTAGCAAGAGGTAACGGGTATCAAGTAACGTAATTTTATAGACGATACCATAATATAGCCACAAAAAAAAATAATTTACTCTATATTTATGTTAAAAAAAAAATACATTAGCAACTAACGAGTAGGTCAAAACGCCACTGAAGGAAGTGACGTATCACTATAGTAAATTCGTTGGTTGCAAAGGGTTACTTCTGGTTGCAGCTCCATGAGCTCGAGGTCGGCATTACCTGGCCAAGGCTGCCGTAGTTGAAGGCATCCGGCCCGTCCTTGACGAAGATCGGCGGCTGGAGGAGACCGGGCCCAACAGCAGCCCAGCTGGCCCTTTCTGCGTAGAACACGCTGGCCGCGCTCACGTCGAAAATCACGTCCTTTTGAACGCGTATCAGTGTCTGCTGGTGCCAAAACGCACCATGAAGCCATCTGTTGAAGAAAGTCTCCCCGGAGTCCCAGTACGCCTCTGTTGGAGCGTGGTGGGAGGATCAAGCAATAGGAAGAGGAAAGAGACATTAGTTTCGTTACTATACTTAACGCGTCTCATGTCTTTAGACATAGACCCCTATATACTCAAAAAACCTGGCCAATCAGTTCAATCAATCGAATCAGTTTCTGTTCTGCCACAAAAATACATTCGTGACAAGAGCGCTGCAAAAAAATATGCGCGTCTGCAGCTTGATGGGTACCGACGCCCTAATACAAGGCTGCAGCTGTACTGACATATTAATTAAAAAATGTATAAAACAATAAAAAGATATACATGCACCTAAGTAAACACATTTAGAGCTATCAGAAACGTAAATAATGGTTTTGTGTTACTAAATTTCTTGTATCGTACAATTGCTTACAGAGTATATATCAATGTCGCGAGAAAATAGCAAGTTTACCAAGAGCAGTAATTGGTAGTGGTATCTTTGAGCGCCGAAATTTGTTCTAAACGCAGGAACACGCCAGGGGGGCTTATGACGCGATGGGTAAATGGACTCGCTTGTTTTTCCCAGTTTAGCGAGGTCTAACGTGTTGCTATTTTTTCTTACACAATGTTCGTGATTTAAAATCAATCTAGAGGAATACATATTACCTTAATCGATAATTTATTTCGTCATGAGAAGCGACTGCCGAAATGCAAAAGAGGGAGAGGCGGACAACGGATGAGGGGAGAGCCACGTGACTGGCACCCCGCTGCGGCAAGACGCTGAAACACACTTCTTACAAACGAATATTGTGTTTCGGGTCCTCGCCGCTACAAAACCTGTGCGGTGACGTCCAGGTTCCCCGAGAAATAGCTCTTTGATACTCTGTGCAACCAGATCCCTGTGCTCCAAATCTGCGGTCGGGCACTCTATGGCTAGGTCTCCCAACTACCAGGCTTCGTCAGTATAAGCGATGCTATGATTTAGCCCGTCCTCCGATTTGGACTTTCGATTTTTGCGTGATGACGTCATTGAAGTGCTATCCTGTTGCCTGCTGCAAATTCAGAGGTGTCCAAGCAGCGGAGGGGATGCGGCAGACGGCTGTTCTGCTGCGTGTTGCTCTTCAGCTTGACAGTTCAGGGAAGCTACAGCAGCAAGGAGGTAGGACGCGGCGCTCACGTTTGCTCGCGCTTTTTGCTTTGACGTCGCTTGTTCCCGCTTCGTAAGTAGTTTCGATGCCTGGACGGCATATGGCGCTAAGCGCGCCAGCCAAGAACGCGTCCCAGGCACTCTAAGGGGAGCGCAAGTTTGTCTGCTACTTGCACAGGGTTTGCAATAATGCCAGAATCCCGAGCTCTTATTTGCTAATTAAAAAAAAATAATGGGTATATCTCAAAGTATCTAGCATTGGGGTCTAGCCATTTCCTTTCAATAAAAGTCAATAAGAGCTCGTCCTCGTTCTGACGTCACCATGACTCCCGCTCAAGAAGCAGACGACTTGCTCTGCGCATAGCTTCGGTCCTGAGTTCTGCAGCTTTTGATATACACTCTAAGAAAAAAAGTAGAGAAAAAAGGTGGTAACGGCGCATTTTCCTCCCTTCTACTGACGCGCCTCCAAGCGGACAGGAGAACAAGGGAGGAACGAGATGTTTTTGTCCTTCTCCAGGCAGGCGGGAGAAAGCTTTCGCCCTCCCGGCTCATCTTCGTTTGGTTTCCTTTTCGAGCACGTCCCGCGCGTTGTTTAATAAAAGTTGTTGAGTTGATAGAGCTTCAACGGCAGCGAAGGCCGCCTCTAATTCCGTCTCCCAGTCCAAACCTGCAGAGCATTTTGGTTGCATTGACGTTTTTACCACTAATTTTATCAAACGAGCAAACGTTTGTTCCTGAGCGAAGTTCCGGAGCAAAACTGCTCCGGAACTTCGCTAGAAACAGCGAAGTTCCGGAGCCGTGCCAGCAGCGCTACGTACACCGGGCTAAGATGGCCATCTCCAGATTGCGGAACCCACGCGGAACAATGTGTCCACAGTGGATGTGTCGCAGTTGACGATGTTATGGAAATCGCGGAAACTGCGTCCAAGACAGGCAGGTTTCGTGAAAGGAGAGTGAGTATGCAGGAGAGCTGGTTATAGCTAATCATGTCATATAACACCTGAGACTCTGGTGGAAGAAATTGGAAACTTTTTAGTAGAAGGAACAGACACAAAAAGGGAAGTCTCAAACTCAACTAACTGGTTTATTTCTCGACCAGCCTATATACAGCCCCAAAGCCCTTCCCAACCACACTCTACCCGGAAATCTCCTGTGTTGAAAACAGTTCTAGATGCAGAGAACATACATGACACACAAAGAGATCAAGCGCACGCACAGACGAAAGAGGCCCTTATCTGCAGGACACCTCGGGGGCGGCGGAGAAAAGCTCACCGGAGAAAAGCTCACCGGAGAAAAGCTCACCGGAGATAACCTCACCGGAGAAAAGCTCACCGCAAAACCGGCAGATGCGGAGAAAAGATCACCGATATTTTTTTAGCTTAGCTTGATTCTGCGTAAAACGTTGCAATTTAACACAATTCGCATTCGTCACTTCATTAAAAATATATCCTCGCTTTTGTAATATTCTTGAGGTTCATTAGGCATATTTACTAATTCCTCAGAAATTAGTAATCACCCATTCTGTAAATTAATGAAGCCGCAAGTATAAAATCAGAACATCGTACACCGATAAAAAAGGCAACAATTTATTGACAGCTGAGGGTGCGCCGTGGGTAGCTCTGTCAGATAAAGGGGTTTGTTTTTTGCGAGCTAATATGAATAGCGGTCTGTGAATAGCTTGAGGTCCAAATATTGTGTAGTGCCTAATAGATAAGTAGATGTTTGTTAATGTAATCAGTGTCGGCTACGCTGTTTTCTTTCTGTTAATTTCCCTAACAAAACTTTAGTTTCGAGAAGAGCTTCGTCGTGTCGTGTTTGTTGTCTTCACTCCGTCGTCGTCGTTTGAGCGGTTTTCATCATGTATAACGTTTACCAACTCGCCCAATTCGTTACCTACCTTACAAATGACTAGTTCTTATATAGCTCACGAATAACAAAGGAGACAGTGTGCACCTCTGAACGTCATGGCTGGCGCACCGTAAAAGGACACTATAACACAAAGGGAACGTGTGGAAACACCAGCACGAACGGCTAGAAAACGTGCATGTCCGTGGAAGAAAGAAGCCTCGATATCCTATTGACTGTTTTATCCTGTTTTCAAGTGTTAACAAAAGCTTCAAAGAGAATTTCAGGCACCGCGGTGTTGCACGTGCACTTTTGCATTTTCGGCATTTACACCTTTGATTATTAGGTTTTAGGCAGTCATCATTACGTTTTTTTTTTTTTAACTTTTTCCTGTTCTTCAAGTTTATAAAGATTTTAGTTAGGCTTTCGTTGCCTAGAGAGTAAGCTACAAAAAACACTGGCCCGCAATTATTAATTTGGGAGCAATATATACCCATTAAGCTTAACAAATATTACAAAAGAGGACATTTTATTTTTTACAAAGCTGACGAATTTTGATGATAATAAATTGATATATGTTACGCACGATCCAACGGCCTCCATATAAACAGAAGAAAAAATATCGGTGAGCTTTTCTACGCATACGCTCAATGGCCGGTGAGCTTTTCTCCGCATCCGCCGGTTTTGCGGTGAGCTTTTCTCCGGTGAGCTTATCTCCGGTGAGCTTTTCCACGGTGAGCTTTTCTCCGGTGAGCTTTTCTCCGGGACTCCACCTCGGGATATGGCAGTGACCTTGATAAAATTGTCGACGGCAGCACACATAAAACGAGGACACTGCAGGGCATCGCAGTAACGTTGAAAGAAAAGTGCCGAACTATCCTAAACAGTAGCACCAAAACCACATATACCCCTCCAAAACAAAAACGAGAGAAGAACCTCTAAACCGCGGCGACGGACCCTAACGGCACATTGTTTCCGCAATCGATTCTAAGAACAGCAGCCGAACAACCTGAAAATGGGGTCCTGCAGTTTCTTGATTTACACATACACGTCGAACAAGCTCTTTGTTGGGAGTACGGGAGAAAAGTCGCAAAACCTGTACTAAGTAGGAAAAGTTGCCACGCCAAATCGGTTAAAGCAGGGGCAGTCAAGTCTTTAGTAACGAACGAATATTACGTAAATCGTGCACCCATTTTATGGGTAATGCAATCAAGGAACAGTGGTTGAGGCTGGAATATGCAGGATATGAAGAGGAATTCATCAAAAGGCAGTTAGAAATAAAACTTCAAAATGGACACCAGGAAAGGGAAAAACAAAGGAAAAAGATAGCAGTAATCCCGTATTTCCACGGTATTTCCCACAGCCTAAAGGTTTGCGCCAAAAAGTTCGGAGTAGGCATAGGGTTCTCAGATTTAAAAAAAAAAAAGCAGGTTGACGCCATTTCTGTCAAACCACAAAGGTTGTCAGAAGGTTCATCGGGAACCTTCGGTTCCGTGCAAAGAAAGTGTGGTATATGAAATTCCGTTAACATGCGGGTTCAAGTAGGTGGGACAAACCTCGAGATGCCGCAACGATAGGTTATTAGAACACAATAGAAATGTAAGCATGAAAGCGCCCAACTCGGAACTTGCAAAGCACATCGAGGAATACAACAGTTGTACTGCGTACTGGTCAGAAACGAAAGTTCTACATAAAGAGCGAGATGATATCAAGAGGATCGTTAAAGAAACGATAAGAATAAAATCAATGGTAAACTGCTTAAGCCAAGCATAAATGCAACATGGAAACAACTCCAAAACGTTTCTTAGACTATGAACGGGCACATCGATTCACGAGAAAAAGGAAGGGAAAGGAAAAGGGGGATTAGTGGGACAATTTGCAGTTAGGGTCCGTCGCCGGCGGTATAGAGGTCACCAAACGTATTTCCCCAAAATAATTCTTCTCTCCTTTTTTTTTGTGAAGGGTACGTGTGGTTTTGGTGCTACTGTTTAGGATAGTTCGGCACTTTTCTTTCAAGGTCACTGCGATGCCCTGCAATGTCCTCGTTTTATGTGTGCTGTCGTCTACAATTTTATCAAGGTCACTGCCATGTCCCGAAGTGTCCTACAGAAAAGGCCTCTTTTGTCCGTGCGTGCGCTTGATCTCTTTGTGTGTCATGTATGTTCTCTTCATTTGGATCTGTTTTCAACAAAGAAGATTTCTGCGTAGAGTGTGGTTGGGAAGGACTTCGTGGGTATATATATTGTCACGGGTGGTGACCAATAAATAAACAAAAAGAAATAAACGTTTAATGTGGCGAACTTGTGCCAAGAATAAAAGGGGTACAAAAGATAATAACAGAGCGTCGCGGGCGTCGAAGTCGGCGTGACAGCAGAGTCGAACGCTGGGGCGAGACTGAATGCAGATCGACACGCGGAGCCCCTTATGTACACGTGTGGGCTTCTGGAATAATCGGCGTAGAAGGTTCGGCGTGTAGAACATTCTGACCTCGAACAAGCAACATGGTTGTCGAATTTACCAGAACATTACAGAGTCAACAAAAAATATGCCTCCGCGGCCAGGAATCGAACCCTGGCTTTCAGCATGGAAAGCGAGCGCGATAACCGTTAGGCCACGCACGCACTGCCTACTTGGCCAGCTGCGCGCGCGGCATTACTCCCCTCTTTAAAAAAATTGCATCGTCCCGATGCAACCCAAGAAAAAAACAAAGCAAATAAAAAGAACGGTAAGCTAAAGAGTCATTTGGAACACATAAGGTCCACAGTCCTATCGAGCGTAGTACGGCTTCAGTCGCACGACGTGGACGACTTCTGGTCGTGGAGGGCGGCTTGACGAAGTCCGTGTTCCGTCGGGCATCACCTCGTAGTTCAGATTCCCGAGTCGACGAAGCACTTTGTAGGGTCCAAAGTAACGCTTCAGGAGTCTCTCGCTGAGACTGCGGCGGCGAATCGGTGTCCACACCCACACCCTGTCTCCGGGCTGGAAGTGGACGTCCCGACGACGAAGGTTGTAGCGGCCAGTGTCGACGCGTTGTTGAGCCTTAATCCGGAGTCTGGCAAGCTGACGGACTTCTTCTGCCCTTTGGGCAACCACCTGGGCGTCGTCGTTTGCGTCGATAGCCGGTTCGTGGGGTAACATAGCGTCCAGCATTGTCGTTACCTTGCGCCCATGCACCAGTTGAAAGGGTGTCACTCCGGTGGTCTCTTGTACGGCCGTGTTGTAGGCAAATGTGACGTACGGCAACACCTCGCCCCATGTCTTGTGCTCCACGTCGACGTACATGGAGATCATGCCGGCAATGGTCTTGTTGAGTCTCTCCGTTAGCCCGTTGGTCTGCGGATGGTACGCCGTGGTGCGACGATGGCTGGTGTGGCTGAGACGAAGGACTTCTTGCGTCAGCTGACGGTCTGAGATCAAGACTTCGGGAGCGCCGTGCCGGAGGACCATTGACTCGATGAAAAACTTCGCGACTTCAACACCCGTTCCTGATGGAAGGGCTTTTGTCTCGGCGTACCGCGTGAGATAATCGGTTGTGACGGTGATCCATCGGTTTCCTTGCGTCGACGGTGGGAAAGGTCCGAGTAAATCCATACCGATTTGCTGGAATGGGGCAGATGGTGGCGCAATAGGCTGAAGAAGCCGATCTCGTCGGTGGCCTCTTCCGTCGCTGACACTCGTAGCAAGATCGGGTGTAGTGGTGCACTGTCTTCGCAAGCTTGGGCCAGTAGTACTTTTCGCGTATCCTGGCAAGAGTCCTGCTGTAACCAAGGTGTCCCGCCGTCGGGTCATCGTGGCAGGCTTGAAAAATTTCTTCTTGAAGACTGGAAGGGACCACCAACAGCCACGCCGTGCTGTTGTCGCTGAAGTTCTCCTTGTAGAGCACACCTTCTCGGATGGAGAAGGTTGGCAGGGTTCATACAAAACCGCGCGGAACAGCGCTTCCTTGTCCCTCTAGGTGCTCGATGAGTGCTCGCAGCTCAGGGCCGTCTCGCTGGAGTGCTGCCATGTCGCTGACATCCAGAGCGCCGAGGAAACACTCATCGTCTTCCTCTTTGGTGCAGGAAGGACCGGCCTCGACTGGGGCCCTCGACAGGCAGTCGGCATCATTGTGCTTCCGGCCGGACTTGTACACCACGGTCATGTCGAACTCCTGCAGTCGTAGGCACCTCCGAGCGAGCTGTCCGGAGGGGTCTTTCACATTCGCCAGCCAGCAGAGCGAGTGGTGGTCTGTGACCACGCGAAAAGGACTCCCATACAAATATGGGCGAAACTTTGTTATTGCCCAGACGACAGCGAGGCACTCCTTTTCAGTCGTTGAATAGTTCCTCTCCGCGTTAGACAGCGTCCGACTTGCGTATGCGATAACTCGCTCTGCTCCGTCCTGCACTTGGACTAGTACCGCACCCAGTCCGCTGTTACTGGCGTCGGTGTGAATCTTGGTTTCAGCAAACTGGTCGAAATGGCCAAGAATCGGGGGTGTCTGGAGTCTTCGTTTGAGCTCGTCGAATGACCTTTGGTGTTCTTCTGTCCACTCGAACTTTACGGCGTCCTTCGTGAGGTGTGTCAGCGGTGCGGATAGTTTGGCGAAGTCTCGAACAAAGCGCCTGTAATAGGCACAAAGTCCGAGAAATCTTCTTACCGCCTTCTTGTCAGACGGCGGCGCAAATGCAGCTACGGCGCGGGTCTTCTCGGGGTCAGGTAGAACACCTTTGTTGTTCACGACGTGGCCGAGGAACTTTAGTTCCCTATAGGCGAACCGACACTTTGTTGGCTTGAGTGACAGGCCGGTGGTCTTGATGGCTTGAAGCACGGCTCGAAGTCGTCTGAGGTGTTCGTCGAAATCTCGTGAGAATACCACGACATCGTCCAGGTAGACGAGGCAGCTCTGCCATTTCAGCCCTGCCAGCACGGTGTCCATGACGCGCTGGAAGGTGGCTGGTGCTGTACAAAGTCCGAACGGCATCACTTTGAATTCGTACAGTCCGTAGAGAGTGACGAAGGAAGTTTTCTCCCGGTCACGTTCGTCGACTTCTATCTGCGAGTAACCACTCTTCAGGTTAATCGACGAAAAATATCGGGAGTGGCGCAGTCGGTCCAACGTATCGTCGATGCCTGGGGAGCGGATAGACGTCCTTCTTCGTCACAGCGTTCAGTCGACGATAGTCCCCGCAGAACCGCAGGGTCCCATCCTTCTTCTTTACAAGGACGACTGAGGACGCCCATGGACTTCTTGAGGGTTGAATGATGTCGTCGTCCAGCATCTCCTGGACTTGATCTTGAATCACTTTTCTTTCCTTTAAGGAGACTCGATACGGCGACTGGTGGACAGGGAGTGCGTCGTCGTCAGTAATAACGCGATGTTTCGCCATTGGTGTTTGGCGAACTTTTGATGTCGTGGCAAAACAGTCACTGTATTCGGCGAGGAGGTCAACCAGTTGCCGGCGCTTCGGAGCTGGGAGCTCGGGGTCGATGTCGAGCGGCGGCGGCGTCGTACTCTCCTGCTGTGGCGACGAGGTTTCCTCGGAGATTGCGGCGACCACGGCTGGCGTCTGAAGCTCCTCGACGTGGCCCACGGTGGTACCCTTCGTTAGGTGCTGCGGCTCCTCTCGAAAGTTCGTCACAAGAACAGTTGTACGTCTTTCTAGGAGATTCGTTACGCCTCTTGCGACACCAATTCCTTTTCCGAGGAGCAGTTGGACGCTGCCTTCCAGAAGAGCTTCATTGTGCATGGCTGCGTCGGTTATAACGGTGACGAAAACACTCGACCGCGGCGGTAGGTTCACATGGTCGGCGATAACTGGGATCGCGGTTGACGTCGTGTTGATCTCCACCGGCGGCACGATGGGCTTTCGAAGCGTCAACTGGTTTGCCGCGAGGTCGATGACGGCGCCATACTCGCAGAGAAAGTCCATTCCGAGGATAACGTCCATTGAACAGTCTTGCAGAACGACGAACTTCACAGGGCACGCCTCACCGTGGATCTCGACGCGAGCAGTGCACCTCCCGACTGGTGTGATGAGGTGCCCTCCGGCGGTTCGTATTTGAGGTCCATCCCACGGCGTCGTGACTTTTCGAAGGTGGCGGGAGAGCCTCCCACTCAAGACTGAGTAGTCTGCTCCGGTGTCCACGAGGGCCGATGCGTCGTGGCCGTCGATGATGACGTTTAGGTTGTTGGACACCGTTTCAGGAGCGTCGTTTCGGTCTCCGGTAGCGTTCGAGTGGGGGCCCTCCGACGTTCGTGGAGGATCTTGGCGTCGGTCGTCTTCGGCAACTCCACCTCCAGGGGTTGCCGCGCCTAGTTTCCCCGGCGTGGAGCGAGGGGCGAAAGGCTTTCACGTCGGGGTCGGTGCGTCGGCGAAGCTGGACGTCGTAGCGAAGGCGACCGGAACTCTCAGCGGGACGTAGGCTCGGGGGACTGAGGTCGTTGCAGATACTCGTCGATCTCCCGCGGGCGTTGTGCACCATACCGGGGACGCGGGTCGTTTGGGTGAAATCCGCGCAGCCCGAGTCGTCGGTATGGCCATCGGCGATACACGCGGTCAGCTTCCCCGCAATGGTAGCACAGCGGGCGTCGGTCGGCCGTCCTCCAGACGTCTGTCTTCCTCGGCGCAGGTTGCTCTGGGTGAACGTGCTGACGTCCATTGTCGTTCGTCGGGGGTACGCCTGCGTAGGTGGGTCTCGTCGTGGCGCCACGGGGTAATGTTGAGGAGTTGGCGGCGGTCGTCGGGCCACTGCGGCGTGGGTCAGCGCCGGCTCATCGGCTGCGGCCACGGTGACAGGGGCTTACGGAATGAACGCTCGCTGAACCTCGTCCCGAACAACCTCAGCAATGGAAATTGAGGCCGGGCGCTCAGCAGTCGGCAGAAGCTTCTTAAGCTCCTCCCGGACGACCTCGCAAATGAGCTCTCGAATGCCCGGGATGCCGTGGGCAAGGTCGCAGGGGGACTGCTGAACTGCGCTGACGCCGGGTAGCCTCTGG
The DNA here is from genome assembly GCF_016920785.2 of Ixodes scapularis. Taxonomy (NCBI): domain Eukaryota; kingdom Metazoa; phylum Arthropoda; class Arachnida; order Ixodida; family Ixodidae; genus Ixodes; species Ixodes scapularis. The sequence continues at coordinate 115,546,566 of NW_024609835.1, forward strand.
TAGTGGCTGACTCGGGCCTGTAGAGCACGCTCGATGTTCGTCGCCTCCGTGACAAACCCTTGAACGGTCGTCGGGGGGTTGCGTACGAGTCCACCAAATATGTCGTCCTTCACGCCACGCATCAAAATGCGCAGCTTCTTTCCCTCGGTGGCCTGAGGGTTGGCGCGGGAGTTCAGGCGAAGTACGTCTTCCACAAAGCTCGTGATGCTTTCATTGGGGCCCTGGGTCCTCGATTGTAGCAGGTCTTCGGCCTTCTCCCTTCGGTGTTGATTGGCGAATGTTCGGGTGAGCTCGTTCTTGCAAAGGTCCCACGAGGTCAACGAAGCTTCATGGTTTTTGAACCAGCGCCTTGCAGTTCTTTCAAGCGAAAAATAGAGGTTTTGCAGGCGCTGTCCGTCACTCCACCCGTTGTGGCGAGCCACGCGTTCGTACTGGTTGATCCAGTCTTCGACGTCCTCGTAGATCTCGCCGAGGAAGGGAGCAGGTGTCTGCGGAGCGACGGGCAGGTCGACGACGGCAGGGGTGGCGGGTGTCTGAAACTGGTTGGCCATCGGCGTCTTCTTCGGCTTGGGCTTTTCCAGCAGCAAACCGTACTCAGGATCCTCTCCCTTGGTGCGGCGGCTGGTCCGAGTTTTAGGTTCCGCGCTGAGAGGTCTTCTCACCGAACCGGGAATCGGACTTGCACTGCGGGCCCTGGGAGGGGAACGCTGCACGGGCATGCAGTACCCAGCACCTCCACCAAAATGTCACGGGTGGTGACCAAAAACAATAAATAAACAAGAAGAAATAAACGTTTAATGTGGCGAACTTGTGCCAAAAATAAAAGGGGTACAAAAGATAATAACAGAGCGTCGCGGGCGTCAAAGTCGGCGTGACAGCAGAGTCGAACGTTGGGGCGAGACTGAATGCAGATCGACACGCGGAGCCCCTTATGTACACGTGTCATAGAGTAATATACACAAGGTAAAGAGCGGACACTGCTATAGGCCCCAGCGGCCCAGATAGACCAGTGACAGGTAGCGCTCCTAGCGGGCGGTATTAAGCATAATCTGATTCCGTTTCCGGTCAAGTTAGTTTCGGTTTCGGTTCGGGCGTTTCTGCTCCGGTTCTCCGGTACCCCTCTCTCTCTCTTTTCTCCCCGCCTCGCTCGGCTCACGGGAGCTCCTTGACTCCCGAAACCGCTGTTTGTTTTTTTTTTGTTTGTTTGTTTTTTTAATACTCACGCTCTTTTACTTTATTTTTTTACGATAGAGTCCGTGCAAAATGCGTCAAACAATATTTCAAGTTACTTCACAAAGCAGAAGTATATATATTTCTTGTTCTTTTTCTATTGTAAAGCATTGAAGTTACACAATTGCCGTACTGACTCCTGGCTGGTGGAGCATTTTGGGGTCAACAACAGTAAGTGGTTCGAACACATTTTATTGGACCACATTCTTGTATACATGATTTACTTCAGAAGCTTTGTATGCTTTATACGAAAGAGATCGATACTCACAAAAATAAATGAATATGAAGGACTTCGGCACATCGTACACTTCGTAATAGATTCTTAGCGGAACCAAGTTAACAAAACCTTTCCACGGAGGACATGCTGTATGATACATTCACTTTCACGCCGACTCGGGTACGGGAAGTAAGTGCAAAAATAAATAAGACATCGCTATCATTACCAGTCATAAGAGTATAATAACAGTGCGAAGCACATGCCGGATAGTACAAATTCCCGATTTTCGGCAAATATAAAAAAAAACACCAATTTGCATAGCCTCAAACTCACTGCGGGCGAGCCATTACCAAACGATGAGACCTTTATTCGAAATCTGACAAGATTCAACGTCCTTAAACACTCCCCGAAATTGTTCAGAAAAGAAATATGGCTTCAGAAAAAAGCGGCTAAAAAACTATGCACAGTGGATACAAAAGTGGATACATTTTCTTTCAAATATTTTTAGCCTCTATAGACTACTTTCTGTTGAAATTTTGTAGAAAGTGGACAAATATTTTTGTTAGGGAGCCGTGATACACATTCGCTGGAAAAAGGGGAAACAAATATTTGGAGAGCAAGCTGCACCGCCCACTTAATAAGCACTTTTTGTTTTTGGTTTGACAACCGCCTCTGTTAATACACTATTAACAGTTAAACCTGTCTCGTTGCTTACTAGCCACTGAAGAGTGCAACCCAACTTTGTCCGAATTCCGGTTAAGAAATCAAACGTGTCAACACAAGCGTATTCTGCAAAACAATTTTAAAAACCCTTTGTGGTACTCCTCTGGGCAAAGGCTAAAACCACCCAGACCTCAAAGTGTGCTATACAAGGCGGCACACACTCCTCGAACATGTGTCACACTCTCTGTTATGGGAAGAAAGTGATTTTCTAGTTGCTGAATGAAATGAAAGGCAGCCGGTGATGGTACTACTAAGTTCCCGAAGAATTTTCCAGGCACGTGGTATGCTTTAGGAACAAGACAGTACTGGTGAGGCCTGGCCAAGTTATGAGACTCATCCGATAGCAGCTGAGAACAGCCACAGCTGTAAGTTGTCTGTTCAAGCAAAAGCTTGATCAAATAGCCCCAAACGTAATAAAAAAAGTGGACGAGTCATCAATTATGTTAGACCTGATGTCTGATGCCAGCTCAGAAATATCCTCTAGTGGCGGGAAGTTATCAATTGGACGACATTCCACAATGTCTGAAATTAAACTTTCATGTTGCGAAGATATTTGCAACTTCTTTAGGAGGGCAGCCTTGTCATCCTCTACGTTTTCATTGTCCGACAGTTTGAACAGTTTCTTTATCGAGAAGTGTTTTAGTTTTGAGGTGAACTGACGCACATTTGGGTTTGTGTTGCAGCCCAGCATCTATAGCTCCAAAAACGTTATCAGTGTGTCTTGCTGCAGGTGTCGTGTAAGTAAGAACTTAAAGTCATGGCTGCTTGAAAGCTCATTCCAGAGCACGAGGACACTTTTTATAGTAACTTGCCACCCAATGATGGCTTATGGCTGCCTCCTACTTTGGAACTGCCATGCTGAAATCCATCCGAGTTACTGGTGGAGAAAGTCAAGTATTTCAGATTCTCCCTTCAGAATGGCATGACGCAACTTCTGCCCTGTCTTCTTGAATGTTTTAGCTATTTAGACAATCAAAAAGTATGCACATCCTATCACAGAAATAGGCTGTAGCCATGGCTGCCTCAGGACGTTCCTTGGCATAAACAAGGAATATGATTGCAAGAAAGAGTGAGGCACTCAGTACCTGTAGGGCACAATTTTCTTCCATGTTACAGAAAGGTTCTTGAAAAAATGTATCTCTCAGTAAGTTTCAGAGACAATTGCAAGCTCATCTCACGGATAAAACAATAAAGTTCAACAATAGAAGACCACTCATTGACCTCACTTGCAATGTAAAGTTTGTGGGCTTGGAGATTGCCCTTGGTTGTTTTGGGAAGGTGCGGAACATCAAAGACAAAGTAAACGTGTTCGTTGTCAACTTCAAAAAATGGCTTATCAACACACACACCAAGCGTACGTTTGAAGCCCCCTAACCACAGACTACAGCCTTTACTGTGAAGCCAACAGTCTTAAGCTCCCGAATGAGAGAAATGAGGAGATTGCGTTAAACAGAAGACGTTGTTGGAGTGTGCACAACAGTGTATGCAAGGTGCTAAACGCACCTCCTGGAAATTTCAGACAGCATAACAACCAAGGCTCTATCTGCAATGTTAGAGGTTCGTTCAACACCGTCATCTGTAAACCCATGGACAATGTCGTGTGCAGGGTCGTAAGTTAAATTCTTTTTTTAAAACAATCTCATCCAAAATCAACATGCACACACGTTCAAGTGCAGCCAGACAGCCCGGCAGAAACAACAGCGCGAGAAGCTCGAACCGATCGGCTCCACGAATTCACGCCGAGCGTGCGAGCACGCGGGCGGTCATGCGTCATCTTGATTGATGCAAAGTCGACCGAACATGATGCAGCAGAAAGCACAGATGGACGGCACGCACGGCACAGACGAACGACGCAGGGACGAGCAGAGGCCATGCAGAAAGATGCAGAGGCGACGGCGTGCAGGCAGGCAGGCCACGACAGGCGCCATTCATCACGTGGTTTTTGTGACGTATTTGATTTAAACTATTTAGTCGTTTTAAGTACTTTAAATAATTTTAAACCATTTAAAAAATAAATACTTTTTACACAAAGAGTTTTAATTAATTTCACCCAAATTGCAGAAAAGCGCCACGTAGCGGATGGTATTAAACGCACTATCTGGGCCGCGAATCGGCTTCTGTGTCCTCTCTTTACGTTTACTATATTACTCTATGCACGTGTGGGCTTCTGGAATAATCGGCGTAGAAGGTTCTGCGTGTAGAACATTCTGACCTCGAACAAGCAACATGGTTCTCGAATTTACCAGAACATTACTTTACAGAGTCAACAAAAAATGTGCCTCCGCAGCCAGGAATTGAGCCCTGGTCTACAGCATGGAAAGCGAGCGCGATAACCGTTAGGCCACGCGCGCACTGCCTACTTGGCCAGCTGCGCGCGGCAATATAGAGGATGGTCGAGAAATAAACCAGTTAACTGAGTTTGAGGCGTCCCTTCTTGTGTCGGTCCCTTCTACTAAAAAGTTTCCAATTTCTTTCACCACAGTCTCAGTGTTATGAGACATGAAAGGCAGGTTTCACTGAATCCCAGAGAAAAGCTCACCGAAGGAAAGCTCACCGGAGAAAAGCTCACCAGACAAAAGCTCAGAGCAAAACCGGCGGATGCGGAGAAAAGCTCACCGTTCATTGAGCGTCTGCAAAGAAAAGCTCACCGATTTTTTTTTCTTCTTTTTATATGGACGCTGTTGGATCATGCGTAACATATATCAATTTATTACCATTAAAAGTCGTCAGCTTTGTAAATCAGAAAATTTATTATCTTGTATCATCTGTTAAGCTTATCGGGTATATTGCTCCCAAAATAATAATTTCGGGCCAGTGTTTTCGGTGGATTAGTCTCTAGGTAACGAAAGGCTAACTGAAATCTTATGAACTTGAAGAACAGGAAAAAGTTCGAAAACTGAATAATGTTTGCCTGAAACCTAAACTCAAAACTGTAAATGCCGAAAATCCGAGAGTGCATACGCCAGAACGCGGCGCCTGAAATTCCCTTTGAAGCTTTTGTTAACAACAGGATAAAACAGTCAGTAGGATATTGAGGCTTCTTTCTTCCACGGACATGCACGTTTTCTAGCCGTTCGTGCTAGTGTTTCCACACGTCGCCTTTGTGTGATAGTGTCCTTCTACGCTGAGTTCCCCATGACCTTCATAGCTGCACACTGGCACCGTTCTTACTCGTGACCTAGATAAGAAGTAGTGTTCTGTAAGGTAGAAAATAGGGTGAGTTGGTAAAGGTTATACATTAGGAAAACCGCTCAAACGACGACGACGGAGTGAAGACAACAAACACGACAGGAAGAAGCTGTTCTCGCAACTAAAGTTTTGCTACTGAAATTAAGAGAAAGAAAAAAGCGCAGCCGACACTGATTACATCAAGAAACACCTACTTATCTATTTTGCACTACACAATAGTATAAGCATAAATTAACGGTTTACACACCGCTATTCCTATTAGCTCGCAAAGAACAAACGCCTGTGTTTGACAGAGCTACCGACCTCGCACTGTCAGCTGTCAATAAATTGTTATATTTTTTTACCGCTGTACGATTTCCTCACTTTATACTTGCGGCTTCATTGATATACAGAATGGGTGATTACTAATTTCAGAGCAATCAGTAAATATGCCCAATGAACTTCGAGAATATTAGAAAAACTAGGACATAATTTTAATAAAGAGACCAATGCGAATTGTGTTAAATTGTCACGATTGACGCAGAACCCTCTAAGTTAAAAATATCGGTGTGCTTTTCTTCGCATCCGCTCAAAGGCCAGTGAGCTTTTCTCCGCATCTGCCGGTTTTGCGGTGAGCTTTTCTCCGTAGAGCTTATCTCCGGTGAGGTTTTCTCCGGTGAGCTTTTCTCCGCCGCCCGGCTTTACTGCCCGGTGCCTGGGTGCCTTCTGTGCTGAGTTCGGTTCTGTTTTCCAATGCCGAGCGCCACCCGGCAATCAACGTGGTTCAGTATTTCTGCGTATCGGTAACGTAGCAGCAACATCGTGACGGCAGTGTTGTGCGTTGTGGACATCAGACTGGAATTATCGCCGATGTCACTGTGTTCGCGTATCAGTGGTGTAAAAAGATGAGCTGTCGGGATTGATGCCGCTGGTCGGGCCGTGATCGGAGGGGGCGGGGTGTCGCAGGTTGACATTCTGCTTTACATTAAAGAGTTTAAGACCCCTTGAAGGGTTAGGTGCAAGTGATCGACGTGTGAATAGTCATGTTGGAACGCTTCTCTGAACCGTAAGCTCCTACCGTAAAGTGGTCAATGTGACTATCGGTTGTTTCCTCCCCGAGGGCGATTGCGCTTTGGGGGAAGGACTGAACAGTACAAAAATATGACGGAAAGTACGCATATTTACAGTGTGGAATTTTAGCATTAGAAAAAATAGTAGGTAAAATCGAAAAAAAAAAAGAAAAAAAGCTATCCTTTATTTCGCTGTTTATATATACTGCAGTTCCTGGAGAAACTGCCCTCCAAGTGCTGCGCTGGAATGAGCGCTAGAAATGTTCGAGCTCGCCACGGCGTAGCACCGTACCCTAAACACCTGCAGCAACTCGCGGCTTTGACTGCATTCAAGATGATCGGAAAGCGATTTCTCTGCCCGTGAAGCGTCACTTCCAGCTGAGTGGATATCCGCTCTACAAAGATTAATTCAAGACGACAAATGCAGCCGTGCGCGAACAGCACAAATAAAAAAAAAAAACACTTCAATAGAAATACTGGCTACGACGTGCCGTGCGGGGAAGCAAACACATGGCTTGGAACCGCATATGAGCTGCTTGATTTATTGACTTTCAAATAATTACGGCATGATCGAGAGTTTACTTTTTAATAGAAGATTCATTCCCTGAGCCATTCAAAATACTCCCAAAGGTATGACATTGCTGGAACAAAATCAACATGCTGCGAATATTTTTTTATTGCTTAGGCAGTCATCGAGACATTTCGTACGTCCAGAACGACGAAACGGAAACGCAGAGCTTGGGTGTAGTGATCGGCTTAGTGTGCTCTTGTAAAAACAGTTAGGGCGCAGGCAAGCTGATGTAGGTTTGCCTTTTCTTTTTTTTTTTTTTTGACCACCTGAGGCTGGGTAGAAGAAACACGACGTCTAATTTTTTTTTTGTGGTCTAAAAAAATGGTGCGCTGTTGTGTTGACGTTTATATGTGCCATGTATGTGTATACGCTCAATGTATGTTCAGCTGATGCTTGAAGTACACGTTACGTGTCTACATGTCTGTGTAATAAAGGTTCCCGAAGATCCCGAAGCGCACTTGTGGCGTGAGGAAATGAAAATATATTTATAGAACATGAACTGGGCGGTACCTAGCGCCACCTAGCCTAACTACCTGCAATTACTCTCCTTGACCCTGCCATTCGGTGGCAAGTGAATTAACCTTCTTTCACGCTACGCGATAAACAGCAGCTTCGAGTTTGTTCTTTTGAGAGCTGCTTTTGGTTTTGCGGATTGGTTTGGCCTTCCTCCCTGATGTGAGGTTGGCGCAAGAATTTTGACTTGGGAATAGCAATGGTAAGACGTAAAGTGTGCGAAGTAACTGGGTATCGGTTGTCTCCTTTAACATCGCAGTGCTAACGACGAGAAGACTGAGTAACTGATTTTTATACGCAAGTTTCTTTACCAGCGGGGGAATCTGGCTTCAGAAATAAGCACAGTTCGCGGAAAGCTCGTGTTACACTTTTACTTGCTGCTCCTCTCGTCCCGTACAAGAGACGTAGCGTCCTTGTTAAGCCTTATTGAGCTCGATATGCTCGATTTGGGGCCGCCATATTGAGATGCAGGTGATGGAAGAACTTTGCTCCCCGTCTTCGGGGACGAAAGTTCCTCTCTTTCTAAAGGAACATAGGTTACAAGACTGTTCGTCCCCATAGGGAGGACTATCGCTACCCTCTTTTACTAAGAGTGTAGTCAAAACGTTTCAGGTCATTTTTAAAACTTGAGGCGCTTCCACGCCTCGATAGAAAGTCGCTTTCAGTGATGTTATACTTATTTCCGGGAGTATGTAGAGAGCTTCGTTTTTGTGACCAATGGCAAGTACTCGGTCACCAACGATTCAGTTCGGCTAAAACCAAAAAGCTTTTTTTTTTCGAGGGTAGGCGCTACTTGAATCCGTTGAAAAAATGTTCCGGAACAAAATAAACTACTTGAAATGTCTGACTTGACATAAGGATCGCCGTGTTGACTGACTCAGTGGTATATATGCCGACTGATAAGACAAACTGCAGCTGTCACTTTTGACACGTTTATTTGTGTCAGCATTAATGTTTGGCAGCATTACTTTAAGCTACGCCGTGGCTTCCGTAGCACGGCTTAAATAAGTTAATTGTCAAAAAAAAAAGCTTCCGCATTTTAGGTTTCCCGTCGGTTTTCGGCGGCATGTGTTTGATACCATGGCATGAACTCAAAGAAATGTATGTGAGTTTACTTTCTTAAAAAATCACAGAAGAACCAATCAGGACCAACAAAAGAAGGGCCCCGGCGAATGACGAAGCTCAGAGTAAGATTAGACAAGAACGTGTCCTAAGAAAATATCCATAGCTTTTTTTTTTATTACAAAAATAAACTAGGCAACTTTGAGCATTCATTCTTCATCCAAATGCAGTGCGATAGTGGTCCGAAACGGATGCAAAAGTTTCAGAACTAATCAGTACCTCATAAAAAAAAAAAACGTTCAGCAAATTTCCTCTCTCGTGAAGATGGAAGACCAGCGGAGCTGTACTCGATACACTGTGTGCTTCTTCTTCGTCGTCGTCTGTTTTTAGCGCTGTTTCCTACGATGAATTCCCACCACCGCGCCCAACTAGCCATTCTTCTATTATAGCTGGAAAGGTTGGCGCCATCTACGAGCGACGGCAGAAACCATACTGGTTGTGTGCTGGCCACCGTCGCTTATAGATGGCGGTAGCTGTCCAGGTAGGTTTGTGTCGACACACATACCGGACACGATACTGGTGAACCTGGCCCTCAACAGCTGCGCTGTAAAAATTGAATGTGATTTTCTAAAAATTAAAATGAAAAAAAATGGGACTAGTTTTTGCCTATCTTCGGCAACCGGCGCCATTTAGCTTCATGTATTCGAGCGATCCATCGGCTGCCATTTTCTGATTGAAAATGTAAGGAAATCACCCACTACTCTTGAAATAAGAAAACTCTTAGTTCTGAAACTTTACCATTTGGTTAGGACGGCTCACGCAGCATTTTGGTAGATCATGACCGTTCGGCAGTGCCTATAGTTTATTTGTGCTGAGAAAAAAAGAAAGAAAAACAAAACACAATACAATTTATTTTTTGGAACACCCTGGAGAACATGTCACTGCAAAGGGACAATGAGCATGACGTCTCATTTGCTTATGGTGCCAGCCGCGTTGCGCATTTTTACTATCTGGGCCCATTTTCTCGAACGCGAACCGTGGTTTAAATTTAACTATTGTCCCTAGAAGGGGGAATTCTAGGTCACGTGACTTGGAGAGCAGGGGCGCCGAGGGAGGAGCAGTACCCAGAAGCAAAATGGCCGTGGCGTCGCTCAACGAGGGCTAATAATTCTGCTTGGTTCTGCTGAACATTCATTTCGATCTGGCTGTTATATTAATGACGCACCATCAACGTATTAGCACGTCAAGCAAAGCGGTGGTTCAGAGGGACTACTAAACTAACCGACGGCAGCATTCCGCGAACGCATCACTCTTTAGCAGTCCGGGATCCAAGACATATGACGGTACATAAGCCTTGCAAGTGTTTTTATGGTGAGTAAAAAAATGTTTTGCGAACGAGTGTTGGTATATATTTATTCTAACACGTTTAATTTGTTACACTATGCATGCCAACTCGTGAGCAGCGATTACTTTGCGGAGAAAGGGGGTTATCCACGATAAAGTCTTCGTTTCTGGTGAGCAGCTGGGACATTGTACTGTTTTCTTTTGTTGTTTTTTTTTTTTTGTTCGCAGCGCGCCGACAGTATGGCGACAGCATCGAGGTTTCTACATATCCCCGGTGGCCAGCGGTTCAACGGTGACGAGAAGCTAAGCTTCTCGTCACCGGTGGATCGGTTGGGCAAATGGAAGAGAGGGCAAACAGTTGAGATCAGCAGGAATCTCAGAAACGTGCGTTGCAAGGGACAAAAACGAGAGTATATACAGCACCGGCGTTGCCAGACTGGAAGGAACACGGGAAAGTTATGCGTTGTTTATGGCGAAACATATTGAAGGAAATGTTTTTTAGATTTTCGAATATTCGTCGACAAACTATGGCATAGTAGCTAAAATTTCTTCGTACCATCGGAAGCAAATAAATTGGTCTTCAAGTACAACATTACTATATTTTGACTTAAAATACCATACTAGATTGATAACAACCAGCGGAAAAAGAGGATAAACAAAATGACTGGCTTGTTTCACCGATAGATGGCCCATCTTATTGCCCAATCAAAAATAATTATTGTTGTTCTATATCCAGCCGTTTATTACAGTACCTAGGTACTTTTTCCTTCCTAGGCACCGTGGTTTACTAAAATGGGTTTACCATCGCTTCGAGAAAACCGGCCCTGGTCGTCCCCAGAGGTCTGGTCGTATTTTGTTATTATAGTCTTGATTGACTATTTCTGTGTTCTATGGGTGGGACGTTTCACAAAGTGCGAACCTTTGCATTACTGTCGACTATATATGAAAAAACCAGGGAGCCAACAACATGACCAATAACCTTTCGGCCACAATTTCATGTTTCAATTATGTAGGGTGTCCCATCATCACTCACCGTAGTATCCGTTCATATTTCCCTCGTTGGCCACAGCTTTGGGGTAGCCCGTGAAGATGACCGTATTCTGCAGCTTACTAAGAGCGGTCTTCCGAGCCTCGTCGTCCAACCAAGCGCCCCGTTCCAATAGGCTCCTGAGCGTTTTCTTCATGTCTGTCACCATCAGTTTTGCTTTTAGGACCGCCTCGGATGAAATCTCTGAAAAGCAAAGACAGCGGGAACAATGCCTGTGCGACCAGAGACCTACAGTCAGCTTGAGTTGGTTCATTCTATATTAAAGAAGTGAAGTAATATTTTACTGTAACACGTAAAATCGGCGAGAATTTCTAAATGCCCAATTTTCTCAAAGCTTACACAAAGTTGCCGCAAAGAAAGAAAAAACACACACAAAGAAAACAGTCGTACTTTAGAGGGGATGTTCCATATTTCTGAGGGCTCTCTTCTATTTTAACAAAGTGTAATTTTGCTCAGTGAAATGCGAGGCACCCTTAAAAGGACGCTGAAATGAAAGACAAAAAAATGTCGCAGAAATCATTACTCTGGTTGTGTAGGATATGCGAAGCGTCACGTATGAATGTTCACACCGGTCTTCAAACAATACGGAGCCGTTTCGCACGGAAGACAAGAGATAGCGCAAGAGGTGGCGACGCTAACTGCCGCCAATGAACGAGCATACGGCGCCGAGAGCCGGCATCTTTAGCAGACGATCTGTTCGACTCAAAAGCGGCGCGAGCTTTTTTGATATCAGCTGCCAATGCACTATTTCATCATCCTTACTAATAAAACACATTGAATGGACACATAAGTGATTAAAAAATAGTTTGTCGGAATATATTGACTGTTTTCTTGTTTTTTGTTTGTTTGTTAGTTGTTTTTTCTTTTTTTTTGGGGGGGGGGGGGGGGGGGGTTGTTTGCCTTGCAGTTCCTTGTGGTTACCGCGGCTGTTCTTGGTTCTGCGACTGTCGCCGCTGAGGGGCGTGCGCCGCTTTTCAGTCGAAAAGATTATCTGCCTCTTGACGCCGGATCTCGGCGCCGTATGCTCGTTTGTTGGCGGCAGTTGGCGTCGCAACCGCTTGCGCCATTTCTTATCTCCCGTGCGAAACGGCGCCGTATTGTTTGACGGCCGGTGGCTTCGCTGCGATTCCATGGGAGCTAAGCATTTTCTTTTTTTTACTTTTTCCTCAAATAAAAATTTCTCTTCACACATAAAAAAAAAAAAAACATTATCTGTGGGCAACGTTACAATAACTCGTAGCGCGATAGGTTAAGAAACCGAATTAGGCGGTCGATTCAAAGAGCCTGGCTGCTACTCGGGACACCGGGTAAATTGCACCAAATGGCGATCCAAAAAAAGAAATGTTGGAGAAGCGCCAATTTGTTTTTCATGTTCCCCCGACTTTTAACCGCTTCATGGTAGATACACATACACCAGTGAACACACAGAATACACGGAACACGAGCAGAACACCCCCACACACAAGAGCGCTGCGGCCGGGAACATGAAGGAGGAATTTTCGTCCCTTTTTCAAGCGCCACCAGGTGGCGCTGCATGTAAATAGGTGAAATGCAGGAACGGGTGCAATTTTCCCCTTTCCGTTGGCGACAAAGAGGGACATCGTTTTGTCCTCAATTTCTCCTCCCCATTTTCTTTAGAGCGTGCCTACTACCACGTGCCGAGGGCAATCGGGTGAGAGTACAGAGTTTGCATGCGTTTTTTGCCCCCTTTGAAGAGGGTACGAATGTACCCTCCTCGAAGGGGGCCAATCCGTGTACGCGCGGAGCGGGTTTAGCTCCTACGTTTGTTACGAGGTCAGATGCATCGCGATAGAGGTGGCTAAAGAATGCTTCGCCTTCAAAGAAAAGCACCTAGCGTAATGGGCGTGACTAGAGCCGGAATCGGGACAGCAATTGATAAAAGTTTATTCCGCGTTATCTTATATACGTGAATTGTGGTATGATTTAGTCACGTGGCTTACGTGCGTCATGAGGATATAAAAATAACATACTTTGCCAAGTCATTTCCTCAAAAAAGATTTAAAAAAGTAAAGTTTGTTTAGAATTTACGCTGCGAGACGCAATTTAGGTAGCGGTCTAGGCGCGCTTTAAGCCTCACCCACAGCTCAGCGGCCTGCGTTCATTACTTGTGGATTGGGTTGTCTCCTCGGCCGAAGACGTACGGCAGCCTAAGGCCCCTGTGGCGAAGTAGGGTGTCATGAATGCCACCTGACGCGGCCTGCTAGTTGTGAAAGCAAACGTGGGGTAGCTTCTAACATCTTCTGATATTCCATCGCGGCTACCCATCGCCTGACACACCCGCAGAACGCAAGCAGGACAACGGCGCTCTACCGTTCCATCTGGAGCGAGTCACGGTCCAATACAAGCGTCTGTCCCGCGTCTGTCAATATGCACTAAAAATCAGTGTTTGGCCAAGTAAACCTAAAAAAATAAAATAGAAAGTAAATGAGAAAATATATAGTTAAGTAAAAATAGTAAGTACACCGTTCGCAATGTATTTGAAGTAAAATATTATAAATTCAATGTAATTCAAAGTACAAGTAGATTTTACCCAGATTTTTCATGGTAGCTACACTTTATTTTCACGTATGCATTTCCCCCGGGGTAATCGGTTGTGCATCAGTTATTTTTAGAAGTGCCGGTGAATATTAGTTAAAGTAAAGTGGTCACAGAGTGGTTATTTTAGGAAATGGCCACCAAATTAAGGGTCGAGTTCCTCCGTGACGTTTGCCTGTAGTTTCGGTAAGTAGTTCTCTCGGGGAGGAGTATCCTCGCCTAATATTTGTCACCTTCTCGCTTGCGCTGACCGAGCGAGAGGTTGTGAGAGTTAGGAATGGGGCTGGGGCAAAGCGAAACAGAACGACGCGTCGTTTCCTCGTGTTTCTGATGAGAGTCGAATTTTCGGTGGTGAAGATGAAAATATAAATCCCAGTATTTCTTCAGAGTTAACAAAACATGATCTTGTGATGATAGTGCAATTAATGAAAAGGTGCAAGCGAGCTGGACAAGAATAACAACCCAGTGGTGTTAGGTGATTTGTGTTTGTTCTTTGTTCCCCCTCTCCAGAAAATATTATTGTTACGGTTTTGTTTCACCGAGTCAAGATGACCGAATTTGGGAAATGTCCTTTGAATTTTGGAGTCGTACATTCCTCGGTAAGAATAAAAAAATATTTAAATAAATAACTTAGTGAAAGAATGTGCAGTGTGTTCCCCAATAAGTTTACTGGGGTTTCTCACTGCAAAAATAAAGTAGGGATCGCTGAACGCCCATTCTCTGTCCGAATGTAGCGCTAGACGTCAGAACTAGATGCAAAAGTTTCAGCACTTACCTTTGTCTTATTAAAGTATTATAAGTGATTTCATGAAAATTTCAACGGGAAAATGGCGGTCAACGAAGCTCTCGGATACATAGAACTGTATGGCGCCAGTTACAATAGATGGACGGAAATGGGCTCCATTTTTGCATCGAAACTTTTAGAAAATCACATAACTTTAGAATAAGATAATGGTTAGTGTTGGAACTTCGGCACCTGGTTCGGACCTCCAGGGCTACTTTTGGACAGAGAATGAGCGTTCGGCAATGCATAGTTTTCTTTTTCTTTTTTTTTTCTTTTTTTTTTTTTTTGTGAATAAAAATGTGTAGATTTTGTTTTTGAGACGCCATGTATTGAAGTAAAGAACACGCTTTATCAGCCATAATTAAAGTGTTACTTGAAGTACAATGTAATTAAAACACTTCCTAACACCGCTATGAAAGAGGTGCCTGACACGCGTCTTTGACTGCCGTGCTTACCGCGTCCAAAAAGTGGTTCCTCGATTTCGGCGTGGCTACATTTTAAATGTGTCATGTTGTCCCAAGCCGCGATCCTAGCTCTGTCACAGCAGCTGCGTGGGTGTGGCAGACGACTATCGGAGGTGCATTCCCGGCACTGGATTAAAAGCTGGCAAGAGGACCCAAACATCAACAACAAACAAATTGGTCGCAGACTCCACTACTGATTGTTCTCTATAAATTGCGATAGCATTCTCATCAGACTAACGACGCCGCGGACTGTGAATACGACGACGGAAGTTTTGAGTCGACAGTTTATTTTATGAATGGTTCACGACGCAATAAAGGACGTCAGCGCGACAGCAGGGCGCCACTTGGAACTTGAGTGATTGCTTGGTTTTTGTGTGATCGTTTAATCTTCTGTCCGTTTGATCGTTTAATGTCCAAGCTTTTTCCCCGCCATCATTTCAGCTTACTGTGTGTGTCTTGTCCAGCGTCCTTGTAATCGATTAATGTTCATCATTTATCATACAGAAACTAGCTCAGCTTAAGCCGATGACTGCTTCGTGACCGAGGAAGCGTGGCCAACGTTTTTCGAGTGCCCATCCAGTGTTCCTTCATGCAGCGATATGGAACTGAACTGAACCAAGATCGGCGCAGCTCCTTCGCGCCTCAAGCGGAGGTGGTGTCAGGCTGCCACATCAAAGGGGTTATGGCAATGAATATGTACTTTTGTTGCAAGGCCGTTCATAGTATTATTCAGACCTTCATCGTTCAGTAAAGTAACTCCGTGGATTTCCATAATACATTTTCTGCTTTACTGCTCAGTTGAATTAATGTTAGTTTGGTCTTTCACCGTTGTTTGCAGTACTCCCACTTCAGATCGGAGTAACTTGATCTCTTTATCGTTTTCTGTAACGAGTTGCATCATAAATTCGCATTACTTGATCGATTCTTGCAGGCCCTTGATCGTCTCTTTCATCGCGTCCAGTGATGGTCTTGAGTACAAGAGACCATCTACTTTTGCCGGGAGATCAGACAGCCGATCAACGTTGGCTTTCAGCGTGTGCAAAAGCAAAAGCGTTTATCTGTGCAAGTTGTGCGGTGATGGCGTCCAGGAACACCCAATCAGTCTTAGTAGTGTAAGGCGATGCTGATGATTTAAGAGATGGTGATGATTTAAGAGAAACGTGATGTGCTGGAGGTCTAACTTTCACACTGCGGAGATTGTCCAATCAACGCTTTCCCACACAAGAACGGAATTTCATACACTACGTTTACGTTGCAGACGACGTACCTATCTGCATGATTTGTGGTACTTTGTTTATTATTTTTATTTGGCGAATTGATCTTGAAACGCATTTGTGTAGTTTGTTCGGTGCTGATAATGCCACCGGTACGTGGTCTTTTCAGGCTATTCGTTTCAAGTTGTGAGATATGCTGTATATGTGAGGCTTCAAAACCTGCCGGCTTTTCTTCTCACAATCGCTTTACTCTTTTTTCGGGAGTTGTCAGGCATTCTGTTACATCAAACAATAATGAGTTAGAGCTAGTATCCGGAATCCTGCAGTCTTTGCACTCGTGCTTTGAAACTAAACTTGGTCGTGTGTCGACTTCTGCAGGGCCGCTTTGAAGCAACTTTGCACTATTCCTCTTTTGATTATATTTAAATGGGCAGAATCAAACGGCGGGAGTCTTCTTTTGAAAAGTTGCGAGTAACTTCAACACGTCTGTGGGCGAGTCTTAAAAGGACAGTTGGAGATCTGAAGATTAAAGCTTGCATTTAGTTGGTAACGCATTAGTGAAATTAAGTCTGAGCTTGTGACATGGAGGTGTTACTTATGATGTTGACTGTAGCAGTTTAGTATTGATCAGGACGGATACAAAATAGAACGAGATAATCGTCAACGTATCAAAAGATACGTTTTACTACGTTTGTGGGAAGTTTCTGGGCTATGTACCTGTCATATTACGATAGGAAAAATATCGCAGTAAATGGTGATACACAGGTCTGGGCCAATGCAAATCTCTTTATTTTGGATTTAACTATTGATGTTGAAAGTCACAAGAGTAGACGTGTGGTAGAACCTCAGGAGTTCCATAAAATATTCTGTTGGTGTACCACATTGATTTTGAAACGATACAGATCCATCAGCTTCCAAGCAGTCACTAACTGGTTCAAACATTCTTGCTTGAGGGACCGAGTAGCACAAGTCCTCCACGTTAAGGAAAATTCCAAACTTCACTGTCATGGCACTCGACTTTTTTATTTTTTTTAGTTTTATTTTAATGACTTTGAATTGGGAATTAAAAAAAGGTCATTCAATCGAAGGTTGTTGAGGTGGCGTAAAATAAATATAGACATATAGCTCCCTGCCAAGATTCTCGTTCAGTGAGAACAACACAAAAAGGGCAACCCACTTTATTGATTTTGGCGGTGAAAAACATATTTTAATGGTCACTTTTAGAAATACTGATTTGTTTCCTCAAATGGGTTAGATTTAGCCTGTGGAACATCCGGAGTGCTTTGGCCTTCACTTCATTGGATGAAACCTCTTCAAGCAGGTAAAACTCACATCTATGACGAACTGTGTTTTATCAAGGTTAATCTCTCCGCACTTCCCAACAAAACCTCGTTCCTTGTCAGAAATTTAGAGACTTAAATTGCTTCCTCGAAAGTGATTAACTATACAAGTGATATTTATCTTCCGGTCGCTTCGAGGGCCTGTTTTAGTAGTACTTCCAAACAATCAGAAACGCAACTCTATCGGTTTGCTTCTTGAGCTTCAGTAGCAATGTCGGGGATGTTTGACACTGTGGAGACCAGAAATAAGGTTTCAGAGATAAATATATTTACAAGTGTTTACAAGCGGAAGTGGACTAGTTCGTATCGCCCGATGCCGCCGCCGAGCTGTTTCGTTGGTGTCTCGTGAAAGCTCCGCCGCGCGCGTCTCGAGTTCAGCGCTCGAGAAGCTTGTCAAGAAGGT
Organism: Ixodes scapularis; assembly: GCF_016920785.2. Lineage (NCBI taxonomy): Eukaryota > Metazoa > Arthropoda > Arachnida > Ixodida > Ixodidae > Ixodes > Ixodes scapularis. The sequence continues at coordinate 115,564,273 of NW_024609835.1, forward strand.
GGGCGAACTCACCAGGTGGAGGCTTCACCAAGGTGGGGCTCAGCGCCAGAGCTCGTGATAGGACACCCGACACGTGCATGTGGTTGGTAGCATCGATGAGCCGCTTGTTCGCCATGTCAACCAGGAGGTTGAAGTTGCGTAGGAAATCGGTTCCGATGATCGCGTACCCCACGTCTGCCACCCAGAACAACCATTGGAAACGACGCCTCAGACCGAGATCCAGGGTCAGTGATTTTTGTCCGTAGGTGGCAATGAGGGAAGCATTCACCGCTTGCAGTGAAGATGTTCGGGTACGATTTCTGCGGTCGACGGTAGTAGCCGGATGATGCTTACTTCAGCGCCTGTATCGACCAAAAATCATGTACCAGTGATTCGGTCGCTGACATGGAAAAGGCGGCTGATGAGTCGGGTCTGGCCATTTGCCTCCGCCTGCGACCGACCCTCCGGTTTTCCTGGTCCCAGGAACAGCTGGAGCACGACAGTGGAGGGCCTCAGATCCGAACTGTTTATTGTAGCGGCAAAGTGTCCGATTCGACCGTGGGGATTGTGACGTCCTACGAGGGCTGGAGGGAGATAACCGTTGTTGCGAGTGCTCTCGCGAATGACGCCGTGACAAACCGTGTTGTTGACGGGCTTCCTGGCGAAGGTTGGATACCGCGATAGTCAGCTTCTGCAAGTCCTCGTGAAGTTGGGTAATTTCCGATGTTACATCGGGTGCTGTTTATGCGGCGTTAATTGTTGGTCGGCTTACTCAGCCAGTTCCGCCAGTGTAAGGCGGTGCGCCGCTGCTAGTCCAAGTCGGACAGCAGTCGGGAGAAATTGCAAAAATAATTCCCACAGGATGGCGGCGTCGAGGGACGAAGCTCTGTCACCTAGCAGATGTTGAAGGTGACGCAAGGACTGCGTTGGTCGCCTCTCACCAAGTTCTTCTGCGCTCAGGAGTTTTGCAGGCGGCGATGTTCCGAGGTGACAAGCCGGTTGACCAGTGCGTCCTTGAGGATATCGTATGAATTTTCGCCAAGCGGGAGCGAGTAGGATGTTCTTCACCTCGGTAGCGGCTTCAGGAGGAAGTGCGTCGACGAGCACCTCGTACTGTCCAACCGGCGAGGTGTTTCTGTGCAATCTAAGCTTGTTTTCGGCTTGCACGAATCGAAGGAACGGATCCTGCGCCTAGAACTTGGGCAGAGCCAAAAGCGCTGTTGTTCCGATGACGGGGGCGGCAGCTCCTGATGCCTCCATTTCCATCGCTGGGGTAATCACATCCGGGTCACCAATAATGCCAGGGGTGGCCAAACCGCGGCTCGCGAGCCGCATGCGGTTCTTCGCTCGTCCAAGTGCGGCTCGCGGATCGCTCGTAAGGGGACCTACCCCCCTTCCGCCCTTTCCGCGTTTCCGAAGGATTTCAGAATAAATAACTGCTTGCGGTTAGGCAGCCTTGTGCAGTCGAACCGCTTTTCACTCGTATGTTTCCACAGATCCTGTTTCTTTCATTGTTCGAAGGAGTTTGCCGGACCCTAGGGGGAAAGGCATCAAGGACAGGTATTGTAGGGACTGTCAAACCATGCATACAGCGCTTGTCCTGTCTGCACTTCCTCTAGTCCCCGTTTTCTGCGCGCTGTTTGCCTTTTCGTCATGCATGTACTTTGGCTTGGGGTCGAGGAGACGCTCAGTCACGCGGCATTTGTAGCTCGCCGGTGATACTTGTCCCCTTTAGATAACGAATGTTCCCCTATCGTTTTTTGTTGAAGGTCGCGGAAGTCCGAGTTGACGTCATCCATAGCCCCCCCCCCCCCCCCCCCCCCCTTCCCCGCGGCTCTTACAATTTTCTTGGTTTTGTTTGCGGCTCATGGGCCGGGTCAGCCTGGCCACCCCTGAATTATGCGGAGACCAGGGTCGCTAAACTCGTCGAGCACAACTTTGTGCCGGAAGTTTGCGGAACGCGCTAATTGGACTCTCGTGACACTGACGTCGCGCCGAGCGAGGTGTCAATCATTCGAACGCTCATTTTTTTTAGAGTGGCAGAATGTAGCAAAGTTCATCGGGGCGCGCGTGCAGCGCGTGAGGGGCGCGAGGCGCCCGCTGATTGAACGGCTTCGCCGATGACGTTGCGCCCGTGTGTCCCCACATCCCTACGCCAAGCTAAAATTAATGCATTGCAGATTGTCCCTAGGCGACCTGTTGACGCTCCAAATCCCTCCGAAGTTTGTGTGAAAAGAAAAGTGATGAGAAACATCGTTTGTCGAAGTTGTCACTGACGTCAAAGTGACGTTTCCGAACTTTGCGAGAGCCGTGGTTCGCTTCCGATCGAGGCGAAGTTAAACTTTGTCGACATGGCGGTGCTGTACGCTGCGGCCGAGCTTTTCTTCCGCCACCGTCGGCGTCGCTACCGACACCACCGGGACGCCTTTGAACTCCCCGACGACGACTTTCGGCGACACCACCGGCAATCGAAAGCCGTTGTGCGTTGACTCTGCGACGAGCTTCGTTCGGCGCCCGGACTTCGAGGGGGCGGACAATCGCGTCTACCATGACCGTGGAACAACAAGTTCTCCGCACGCTCCGGTTCTTCGGAACCGGTAGCTCTCAAGGCATGGTGGCGAATGACGAGAACCTGTCAGTCTCCCACATGACTGTGAGCCGGGTTGTCAGAGTTTTTGCAGCTGCCATCGTTTTTTTTCAGTAATATCCGAAGAGGTACTACTAAGCTCGTATACAATTCAAAATGTTGGAAAACAAACAAGAACCGGGGTAATTCTTGGGTAGGGTCGAGTCTCCCGACAGCCGGCAGAATTATTTCCCCAAAAGTCTACTGGCAGTCGTCACTCATTGGCGGTCAAATCAGTTCATCGAACGACGTGTCATCAAGAGATCGTTTCATCGGCACGCGATGTAATCACATGAAGGAGGTTTTCTTCAGTTAGAGGTATATACACATTAAACAATTTCACACCTTTATACATGTAAGTGAGGTGTTCCATAACTAACACCCTAATAAAAGTAGCGATAGACCTTATAAAAAGATATGTAAACCTCACACTCTTAAAAATGTGTGATTTTTTAAACACGTTTCTTAAAACGTGGGATAATGCACTACACCTTTTTTTGTAAAGATGAAAACTATAATACTCCTTCTCATAACGGTGGAATTAGCACAGTACACTTCTTTTTTTTTGGGTGTACACAGTGGCCCGGGACCGAATAAAATGACTGAACCAATAAATTGCACAAACGAGGCCGAAACCGCACGTCACTACTTGGCCAGTGTCGAGGCAATTTCGGCCAAAAACCGGCTCCAATATTTGCCGGATGTATACGGTTTTGCGCCTCGTCCCGACATCCGGCAGGTATGGGCGTACCGATGCAACTAAACGATTTATGTCTAATAACACTGCACTGGCACCACTGATCGCTCAGTAGGCTGGACCGTGGATAGAGGCCTGTATTGCTGTAATCGAGCGGCACCACCGGCAGTCATCGCTTGACACGAGCTACTGCATGCTATAGGAGAAACGGGAAAACTCAATTTTATTGCGTTAGTAGGTTGTTCTCGACCATGAAACTTCTATCGTGTTTTCCGTAAATAACAGTTAATATTGTTACTATTAAACACGTTAGAATACCAATCTTTTTTTAAATAAATGTTGTGTGGTTGAGGGTCGAGGGCGACTTTGTTGGGCGTTAACTGTGATGTGTTTAATGAGATAAGGGTTACCGAGAGTTATTGTGGAGTCATACGTGGTCTCGGAGTCATCAGAACTCAGCAAACGATAAGTTAGAAGGACTTTACTGAGGACATTCGCATCGCTTTAACCGCTTGTACATAGTACTTCTGGTAAAAGCTTTTTTTTTTTTTTTGAACTGCTGTGAGGGCTTCCGTGACAAGCTGAAACTCGGAGCGTGCCATACAGTCGCTGAACGTGTCATTTATTTAGCAACCGTAGCAAGCGACGTCGGTAAAGTCGGTAGTGCTCCGGCCGATTTTTTTTTTTAATCGATGTTCGAACGTTTGCGGATTCTCTTTTTGATTTCCAATCATCTGATATAATTATCGCAGCACGTCATAATATACTTGCCCTCGAGCACCACGTGCAAGCTTCCTACTTTTGCGTGTTTCTCTCTTAGACTTGCGGGTCTTGTCTGTTATCAAGCATTGGCCGCCGGTGACGCAAGTGACGGGCTCCCGATCCGTGATCCAGACTTGCACTGTGAGGGTTCCAATGCATTGCACCCGCGGAGTGTTGCACGGAGAACAGGCCCCGAACGAACTTGCCGAATGCACCGAGCGCAGACTAATGCTGTCGCCATAGATGTTGTAGAAAGGTACGGACCTCAAACCGAAACTCGCGCCTTTCTGTTTGATGTGATGGGTGGCTGCCACCGTTTATCCATAAATGTTGGTTGCTGCAACGTGGAACTTACATTTGCGATGACTTCCAATTAAGCAACTCGGCCGCCAGATATTTCTACAGACGGCGTAAGTTTCCGAAACCAGCTGACTACGAAACAGCATACACTTGAGACAATTGATGGCACTGTACGCGCAAGAGCTTGCTTCGTTTTAAGCATGGTATTATGACTGAACCGCTGAAAGGATACGGCTTAAATCTAGTTCGTTGTAACGTCTAGCAATACGTTTCGTAAGACGCTTTATTTCCCTGGTGCGGGCGTTGAGAACGAGAGCTTTCTCAAACAAGACACGACGGGGCAAGATAGCTGCCGTTCAAATATGACTCTGCTCAAGCCTCGGGCAAGGTCTCTATGTTTAGCTTTCCCAGACGCTGAGTGAATCCGTCACAGTTTTCTGCTGCGGGAGCTTTGTCGACAAATGTTCCACTTTTCACCCGCACACGGATGATGTAAGATCTCGCGGCCTCTGTGTTTGTCCTGAGCCTTTCATTACACACTGGTAGATTTCAGCGCCTGTGCGGCAACATAGCGCCTCAAATGTTGCAAATAAAGCACGGGTCGTCGATTCCGCCTTCGTGAAATATCAGACGCTTACAATTCAATATCGCGCTTGAGTTTGTGGCCCGCGGGACGCGATTTCGAGCCAAAAATCTACTTTTTTTCTTTCGGTTCCGCTGTGCGAATGCCTCATCGTAGCAGACGAACTCCCGTCGTCTGCTCTCGCTTCTCGTCTGAGGAGGCATGACGGGATTGAATTTCGGCCCAACGGCGCTACAGAGCCCAAAGACAATGCATAGCGAGCGGCGTGAACGCTCGCCTCCCCGCGCTGTCTCGTGCTCGCGTGCACCGCCTAGGGATCGCGGGGGATTTTTCGTCAAAAGTTGCAAAGTTGAGCGCGTGCAGGGAGGGGGAAACTTTGCGGCGTTCTTTTGGTCACTCCCGCCGCTACGTCAGAAAGCAAAGAATATTTTGTTCCACGAGTTTAGCGACCCAGAAGTAAAGTTTCACATATAAATATATTTACAAGTATTTACAAGTGGAAGGAGACTGTAGTTCCCATCGCCCGATGCCGCCGCCGAGCCGTTCCGTTGGTGTCTCGTGAAACATCCCCCGCGCGTGTCCCGAGCTCAGCGCTCGCACTCTCCGACCTCTCCGTCGTCTCTGTGGCACAGCTGCCACAACACCATATGCAGCCCATGCTGTTAGGGCTCAGTACAATTTTTTTTTTCAAGAACACCGCGTATATCATTTGGAAGGGGCTCGCTGCCTAACAGCGTAACAGACGCTCCTTTCCGCTGCGTCCTAGATAAATGTAGATTTGTTTTTAGATGAAGGATGTAACAGCCCCATAGGAATTCAGTCCTCGGGCTGGCGGTAGTCACAAAGAATCTGTATCTGGTGATGTGTTCATCGTTGGGGATGCCGATGCCGGCAAGGACACTGAGACAGGCTCGATAAAACCGGACCTCTCGCCAGATCTCAGAACAGAAAATCCTGCACATCCTCTTGGCGTTGCAATGCCAAACAATGCACTGGCGTTTCGTGGAATCACACTGTATTTGATGGCGAAAGTGTAAAATTTTGCTTGGCAAGTGTAGAAGGCAATGAAATTGACGTAAAACGACACACAATTCACTGAAAAAACCTACGGAAAAGGGCCCAGTGTAGAAGATATTGAATCAAAATTAGCTGTTGTGCTAGCTGTCGGCACATTGTTAAAGATCAAAATCGAAAACACAAAGGAAAAGAAGAGGGGACAGGACAGAGTGATTACTCCAACTGGGTGTTTAATCCATTGAACAAGAAAGACAAAAGAAAAGAAAGGAAATAGGATGTGTGAAGATATAAAGAGAAGGAAAATTAATGTTATAGATTATAGATGCATTAAAGAAATTGAATATTAAATGTAATTTTACGTCTTAACACTACCATACAAAAAAGAGATGGAGAGAAAGAGATAGAAAACAAAATTTAGAAGTATAAAAAAAGCAACCCAGGACAAAGACAGAGTTCGAAAACATGAAAGCGACCCGGGTTAAGAAAAAAGGGTGAGGTAACCCATCTCTTTCTCAGACAACGCTATAGATGATTGGAAAGGATGGTTTTTGCCTCATAGAGTTCTCTGGATATATTGTCATGGTAGTGCTTGAGGTTTTTAGTCTGCTGGAATATATATGTTTGCTGTGACAGTCCCGGACGAGTAGGACGATGGTGACGATTTAAGAGATGGTGATTATTTAAAAGAAAGGTGTTCTCGAGGTCTAACATTCACACAGCGGCCAGAGTGTCCAAGGTACACTTTCCCACACGAAAACGAAATTTCCCACACTACGTTGACGTTAAAGATGGCGTACTTATGTGTATGATTAACGGTGCATTGTTTATTATTTTAATTTAGCGAATTGATCTTGGAACACATTCTTTTTAGTTTGTTCGGTACTTATAACGCCACCGGTACGTCGGATTTGGGGCTATTCGTTTCAAGTTATTGAGATAGGGTTTGTTTGTAAGGTATTACATCTTGCAGGATTTTCTTAACCCACTTCTTTCTAAGACAATGCTATTGATAGTGTGCTTATGCAAGCTTCCCCTTGAGACAAGATGGTTTTCGCTAGGGTGTGTCCTTCTGTTTAGGTTGATGCCACCATTTGTAGTACCTGATGCCGACAGCACGCGCTCACGGGGAAAATACAAAGAAATCGGCGAAAACAAGTGGTCGCCATAGCACAGTCAGCGCCACAAACGCGCGCAGGGACACGCTCTTTCACGCGCTCCTGAACAAAAAATAAAAACAAATACGTGGCACAAAATGGCCAGATGTCTCCACCCTAAGAAAACCGCACATGAAGGCACTTTAGTTTTCGCCTCATAGAGATCTCTGAATCTCTTGTTATGGTAGCGCTTGAGGGTCATAGTCTGTTGGAAGGTGGGTGTGCAGTGGCAGACCCGGAAGTGTACGAAGAGCCCTGATGGTGATGATTTAAGAGAAGGGTGATGCTCTCGAAGTGTCACATTCACACAGCGGCCAGATGCTTCAATATATACATGCTTCAATTGCATAAATTGCAAACAATAGTTGCTGTTAGCGATGTATAGCCATTTAAAGCCAATCTAAATAAAAATAGACGCTTACGGCCAGTAATAGAGATTTGAAGTCATTTTCATCCACAAATACCGAAATAGCACAGAATTGTGAACTATATTCACGAATAGCCATACGTGGCCATTTGAAGCCAATCTGGTGAAAAATAGATGGCAATAGCTAAAAAGAGCCACATGAAGCAATTCATGTTTGTAGAAACCGAAATAGCGAATAAATATCAATGCTAGTCACTTATCGCCATCTGTAGCCAATTAATGTCAATCAGGTCAGGATAGATGCCTATAGTAAATAATAATAAAAATTCAATCCAACTAAGTCAAGAATAGATGCCTATAGCCAGTTATAGCCAGTCGAAGTCAATCAAATACATACACTCAAATTGCATAAATTTCTAATAATAGTCGCTGATAGACAGGTATAGCTATTTAAAGCCGATTTGGCCAAGAACTGCCCATAGTCAATAGTAGCCACTTGAATCCATTCATATTCAAAACGTCATGAATACTATGTCACTAATAGTCACTAATCTTCATTCTGAAGCGATTTAAGGTGATTTTGTTAAAACGATTGAGATGTTATTGCCAACAATAATCACCTGAAGCCATTTTCATTTATAAGTATAGAAATAGAATATTGCGACTAATCAGCACTAATAGGCATATCTTGCCAATTCAAGTTAATCAGATCAGTAACAGATGCCTATAGCCAATAATTATCAAATAAAGTCAATCAAATCTATAAACACGCCAATTGCATAAAATGTCAATAATAGCGACTAAGCCAATCTGATCAAGAAAGCCAATCTGATCAAGAACATATTCCAATAGCCAATAATATCCACTTTACGTTAATCCCACCCCTGAAGCACCAATGCCTCAGAAGTTTGAATAATATTCGCTAATAGTTATTCATATCCAAGTGAAACTGATCTGTTCAAGAATACTTCCCAAAAACCAATATAAGCCACTTGAAGCCGATCTGACCTTTAGGAAGACGAATATCCCAATATAGTTAAAGTTTAGCTAATAATAACGACTTGAAGTTGCCCTAACATATAAATAGTCAAATAACTAGAAATAATGAATAATGCATAAAATATGCATTTAACTACACAGGGTTCATAAGAAAACAAAGTTTACTGATTTGCATATGCATTTTCAGGAACAGATCAATTAATACAAAAGTGCCATAACCAGGTATTCCTGAATTTTAATCGGTAGCCATGTATTTTTTTTAACAATAGTGTAAGGGAAGAAGACAGTGGAGCACATGACTTCTGTAAATTTAATTTTCGGCACCGAGTTTACTATTCTTCGCCAAGAGATATCACGACTTCTGTGCCTACCGCCAATCCTATGCATTTTTGGTTGAGTTTCCTGTATTAGTCTCAACGGTATTTGCTAACACGCGCAAACGAACAAGTCAAGCCAGATCGAGCAATATAGTTGACGTAGGACGCTAGGATTACGCCAGTCCCGCTACGAAAACAAGCACCGGCACAGTGTCAGGCGATGGTAGCATCGGGGGATTCACTGTGAGGGATACGCCCGGGGATAGCCAACGCACAAAGACGACGAGAACCGCGAGGATGCAATTTTGGCCCTCCTTGATTACCACCATGGGAGCTTGGCGTCAGCTGCGGTCGGGTTTGAAGTGACCCAAAGTCACGAGGCTATCACTGGGCGGTAGTTCTAAGACGGCGGAAGAGAAGGGGACAGATATTTCATACTCGCTGACGCTTTTCCGTGTGTTGAAATATATATATTTTCTTGCAACAAATGTGATCTGGTCAGGACAGGAGCATACCACAGATGACAAAGTTTAGGCGCGGTAGCAAAACGAGATTTTTTTGTTTTCTTTTTTAGATTGGCGAAACATAAAATAATTGGAGAGGTTTTCTGGTGCGCGAGCGCCTTTTGGGCGCCGGTCACGTCATTGTATGTGGCAAACTGTTTTTGTGGGTGGTAAAAATATTGTGGTGTTTGCACCGTGCCTGGTCACTAGTGCTTTACAACCTGAGCCACGCGGAGTGAACATGAAGCTAGAGCAGCGTTCACAGTATTGATATCTCTCTGTAGTCACAGTTCACTACGCACCATGTCAGGTTTTAGTGAATCGCAACACGTGATCAACCTGCGCCACGGTTACTCATAAAGGTTTTAGCGTAGCGTAACCACCGGTGAGAGACATCCCGGCTCCTTCGGGCAACGCTGTTGAATAGCGGACTTCAATAAATCTTACGCGAACGGTCTCGCTTCGTGAAACCTGCATGATGAACGAATTCTCCGAACAGAACAGCTGCAGAAAGGACAACAGCCCCTGCCACCGTCTCCGCCGCCGTCCCCGCTTCTTTAGTTCTTTGTTCGTCCGTGAGAGGGCCAGCGGCCGGCTGAAGTTGCGAATCTCTATATCAAATTTGATTTGTAAAATAATTTTTTTGTTTTTTTTTGTGCGGCTTGACCGCACAAAACAAAAAAACAAAACAAATCGGCGTCATTTCTAGAGGTGTAAAAATGACGCGGATTCGTTTTTTACTTTAACTAATCGAAATATAGTTTATTTTAAATAAGTGCCATTTTTATTTGGTGCATGTCCCTAGTATTCTCTTTGCCGTCGATTAACTGTACTTAGGGCTATAGTAGACTCCAAATTCAAGAGCTATGCCCTAAATGTCTCGACTGACTACGGCGACTGTTGTAAAAATAGAACCATGTCCCAAGTTTTCCTAAGACTACATAGAACGAATTCTTGATATTTTAATATAGGTCGTGTATTAACTTTTTACTGGAAGCGCCAGTCGCAGAAATCATCTCAACAAGACAGCCCATTCTTGACTTCAGCGTTTTACAGTCATAACAAGTGGCGCCACGTGATGTAGTGTGTATTAAGTAGCGTCGCTGGATGAGCAATGAATGCCTTGAGCAGATATTGCGCAGCAGGGATTCTTAAAAAATTGGCGCTTTTTGTCCACGCACTAATTTCACGTACCCGCTTATGTGCCAACGCATTTCAGAATAAAAGATCAAGCGGAACAATAACAACAACAATAATATATATTTGATGCACGGGCTCAGGTGTTAATTAACAACTCCAGGTGGCTTTGAAGTTTGTGCTCTCAGGATGGGGACGTCAGGAATAAGTCCGCCAGCGCTTCGCAGGCAAAACATAAAGCACGAACCCGGTATTGGTATTTCAGTTGTAGAGATTAAATGAAACCGATGCCTAGCGTCTTGTGCTCTTCAAACTAATGACTAGACAAATTACATTTTTATAAAATGTTTTACAGGTTTATAGCATGCAGAACATCGGGAAAGTTATCCAAGCATATATGCATGCACTCTTAGGCACGAAAAACAAACAAACACAAAACTGACAGATGATAGTGGTTTCTGGCATTACAGCTGCACGCGCGTGAGAAAGCACGAATTATAAATCTTGACCCAAACTCCAATCTAACGATCTGGCGTCATCTAGAGAATGGCGTCTTACGAGGAACGCAGCGGACGCTGACGTCCGCTTTAGACCTTCCTGGTACACTCCGCCAAATGTTGCAAAGCGTCCTCCCGTACACGTTTTCTCGAGGTTCTTTATTACAGCCGCAAAACACAAGCACACGATACGATGTATATGCACAGATCAGGGCGAAGGCGAAGGTAGCTTGTGTGGAATGATTCATAATGGGTTCACACACGACGCGTGAGAAGGCGCGCATTTGATTCATAGCGCAGGTGTTTGGCGACGCGTGCGGAGACGTGCTGTTGTTTCGTGGCCCAAGTGTTTGGCGACGCGTTTGAAGAAGGTGTAGGAACAAATGGTCCCGGAAGTAATGGTCCCGGAACTAATGGTCCCGGAAATAATGGTCCCGGATCTAATGGTCCCGGAACTAATGGTTGTGAGAATCGGCCCCGCCATCACCGTGGGTGGACGCGGGAACAGGACCGAGCTTCTTTTTCTTTCCATTGCGTGTTAACGTTTGCACGTGCGCCCCTGTGTGTGGGTGAACTGGCGACGCTCGTGCGAGCTGGGGCAGGGGACGCTTTGAGAGGAGAAGAAGAAAAGGACAGCACGTGCTGTAACCTTCTGCGGCGACATTCGAAAATTAGCTTGGCTTGTAAATAGACGTGTTTTTTTTTCTTCCCCATACCCGCGGAGCCCTGTCTGGTTTATTCTTCCGTCAGCGACCATCAGCTGCCTCCGTCGTCGGGTCCCGGCGCAATCCCCAAGAAAGAACATCTTTACTGGCGCAGTCGACAGGATTGCGTCAGCGGACCCCGGCGGCGTGATCTTCGCAACGGAATCGGCGGACAGCGACTTGACGCGGCACTGGTGGAGCCTTCTAAAAAGAAGACTGGACCACCGAGCTCCTTGAAGACTGGACCACCGACCTACTTCGTGGTGACAGAGCTACATCGGACCTGATGCCGTCCCACTCCAGCGAGGAACGCCTGAGTCTACAGCTCGGACATCATTTTCGTGCCTGACTATTCTGAGCAGCGGGCTGCGTCTGTGATCCGGCGGCAGTCGTTGACCTTACGGTAAGGTGATTCTTTGACGTGTGCCCGCCATGGATACAGACAGTGCAGAGCGGCGGATGCCGGTTCTAATGCCCGAGCAGAATAGGGGTCGGAATAGGGATGTTGACGGGCCAGGTGAATCGTCACCTTCGAGTGGATTAGGGGCAAACTCGCAGACACAAGGGGAGGGGAACGGAGGAATCCGATCAGACAGCTTAATTGAAAAGGAGATAGAACTAGTGAGGGAGAAAGAACGGCTGTTACGCCTCGAGCTAGAACTAGAACATCTACGCTCAGAAAACCGAAGGCGAGCCAATGGAGGCGGCATGGAGTTCAACCTCCGAGATGAAGTTTTTCGCTTTTCGAGATTGATGAAGGGAGTGCTGACTCCCATGCCGTCGTCCGACATATTAGTGCCGAGCTGGTTTGATGGCGTAGAAAACGTCTTCGAGACATATGAAGTCCCTGAACGGCTCAGAGGATATCTTGTGCGACCTTATTTCACGGAGAGCATGCGTGCACTAGTGAATAGGCTGAACATGGGTGAGAGAAGTGGGTATGGTGCGGTCAAAGAATCGGTCTTGTTAGAGCTCGGAGTGTTGCGAGCTGAGGTCTCGAGGCCCTTTATTGAAACCACCACTTCTCTCAAGAAAAAACACGAGAACCCAAGGCAGGGCATTATGCCTGAACATTATCGGGTGAAGTGTTTTAAATGCAAGGAATTGGGGCACCTTTCCCGCGAATGTCCCCGGACGAAGACACCAGACGGAGATCTTTTGTTTCTCAAGAAAAGACTGGACGCCGAGAATGTCACTGTGGAGGAAGACTCCAGCCGTGAGCCCGACAAGGTGACGACCGATGTGGGCAAGACCGACGGTAACAACTTGGACCACCAAGGTCAGAAGATGCCAGACTCATCAGTCCGCGAGGCGCCTCAGATTATGTTACAGGCCGATGATACGAAGCGGTCGTCAAAGAACAATCGCAGATGCGTGTCTGTGCAGGCGGACGTTGACGACAGAAATGAGCTGAATGTCTCCCGTGCCTGGAGGACGTCCCAGCGAGCCGAGGATGACCACGACGAGCAGGTGAACGTCGACGACGAAAGGCCCCACACTTTGCCTGGGCGGCAGGCGTCCCGGCAATCTGAGGACGACCCATGTGTGAACTTCGACAACGTCAAGGCCGGTCCCGACTTCTTACCTGGGTTGCACAAGTTCCGGCAAGCCAATGACGATCAAGTTGAGAACATTGGCGTCAATTGCAAGGAAGAACCTAGAGTATCTCCTGGGAGGTGGGCGTTCCGGCAAGCCGAGGACGACGACGGCGAGAACGTGGACGACGTCGAAGGACCGAACTTATCGCCTGGGCGGCAGGATGACCATGACGAGAACGTGAACGTCGACGACAAAAAAGAACCTGATATTTTGCTTTGGTGGCAGACGTTCTGGCAAGCTGATGACGACCACGGCAAGGACGTGGGTGTTGACAAGAAGTCGGACAACTTGTCAGAGCGGCTGACGTCACAGCGGGCCGGTGGAGATGTCAGGGAAAGCGGGGACAGCGACGAGGAAGCGGTCTTCGAGATGAAGTCGTCCCAGAATATAACTAAGGACGCCGATGAAAACTCGACCAACTACCAGCCGGCCACGTGTGAGAGAGCTGAGATTGCAAAAGACATCGACAACGACGACCGCCAGCGAGGCCCATTCCTGATTCGTAAGTCAGGACAGAGCATAAACTGTCGTTGCTCTTGCGCGGGGATGTTCCGGAACCGGCTATGCACCATCCGATTCAAGCCCCGTCGAAATCTGGATGGCTTGGATAACTTGTCAGCAAAGAGACCGAGGCTAGGAGGCTAGATGCAACGCGAGTTTTAGCACGACATTAGTCACTGCTTTGGAGCCTTGGCGGGCACAGTAAGAATCACTTTACTGGCGTGTGATTTGCATTTTGGGGTAAATTTCTCTTACAGTTTGGATTCTTGCGGGTCGAGTCACAAACTCTGTGCAAGGTGTGACTGATATGCGTTCGCGTTTGAGTTTAGATGTTATATATATTATTTTTGACATTTCGGGTCTAAAAAATATACTTAGTCGGGAGGTGTGAGAATCGGCCCCGCCATCACCGTGGGTGGACGCGGGAACAGGACCGAGCTTCTTTTTCTTTCCATTGCGTGTTAACGTTTGCACGTGCGCCCCTGTGTGTGGGTGAACTGGCGACGCTCGTGCGAGCTGGGGCAGGGGACGCTTTGAGAGGAGAAGAAGAAAAGGACAGCACGTGCTGTAACCTTCTGCGGCGACATTCGAAAATTAGCTTGGCTTGTAAATAGACGTGTTTTTTTTTCTTCCCCATACCCGCGGAGCCCTGTCTGGTTTATTCTTCCGTCAGCGACCATCAGCTGCCTCCGTCGTCGGGTCCCGGCGCAATCCCCAAGAAAGAACATCTTTACTATGGTCTTGGAACAAATGGTGTCAGAACTAATGGTCCCAAGTCCAAGGAAGGACAAAATGGACCCGTAAGAATATTGTTTTGAAACTAAGATATGCCATGCAATATACTTCCTCTCTTAATCAATCAGTGATTTCCTGGTAGAATGAAGGATCTCGTCTATATTTTGAGGTCGGTTACTTCGAAGAAAGTGGTCGGGTATTGAACTTAATTTTATTCAAAGTCGACAAAATATTTTTGAACGAAAGCCCACCCTAAACGCCACTTCGCGGCGCCCGAATATTCGCTAAAGTGTCATTGGGTAAAACGTGGCCGTTCGCTAAAACGTCATTCGATAAAGTGGGAGCCTCCCCTGTTGAAGCCATGAAACTCGAATTACTTTCATCTCGTCATGACGCGTGGTGGTATCACACATAACGAGCGGAGCCCGATGCCTTTATAGGTGCATTATGTTTGCATAGCGCGAAATATGTCTGAGCTTCCCAGAAAAATATAAAAACCGATGAAATTCGCGCAACGATCACCCTCGAAATCGGAGCTTTTTCTGATAAATTGGAAACCCTAAATGTTTACCGGCGAGTGTTATTAGATTTTATCGGATTTATCCAAAAACGCCAAAGCTACATTGGCGATATTTATCTGGGACAATGTTTTCCTAGTTTGTATACTTGGGATTATTAGTTCCGGGACAATTTTTCCGGGAACCATTGATTCCAGTACCATTTATTCCGGGACCATTTGTTCCGTCTCTCGTTTAAAGACGCGCACTTAGTTGCCTAAGTGCGCGTCTTCTCAAGGAATGCGACGTGTGCCAAGACGCGCGGTATGTTTGTGCCAGAGGTATTCGGCAGGTCGTCAACTCAAGTACCTTGCACTGTACCACGTGGCGCTCGGGACGAACACTGCCGTACTCTGAGTTAGCTTAAAAAGGAATGAAATTCCACACTAAAATAAAACACACCGTTTAAAAAGTAGGAGGCCCAAAGTGCTGGCTGTATGACAGCCGAAACCCTGGCGATGCACGGGAGAGTTGGGTCCACGTTTTGGGACGCAAAGAACTTGCCGTCGGCATACGTAACCAGCCGTCGGAGCAGGGACCACGCCAGCAGCAGTTGCAGTTGGGGGGGATCCAGCTCCGTTAGCAGATAGGAAACGAAGCTCAGGGCCGCCTCGTCGGCCAGGACCTGGTCTCCGCCGCCGTACATCGAAGCCGTGTGGTTGGTGATCGTTGATACCCAGCGCTCTGCATGTGGGCCATTAAAAGAAGAAAATCCGCTGGTATTTGGCCGCTTGTGGAAATATAGTGATATAAAAATGAATACGTGCCTCATAGCTTAGATAAACTAGGATGTGAGAACCAATATTCCCCCAATATTCGAACATATTTCTATATTTCTTGCAAACACATCAAAAGAATACTTTGACACAATTCGTTTTGGGGGAATCTGCCCAACTCATGATGTAATCGACCCCTGCACAGCCTTGCCGCGAGCCTAATGCTGCTCAGCATGATCTAATCTTGACTGTCAGTTGTCCCCACGGAAACTGCTTAGAGGCGTATATGGCCGGCATCATAAGAAATAAAAGATGTTAAGAAATCTCTGTAATGCGAAATTAGAGCCCAGCTTTCGACGAGGAGAATTCGAGGGCATGAAAGAAAGGTTAGGCCTTTCGCCCTCCTCCGGTCCTCTCCTCCTCCCCTCCCCCTCCTCTCGCATCTTCCTCCTCTACTTCTCCTCCTCCCCTCCACCTTATTTCCCCCTCTTCCTCCGTACCCTCCCCTCCTCCAACAGTTTCCCCTCTAAATCTTGGTGAAAAATTTACGCCACGTGACCTCATGCCCAATTCAGTTTCCCCGCTAAATTTAGCAGGGAAAATGACGTCACATGACTTGGTGTCACGTCACCTTTGAACAAATTCATTTCTCCGCTAGATTTAATGGGAAAATTAATGTCACGTGACCTCAACACCAATTCAATTCCGTGCAAAATTTTGCGGGGCATTGCATTGGTCTTGAGGTCATGTGACGTCAATTTTCGCGCTAAATCTAACGAATAAGATGACATTGTCCACTAAACCTAGCGGAGGAACTGAATCTAGCCGCTGAATTTAGTGGAGACTTGAATTCAGGTTGAGGTGACGTGACGTCAATTTTCTCGCTAAATTCAGTGCGGTTACACCGACAACCGCGAAGCCCGGAAACGGGCGCCTAAGAGCTGTGCTCTAAAAAAGCAAATTGTATGATGGGTGCTTAGACACGTGACCTTGGTCTGCCAGATAATGCCTACATTGGTACTTTCCGTATTTGAGAGATTTAGGACGTCCGGTACAGGGGCTGTACTGTTTTTGAAGTGCAATATGCAGCAGACTTGTACATAACGAGTTCCAAGTAACCGATTACTTGTCATCAATTACACTTTAATGTAAGTTTCTAACGGTTTAATTTATTTTCTTTTATGCTGTAATGTTCGCCGTACTTCAGTTACTATTTTCTGTAATGAATTACTTGTAATCAGTTATAAGTTTCCGAAAGAGCTAAATTTATTGAGTGGAGTTTTTTTACGTAAAAAGATCATTGTCTGCCCGTGGTTCATCTGTCTATGTTGCACCAACGTTAGAGACTTTTTTCGACCCTTAAACAACCAGAAAACAATACCAAGATACCAGAAGGAATGTACTGTTAACCGTCAGCGAAGTTTTGACAGTTGAGTTGTCGAGAATGCCTTGTTTCTCGCGTACGGAAATACAGACAATCGGTGAAGGGACGATTTTTCCAGGCTCCTTGCTGCAGCCTCCTGCAACACTTTCAACAGGCGGTCGTAACAGTGAAGAGCTTCGCTTTCTAAAGGACTCGGAAGCGTCCGTCAAACCAGTGCGCAACCAGGAACTGGAACGCAAACTGTTTACGCGCTAAATACACCCCTCTTCCTTCAAGTGCATTCGTCGAGAGGGTATCCAGCGTCGAGGAAGATATCTTAACCAGGAAAGGTGGAAAGATGAGTGGCAAGAAATTCCAACAAGAACTGCTTTTGAAGCTGAACAATGTGTGAAGAGCAAAAAAAACAAAACAAATGTTACTACTTTGAACATATGAAAGCATTTTTGATTTCTGAATAATGAGTTATACGAGTATAATATACAGGAGTAAAATTTTTTCTGGTAATTTCTCAATTACTTTTGTGATGCAGTAATTAACTATCTGTAATCAGTTACATTTTTCACTTATGTGATTGCAATTGTAATCATTTTCTCTTTTTCAGTGGCACGTACAAGACTGTCACGCAGTAGTTATATTCTAAGGTACGACGGTACAATGCTCGTTCATATCCGTGCTCCAAGATGCCGTGCACTCAGATACTCACTCACCGATCTCACCCCCCCCCCCTCCCCCTTTTCCCAGCGCACACACACATTGAAAAGGGTTGTCGAGTACGGCTATAAAAATAGACATTTGTGATGGCGAAGATGCCAAACATTGTGCAACGTTTTCTTTTTTATTTATTTATTTATTTATTTATTTGAAATACTATCGGTCCTACACAGGACCAAGATAGGAGTGGATTTTTTACAACACAAAAAATACACACGCTCAAAATGCACAGATTAATAACACGAAATTAACACAATGATGAAATGACAACTCTAGGTACTGCTGTCAGAAATCTCTGAAATAAGGGAACTAAACTCTTCTCGAGTTTCAGCGGTAACAACATGTGCGGGTAGCTTGTTCCAGTCTCGCGCTGTTTGTAAGAAGAACGAATACCTAAAACAGTCCTTAGAAAACTTCCGCTCTTCCACATACCGAGCATGCTTGCTGCGGGTTATACGCGACATGCTCTCCTTAATATACTGTTGCTTATTTACTAGAACCAAGTTATTCATTATGTTATAAAAAAGGTTAAGCCGCTTTTGCTTCCTCCGCACCTGAAGGAGGGGTAGATTTGCCCTTTTATAAAGAGGTGACACAGAGTCCAGCCGTCTATAGCTAGAAAAAACAAAACGTAACGCACGCCGTTGAACTTGCTCCAGATTTGATATAAGATATTTAACATGCGGGTCCCAGACTTCACATGCGTATTCTAATAAAGGCCTTATTAGCATCTTGTATGCTGTGAGTTTTGTTTCTGGGGAAGCGAGTTTAAGAGTGCGCCGGATGTACCCTAATATTTTGTTAGCTTTTCCGATTATATTGCTAACGTGCGGAGTCCAACTTAGGTTTGAGGCCATTGTAAGACCAAGGTATCTAAACTCTGACACTCGGCTTAAGGCTTTTCCTTGCAGCATATACATATACTCTAACGGCTGTCGTTTATGAGTGATCGTCATACATACTGTCTTGTCTAAGTTTATCGACATTTGCCACTTAACACACCATTCATTGATCTGAGACAAATATTCGTTTAGCATAATTTGATCATTAACGGACATCACTTCAGTATAAATAATACAATCGTCGGCAAATAATCTGGCTTTTACAGGTGAATCTTGGATAAGGTCATTAACAAAAACCAAAAACAGCAGGGGACCCAGGACAGAACCCTGTGGAACACCCGAGTTCACATCACATTCGTCCGAGCTAACCCCATCAATACTTACAAACTGTCGACGATCATTTAGAAAGGCCTCAATCCAACGAACAATCTTATTATCTCCCAAGATGGAAATCAATTTAATTAAGAGCTTTCTATGATTAACTTTGTCGAACGCCTTCTTAAAGTCTAAAAATATGATGTCTGTTTGTCCCTTACGATCCGATACCTCACAAAAATCATGCATGGTTTCTACTAGTTGCGGGACCGTTGACAGCCCCTTGCGGAAACCGTGCTGGTACTGGCTGAGAACGTTATTCGATAAAAGAAATTGCCGGATATGTTTAGAAACAATATGCTCAAGAACTTTGCACGATGTAGACGTTAGCGCTATAGGTCTATAATTGCATACTGACATAGCATCTCCACTTTTCAGTATTGGAATTATCTTACTGAGTTTCCAGTCATAGGGTACAGTGCTAGTCATAATCGACTTATTAAAAATTAAGTGCAGATACATTGCCGTCCACTCTGCATATCGCTTTAGAAAAGAATTTGGAATTTCGTCCGGCCCCATGGATTTGGAAGTTTTTAAGTCAAGCAACAAAGCCAAAATACCCTCAACTGACAGTTGCAGGTCATCATCAGCCCGTGGAATTTGAGCTGGTGATCTAAACTCTACAGACTGCTTATCGTCTTTTGTGAAGACGCTCGCAAAGAACTCGTTGAATTGAACTGCAATCTCTCGCTTGTCATTTATAATTCTTTGCTCCGTTTTGATCTCGGAAACTGACTTCCTAGCTGGTGCCAAATGCCTCCAAAACTTTTGCGGTGACTCACGGATAAACTTTTGCATTGTCACGTTATAAAACTTGCATTTAGATTCTTTTAGCACAGATTTCAGCGCCATGCTTAAAGCCGAGATATCATCCGATAACGCCGAACTAGGTGTACGACGACACCGCAATCTGCGCCGCCCTATTTTTCTTTTTAAGTGAATGGCTTCTCTCGTCACCCAAGGATTATGCATTCGTTTACGTTTTCTTTTCAATGGTACGTACATGTCTATACATTTATGAACGATTGTTTTAAATTTCAACCAGAGGTCATTAACACTTACTGACTCCTCACGACTAAGTTCCTCAAACGGTCCATAGTGGTAATCTAGTTCGTCTAAAATAGCCGTGTCATCAGCCATGCCGAAGTCTCTGTAGGACGAAACGGGTCTGAGCGTTTTTCTAAACGGCGTCAAGGTCATGATCACGCTAACTATCAGGTGATCTGAAAAACCCGGGGAAAGTTCAACTTCGTACGGTCGAGATGCAACCCCTTCGCTTAAAAATACGAGATCGAGAACTGACTTACTATTGCCCTGAATGCGTGTATACTCTCGAACAACCTGTTTTAGCCCATGGGAAAAACATAAATCTAGGATCCCAGTGGCGGTTTCACGTTCCCGCGTTCCAGGCAACATTTCATCCCACAGTACACCCGCTATATTGAAATCTCCCGCAATTACAACATTTTTGTGCTGTACGCGCAAGTGGAGCAGGAAGTCATCTAATTTATTAACAGCATCCACACCTACTCCTGGAGAACGGTAAACAGCACCAATAACCAGTTCTTGGGATCCTAGATACACCTTACACCACGCTGTTTCTATGTCAGGTGGACTCTGTAGCACCGAGTACTTTATTCTTTTATCAATGAAGATGGCCACGCCTCCTCCTCGACTGGTGCGGTCATTTCTTATCACGTTATATCCAGGCGGACAAATTTCGGAGTCGAGGATAGCGGGATGCAGCCACGTTTCGGTCATCACCACGACATCGGGTTGATGCTCAATCAGAATGTGTTCGAAATCACTACTCTTGTTGACAATACTGCGGGCATTAACATTTAATAACCGAAACTTATCAATGCGCTCCTGTCATTCATGTACCGCAGCATGAGCCTCTGTCACACGGCCAGACGCCCTATCATTCACTCTGAAACGCTGACTCGTAACTTCGTCCCAGGCATAGATAACACTGTCTACCTTCAACTTATCAGTAAACATGCCCACGATTTTCTTAATCGTGGGCATGTTTACTCTGGGAAAAACTATTTCTTAATATTTTAAGGTCCTCCATTGGATCAACCTTTCCTACAATATCTCTCAGAAACTGCAAGTAATCGTTTGCAACATAAATTAACAATCAACGTTTAAGTAATTGAACTTTATAATTTGTACTTCGGGTGTTTTGGCGTCTAAAAATAATACAGATTGTTTTACGGCATTGTGCGAAGTGTTTTTCCATGTGTATATGCCGATGTCACAAAAAGCGCCCGAAAGGTATTGCATCTTCATGATTATGCTACAAACAAGGACAAACTCCAGAAATAATTAAAAATTACCCGATGCATGCAATTTGGAAGTGGCGAGACAAGAGCAACAACGCAATAATCCACCAAAATAAATACTTTAAAAATAACAAATTTCAATAGACAGATGTTTGAAAAGGATCACTACTAAAAACCGTGATGTTCGTATTTTCTATTTTATTTCCTAGGATCGTTATAAAGAATAATAAACATTATGTCATAGACATATATACCTGGAGATATTACGACCGTACACACGATCGTATGAACTGAGGAAATGAAACATACATTTAATAAAGAAAGGACGCAAAAAAATGACTAGGAAAACACAATTAGTTAATATGTTCAAAATAAACACACAAAGCGAATCGGACCTACCTGCTGTCACACCATTAGTATAGTTTGCGAGCAGGTGAGCGTCGATGGTCAGAATGCGGTTGTGTTGTCCGTTCAAAATATTTTCAGCCAGAGCAGTGCCAACTGAAGTCGCATGGCACGGGAGTGCAAAGAGTACAAAGTGTTCGGTCAACAAGAAAACCGAGACAGAATGCGCTTAAATTAATGCGACCGCAGCACATTGAACCGAGAGATGACCAATCACGCGTAAGCACATCATAGTCGTCAAATCTGGGTTCGATGCGCCTTGGTCGCATCCATTTAAACGAAGCAGAGAGCGAAAAGAAACGTTAAAACCCACCTTTCTTTTCAAGGGACAGGATATTCTCGAGTAAAGTTTGTTGTTTAGCACCTGATATTTCATACGCAGAAAGATAATTCCGGGAAAAGGTTGCGAAATCGGAGTTTCCTCCAAGCACCCGGGAAAGATTCAACCGAATTAGCTCCTGTTCTTCCAGCAATATCTGCGCACACAGAATCCTTCTTAAAAAGGTGCTTATTAGCCGATTCCGATTCATTGATAAAAACTAAAGCTTATAAGAAATAGATGCTTAACTCATCCAATATATATATTTGGATATCTTTATTGACTAGACCACAGCAAGAGGAACTCACACGTTGTGCTAGTACTCAATAGGCATAGGCAATGCCATCGTATAGGTTTGCTTCTAAGACGATAAAGAACTTTTTTTTTATTAAAGAATCTTGAATCTAATTTATGAAGATTCTATAGTGTTAGAGAAAAACTAGAGAAGTTGAAGTTGGTATAAAGAAGTTGAGTGTGACGTGCCGGAAGCCTGGAAGTTGCAGCCCAAGGATTGCATAGTCCACTGTTTATAAAACTAGGATGATATATCTAAGTTTCTATATTATCTCGAAAAAAGTATTATAGGAAGTATTTGTCACTCGTATAATACACAGATGTGTACAAACTTCGGTCTTGCTGAAGGTAACGTTTCGTTCAAGCGGTACTTTTTAGAGCGCAGCTCTTAGGCGCCCGTTTCCGGCTTGAGCGGCGTCGGCGTAAACGGGTTGTGCATTGTGGGAAGTTTCCCACGTTAACGTCACACGTGACGTCACCTGTGACGTCACTCGTGACGTCAGCGCTCGTTGCATTATGGGTAAATTTCCCCGCTAAATCAAGCGGGAAAAATTCGCCGCTAAATTCGGCGGAAAAAATTCCCCGTTAATTTTAGCGGAAAAGATTCCCCGCTAAGTTAAGCGGGAAATTTCCCTGCTAAATTTAGCAAAAAAAAATCCACTAAATTTAGCGGCCAAAATTTCCCCGCCAACTTTAGCGGAAAAAAAATCCCCGTTAAAGTTAGCGGGAAGAATTCCCCGCTACATTTAGCGGAAAAACTTCCCCGCTGAATTTATCTAAAAAATGTTCCCGGAAATGTTCCCGAAAATTGTCCCCGTTAAATTTAGCGGAAAGCTTTCTCCCCTAAACTTAGCGGGAAATTTAGCGAAAATTTTCCGCTGGAGCAGTAGCAGGAGAGCAGGAACAGGAGAGAAGGAGGGGAACGTACGGATGAGGAGGAGGGGCATAACCGCCTCGCCGTATCTTCCCCTCCTCCTTCTCAAGAACTGCGCTCTAATTGGACTTTACAAGGGATTGCAAGCGTTTTTCATTCTTTTTTCTTTCAATGCTTGTCAAAAAAAACTATACGCAATAAACAGCTTAAGCAAACGCTTTTGCACCTGTCTAGGCGCCCAGTTAACTACTTTACGTCTATAATCAGCAACACGTAAATTGTGGTACACTGTATGCGAATCTTAAAGTGAAAGGGTAACTGCCATGTCACTGAAACGCTAATAAGTGCTCGCTTTGAAGCTGGTGTTACGATATATATAGAAGCGAGACATTTCACTAGAGAGAAAACGTCTGAAAGTAATCCTCTCAAAAGTCCTCTTTTATGGTGGATGTTACCTGAACATAATAAACATGCCCGTTTCGGTTGTCTGACGATGTGAAGCCAATTATTGTATATGGGAGGACGCGCTTTCAGTGTTTTAATCCTCAAAAAAAAAAAAGAAAATAACACAGATATATGTTTCTCTGCGCGCTAGAATCTACTTACAAATATTTAATGATGTCAAATATTCTACAAATTTTCGCGGTGTTCCCGAAGACTATTCAACATAACTTCTCATGTCTGTTGACTCTGTTCGAACGAGGAATCTATTGAAAATCATTGATATTCTTACTTGTAAAACAAAGACAAGGGAAAGTAAAATTTTCACGAGATATAAAGCGGAGGCCATAGGACTCACCTTGTTACAACAGAAGTTAAATCGGCGTAGTGTGCCCCGCACTTCAATTGAAAGGTTAACTTCTGTTTTGCTCGTACTTCTATCAGCTCTGTTGATTATACTTAGCGATTGGTCTCCCATGTTTCTTGCAGGGATGTAGGGTAGCCAACCAGTTTTTTTTTGTTTATAGAGTTTGTTATTTTATACACGGTGTTATATTAGAGTGACAACACTAGTACAAAAATCTCTTAAAATGTGTAATTTTGTTTTAATGATATTTGCTGCGGCGAACTCCATCGCACGACTTTAGCATAAATATTCAAAAGTAACAACCTAATTACCTAAAACTTGTTCATCAACTGTGTGCTCATGAAAGCTACACTTCCCAATGCCAGAAAGTTTCCTTGTCTTCGTCGCCTGTCTGCCCGTCCGTGTATTTTCCCGCTAAATTAAGCTGGAAAACTGACGAATACGTGACATTTCGCTGTCATATGACACCAGAATTTCACACCGCGATTTTAGGTCAGGTTTCCACGTTGCGTGCCGGCAGATGACGTAACGCCAATTTCTCCGCAAACTTTAGCAGAGAAATTGGTGTCACGTGACCTTGGATGACCTGTGAACACGTCATGAGACCTCAGGTCACCTGGCGCCAGTTTTTCAGCTATAATTAGAGAGAAAAGTATTGTGATGTTACGTGAGGTATCACGTGGCACGACGGCTTGAGACGGCGACGTTCATGTCCCCGCTGAATATAGCGGGAATATTGACGCTGCGAGTCCTGACATGATGGTGGCATAATATGACGTCAGGTCGCTCGACATCATGACGTCACGATTGTCTTGGGGTCCCGTAATATTGACTTCCCTTCTAAAGTTTACGGGAAAATCTGTGAAATATATTCTTCTTCGACCCTTCTCCATGAACCGTTTAATGGTTTTAGACCCATTTGAAAAGTAGCTTTTTTAAATGATACCTTCCTTGAATTACAAGACGTCGTAGAAAAACGCCGCTGGAATATTCGTAGATATGAATCTTATCGTGGTACCTTGCAAATAAACATTGTGTCGTGAATTCACAATCTGGTCGTTAGACTACATCAAATTAAATTTCTCTATGCTCTATTCAGTTGCGCGTTTAAGATACTAGGATCCTGCCATTCCATGACCAATACAATAGAGTGTGTCGAAAGAACCTCGCCAAAAACGCGGGACAGGCCTCTGCGGCAGGTAGCCGCGTAGCCGCCAATTGATTTCAGCCGTACTATTGTTACGGGGTGACTGTTCGCAGCGCAGTATATATGCACCCTATGCACATCACACTTTGACCTGACTTTAAGGGCTGGATATTTTAGCGCATTTCACTTAAAACTTTGATTATATAGGTATCGCTTACTGAGGCAGTGTCGATTCCTCACTAAGTCGTGCGTATCAACATTTGGCAGCCTTTGATGTATTACAATGTCAATAGCCTCTTATGGCAACTGGCCACAAATTTGTTCTTCAGATGTGCTATCAAACGTTAACGCTTAGAAACATCTAATGGCACAATCGTGCCTTGGCGTAATCCGCGGCCTAAAAGGGTTTTCTTAAAAATATTTATCTATACATCTAAAGAGATATATATACTTTTTTTTATTTATACATTGTCTTGCATACCAAAACAACTGAGTGTCCTATGAGACGTGGGAACAACATGAGATTTGTGGAGAACTAGCGGCGGGCGAACGAATGGTCGGAGATTATCATGATCTGCCGGGTTATTTCAGCCTATTATATAATTCCTTTTTTTTTTTTTTTTTTTGATGAAGCGGTCATACCTGGAGGACGCGTTTCCCGTTGAACCTCAGGGTGTCGTGCAGTGAAAAGCTGACGAGGGAGTGGATTCCATATTCTAGGGAGGGTTTCATCATTACAGAGAGAAAATCCGTATCGTTATCCGTCCGAAGGTCATGCATGTCAAGGTGCAGATAACTCAGGAACCCCCTCAAGCTAGAGATCTGAAATCATAATATGGAAATCAATATGTGCGTGTTTAATGCCAGTACAATACGAGATTTTTAATGCCGATGACATCAGATACACGAATCCGATGGGGCGACATGGGTGAAATAAATAGGCCATTGACCAACGAGGTAGAGGGTCTTAGTGGGATAAATTGGCAGCTGAAAGTGACCCCAAATTGGCCGCCGCCATGTTGCACATTTTTGACAACTAGACACGGGAGCTTATACTTTTACATCTAGATTTTCACGAAGTACCGAGCACAAATAATTGCTTTTTTTTTCTCTAATAACTGTACCTACGAGATAGGTTATGATAAAAACGTGCTTTTACGACAAAAACCTTGGCAGCTTCGCAATGCCTCCGCTAGAGGCCGTCAGCCGCTGTGCTGTAATTTGTGTTTTTACATGAGCTAAAGACCAATCTCTGGGGCTAATAGTATCGAAAAAATAGTTTATCATGTTTTTTACAGCGATCACAATACAAATCTCGGCTCAGTTTTGAGTAAAAGCCTCAGGATTTCGTACGATCACGTGTCTAGTGGTCAAAACCGTACAACATGGCGGCAGCCTAGTGAGGGTTACTTTTGCCTGGTGTATGGAATAGCAGTTTAACGGTCTAAGCCCCTCTACCTCGTTGCCTTTTACACAGAATGACGACAGCAAGCGGCGAATGCTCGCACTACTGTTGCCTTTGGGGAAGGGACTTGCGCTACGTCTCCTGCCTCCCCCTCGACTCATATGGCGGATGAGGCAGG
Organism: Ixodes scapularis; assembly: GCF_016920785.2. Lineage (NCBI taxonomy): Eukaryota > Metazoa > Arthropoda > Arachnida > Ixodida > Ixodidae > Ixodes > Ixodes scapularis. The sequence goes on from NW_024609835.1 coordinate 115,591,050, forward strand.
AGAGGTAGCGCAACTCACCTCCCGAAAGCCAACTGTGTAGTTCGTGCTTTCGCCGCTGTGTGAGGAGGTCCTATGCATGCGTGCAACTTTACTTTAAAAATCGCTATTTAGAATAAGGTGGAGAACTGGGCCAGTTGGTTGACGTTATACATGATGGGGAACACAGCTCAGAAAACGCGGACTACGAAGAGTACGGACTACGAAAACACGGCAGGACAATGCTGCTAATTAGAAGTTATTTTCATAAGCGGTAGCATAAATAAATACATAAACACGAAATCTGCTTTCAGGAGAGGCTCCATCGTCGAAATACGAAAATATAATTGTTGTAGCTACGCTTCTGAAGGCGTTAGAATTGTTTAATGAGTAAAGAAAAAAAATCACATGTCACCGACCATATAATAAATATGGCGCTCACAAAATTAACGCGATGTGCGCTGGGTTGTGTGAACTGCTTTATGGGGGAGCCTTTCCTACAGGTATCATGCCGTAACACAAGACCAGCAGTGCTTTGTCCAAACAAAAAAAAAAAAGCAATATATGTTTTAATAAAAAAGAAGAAAAAATAATAATAAAATAAATATAAGGGGCAGAGAGGAAAACTGGGAAATTAAGTATGATCTGAAAGCACCATGCTCATTCTCGCGCGTCTACACGCTAAGAAAAAATGGAGGAAAAAAGTAGCAACGGCGCGTCTTCCTCCCTTCTACTGACGCGCCCCCAAGCGGACACGAGAAAAGGGGAGGAACGAAACGTTTTTCTCCTCCTCTAGGCAGACGGGAAAAAGCTTTCGCCCTCTCGATTCATCTTCTTTCGGTTTCGTTTTTCGAGCAGGTCGCGCACGTTGTTTAATAAATAGCTAATGAGTTGATTGAGCTTCAGCGGCAGCGAAGGCCGCCTGTAATTCCGTCGTCTAGTCCAAACGTGCAGAACATTTCGGTTGCATTGACGTTTTTACCACTAATTTTATCAAACGAGCTAACGAAGCCGCTAGAAACAGCGAAGTTCCGGAGCAGTGCCAGCAGCGCCACGTACACTGGGTAAGATGGCCGTCACCGGATTGCGGGACTCATGCGGAACTACAGTAGCGAAACCACGCGGAACTGAGTCGACGTTGTCGATGTTATGGAAATCGCAGGAACTGCGTCCAAGACAGGCAGGTTTTGCTGCCGGCTGCCTGGGTGTCTTCCGTGCTGAGTTCGGTTCTGTTTTCCGATGCTGTTTTCGGTTCTGTTTTCCGCACCGGAGTTTAACGTGGTTCTGTGTTTGTGCGTGTCAGCAACATAGCAGCAACATTGTGATGGCAGTGTTGTGGGGTCTGAACAGAAGACGAATTATTGCCGATGTGACCGTGCGTTCCCGTATTAGTGGTGTAACAACAAGATGAGATGACGTAAACTGTCGGGCATTGATGCCGCTGGTCGGACCGTTATCGGAGGGGGCGGGGTGTCGCAGGTTGACATTCCGCTTTACGTTAAAAAGTTTAATACCACTTGAGGGATTAGGTGCAATCGATCGACGTGCAGATAGTCATGTTCGAACGCAGGTCTGAACAGTAAGCTCCTATCGTACAGTGACCAATGTGACTGTCGGTTGTCTCGTCCCCGAGAGCGATTGCGCTCTGGGGAAAGGTCTGAACAGTACGAAATCGTGACGGAAAGTACGTATATTTACATTGTGGAATTTTAGCATTAAAAAGAATAGTAGGTAAAATCAAAAAAAGAAAAGCTACCCTTTATTTTGCTGGAGAAACTGCCCTCCAAGTGGCGCGCTGGGATGAGCTCAAAAAGTTTTTGAGCTCGCCACGGCGTAGCTCCGTACTCTTAACACCTGCCGCATTCACGGCTTTGCCTGCATTCAAGTTGATCGAAAAGCGATTTCTCGGCCCGTGAAGCATCACTTCCAGCTGAGTGCATATCCGCTCTACAGAGATTAATTCAAGACGGCAATTGCAGCCTTGCGCGAACAGCACAAATAGAAAAACGAACACAATAGAAATACGGGCTACGACGTGCCCTGTGGAGAAACAAACTCATGGCTTCGAACCGCATTGGAGCGGCTTGATTTATTGGCTTCCAAATAATTACGGCGTGGTCAAGCATCGGTTTTTGCTTTTCCGAGAAAAGGAGGCCCCGATATCCGCCGCGGTACTGCGCTCGCTAGGAGGGCGTTATCTCTCTTCGTGGATGGACGTCAACGCTGATAACGATGCAGTAAAGAGGGCACCCGTTCTGCGATACTATAAAGAGATAGCAGAAGCGGTGAAGTATTTTGAAAATAGATATTCAATGGAATACTTAAGTAAAGTGACAAGGAAACGTTTGTACTGGGACACGATTGACCTAGTTATGCCGCCGCCCTTCTACCGATCTGGCTTTACTGCAGAAGCGAACGGATCCGATGTCTTAAAGCGGCTGAGGAGGCACCCTGTCTGGCAGGGAATTAAAGACTTTTTTTTATCAGGTTTCACATGGAAGTGTTACCAGTGAAAACCTGGGAAGAAAAGAAAGCTTTTTCCTCCCATGGGGAACAAACTGTGTCATTTGCCCCTTTGCCGAGACGCTGCAGCACACCCTGTATTGCTCGAATGCCGAACTATTCTGGGCCCAGCTGCGGGCGGAAGCAGGAATTTCTTTATATCCTACATGGCATAGCATGAAGTTTCTTAATGTCGGGAAGCAACAGTATAGCCTCAGCCTTGAAATATTAACTTTAACTGGATTACACGCAATTTGGAGTTCTCGCACGGATCACACTCTGGTAAGAGAAGGTCGTCAACCCGCGTGGAGGTATTTGATTCAAGGGATTAACTATGTCACCTCTTTAGTTAAGGAGATAGAGTTCCCTGAGAGCGACTTTTGGGAAACTCTTAAATCCCGATTAAAAATAACGAGATGACCACATAACAAGTCACTGGAAACAAGTGCTGTGTTACTATTGTATGTTGTTATTATTCATTGGCCCACTGTTGAATTGCACTGACCATGCAAGTGTATGTTACTGTGAATGTATTCAGAATTGTTACACCTCATGGGGCAGTCGCGAGCCGCCGACTCACCCATTTTCTTTTATTATGTAAATAAATAAATCTTATCCAATAAAAAAAAAGGAAAAAAAAAGTTCGGGTTAGTGCGCCGTTGTATTGACGAATGTATGTGCCGTGTATGTGTATGTGCTCAATGTATGATCACCTGATACTTGTAGTGTGCATGTAATGTGTGATACTTGAGGATCCCGAGGCGCAATGGTGGCCTCAGAAAATATTTTTTTTGTAGAACATGAATTGGGCAGTACCTAGCGCCACCTAGCCAAGCTACTTGCAATTACACTGCTTGACCCTGCCATCTGGTGGCAAGCGATTTAACCTTCTTTGACGCTACGCGATTAACAGCGGCTTCGAGTTTGTCCTTTTGAGAGCGGCTTTTGGTTTCGCGGGTTGAGTTTGCCATTCCTCCGTGTTGTGCGGTTGAAGGAATTGTGACTCGAGGAACGCCAAAGGTCAGACGTAAAGTGCGAGAAGTAACTGGGTATCGATTGTCTCCGTTTAACATCGCAGTGCTGTCGACGAGAAGACTGAGTAACTGCTTTTGAAACGGAAGTTTCTGTACCTGTGGGGAGAATCTGGCTTCGGAAATCAACACAGTTGGCGGAAAGCTCATGTTACGCTTTTATTTGCTGCGCCTCTCGTCCCGTACAACAAACGTACCGTCCTCGTTAAGCCTTATTGAGCTCGATTTGCTCGATTCAGGACGATGCAGGCGACGAAGGAACTAGTCGCTGCCCTGCTTCAGGGACGGAATTTTCTCCTTTTCTGAAGGAACATAGGTTACAAGACCGTTCCTCGCTTAAGGGAGGACTATTGATACCCTTTTTTCTAGGAGTGTAGTTTGTAACAGTTTACCCGCTTATGGTCCCGCACACACGAAGAATGACCCGAATAGAAATCAGGATTCACCTGCGAAATTCCTTGTATGCGTATACCTTCTTCCCTCTGTGCTGAACGTCTAAGCTTCCTTTGCGCTGAAAAAAAATGCGCAAGCTGCACCGAGGTAATCTCTCCTTTTGCCACGACGTCAATGGCCACAAGTGGTTCCGAGAGACGACGTAGGCTAAAAGCCACGAGTAGGTGCATAAACAGCTTACTCTGGCTTCGAAGTGCACTCCTCTGGTTGTTCTGAAGTTACTTGATGGACAAGAGACGCCAGTATTATAAGGCCCGTTCACCATCACTTCACTTTCTGTCATCCTACGATGGACTAAAGGCCAAAGCCACGGGCCGCCTGGTCCAATCACGTTCCACGCTATACTATGACACGCTTAACACTGATTAGGGGTACACGAATAATGCTCGAATCTAAAAGCGCCGCATCATTTCTATAGCTGCGAGGCTGCAAATAGCCTATATGTTGTGGCTTTTTTTGCGATGAAAAATTGTTAAGTCACTCAGTGCTCTTTGATTCAAAGCACTGTCCACCCGTCCCCTCATCAGTGATTCGAGACGCGGGCACCGATACGATTATCGAAGCGAAATACCGCACAATTTCTAGGTGGATCGTGATTGGATCTGGCGGTTCGTAGCTTTGGCTTTTAGTCCATCAGAGGGTGAGACAAAGTGTGATACTTCTTTTTTAAACTATATACAATGCAATGTCGACAAAAAAAACAGCGAGACAGCAAGCTCGGATTTTACGACTATAGACTGCTTTCGTTTACGGTTGCCATCTTGAAATACGACGTATATAGTTGGAGTGGTCGACAAGGAGTTAATAGTTTGGGCAAAATAGCAATAATAAAAATATATCCAAGAAAGAAGGACTAAGGGGGCAAACCCCTTAAATTCCAGCGCCTTCCAAAGGGTGAATAAAGTGATTTGCTCTTTTTCCCCAACCTGGCTACGTCAAAATTTAACATGACAATCGCGGCAAAAAAAAAAAAAAAAGAATGTCTTGAGTTAGTGAGAGCCTAAGAAATTCAATGCGTGGCTTTACTCCCGTTTCCTGCTTTGTGATAGTGCTTCGGGTATCTTCTCGGCTAATGCTCGAGTATCATTTGCTAAGGAGCGAGAACAAGATACTGGCGACTCGCCAGCAAGAACATAAAATAAAGGAGTGTTTTTTTAGAGTTAAAATGAAAAAAATTGAAGATTTTACAAATCTCTGTAATGCGCAATTTGAGCGCAGCTTTTGAGGAGGCGGAGGGGAGGGACCAGAGGGGATTGTAATAGTAATGTTTATTTCTACCATACGATGATGGTGGCGGTCAGGAAAAAAAGCTGTCAGGTACAGCTTAACGGGTTCGTGGCCCCCTACAGCAGAAGCAACAGAGTGAGGAAATAGTACAGTAATCAAAAGAGAAACACAAATATACAGAAAATGATCGCTGTCACAACATTATAGGCACAATACTTCAGATTATTACATTGTTAACATATTGGGCATTACGGGTAAAAAGAAATTCAGCCTTTCCACTTTGGGGAAGGAGGAAGACCAGCGAAGTTGTACTGTGGAGGGAATGAAATTATGGCCCGCCGCAAGTCGGCAAGTCAGAGTGGAACGGCTCGAAAAATTTCCGCCACCTATGAGCGATGGCGGCAACCAGACAACCGGCAAGCAAGTTGTCTTGCTTTCTCCGTCGCTCATAAATGGCGGTAGCTGTCCAGAGTTCTGTGTCATCAGGTCATTTGAGGGCGGACCTGATCCTGCGGAAACTAGCCCTTAACAGCTCCGCTGAAAAACTTATAGTATTTAAAACTAAGAACGGACACTAGTAAAGAAAATAACTACAATAATCATCAATGAAAAACGGCGGCCTGACTTCACTCAGCGATTACTTATCCCGATCAAAACATTTAGCGGCATACAGATTAAGTAATTTAGGCGGAGCGTACGTAAACGTTTGTGTGTTGTAGTTCTTGGTGTGACCACCTCCCAACATGGAGCTCCGCGGGTAGGGTAAGTGTGAATGTGTTTCGAGATTTGTGCAAGATTTATAAAAAAATTTACCTCTTTCTAACTTGCTCTATTTTTGGGCTAGTGGTAAGCTGTAATCATATAATGTGTGGACATTTATGACATGATATTTCTTGAATAAGATAGATGCATGAAAGTCGAAGGGGGCATCTCCTATAGGTCTTAGTGCTTTCTTTTGCAACACGTGGACCATTTCTAGATTTGTAAATGTGGTTCTACCCCAGACTAAGTTGCAGTAATTTAGGTAGAGCGGTATGGAGAATTATACAGCAATTCTACTTTTCTGACAAGATATTACGATGACTATTTAACATGCACACAGCCCGGGATAGCTTTGGAATAAGGTAGTTTATATGATCTTCCCACGACATATTTTTAGAAAAGGTAACACCTAGGAGCTTAAAGGAACTTACCACTTCAATTTTGCTTGAATTTAGATTTAGGTCTTTCGTGATGTTTACAGGTTTAGTTACGGGTATGCCCCTCCTCCCCCTTCCTTGCACTCCTTACCCTCAACTCCTTCTATTCGCCCCCTTCACTCCTTCTCCTCTCCCCTCCTACTCTTCACTCCTACTCGCCTTCTCTTGCTCCTGCTCCACTCTCATCCTTCTCCTCCTCTCCTGTTCCTAATTTTTTTCCTCTCCCTCTCTCCCTCCTCGTCCTTCTTTCCGCGTCCTACTTTCCTCCTTCTCTCCTCCTCTCCTTTAAATTTCCCCGCTAAATTTCCTCTTAATCTATCGGAAAAAATTCTCCGCTAAATTTAGCGGTTTGAGTTCCCCCCACTAAATTTAGCAGAGAAATTAACGTCACGTCACCTCAACACTACTTCATTGTCCCCCCTAAATTTAGCAGGGGAAATGACGTCACATGGCTTCGAGTCGCATCACCTATGAACAAATCCAATTTCTCAGCTAGATTTAGCGGGAAAATTGACGTCACGTGATTTCAACACCAATTCAATTTCCCACTAAATTTTGCGGGGCGGTTAAGCCGAAGCCGCAGTACGCGGAAAAAAGCGCCTCAAAGCATCGGGCTAAAAAAAAAAAAAAAACGAGCTGCTTTTACGGAGCAGCGTTTCAGTCAGCGCAGCTTGTGATCCCTGCGAGGCTGTTACACTATTCTAAACCAGAACTTAATGACAATTAGACTTGTTTCAGGTAGATGCTGCAGCAATACTGCAGCGAGAGCTTCGTGCACTTGTACAGCACTAAGCCGTATAAAGCTTTGCAAGTATTCTGGCTCTTCTCGCCCCGATACTACATTGTGTTCGTCTTCGTCGTCTCAGCGGTTGCATCAAGCAAGATAGGAGCAAGCGGAGACCATAGCAAGTGTCCCGAAATGCGTATTTGGCGCAGGGGAATGCAAGGAGGAGCGGGACAATCACAGGGCATCATCGAGAAGGCGCAGGCAACGAGCGATGACGAGACGGACAAGCGCGCCGCTATTGGTTGAGGTCGGGGGCGGGGGGGGGGGGGGGGGGGGGGGGAGGCGACGACAAAAGCACGTGGACGCGTTTAACGCACACACGTGGTGCTCCAGGATCAGACCAAGTTGCACGCCGTATACTTTGTTGCGCCGAGTTAGGGAAGCCTGTCAAAGGCCATTAAGACCTACAAACGCGGATGCACATTCTAACAACACGAGCACACAGCACCTTCACTGCGTTCCATTGGTTCGGCCGAGTGTTTTAGACGCACAACAAGATGACGAACGTCGTTAAGTTGCATTTTGGCGCTCTCTGGTTCACCCTACAGGCTTGCAGCGTAGGGGTCGTTCTTACTTAAAGGGGCAGTGCAACGATTTTCAGACTTTGGCCAATTAACTGCGGAAATTAATCTGCGTCACCTATGGAACGAAATACCGTAAGCCGCATTTTCTTGCGAGCGCTAGTTCTTATTAAAAAAAAATGAAACAAATCGAAGGTCGAAGTGCCTCTCAACTCTCCACGCCGACTTTCGAGTGACGTCTCTGGGGGTTCACGTGGTTTCCCCTTGGGCCCTCTCTTCAGAGAACCCAGCCGCTTCCTCCGCGATTGTCGACTTTCAAAGGATTAGCCTCGTCGAAGGTCGCGGCGAGCGATGGACACAAAGGACGTTTCGTCACGGGGCTGACGGCGAGTGTAGCAGCGGAGGGGGACAGGGTTTGTTGACTTCCGCGTATCCCCCAGAGACGCCGTCATTTTAGTTCCCGTAGCCGCCACCGGCGGCTGCAGATCGGCAAATGATTCGTTTTTTGCCTAACGATTACGCAGCAGAATAGCCGTTTTTTGGGGAAAGGTGACGCGTTTTTGGTCACTGGGGCTTGTATAAACAATATAAAAAATGCAAACTGGCAATTCTTTCAACATTAAAACCGTTGCACTGCCCCTTTAAGGAGAAGCCTAGTGTAAATGAGGAAACAACTCAGCACAACTTTCTTGGATATCAACGCTTCGGCGCACGCACTAAAGTGAGAATTTAGACTGGACAACCCCAAACATCGCATTTTTTTTTCGGGAATATTTTAAGTGTCAGTAAAAATATATCAGTAAGTCATAATTACACTTTTGAATGCGTATACTTTTTTAACCCAGGCTCTATACTTTATTTTGCATTGAATCCTGTGGACCAAGTTCACCAAATCATAAATTTCTGCTTTTCTTTACAAACAATCGTAGTAATCTTGGAGTCTCCAATTGCCTGGGTGTCAAAGAACACAAATCAAATACAGTATTGATATACTTGAAGATTTTTTTTTATTATTTCAGTAAAATGCCCAATAAAGTTGGCAATGTCTATTGAGCGGACAACTAGTAATGTATTTACGCACGATGCTCGGTGGCCATTAGCATTTCGTACCTCATTGCGGTGTGTTCTGGCGAGCGACAAGCAAGCACGGTATAGACCGATGGCCTTCTCGATGGCGGTCTGCTTGTTGTACGGGTGCACGGGGACCAGATCCAGATAAGCCCGGAAGCGAGTGTTCATGCGGAGCTGGAGCTGGAAGTGGGTGAGCGAGAGTGGTCAACGTGGTTGGCAGAAAGAAAGCACAGAGGAAAGGCGGGACAAGGATTTAGCGCTCTCTGGTGTCTGTCCTTCCTATGTCCCCGTCTTCAAAGCGCAATCATGTTTTCTAACAAGGATTCAACTGGGGCTCCTCTTGACAACTTGTGAAGAGCGGCGGAAGTATTTAGCTAAGAAACGCACAGCTTCAAATATACAAATTACCATGACTCCAGATATGTCGTACACTTTACACAAAGTGTTATTTGTCAGTGTGACCTGTTTCATCTTTTAATTTTTCGTTTGCAAAGAAAATTTGCGCTACGGTACTGGATCAAGCGGTGTCCAGTTCTCGCAACATACGATAACGAGCTTGAGAGCATGTTTGGCGCGATAATTTATTAATTTGTATAGAACCCGTTTCAAAAAGAGCGACCATGGCTGTGAAGTCGATACCTTACCAGGCTGATGACGTCTTTTGTTGGCCCCAGGAAGGATCCGCACACGAACTGGTAGAAGTCGTCGCAAGGATGAACGGTTCCATACATGGAGATATTGAGAGCCGCGGCAACCAAATGGCAGTCAGTCGAGTTGCATACTCGATCGCCGGCGGTTGCCTGGGCGGAGAAACGCACGTAAATTAAGGTCACTGAGCCCAAACAGTCAAACGGGTTGAGCCTGGACTTGAACCAACGTCACACGATAAACCTAGTTGAGCAACTCCCGCGGAGCAGCGAACACGCCCTCTCCCTCCTAGGGCAGCCACCCGTAAGGCCCGTCACCCGTTTTTTGAAGCGCAGCCAAGAGGCTTTGCATTAAAAACTTAATATTTAGAGTAGTCACGGCGAATTGTCATCTCAACGCCTGTTGTTTTTCAAAACCTGCGTATTTGATGGAGTAAACTGCGGCTATCATAACAGCCGTTTGCCAAACAGTGGCCCTTCGAACGACGAGTGACGATCCTTGGAGCGTCACTCGTCGCTGCGGCGTAGGCTTGAAAACCGAGTCTATGAATAGTTCTGCGACTGAGTTGATTTACAAACGCTGACTTGAAAATATGCGCACGTTTGTATCACTCACGGAAAATTTGGTATTCGAGACGGTTTTGCCGCGCTTCCTGAAATACAATCATGACTTTGTTAATACGGTCCCCGTTAATATATATATCCCGCAATACAGACAAACTTCTCGGAGAGTCACTTCGTAAATATATTAATGTTTGCCTCATTATTATAGAGAACTAAGGCAAGGACGCTCTCTTGAGAGAGCGAAACTCTCCATATCCATGCAGTGTCCAGGAACTGTGCCGGCACTATAGTCGGTTACAGGTTAAAGACCGGTGACCAGTTCGCGCTTTCCACTTTTCCCCCGCTTTCTCCTCTCCCCCCTTCTACCCTTCCCACCGTTGCCTGCTTCCTCCTCTCCCATGGTGAGGAGGATCTTCTGCCTTGCAGAATCTCGAGTCTTGTCGTCGGCCTTTAAGAAGGTAGCGGCAAATGCCCCTCAAAGGGAATCATATATCCTTCCGCCACCTCCGCATCCAGTAGCGTCCCATCGTTTCCGTGACGTCGCGGCCAACGCGTGAGAAGGGTCTTGCCTTTCTGTACATATTTGCTTTATCTTTCGACTTTGACTTAGCATTGTGGAAGCCACGAGAGGGAGATTATAGCCTTCCCCCTCCGATGGAAACAAATATGACTTTCGGGGATTAGCTTCCCCTCCGATGGATACAAAGGCTGCTTTCGGGGGCTCGGTTCCCCGTCCGATGAATACGAAGGTCGCTTTCTTAAAAAGTGGGATCGGAGACAAGTTGGAATCCATTGAAGCGGAACAAGGAGCGTTTCCAGTGAACTCTTCTTTCGACTGCGGAGAGATTTGAAACGGGCGCATCACGCTTGTGGGAGGAGCTTCTCCTACCTTCTGGACTTGTAACCGACGATACTGGCTCACCTTTCTTGCCATCGGCCATACGCCATTGTACTAGACACTATATCTTTCAGTGTCCAGTGGTAACTCTTAGTAGTACCGAGTTTCAAATAAAGGAAGACGACAGCCCTAAAAGCAACCGGTCATTCGGATGTTTCAAAGCGATAGCTTCACATGGGCACCTTGCACGGATCTTGCTCGCTCATCCTGGTTTTAATCGCCCCGTAACAGGGATATGAGAGAAAGAATCAGTAACGGAGGGCAGGCATGACTCTTGATTTGACATGATATCCCGCGAGACCAACTACGTTGCGCCGTGGAGGGGGAGGGAAGTGAGCGTTGCTCTAATCAAACTGTGTATTAGTGCAGTCGTACCTTCATGTATTTGAGGGGATAACTAAGCCTGGGATTTTTCATTAGCCGCCGCGCCACCGATAAGCGGAGGTTTCTTGCGACAGGGCTTGGTGCTTTAAGAACGTGTTTATTTTGGGGGGCACCACGTATGTTTCTTGAACAAACCATTTCCACGCCAATAACTATGGGAAAAGGTAGTCTCAAAGCTAAATGTATAAAATTGCCCGGACCAGTTAGATGTCTGCGCTATGAATTAATTTTGCGTTCCATGTAATGCGTACCATCCTTGGGCGAGCATTATCTCAAATAGCTGGTTCATTGTTGGATGTTACGGTTTGGTATAATTTATTTTCTTACTCTGTTGGAAAACGTTTTATTGCTGTATGTTTGAAAGTAACGAGTGAAGCAACATTATTTTGTTTTGGAGTAGTAAACCTTACCTCTTTTTTAATCCTCATTACTTTCAAGCCGGTGCACAAACCTGTACTTCTGACTTCAGGAATAAAGGCCTCGGATTCTTTACCCAGTTTTCTCGATCACCCACAGACCCAAAAATATGTGAATGAACGACAACTTGCGAGCATGATACCTCCTCAGTGTGTGAAGGTCGGGTACCTAATTATTGTTCCGCTCATACATATGATGAAGCCCACTTTTAGGGCAGAGATGTTTCGGTTTCGCCATGATATGATTTTCGTTTGTGACGTCACAGCCAGGATTTACCTCGCCGTGACACCACGAGCTGTGATATTGGCTACTTCCCGTGTTCTGTGTAAAAAAAGAAACGCGTTGAAGGCTTGGGGTCGTTTAGTTTTTAAACCTGCACCGTTCAATTGGGCGGTGCCAAATATATCATCATTAAAGGTATTGTGCCGTAAAATTTTGTCTTTCAGAAAACCGTTAAAATATATTTCCATTGCTTTTACGAATATCTTCCGTACACTATTTGCCTTTTTAACCTTTCGCTCACAAATAATTCAATTTTAAACAGAACCCAACTCCTAAGACTGCACCTGCAAAACATATATACGTTTTCGTTGGCAACGACAGGGTTTAATTGCTCAGTGCCTGCAACCACTTCCGGATAACCGAACGAGCGTGTGCAGGCGGAGGAATACGAACAAATTCCAGAAAGCATTAGCCAAACCGCGGGACAAATTCCTCGTAGATGTTGACGTGGGCGCCTGAGTGTAGGTGAGTTTAGAGGGGGGGAGGGGTTGAAGAAGCACATTCGGGAATCTGCTGTGCCCAATCCATAACTCCCACACATCACAGCGCCCCACTTAATTTCTTTACTTTTTTTTTCTTTTTTTTTTTTTTTGTGTGTGTGTGTGTGGGGGGGGGGGGGGGGGGGGGGGGGGGGGTTAACAAGAACGGTCCAAGTACGTTTCATCCAACCTAAAGAAGGGCGTTTTGAGAAATGTCTAATGTCTGTTTGAAATAGTTCAAAAGAAAAAGTCGATACGAGTACGGGATCAAGAGACAACCCCCCCCCCCCCTTTTATTTCTTCACCGGCCACCGACTATTTTACAGCTTGCCGTTTACAAGCAGCCGACATTTTCTATACTAAATGCGCGCGTGCAGAAACCCGAGTCGCGTGCGTTCAACCGACTGAGCGTGCTCTGTGTTCAAACTTCAGACTAGTGGTAGCAAAGTGACGTGGCGTCAGAGTTCGTGTTCGCCTCTAGAGTTTCAATAGTTTGAACGCGCTCCTCTATTTTCCGAGCGTGACTTTGTCTCTTCGTACCAGACCGTGGACAAAAAGAAGCAGCAGGATCATGAAGACGACGATCACGAGCAGAATGAGCAGAATCCGAGCGAGCACGACGTATATGTCGACCCCTTTCGTGGGCGTGCTTCGGGAATGCCGTCTGCCCTGCTGCGACTCGGCCCATGTTGCGCTGTTCTGTGGCGCGCTCGTGCCGGGTCTTGTGCCCTGGACAAAAAAGGAGCGAAGAAAAAAATTTTAAGCGGTGTTTCTTTCTGTCTCTGTGCTTATCACGCCCGAAGTATTTTTAAACGATTAATGATGGTTCACACGAAGATCCAGTGCCTTTTAGCTCACACATCACCATTTTGTTGCGCTTTTATACGATACGTGTAAGTCACCGAAACCTACGTGTCTCAAAATCGTGCGTTTGAGCATGGCAAAGCGCGTGCTCAAGCACGCACTTTCGTACCTTTTATTGCATAGCCACAGAATGCTATCCGTGACTATCCGCGCGTGGGACATCTAAAAGGGTGGCGCACCGATCTGCCTTTGCAACTAAAGCCCCCGCTCATCTTTGTTGTAATAGACTGATCGCGGACCGCGGCCTCGGGCAGCTGGGGCCGAGCGTCGTCACCGGCCGGCCATTGCTTGACACCACCACTCTATGGGAAACTCCATGGGAAAAACAAGAAAAAGTGCTGTTTCCCCCCTTTCTGAGCTGTTGTCGGCACTCAAACGTTTTGACTGCTTTTTGATGAGCCCGTCAAATAGCTTGCGTACAAATATTAAACCTCACAGCCCTCGCAGTTTAAATAAATAAATATTTTGTGGTCAAGAGTGACTCCGCTGGGCGAAAACTGCACTCAAAAAAAAGTGAGCACCCCCCCCCCCCCCCCCCCAGTCATCGTGCGTCTCGTGCGTTTTGACGGCTGTAACTACCCCACATGCTTACCTAACTACCCTTTGGGCTCGAGCCATTGAGCGTTACAACCCTGTCGGCAGGTGACAAGCATGGGGTATAGTTACGTTTTATAAACTCTTGAATTGAACATTCAAGTGCATGCAGTCGTTCAATAGTAAAAGTCACTTCAAAAATCTCAAAAAGTACTTAAAACTTGTTTTCTTTGTGCGTTGGTTATCATTTATTCAAATTTGAACCGGGCGAAACAAGCGTGTGGCTCAGTTCGCCTAAGCTGGCAGAAAACAAACAAGTACAGGCAACTTTGCCAGGCACCTACTAAAACCCGAGGCAGATAAAAAGTATCGCGGTTGTCCTTTTTGGTTCCGTCGAGGGTTTTACCATGTACAGCAGTAAACAGCTGGCAGCTGGCGTCGTGCTCGAGGAATTTAACCGAATCTCTAGAAAAGCACAGAAAGCTACGCACACGTGTGAGTTGAGAATGTTCACCGCACGGAGATACTCTTGTCGTCTTTTATTGTGCTGTTCAGTAAAGAGCGTGCTCTCAATAAAGGTGTGATCGGTCAGTTCTGCGTGCAGTTCAGTTGCAAATGGCCGCCTCGGTTCCGCCCGTTCCGCCGAACTTGCGCTCCTGTCGTACCCAATTTTTTGGCTTGCAAGTGCAGTGAAGTATGAAGCGTTGCACACCACGACTCAGGCCGGACAGGACGAACCTACACAGATATCTGGGATCATGTTGGTGTATTTCACTATTATCTGTCTCGGGATACATGATTCACCTTCACTGGCTCATTTGGCACATTTCATCGAGCATACTCGATAAAAAAAATGCTTCAGACAAGTGTGTGTCCTCCAAGGCGGAGTACTTTGAAAGGGACTATAATTTCAGGCCTTCCGGCACGCGTTCCTTTTACCTATATAAAAGGTTCCAAGTAAATTTCCAAAAATAAGGCATTGGCAAACATATACGTGCTATTTGTTTTAGATTTTTTTTTTTTTAGGAAAAGTACTGCTGGAGACGACAGCAGGTGCAGCGCAGAGAACTATGTTCTCGGCGTTCTTTGATGCTTAACCGCTCATTCACACTGGAAGCGGATCCGTATACGCAAAGATCCAGTTCAATTGCACGCGCACTTGATGTCATGGAGTGCGCGTGCAATTGTACTGGATATTTACACAACCGCGTTCGCAACCGCTTTGCAAACGCGGATCCGCTTCCAGTGTGAATGAGCGGTAAGGCCGGTTCAGACACTTGCGTTTGAATGAGTTTGCCAGCGTTGCGTCGAGAACCGAAAGCGACTCACCGGCACGTCTGTGCTTCGTATGAAGCGTGGAATCTAATTCAAGGAATCATCTTGGCACGCGATGTAAGCAGGAGGGATGCCCTGGTTTCTCGCTGCCGCAACGCAGTCAAACGCAATCAAACGCAACTGTCTGAACCAGGCTTTGCATAATTTAGCATACATATTTCGCGTTCGTTGCAGGTGAAGACACGGGCCCGAAAGCGGCAATTCTGCACTGTCCTCTTGGCGCGAGCGCATAGAACGCATATTTGAAAGACACGCGCTTGAGCAAAAACAATTCTAGCGAAAAGAAGAAAAATGAAACAACGCTTCGGGGAAGACCGGCAGACGGGCTTCGCTGGAATCACCTGCGCGTGCTCAGTGTACTCAACGTGTACTCAACCGCCGCTAAGTCAGTCGGATATGTAAGAAGAAAAAAGAAAATGCATCAGCGTGTTCAGAAAGTTGTGATTACAGAAATTAGTTTTGATAATTAATACAATTAATCAAACAGGCTTTTGTATACTTAAAGTGTAGGCTAGCGAGAAAACGAAGCTGATCAAAACGTGACGTGTAGCGACTATTCAAATTTAATCATTACCTGCAGTTCACTTTTGCCATGGATTACATTAGAGAAACGAGCGCTTTCCTAAGAGCAGTAGAGGAAAATAATATATACGCGTAAACCTTGCACAGTCTTTTCGTATTTATGCAAAATATGACAGTGGTCACCATCCTAATCGGTCACAGAAAATACAGCAGTATATAAGGTGGTGGTGTCGACTAGACGTGTGTTTAGGAATGTAGAGTGCCAATATCTCATGTTGTACGTTGTGCTGTGTCTGAACGCGTTCCTGTGTAGAATGCTATGGTGTCTGTATGTCGTGTATGTGTGCAGTGTGTTGTGGAATATGCACAATACGTGCATGGTCTGGCGAGGCGCTGAACACAAAGACTGTCTTTTTTTTTTTTTTTTTTCTAGTTTGAGCGCTGTCCCTTAGGTGGCGCATGGCGCCGCCCAGTTCAAGGAGTCGCGCGTTTATATGTCTAGTTATTTGAGTGAAAAACATGGAGGCGTTTCATGGCTCCACGGAGCAGCCCCAAAGGGTTCGGTTCTCAACCTCTCGTCCCAGTGGGATCAGTCTCATAGCCAGTTGAATGGGTGTTCCGTTCGGTGAATAGCGCCAAGTGCGTGCACAGACGCGGTGAGGATTACCAGGGACTTGAAAGTGGATAACGAATGCCAACAGGTGAGCAGGAGCATTGAACGATCGGAACCGACGCCGCTTAAATCGGTGATGCTTTATCGAAACCGCCGGATCGGAACCGAAACCGCCGGATCACTTGCGGCAAGCACAGCAAGGAGACGCTCTGTTCAATAAAGACATCATTCCATTTGTCGCTATACGATTCCTTTCTTCAGTGTTTTCTGGCCGCAAAGTAAATGCAGCCGGCCGCGCGAAATCAGTCACGGACAAACCCCCTCGAATGCTCCCCTTCCAGTCCCCCCCCCCCCCCCCCCCCCTTTCACATCGTCACCTCTACTCGTAATAGGTGCGGTGCCCGTGGTTCGAGGCGCGTTTTGGAGTGCTTCAGTGCGCACGGAAGGCCACGAACGGGCGCACGCACTTGAGAATCGTATTTTAGCAAAAAGCAGTCCAGCTCGCTAGGCCTTACTCGTATTGCTCCACTGTCGCTTGCCAGCCGCCATGTTGCTTTCGGGGGTGCTCACTGTGACAATCTGTTGATTGCGTGCCGTGTGACTACCCATGGGGTTGTTAGTATAACGAAGGGGGGGGGGGGGGGGTAGCGATATCTGTGACGGCTTCTGACTACCCCAAAGGTAGTAAGTACCCTACGACTACCCTTCTGTTGAGAGTGTGTAGTGCAGCTCAATGAGGCGAGAGTTATCTAGAGTTACCGCAGAGTCGGTGGCGGTTTTGTTGAGTAGGGTTTAGCAGACGACAAGCTCTAAGGCTTTGGTACGCGGAATCCGCTCACACCCGGAAAGCCGCAGTCGAGATGGAACTTTTTTGTCATTCATAAACTTCTGGGCTTCCCCGCTCGAGGACGATCTCATCGACGGCAAGTCCCTTTGTTTACTCCACTGCGAGAGCAAGCTGGCCAGCTCAGCCGGAGGTGCTCCGGTACGTTTGATTTTTTTAATCGGCGTTCGAAAGTTTGACAAATACCGATTTGGTCTCCAAACGCCCGACATAAGGATCGCAGCACACCATAAAACACTCGCCTCCGAGCGCAGCGTACATGCTTCAATATTCGTACTTTTGTGCGTTCCTCTCATAATTTGCGTGTATTGCTTGGTGTCCAGCAATGGCTGCCGGTGGCGACTCCGATGGTCTCCCGATCCGCGATCCAGCCTACTATAACAGAGATGAGTCAAAGCCCCTCTATTATGGGAAAAGCGGCGCCATTCATTGCTGCGGAAATGCTCAAGTTACGTGCCGCGCGCCACTTCTGGGAAGAACATGGCGTCTGAAATCTAACTAAGTGCTGCGCACTTAGTTAGGCACGCGTCGATGCACGTGCCTCGCATCGACGCACCTTGCGCTACTTTTAAAACATGAAGGGGCTTTATTTTCAATTTGTTGGCGGCGCCACGAACGACAGCGTCAACGTTCCGTCGCATAAAAGCAGTGGCGCCGAGCTGCCGAGCTGTTAAAAGGCGCCCACAACATCTTGGTTGCGTATGCGCCATCCCGTGGCCGTGTTTCTCAAACTCGCTCTAAAGAAATTATTTGACTCCTTGACATTGTTAAATATATCCACGTCAAGCTTTCTTCTCTTCATGTTTCCGCATCATTCGATCCGCCGGAAACTCTCGGAGTTCGGGTTGAATCGTGTTCTGCGAGGTCCGGAAATCACTACATGACGACGAAAAAGCTTTCCAGCAATAAATAAGATCTACAGAATTATTAGTTCACTCTCGAAATATTGTGAAATATCTTTTCGTTTGCTGACAGATCGAGTAGACGTATTGTTATTGAGATGATCGCACCTGTTTTTGGCCAGCGCGTAGAAGGGATCTGTGATCTATATTTCCAGGCTTTCTGTAAACAAAAATTTGGCAACGACCGTGGCCACAAAGGATTTATATAGCGCTGTGCTCAGGTACGCCGGCAGTGATTAAAGTCTAAATTTGGCTGCTACGTCCGCTAAACTTATTTATTTATTAATTGTAATACCCCAAGGCGCCGGAGAGCATTACAGAGGGGGTGGGCACATAATCACACGCAAAGAAAACGTAAAATAAATAAAAACTAAAAGGAAAAAAAAAATGATCTGAAAAGCATGAGGCATTTTTAGAAATATAATTTGTAAAAGTAGTTTTATACAAATCAAGTGATGATATAGGTGTTAAAACTTTCGATAAGTGGTTTCACTTTGTTGATGTTCTGGGAATATAAGCATCGAGGGAAGCAGAGGTATGGAACTGAGGGACTCCATTTTTAAACTGATGTTCGATTTGTAAAGAAATGTAAGATAGGTTCAACAGTAGTGTTTCTCTTAGATTTATGTTGGAGTGATGAATTTTGTAGAAGAGGCATCGTCTAGCACATCTACGGCGCAAGAAAATAGGAGATAAAGAGGGGCTGGACTTCATGGTTGTTACACTGACTGTATGATGACAGTCGCTAAGAACGAAGCGAACATTGCGGTTGTGAACTGACTCTAAGTTAGAAATGAGTGTTCATTGATCAGGATCCCAAGGAATGGCGGCATATTTTAGTTTAGAGCGGACTAGAGTAGTAACTTAATTGATACAGGAGCTAAAAGACAGTTACTTTTGGGTGTCGTTGCGTGGGAGAGGCATTAGGAATCATGTAATGGATGCGGATTTGCCCGGATAAGTTATAAGTGATGCTTAGACCAAGATATTTATAGGAAGTAACGAATTGGGAGGAACCGTTATTAAGGAAGTAGGTGGAAGGCAGTGGCGTTACGACGAGAAACTCTAATTGGTTTACATTTATCTATGTTAAGGTTCATTTGCCACTGTTTACACCATGCTGAAACATAATATAGATCATTTTGAAGAAGAAATGTGTCAGAATCATTATTAATTTCGCGATAAGTTACACAGTCGTCGTGGAATAGGCTAAGAAATGATAAAACACACACGGGTAAGTAGTTGATGCAAATGAGAAATAGTAAGGGCACTAGGACGGAACCCTCAGGCACACGGGATGTAATAGAACATGGATGGAAATTGTAATTATTTACGAATACAAATTCGGAGCGGTTTCTTAAAATAGAAGGCTTAGTTCATTAACGCACGTTAGGGTCGAGATGGAGCTTAATTAGTTTAAAAGTAGTAGGTTGCAGGGAACTTTGTCTCATGCATTGCAAAAATTTAGAAAAATACGTCAACCTGGGATTTATGGTCAAGATTCGAGCCAAAATGGGTTGCTGGGCGTGTTTGTTAGACAAGTTGACTTAAACAGCGCAAATAAGGTACGCTATCACTTATAATCCTTTAAAATGACTCTCAGGGAAAGGTTAATTTTTTTTACCTATACTTCCTCGCCCTTCCTCACTGCATTAATGTTAACGCACTTACATCCTTCACTTTTACTACCTCTTCATGAAGACGTCAGTTCTGAGTCAGCGCTCTTTCCTTTTTGTTGTCGCTTCCTTCCTTACCTTATTTGCGCTGTTTACATCATCAAGAATGGAGAATAAATCGTCAGTAAAGACTAGAAGTTTAGTTTCACAGGGCAGAGATTTGCGAAAGCCTTGTTGAGGGGAGATACCTATGCGAAATGTTTCTATTAGAAGACAAACTGTAGCGCCACTAGAGGGTTTTAGGCAGTCTTGGGTAGTAACGCGTTACTAGTAACGCGTTACTGTAACTTCGTTACTTTGTTGGTAACTTGTAACTGTAACGAGTTACTTTTTAAAAATATAACTTGTAACTGTAGTTCTATTACTTTTTTCTAAAGTAACGATGAACGTAACCACGTTACTTTTGTCGTTACTTTCCAGTGTTTTATGAATAATGTAGCACTGAACAAGTGCAATTTAGCCATTTCTTGCACTTTCCAAATCGTCTCTTCTGACACTTCGAGTGTCAAGCTGGTCTTGCACAAAGTTGTGAATACGTTATTTCTCGCGAGTCACGACCCGAATATAGCCACGTGTAGATTTTATCAAAAGAATATCTAGTTATCTTTAGGCACGCGCGTGTACTTTGTGACTAAACACTTACATCTTAGTGTCTTGAAGCACTATCTATGTTGTGGTTTTTCTTTTTTGTTAGTGCAAACGCTTTTTAATCGGGTGGATCAGTCGTGAAACAACAATACACGTGGAGGGCACTGCGCATGTCTCGTATTTTGATTAGCGCCACTACTCCGCACTGCGCATGTTTCGTATTTTGATTTGCGCCACTACTCTGGCGTGGATATGTTCAAACACTAACTTTGAGAAGCAACTGTTGCTAAGTTACAATATAAAGTAAAAAGCGTACTTTTTTTATTTTTATGCAATAAAACGTTGTGAGGGGCGTTTTCTAGTTTTTCTATTTTTTTGTGTTATAGAAAAGTTACTGAAAAGTAACGTCGTTACTTCTTAAGAGTAACGGTAACTGTAACGAGTTACTCTTTTGTTGCGGTAACTGTAGCGGTAACTTCGCTACTTTTTTCTGAAAGTAACTGTAACTGTAACGAATTACTTTTTAAAAGTAACTTACCCAAGACTGGTTTTAGGAAATCCTTTTTGCACATCCGGTACGGTCGGTGCTCCGATACAAACTGCGCATGCGCTATCGCAGAAGACTCCCATTTGTGCAGTTCGTACCGGAGGGCCCCTTATGGCCGTAGCGAATGTTCAAAGACGGTTCCCTAAAACTCTCTACTGTCTTGTCGCACGCTTCCAGTACGGTGCCTCAAACGCGCGTCTCCGTCTTGTGTGTTTCGCGCCTTAGCCTGCCATGCAACGTGAGTGGTCCCAATGTGCGGAAAATGGCGTCACAAAAGTAGTAATTTTATCCTGTCTCATGACGCGATCCTGGCGATCGGCCGTAAAACGAATCAATGCAGATTGTTGGGCTAGTTGGTACTTGGAATTTGACGCCATGATGGTGCTTAAAACGAGGAAAAAAAGGGAGACTATACTTTGTTTCAGCTTAGGTCCGAGCGCGGCCGACGTTGTGAGCCGAAGGGCCAATCAAACAGCGAAAGAGGCACAACGTCATGGTGTTCTCTCTGCAGCTGATGGGACCAGCCGGTATTCGCCGTGTCTCTGTGCGTGCTCCTCCGCAGGCTAGTCCTATCAAGCGCAGAGAGCACGCCAGACGTTGCGCTTTTTGCGCTGTTTGATTGGCCCTTCGGCTCATAACATCAGCCGCGCTCGGACCGAAGCTGAAACGAAGTATAGGCAACACGAATCGCTACTTCAACTGTTTATTTTTGAAAAAAAAAACGGGTGGGGGGTACTGATCTCTATGTCTATTTGCTGGATCGCGCTTGACCAGCTCCGCCTATGGACGGGAATGCGGCCACGGTCGGCCATCTTTTTGGTAGAGTTATATTATCTCTAGCCTTCATAGTAATATGGCGGACAGCACTGTGGCAGCTGGCTGCCATTAAATAGCCGTAGATCTGGTACACTGTACCGTGGGTGATATTTTGTGCTTGATTGAAGTTGTTCGACGAAGCAGATTCCTAAAACCCGGCGTGAACGGTAGCCTCATCTTTGACGACCCGGCGAAAGTTCTACGAAAGCGCAGTACCGAGGGAAAGCAGCGCAGTTCACATCGAAAGAAGACTCCGTAACGGCGTCTACTTTCAATGCTTCTTTCGCTGCGTGCTGTGCTGCTTTTCCCCAATGCTGCGATTTCGTGAAACTTTCACCGGGTCCTCAAAGATCGAGCTACCGTTCAAGCCGGGTTTCAAGAACATGTTTCGTCAAACAAATTCAATCAAGCACGAAATATCACCTCCCCTATTTTGACGGCAGCCTGCCACCTCACGTGCCAAAACGCTGTCTGCCATAGATAGATAGGTAGATGGGGTTTATTTGTATGCCTGCAAACAGCCAAGTGGCCTGAGCAGCAGTGCACTGTCCTGTACACAGACACATAAAAGTATGAGATAAAAACACAATCAGGCGAAAATGTCTGTTTCACCAAAAAAGGCATCGTGAGTCTGTTGCAGACGTGTCATTGGGCAAGTGGCCCGCACATCAAGATAAAACGTGTCTCTGCATTTTGATGTCCACCCTGACGGTACACTCTTAGAAAAAAGGGTATGGATAGTCCTCCCTTAGGGGAAAAACGGTCTTGTAACCTATGTTCCTTTAGAAAGGGAGAAACTTTCGTCCCTGAAGCAGGGGAGCAAAGTTCCTCCGTCGCTTGCATCTCAATATGGCGGCCCCAAATCGAGCAAATCGAGCCGAATAAGGCTTGACGAGGACGCTACGTCTCTTGTACGAGACGAAAGCAGCAGCAAATAAAAGCGTAACACGAGCTCCCCGCAAACTGTGTTTATTTCCGAAGCCAGATTATTTATAAAACAACGTGCGCGACCTGCTCGAAAAACGAAACCGAAAGACAATGAGTCGGGAGGGCGAAAGTTTTCTCCCGTCTGCCTGGAGAAGGAGAAAAACGTTTCGTTCCTCCCCTTTTCTCGTGTCCGCTTGGGGGCGCGTCAGTAGAAGGGAGGAAGACGCGCCATTGCTACTTTTTTCCTCCATTTTTTCTTAGAGTGTACCCGGAACCTCAGCGACATCAGCAGCTGGGCACAATCAAGAGAACCATGCACGATTTGACGCAGGAAATGCATGTCTCTTGCAATTCGTCTATCGTGCAGAGGCACTAGACCGAGGTCAGTGAGCAGGGAATGGTAATTGTAGAAACGGCGGCAGCCGATATGTCGGTCGTATAAGATCCTTATAAACTTACGCTGAACGTTTTCAATATGATTACAATGTAACATCGATACAGAGTTCCAAACCACAGACGCGAACTCGAGGCGTGATCTAACCAATGCACAATACAGACATAAACGACACTCAGAGCGACGAAATTTTTTTGTGATCCGCGAAATTACACCCAGTTGGCGAAGTCCTTGGCCAACAATGCGAGAGACGTGGAGGCGAAAATTCAATCTCGAGTCCACAAAGACACCAAGATCCCGTACATAGACAACCCGCAGCACTTACTCTTCAAATATAGTGTAGTCGAAGACTATGCTCCCTTTCTTCCTGGTAAGGAACATTACTACTGTCTTTTTTTAATTCAGTTGAAGCCTATTTTTTAAGCACCAATGTTCAACGGAGCGGATGCCATTTTGTATCTGAATACAGTCATTTACATTGTCAACAACACGGAAAAGTTTAAAGTCATCAGTGAACATTAGCACTTTCGAGTTTCTGATGGAAGATGGTAGATCGTTAACAAATATCAAAAACAAGAGTGGTACAAGGTTAGAACCTTGGGGTACGCATGATAAAGATGCAAATGTCTCCGACACACAATTGAAAAATCTAACATAATTTTGGCGATTTAAAAGGTAACTTTCACACTATGCGCAATACAAAGTGCATAGTCCGTATTCTTTTAATTTCAACAAGAGTATATGGTGGTCAACCTTATCAAAGGAATTGGTTATGTCAAAGTAGACTGTGTCCACCTGACCACGGTTGCATACTGCAGGACCACTATAACCGAAGAAAGTAGCTAAGTTCGTCTCCACTGATCTGCCCCTGAGGAATCCGTGTTGCAAAGGTGAAATTTGTTGTTTAAGATACGAGTACAAGCGTTCATACACCACCATCTCAAAAACCTTTGAGAAGTCACAAAAAAGAGATACAGGGCGGAAATTATTGACATTACGAGGATTTCCTGACTTGAAGACTGGCATTACGACTGAAACTTTCCACCGAGAAGGATAAACCCCATACTGTAAGGACATATTAAATATATATGTCAGGATAGGTATAAATATTTCAGCACATCCTTTGAAAATAAATTTAGGGAATATCATCACAGCAAGTTGAAAGTTTTGGTTTGAGCTTCCGTATCGAGCACATCACCTCATCCTCGGTTACACTGTGGTATGCTAAGCAGTCGGCAAAACCCTCAAATTCACCTCAGCCACTATCAGCCACTGTCATCTATGGATGGATGATAGTGGCTGCAGGAGCTGTGCCTTGACTAGAGGTAATATAAATCTACCAAAAAGATGGCCGCCAGTGGCCGCATTCGCGGAGCGGGCAAACGCGATCCAGCAATTGTCATAGAGATCAGTGTGTGTGTGTGTGTGTGTGTGTGGGGGGGGGGGGGGGGGGGACATATACACACTCAAACCGCTTCACCTCAGCCAATCCCAGGCCTCACCGTCGCTCGCAAAAACGCTATCTCTTTGTCTAACAGGTCAATGTTGGCAACGCTGACACATTGTGCTCCAGACTGTTTTATCAAGTCTGCTTTTATTATTTCTCTGACCTATCCTTATGTCTAGCTAGAATCGCGCACGTGTTGAACAAGGGCCTGCATCCACAATCGTGACAACGAACTAAAAGATGACATTCACGGTGGTTATTAACATTCAAACTGTGCTCCCGTAACCTATGATTTAGGCATCTGCCTGAATGATAAGTTACGGGCTCTCCGTGTTGTCTAGTCTCCCTTTTGTCCTCGTCTTAAGCGCCATCATGACGTCAAATGGCCGTAAAACTTTCGGAAAAAAAGACGAAGGGATCCGAACGTCGCTGTCGTCGTGTAGCCAAAACATCCGTGGACAGTCTATCTGGAGTACGACCTGGAGAAGAACAGGAGACTGCCACATCTACAACCGCTGCTGTGATACTGTCAGGATCACGGCTGGCAACGGCAAGGCTCTTTTAAGACGTCATGAACCGGAAATTAGAAGGCAATTTTTTTACTCTGTAAACACTCCAGTCGGAGACGCGTTATATGCACCATTTTTCTAATATGATGGTAAGAGCTCGATCCGGGAAACACCAATTCACGCGCGCCACAGCAAAAAAAAAAAAAAAAAAAGGGAAACAGCGTTTATATTTCCGGCACTTCAGGTATCTGCCGTTACCACAAAGAGTTAAAAGACGCATATACCTCGGGGTAGCATGTATCCTGTAGTTTTTATTGTTTAATGGACCGGAATCTAGCAAAAATAGAGCCTGGAAGTGTTTTTTTTTTTTTTCGTTTCTCACTACAGCGCAGAATGAAACAGGAACCACTATTATTGGCATTTTATGAGTTGGGATGGCATTCGTCATGAGGCTTCTGATGCATATCACTGCGAATACGAAGACAAAAATTTTCAGTTAACACCGTTTTTTAATGAATGGTTTACGACACAGTCATTGACGTCAGTTCGACTGCAGCGCGCCACTTTGAAATTGAGTGATTGTTTCGGCTCTGTGTAACTCTTTAATCTTCTTTATCTGTGTTATCGTTGAATGTTCAATTTGCTTCTTCACCCTCATTGCAGCTTCGTGTGTGTTTCTTGCCCTGTCTCAGTGTAATCATTTAATGCTCCTGATGTCTTACCGCCATCATTGTCCATGTACCAACTGGCTCAATTCAAACCAATAATTGCTTTATAGCATGGGCACAACTGTTAGTATGTGCGTACTGCCGCTCCGTGTGTGCGAAGCGCGGGTTTATCTGCTTGCTAGGACGACGTCCTTGAGAACAACGTTAAAGACGGCCACTAGGACGACCTCTAAAGCTATCATATAAACGACTTTAAGGACGACGTTGAAGACGACGTCCTAGAACAAGATGTCTAAGACGACATCTCGAAAGACCTTTAGCACGACCTCGAGAGCGATTTTAAAGAGGACTACACGGTCGACGTCAAAGACGACGTCCAGGATGACATCCGAGACGATTTCACGGTCGACCTCTCGAATGGCGTTGAGGACGACGTCAGGGACGCCAGGTCCTTCGAAGATGGTGCGAATGTAAAGGAGTGCGTCTGCCCCTCCGTATACGCGCAACACCTGCGTATGCGTGAAGCATACGTGCGCCACGCATACGCACCGCTTTCGATGCCTGATCCGGTATCGGGAAAACCGGGTGAAGTAGCTAAGGTATTTTATTACACTAAGCCTTGAATAGCAATCTCAACGATCAGGTTTGTGCCCCATGCGTGCAAGCATGTGCTGCTTTTGCGAGAAGCAAGCCTGGCGGGGTACCAATTGCACGTGCTTGTCCATACAAGCAGACAAATTGCTTTTTCCAGATGCCCTGCTATGAAACGTATCAATTATTTTACAAGCGCTGGTGCTCGCAAAACAAGGTAATTTTTGGTGCATTTTTCCACAAAGCATCCGGCTTCGAATCAAAATGCGAACAACCAGGATCGACTCCAAGCGATAAATTATAATTTTAAACAGCTATGAGGGATGTAGAACACACGAGCCTTTAAATACCTGGTTAGCAAAGAAAGAAATAAAATAACATTCAAACGGTTCCATCATTCTGTGCATCCTAAGAAGTATAATATCATAGGGAAGAGAAGGGTAATCCTGTACCGCCCCGCCAACTTAAAAAGTCCACAGCCTTAATTTATTTCGATCCCACTTCTCATTTTGTTTTCCCTCTCACTGAATTTATAAAAATAAATTACTTTTTTCAACAATAGTAAGGAAGATAAAATAGAAGAATAAAACGGTTCCACCATACTGTGTAAAGCCCCTTGATGTTTCAAAAGTAGTGCAGGGTGCGTCGATGCACGAGCCACGTGCAACGTGCAGCCCTTGGGTAGATCATAGTGGCACAGCGCAGCACACCACTAGATTTCAGACGCCATGTTCTTCCCAGAAGTGGCACGCGGCACGTGGTTTGACCATTTTGACAACAATAAATGGCGCCACTTTTCAAGGATAGAGGGGCTTTAATTCTGTGTATCGTAATAGGCAATGGCATCGGGAAGAGAAGGATAATCCAGTACCGCAACGCTATCTTGGAATCTCTACGACCATAATTTATTTCGGTCCTACTTCTCTTTTCTTTTTCCTCTCTCTCTCTCTCTCTCTCTGAATTTATAAAACAAAAAATCAGTTTGTTCAAGAATGGGTGATAGAAGCGAATTTAAACACGTAAATTTTTAGAATATGACTTTAAAATTTAGCCTGACGAAGAAAATATTATTTGAGCCTTCAATGCACACATAGCCAGATCTCAGACTGCTCGACTATCAAGATCTGCTGTTATATCTACCCCTTCATGGCCTTTTCACTAAAGCGCAAGTAAAATAACGGTTGCTCTCACACGAACAGTTTTTCCAGGCTTATCACTCCTAGTTTAAGTTTTACGAAATAGAAATGAGGTTCTTCACATTAGTTGATCAGAAGACCTGGTGTAGCAGCTACAGTTAGAACCAGGGTGTCGAACCGGAACCGAACCGAACCGAAAACCGGAACCGAACCGTTATTTTTAGCCGAACCGGAACTGAACCGAACCGAAATCTTCGCCGCCATCTTGGAACTGAACCGGAACCGAACCGAAAAATAAAATATAACGGTAACCGGTTCAAAACGGTTCAAGGTTTTTTGTTTTTTTTAGTATCACAAAATGAATATATGGGAATAAAAAATTGGCAGCTGTATTTCTGTCTTTTTGATCAAATCGTCATATACAGAATTGCAATGTATGATAAATTGTGGGTTTTCGTGGCGCTTTTGTATTGGCACTATGATTAACCATGTGTCAAGTTGTCACGTAACGTCATGGTGTCAATACATACTGTCAAG
This sequence comes from Ixodes scapularis, assembly GCF_016920785.2. NCBI lineage: Eukaryota > Metazoa > Arthropoda > Arachnida > Ixodida > Ixodidae > Ixodes > Ixodes scapularis. The sequence continues at coordinate 115,618,938 of NW_024609835.1, forward strand.
TAATGTCAGGTGACCCCGTGACGTCACGTGACTCACTGCGTCAAATCGATTTAATTTGAGGAAGTCACTATAGATGCATTAACCTTGTTGACAGCGTGACGTAACATGAGATCACGATTTTGCACCGAGAGTTACGTGACACCGTAATGTAAGCGATTTTAATAATCCCGAGTCGAGTGCTCGGCTTCATGACAATCAGCATTACAAAACATTCGGGTAACGACTCATGCAGAAATTAAATATGATAATAGCCCAATTCTAACCATATCTGAAGCTCAGCCCAAGCGTCTGCTTTCCAAACCCTAGCGCATGACTATGATGAACACTGACGGTACATAATTAGCGTCAGCTCACGTGGCCGCTTGGTCTAATTGCAAGTTGAGGAGGGGATTGACAGCTGGCTCTACTCTTTATGCTTTTCTGCATCTGCTATTGCGCGCAGGAAAAAACAAATGGATGTTTTCGCAAGCTAGCAGCGTCAGGGGTTGCTTCTTTACTGTATTTACTGAAAGTACAAAAAATGTTCGCACCATTGAATTCTATTTTCTCAGCAAGAAGAGATCACAATGACGACCATGCATGTAGTGTGATGACGTCACGTGCATACCATATTAAACAGTTCAGCTTTCTGGTGAAATGCGATGTTCGCAACACTAGAAATATATGTCCTGATTGTAAAGTTGTGCAGGATTTATAGCAGTCTCGCGATGATATACGGCAGCCTAGAGAAATGTTAGAGCGCATGACTATTGAAGCATTGTGTAGTAAAGTGAGGGCCCAAAACAAGTGCAGGTAAAACCGAATATAACATTAGCCTCCCGGGCATTATTTCGCGAAGTTTCAAGCTCATGCAAGCTGATGAAATGTGATTTATATTAGGATTTTAAGAATCTTTGTCGGTCCCTCGCGCTATTTATGTAAAATTACAAATTTCATTACATGCATCTTTATGCACCTCTTTTTGCAGTAAGGCGTTCTTTAAGTGATTATTTAGAAGCATACCATTAATTATCTCTCTCTTTTTGAACATTTCGTGTATTTGCCCTCCGATCTATCATGTGAGCACATAGTCCTTTTTGGCTTACCTTGCAACCCGATGTTTCTCACTGCCAATCACGAACAAAAAAACACGTTTACGCAAACTCAACACCTCACGTAGTTCCGAGTATCGTCCTTCCGTGTATGTCTCAAGCGGTTATGTGAGCTTTATAAAGTAAAATTTATTGATGATTACAAAAATATATTTAATTACTAACTGAATATTTGACAACATAAATAAAGGGCCGACTACCCTAAAGCAATGCGCCCCCCCCCCCCCCCCAAAAAAAAAAAAAAAAACTATCTGAAAGGTGTTTTGCCAATCTTTTCTGGCGTTTTTATCCTCGACAGGCACGTCGTAAGTGATTTGGGACAGCCTTACACACATTTCAGAATTTGAGGCTAATTTAAATACCAATGTGTCTCTGACACCTATAACTTCTCAAAATTATAGAAGTCTGTAACTGCCTGTTTTATGTGGTGAACATAACTTGTATGTGTCTGCGGGCCGGACAAAAACAAAGTAAACAGGGGTGCAAGGCGGAGCTATGACGATTACGCACGCAAACCGTCAGGGCCATGTCGAGTAGAGCTTGAAATAGTACGTCCTTTTATTTAACAAAAAATAATCTTGGAGGACGCTTAACCTTCGGCTTTAAGTGGAACGCGACAACATTAACGGGCCTCGTTTGCATCGCCTTCTTATTTTCCGTGCAAGCGTGCCTCACGTGGCCTATAGTTAGGAGCTTGTCTTACTCACAACCGAAGGGTCCTGGGTTTGAATCCCGCCCAAACTTCTTAATTTGTTTTCTTCTTTAAGGCAAAGGAATTATTTTATGAAGTGAAAACATTTGAGACATACGGTGACCTTTAATTCGCATTACAATCTCATGTTTCTTTAGTCACTTTCGTTCCACGCGTGACGTCACGTTTTACGTGAGCATTGTTGTTTGTTTGAAATCCCTGCGCGAGGGCATGTTTCTGTGACGTCATGACCCTATCGACCAATCAGGATTTTCCAGTCAAGCCACCGACATCGGCTTTTCTGTGACATGAGCTCCTTAACGCTGTCGTGTTAAAATCACCAATTAGCAAGGGTGATGCTCATTTCCAAATTAAATTGACCGCATCTCGTCAAGAACCAACCTCAACAGGCAGGCTATGCCAGCTTATCCTGTATAAGAAAATGTTCACTTGGGAAAGCGCTATTTTGGGCCAGATTCGATCTGAGTGCGAAGGTGCGTATAGATTAGAATGAACAGTTTTGATTACTCGTTTCTGCATGATTAGTTGCATGCATCGCGGTGCTGTGTGTAAACAATGTTTGGTTAGAAAAACAAGCACTGTGATTGCCGCTCGGTGTTTCTATAACAAAATAGACTGAAAAGGATTGTCCTTAAACTTCCGTGACATTTTGAATATTCAATTGCTTTTAGCTCAGTTGTGTCCTTATATATATATAAATATATATATATATATATATATATATATATATATACATATATATATATATATATATATATATATATATATATATATATATATATATATATATATATATATATATATATATATATATATATATATATTGTGAAATGTATTTCGTAAACCATATTTCATGATATATATGGCCATGAGGTGCCAATTTTATGATTTTATGTGCTGTAATTAATTCCGTAGTTCAAGGACACAATCACCTTTTGACTTTTAATACTGCGACACAAAGTTGTACGAATCACGGGTATTTTAGGCGACCTACCACATTTCGCGACATTTTATACCACGTAAAAAGATCAGCTTGAACTTTAGAAGTTTACTTAAACACAAGGAAAGGACAGTATAATTCTAAGTTTCAAGCTCATCTATTCACAGGTATGTACCAACAAGCTGAACTCTTTACTGTTGTACTTAAACATTTGGATTCAGGTAAAATATATGTTACTGGTAAACAAAGGAATGCTGAGTCGTATGAACACGACGTTATGTACGTTAATGTAGATTTTCTTCTACTGTTGCGTCGAAATTAAACAATTGAATTTAATATTTTGGTACCTGAAAACAAAAAATTAATAGCACGGACGATAGAAGAAACTATATAGTTAATCGTTTCACAGCGTAAATAGTGTCTATTGCCAGAACAACTTCGAAAAATATGTTCTCAATTTAGCGGTTCAAACCGGTTCGAACCGGTTCTAACCGGTTTGAACCGTTATTTTTTGCTCCCCGTAACTGAACCGGAACCGAACCGAAAGCCGTGAACCCGAACCGAACCGATAAAAATTTCGGTTCGACACTCTGGTTAGAACTCCGTTGTCGTGATTGCAACAGCGGCTCATTTGACGGCCGAGCCGGTCTTCAGTCTTTATAGCCTGAGATTTATACCTCTCTGCTTGGCGCAAATTACTTGAGCAAATATTATAACAGAGAAAATCTTCTCTCGCCAGAGTTAGAAGTGAAATTTTTGACTCGCCACGATCTACGATTTGAGGCTAGCTATGTTGACCGAAGTTCTTTATTTAGTCGTGGGTGAGGTTATGGTGTTGCACCTGAAAATGCGAAAAACATGAATCTTCAAATATGTAATATTAAAGTTTATCCTTGCGGCATCTGCTGTTCACGAACCCACCAACGACGTCGCGATGAAGACAGCATTACTGAGTCGAAGATTACGATTCAAGCTAAAACGTGGCGAATTCAACTGGTAATTCAAAGGACACAAAACAAACAGCAAACGTATCTTCGTAACTTATTACATTCATTATTGCAAACAATCAACCCAAAAGAACAAAAAATAGGGTTTGAGAAATTTGAGTTGCACATTTTAACCTTTTAGGTGTTGAGCAAGGTTGAAGCAGGTTAAAATTAATTTAAATAAAGGTACGAAACTGAGAAAATAATAATTGAGTGGCTTATTTAAATGGCTACACACTAAAAACGTTTTTCGCAAAAATCTCCAAAGTATTCTTTTTGACAATCATTTTATAATCCAGGCAAAATCGCTCCGAAATAACAAATTTGCACCATTGAAAAAAAATCCTAACAGGGCCAACAATATTTTCTTTCTCCTTCAACACTGATTATGAATTGTACCTGTGTGAAAACCTATAAGCAGTCTGAGTAAAGCGATGGAAGTAACGTGGCAGAAGGCGCCAATGGCATGTGAAGATTCCGGAAGGTGTTTGTGTGTAAGAAGATTTTTAAACGGTTCTGTCAGTAAAGTTTAGTGTTGATCTCCTTCGTTCGTCGTTTGCAGTTTTTGGAAGAAGTTATAACAAAACGGCTAAAGTTTCAAAAAGCTGAATTTAGTTTTTGACATATTCCACTGAGTGTCACTTCAAGTTCTATTATGGAAAACTGTTTAGCTAGTTTATTTCGTTAATTGCAGTTTTTTTCATTGCTGAAGATAAGAAATCACACGTATGCCTTTTTTGTCTATTGACGCCCCCTCTCTTTCCCTCTCTTTCCTTTCCTCCCTCCCCTCCGATCGAACCTAGAACGCGCGATAAAAAACAATCAATTACATCTGCTCAAAGATCTTGACATACCCACACGCGTAAGCCAACACGCCCGCAAGTGGACACCTCGACCGACCTCACGTGGGCGAAACAGCCCCGGGCCCTTAGCCTGGAACTAAGTAGTACGATTGTCGTCCACTGGGACGCCTTCAGCAACCGATTGAAGCAAACACTCATCACTACACCAAGAGGCGACCCGGAAGTCTCCGGAATGGATCACCTCGTAAAGGGGATGCACGAAGCCAAATGAATGGCCACTTAGCAATTCCAAGTTGCGGAAGACACCCCGCCGCCTAACCTCTGCCTGGCAAACCTCTGGCTACGTCTTGAAGCTCTGTGCGAAATAAGAGAGAGGGGACGTACGTCCCATTTGCGAACTCTTCTCAGTGAAATAACGAATCAAGCCCGCGATTACGCAACCACACTTTCTGCAGACAGATGGTCTGACCTCTTCACCCTTTTCAACTGGAACATGAACGAACCGTGCATATGGCAGGTCATTCGCAACTGGCAAGGTAAGGTAAAGAGACGCAAAGCATCACAGACTTGCGCATTCAAATTTCAAAAGAACAGTTTACCCTGCAGGCCGGTGACGTGTTGTTTCCTACATTTGCGGCTCTGCTGGATCCCACCATATACTCCCGAGACTGCCCGACAGTAACTTTGATGACCACTTATGTTTAAAAAAAATATCCGCCAGCTGTACACAACATGGGCACAGATAAACCGTTCCAAATGTCCGAACACCATACAGCCTTGGCGAACGCGAACGCTCGCAGCGCACCTGGTCCGGATCTGGTCACCGTATTGGAACTCTAGAAACTTTCTAAAATTCACCTTCAGTTCCCTTTCCACGGAATCAACGATGTTTGAATGGCCACAAATTTTGCGAACTCCTGGCGCTAATCTGGTGATACCGATTCCTGTGCCGGGCAAGCCGCCGAACCAGCTTTTCAACCTCTGGCCGATTTTTTTCACCAGCAACATGTGCACTCTCAAAGAGCGTATGGCCCTCAACCGACTCACATGGCACATCGAAAAGAACGCCCGTTCAACCTACACTAAATTGGATTCGGACAAGGAATGAGCACGCGGAACGTCCTCCTCATGCTCCGCCACAAAGTCCTCGACATACGCTCAAAGGTGCAGAAGGGAACAGTCCTGGCGGTGCACGTTAGTAAAGCCTTTGACACCGTCCCCCACGAGGCGATCATCCAGAGCGTGGAACTTATCGGAGTGAGCGGCAGCAGGCTCATCTTCATCGAGGTGTTGAGGAACGAGAGGACGATAAAGTGGGAGACCACATCGGATTTGACGCCCTAACAGGACTAGGGTACCACAAGGCGGGGTTCTTTCGCCAGCCCTCTTCAGTCTTTTTATGGCGAAATTTCCCCCTCTCTTCAATGCAATTTTATCACTGCATTTCGCCATATACGCCGACATCTCCATCATCTGGGCAACGAAGGGATCGGCGGGTAGAAGGAGCAGGAGCTTCAGCTCGGCCTCGACGTCATTCATGGATTCCTCAGAACTGTGGTCATAGAGCGATTTAATCGGCGTCCTGCTTGCTCCATTCCAAGAGTCTCGAGCTAGACTCAACATGCATCCAATATTCCCTGGGTGCTTGCACACGCGTGCAAAGACGGTAATGAGTGTGCACTTAGCGAGGCGTGATCAACTGTTCGGCTAATGGAAAACCCTGCCCAGCTGGCCTTAGGACCGCCAGGGAAATCGCCAAACGGCGAAGACGAAGGACTCTCTGGTACCTTCGCGGAGAACGGGAAAAACGCCCGGGCGCGCGGAAACGCCCCTTTCTTCAGATACCGGAGGAGCTACCGAAGGACACTCAGGCCTTCGTCTGCCGCCTCGCGACAAACACTGCCCTATCACCGGCGCCGCGCCATTACTTTTTTGAAGACGACCCTGACGAAGGCACATGTCGCCGCGCCCCTACACTCACGTGTACCACTCATCTAGCCTGCCAGTGCGATCGCCACGAGCGCCTTCGCAGAAGAAAAACAATTAGAACGCTCCAATGAGATCCGTCCGTCGATTTACATAGAATGGACGCTCCCGTTTACACGGGACAAGGTGACGATATCCCTGCTGTGGATCAAACTTGTCGATTTCTTCCACGGCGAGGAGGACCGGTGCAAGCTGCTTCACTTAAGCTGGAGATGGCTGGACCGAAATCAACCACCGGGATGGCCACACTTGAACTATAGGCTTGCACATGTGCAGATCGCAAGGGGGTACGCACAAAAGGTCATATTAAATAGTTTTAAAAACAACCTCCCCCTCTCCCCCCTCCGAAATGTTTAATGGAAATCAAATGGAATCATTCTATCAATCGTACGACAATCACATACTGGCTTACCTTAGGCTGAGTTCCTGCGACTCCCTTAGTGTTCTGTTGAGAACGAAGGATTTCTTAATTTCTCTTCAGGTGCCCTCTGACGCGGCATTGTTTCAGGCTATCACTATTGGCGACATGAGCGATCGAAAGCGTCGCTGTGATCGGTCTTCCACGATAGGCCGAATGCTGACTACGACGTTAGCAAAGGATTTCCCATCGACGGAAAAAAGAGGAATGGAAGACCTTCAATTTCGCCGGTGCTGGCAGTGTTGGTTTGAGAGTGCTATGATTTCAAGCTTCCACCATGCTCTTTACAAACACCTTCAAATTTGTTATTCACAAGGTAATGACGTCACGAAAGGTAACCATAGGAGGGCGCCACCAAAACATCTCACCGTCAATAGCTATTGTATCTAGCGGATGATTAAAGTTGTGAAAATTACCGGTAGCGCGTCGGGTCCAGAAGGTTCATCGGAAACGAGGAGCATCACGTGCGCTGGTGCTGCCGCGGGTGCAAGGTTTTTCTCCGGCACCCTCTCTGGCTGAAGCGCCTGCTCTCTCGCAGGCTCCGTCGAGGTCCCTAACACCGGTGCCGCCTGGGGCACCCGCTCTATGACGGGCACTTGGGAGACCTCCGGAGCCTAGAAATACAACAAAAGCGGCATGAACCTACTTTCACAGAAGCTTAGTCGACTGACGTTTCTGGAAATATGTGGCGCCCACACCTTTTGCATGACGCATTGTGGCGTTCCGATATACGGCACGTGATGTTATCGACGAATCAAAGACAAGGTTGACATTAGCTTTTTTTTCTTTCTTTTTTTTTGGTTTCAGAGCACAAAGGAATTTGAAGAAGAGTTAAACAGAGCACGTCATGAAATCATTTTGCGTTGTATTATTCTTTGTGCGTTCCATGTTCCCAGTTATAAGAACGACTGAATCGTGCCGGTTCCAGTATGTACGAAGGGTCGGAGTCGGCACGAACGTTCATGGCGAAAGAATTCAAAACTGCCGCGACGTCTTTTAAAATTGTTCTAAAGATCTGCATGATTTTTTAAAAGTTATATTCAGCATTGAGCACACATAGCGAAGAGATGTGTTCTTGCGAAGTTTCTTTTGCGGGGGCGGTAAAAAGTACACGATCATTTCTACACAAAATTAAAATTTCGAACTGTCACATCCTGCATCGCGTGTAATTTTGCGTATAAAAGTAGAAAGGTATCTCGGCTGGGGGCTATTTTCAGAATGTTTTGAGACTTACCCTAAGGGGAGAGTAACATCTCTTCGATTTGTTCACTTTATTGTTTGCCAGACGATTTAGTGTGGTGGCACAAGACATCCAAATCAAGCTTCTGCCACAGAGTCACGTACCTTTATGTTAATAAAGTAAAACAACGCAACTGGAGTAGTGTGTTGAACGAAGTCACGTGGCTATCGCTCCCTACCCAGTTTTTTTTTCGTTCCTTCTCCTGTTGGGCGCGTGGAGCAGATGATGAAAACGAAGACGTTGCTTGAAACGTTTGTCGTGCCTTACTTCGTAGTTATACCCCTTCCCCCGCTCTTCTTTGCTTGAAGATGTGTTGGCCGGTACAACGAACCACAGTTCCGAAGTAGCGCTCCCACGTCCGTCGCAACGTTGGTCCGTCGTCCACCGCCATTGCGTCGTCCAGCCCGCGGTACGTCGTCATATTCAGAATGACATGTGCACCTACTTCCTGTGATGTGTGCAACCATATTTTATCAACTTATCTGCAGCTTCTTGGAAGCCACAAAAAATGGGGTTCATATTCTTTTCTTTTTGTACTACTGCATGCATGTATGCCTAGATAACCCATGACTTTGAACGTGAAGTTACCGTGTAAAAAGAAGTGAACGCGCCTGAATCTGGTGAATTCTGGACCGGCAATTTTCAAGCAAAAAGAATACGAATTTTGAGCCGACAATTGTGTTCATGTAGTTGGGCTCTCATAGGTCATGTTCAAATAAAAACATCGGCATGCATATGTCCCCTGTCAGTGTCCCTTTAAAAGACCGGTTGAAGTTAAAGGGACGGCATGATACCTTATACGACATCACTGCAAGATAAAAGAAGGTAAGTGCCTCCCCCTCCCCCCCCCCCCCCCCCTTTCCTCCACTCACCAAAGTACGTCAGCACACTTTGCACGACATTTCAAAGAAAAACACTGATTGGGTCACAGCGTTTTTTGATGGGTCTACATGGCATCCCTCTCATTCAGTGCACCAGAACCAGACAGAATGGTTTCACTTATTGAGGAGCAGAAGGTGCGGTTGAGCATATCGATCTTTTGAAGTCCCTGCCAAGCGCGCGTGCTCGTGGGTGCAAGAATTGTTGAAAACACGATACTCGGATTTTTAGACTTGACTTCGCTTGTGCATAAATTTAAACAAAGTATAGTCAATCCCGAGTGAGAATAGACACTACACTAAAAAAAAAAAAAAAAACATACTCAGAGAAATTATTTCAGTAAAAAATCTGTACTTCGTACATCATATTACGTTTTACTAAAGGAAACGACTTTTTTTTCTTTTTTTTGGGGGGTGGGGGGGGAGGGGGGGAAGGCGGAGGGTAATGTGTTTATAAAGCATCCGTGTCGTTCACAATGACCGGAACGTGCATCTTTAATTTTTCTACGAGAATTTAATCAGAATAATCGCTTTTATTTTCAAAACAGCAAGAAAAATTGTGTTAGAGGGGGACCGTGAGAAAAAGATGTTTAAAAAACCTGACTGGTCCCAAGCCCTTATGGAGTCACCAATCGCGACATAATGCGCGAAGAAAAAACAAAAAAAAAATGTTCTACAAGCCACTGTCACAGTGTGTCCGAACAAAAACACAAAAATAAAACTCAAACAAGCACTTGGGCAGGAGCGAAGCGGTACATCGTTCAGTCGGGGTCGATCTGGTGAGAGAGTATAATCTCCCGTAAGCTGGCCACCGATGGCCCATAAAGTTTAACGTTCTTTGCATTGAGCTGGCTATGAATGCTGAAAAAGCGGGATTGGCCTATTTCGAAAAGCCTCCGGGCCAGTTCCAACAAAACCGCTCCGCTATCCCACCCTAACATGGTTGAAACGTCAGGAGGCGTTAGTCTCGCTCATATAGACTTTGTATAGAACTCTTCAATGCCACTGAATCCGCAATCGGTGAAAATTAAAAATGACTGTTTGTGACGTCGCGGAGTTTTAAGGGGGAAACATTTTTTTTATTTGTTTCGCAGTTTTTTTTTTTTTTACCCCAGTGGGCAGAGATAAAGGTGTGGAACTTGACAGAGTCTCTGCTCCCTAACAGTTCAACAGTCAACAGTGCAAAGAATTCGTTCAGGAAAACAATGTGTACTCAGTAAAAACTAAAGACACAAAAGAAGGCATAATGAAACGGCTAGTTCAGCATTCAACAGTGTGAATGATACATTCAGTAAAATGAAAATCGAAATAAAAGGGCACAATAGAACTAGCAAAATCACATGTTACGCAAGAATCATGATTCGTAGCGTATAGGTGGTATTCACTGAACGCCATATTTGAGGGCGGTATGCCTACTCACCCGCTGACAAACTATGATCGAAGTAATCCAGGAATGTAAGGATTAAAAAAAATCAAGCGTTAAAACGATCGCTCTTATTATATTGTTGATGCTTGGAACTTAGAAACAGCCGCTACCGGACGCCTAAATTGATTAAAAAACATTTAGAGCGCATGCTCAGAACGAACTCACATTAACAGGCTCCTAAGACCGGCTATCTTGATGGTGCGGAATGCACGTGGCAAAAGAACTGTAGAAGCTCGCCGTCAGCACGCGCTCAGCATTCGCGCACAAAGCTATGGCCACCAGTAAATACTTCCTATGACAAATGTGACGTCGTATGAAAAAGATGCTTCATATCACTATTATGAACATAAAAAAACAGAAAAAGGACACAGCATAAAATAGGACCATTTAGTTTTTCAATGAAGAATGATCGAATATATGTCAAGAGCCACATTTATAGTTAACTATAAATAAAAATAACAACTTAGCATAAATTACACAACTGACACACTGATACAAAATATCAAACTTTGTCTCCCTATTAGTCAGAACAAAGCTGAAATCTCTTAATAAAAAGTGCGCTTATATTTTTCTTTTCGCACCGGAAAACCTCGTGATAAGAAAAATTTGCAGTTGTATTTTAATGTAACAATCAAACCGTCATAAGCAGAATTAAGTTTTATGAGGAACGCAGTTGACAATAAGTCAAGTTTCAGTCTTCCAAGCGCACCATGCCGTGGCTAGGGAAACCACGTCCTGCATTTGAAGTAGGGTGACCAGACGTCCCGTTTTGGCCGGGACAGTCCCGTTTTTGAGGTCCACTTCTGCCGTCCCGTCTTTTTGTCCCCATAAAGAAATATGTCCCGTTTTCGCAGGAGTACATAGTTTCGGAATTGGCACCAAGCGATTTGAAGCAAACCGAAACAATGCCTATTCGTTACAAGTACATTTTATAAAAATAACCTTTTTAGGTATACTTTAAAATGTATCCCCAAAGTTTAAAATTTAGAACTGTTCATGCCTACAAACACAATTTCTCTCGCGAAGACACGTGTGTAGAAATATATATATATATATATATATATATATATATATATATATATATATATATATATATATATATATATATATATTTATTTATTTATTTATATATATATATAGTTACTGGATATAGCACGGATATAGAATCATGTAGAATTCCATTATACCCCCCCCCCCCCCCCCCCCGCTTTTCTGCTGGGATGTCCCGTTTTCTACCTTGAAAAATATGTTCACCCTAAATTGAAGACATTTCTCTTTCCTTGTTCTCCCATCTATCGCAGCTTGCGAAGCTTTCTCGAACTGTCTCGAAATCCTCTGCCTTTTGTCTTCTGTGTAGGTTTTTGTTGTTGTTGTTGTTGTTGCTGGTTTTTGTTTATATATTTGGCCAGCTAATCCCGCAGCGCGGGTGTTTGGCAGCCGGCTAATTCTCCTCGACCGTGACCTTCGTGACACGAATTATTTCTCAAGAGTAAACCAAAATAAGATTAAATATTATTGCACTTCTGCACAAAAAACCACAACAATTGAACATAGCAGTGCTTGCTTTCTTGGAGGACCGTTCATTGCAAAGTGCGGATACCACACTACAGGATCTACCTCTCAATAGGATCAAGCTTTCACTGCCCATCAAATTAAAAACAAAAACGCAGGAGGCGAATCTTTCGAAAAAGTTTTCTTACCTGAACTCTCACGTCACTTGTTGGCTTGGAAAGCGGCTTCTTCATTTTCGGTTCTTGAATGATAAGTGAGCCTCGCAAGGAGTTGCTTGGCTGGTCTGATTGTGGCGATGAATATCACCCGGCTGAATGGAACCCGGGGACGCGTGTAAATGCCTGTGCTCGTGCGCTGGCTCGTGTTATGGCTGGTATCATTGGTCACGAGATTTGGCCGTCACGTGCACTCAGAGCGCATATAGACACTTTCCGAAATTCAGTTTGGCCACTTTGATTACTATCATCATCAGAAAAATGGCATATGTGCTATACTAATGGCGGCCCACTTATGAAGGAAGAAGTTGAAGATGCTTTTAAGCAGATGATTCGAGGCGTATACATGCGAGACTATAGCGCAATGAGAAGCAGGAATTGGATGTAAGTGCTGCGTAAGCATTCATTTCTAACTCGGGCCCAGTCAACCTGTTAGTAGCACACAATCGGCTAGCCCCTTGTTGTATAGAACTTCACCAAGGCGTCTATGTGGATAGGGGGATCGGTGGCCGACATTCCAATTTCGAACACCAGCGCGTGCGGACGTGGAATAATGAGCTCCAGCGGAGCGATTTTTGCGGCCCGGCCGGGCGGCGGTGCTAGGGAAGACGAAGCGTCTACTGACTACCCGACTATTCTGCCACCCCTGCCGACTGGTTCTGCGGTGTTAAACACCGCATGTTTGCATGCTGACGTTCGTGGGCGCCCGTACCGAGTCGAGGACTTCCGGGACACCCTGAAGCGTCTGGAAATGCTCCCCGAAGTCACCGCTTTGGAGGCATACCAGATGAAACACGTCTGGGCTGCGACTTTCAAGCAGTGTTGGACAAAATACTCGATAAAAGTATTCAAGTTAAGCTACTAAATACCTGCTTTATAAAGTATTTAAAATACTACTCAAGTTACTTTCACTGTAAAGTATCTTGAGTACAGTACAAATACTTAGAAATGTAACTCAATTACTTTTGAAGATACTTCCGCATTGCCTAATTTGTATCGACGTCAGTGACAACGACAATTATGCAGCTCCGCAAATCTGGGTTACCAGAATGGTTTACTAGCACGCAAAAAGAAAAAAAAAGAAACATCGTGCGATTATTTTATGCAGTCCAACTATAATGAGCAGAATATTGTCACGAATGACAAATGATGAGGCGTTGAATAACTGAAGAAATTAAACGCCTAATGGGGGCGAACTTGTGCCAAAAACAAAAGACAGAAAGGCTAGCGTCGCAGGCGTCGATGTCGGCAAAACAGCAGGATCGAGCACTGAGACAAAATTGACTCTGGACCAAAAAAAAAAGAAAAATGGAATTGGCTTGCTTTTGTACGAGGGGCGTTCAAAAAGTTCGTATTATTGTCACGAAGGAATAGAGCAGCAGTCAAACTCGAGTAGGAGTTGAGACTTTCTCTACATGTTCGCCCCCAAAAGTTACCCACTTTTTTTAGTTATGCACCACATGCCGGAGGCCATTTTTATAGAACTCCTCGTTCTGAGTGTTCAGAAATTGATTTACTTCAGCAATCACTTGGTCGCCGTCCTTGAAATGCTTTCCTCGTATTGGGTCACGCTGGAAGCGTCTGCGCCATTTAACCAAAATGTCATAAACTTGGGAGTTGTCCCCGAACAACGCTCCCAGATTGGAATGAATATCCTTGGCATTGCTTCCCTTCAAATAAAAAAAACCGGATCGCTGCATGTGCTTGGCACCGACGGGCGGTGCTATTTTTGTTTCGACTCCCTAGCGGCGTTCCGGGCTATTATAGCATGCGATGTTTATACTGTGCGGAAACTGGAGGGACGCGCGCTCATGTTGGTGCCTGTTTCGTTCTGTATTTTTTTTTAATTTTTTGTGCCGATAATACGGACTTTATGAACGCCCCTCGTATGTTTATATAGCCTCGATGTTTGTACGCCTCAACGGGTGACCGGTCGCTTAGCTGTAGATGAGAAATTTAGCCAGCGCAGTACAACCGCTAACCTGGGGGCTTTAACGTGCATCCCGCAGTTGTGATTACACGAACGCATGCCTGTACGAAACTCATCCAGATCAAAACGGGCAGGGGTGGTGGGGATCGAACCAAGGAAGTTCCCAGCGCAAGCTTTTGCTACCGCCACGCGGAGCACCTTCTGTACCCGCGTGGGTTCTACGCGGGTACGAGTTACGAATGTTCTACGCGGGATCGAGTACTCGATCACACGACATGGTTTTCAAACTTACGAGAATGCCAAGTTGTAAGAATAAATAAAAGAGGAGTCCGCTCCCTGGGATTCCAACCCCGAGACTTTGCGCGAGAGCCAAGCGCGGTAACCATTCGGCCTCGCGTTCGCTCGGCGACGCGCGTGGCAGTATCACTGATACATGTTACAAAACATTTCTGGGACTAAAATAAAGAGGTCGCTTTAGCTATAGTGACATTGCTGAATATCACGTCCTGCGGAGCACCTTAGACGCATCGTTTAACTACAATCCATTTTCCCTATATGGGGAGTTCACCATAAACGAACTTGGGATATGGATATGAGTGAATGGATAACAAAAAGAACCCCCATAGTAGCTGTGGCAGTGATCGCACCTTCTTCAAGTAGGTTCCGTTCAGAAAGGCACTCAGAGTTGGGGGGAGCTTTGTTGGGATTTTGAGAGGTCATCCAACCTTTAGTTCGTTTCCTGTCCTGTCCTCCGCTTGTCAATGTTCGTTTACAAACTGTGTTCGCGAGAGCAATAAGTGACGAACTGACGACAAAAAGAAATATACAACAAGCAAAGCAAAAATGTCTTTTTATTTTTTCCACTTCTCATCTTTTTTTTTTTTTTTTTTTTTTTTTTTTTGACACTCAAGTCTGCATTGTTGTCGTAGGTCGTTTTCCGGTCTGCGCTGCGCCTTAGTGTGGTAATCCCAATTTCCATAAAACCACCCCTTCTGTTGGAGGATTTTTCGGGGGAAACTTTAGGAAACAAAAAGCGCATTTGGCAAGGGGAGGGGAAAACCTTCATTGTACGAACGTTTGGCTGAGATATGAGTCACACTCGGAAAAAAGCGATGTTTTTTTCACGAGCTTGACCAAAGTCACCGTAGCTTATGGGAGCTAGCAACAGGATTTGGTTGCTCGAAAGAATGTTCACGTTTGCTCGTGCCACGCCCACGCTACTTCACACCGAAAACCTCGGACACGTTTGCTCGCGCCACGCCCACGACACTTCATACCAAAAAACTCCGAAAATGACGGAATGTCAAAAATTTGCAAGGGCATGCAAGGGCGTTTGTTTATGTCGGAAACCTGAAATTGTCGACACTTAACGTTCGAGGCTTTGCCTCGCGTCGCAAGCAATATCAGGTAAAGAGGCTCCTAATCGACAAGACCAAATTTTGAAATGACGAAGAGACCGGATGCTTGTTAGGCTCTTTCTTGCACTCTTTCGAAGTGTGCCTGTCGCGGGCAAATGGTATGTCTGGGGATGTATGTTGTTTTTACGAAAATCTTTGAACGCACAAGTTCAATCAGCAATAGTCGACAATGTTGGTTGAATCGTCATTTGTGAATGTAGTATTTCTAATGTTGAATATCGTATCATAAATATATACGACCCAAACGACATTAACGAAAGGAAAGTGTTCTTTCAGAGCATTGACCAATATTTAGATTCTCAACGCAAAGTTGTTTTGTTAGGCGATTTTAACTGCGTTTGTGGCACACGGGACCGATCCAAAATTACAAGACAAAGTGACAGTAGTGCAATTATTTTAAACGAGTTGATTACGGAATACAGTTTGCAGGATGTCGCGACGTACCTAAGAACCAACGATTGTTTATGGTACACACATTATCAGTCCTCGAGTCATGCCCGTCTTGATGGAGCTTACTGGTCAACTAAACTTTTAACCGGATACGAAGGCTATAATGTACTGCCGGTATTTTTCTCTGATCATGCACTCGTTTCTTTTATTGTTGGTGGTTTCAAAGAAAAAACTCAGTTTCGTTGGGACCAGTGGAAAAATGAATAATTTTACTAAGACAGTAGATAAATTATTAAGTAAAATGCACCACGTAGGGGCCGAGCGCCTGTGAAAAGTGGGAATGGTTTAAGCGCGAAGTTAAATTTAGTGCAATAGAACGATCTAGCACGCTTGCTTACTAGAAAAGAACGAAGAAACGTTGTTCCTTGATGACCTTCACCGACCATGCAGACTAGAAAATGAAAACCCAGGCACGCTTTCAGAACGGATTAAGACAGTAAAAAGTAAAATTGCGGACTTAAAGGTGGAAAAGTATAATGGAGCCATCGTGCGGGCCCGAGCCGCTAAATAAATTCTAGGGGACCAGCCCACCACACGGGCAGTAAGTGCCGAAGCTAAGCATATAAAGGAAAAAAATAGCCGAAATAGAATACGAAGGCTTACCAAGTAGTCAACCGGAGATTATAGAAAAAGCATTTATTGAATACTATAGTAATCTCTTCCAGCGACAGGAGCACGGCAGCGATGCGCAATTTGAAAAATACCTAGTAGTAATGCCCCGTCTCGAAGAAGAGATAACAGAAAAATTAGAAGAATCGATAAGCGTCGCAGAGATCGAGAAGGCCGATTGAAGAACTGGCAAAAAAAAAGCTCCAGGTCCTGACGCATTAACTGCGGCATTTTACAAAAAAATTTAAACACGATATTGCTGCGCGTCTGTACGACGTAATAACCGAGTCAAATGAGGCAGACAAGTTACCGCCTTCCTTTCTAAATACCCATACTGTCCTTATTCCTAAAGTAGATGATGCACACAAATTAAGAAATGTTAAGAGCTACAGACCCATTGCTTTAAGCAACGTCTACTATAAAGTAATAATGAAAGTTCTCGCCCGAAGACCACAGAATGTTATTCGCGACATAGTAGGGTATCACCAGACCTGTAATATCCGAGGTAGACCTATTTTAACGAACGTACACATTTCGAAAAGTGTATAGAGTTGTGCGATGCTCAACTTGACCAGGTTGCCATCCTCCAGATTGATCTGGAGAAAGCGTTTCACCGAGTGCAACATACCGTCCTATATAATGTTTTAGATCATGTACGAGTGGGAAAAGTCATAAGAAATTTTTACAAATTGCATGTACGGTATGTACAACACAGATTATAATTAATGGGAAAACAACATCGAGAATTTCTGTGGATTCGTCAGTTAAACAGGGTTGCCCGCTATCACCTTTGTTGTTCAGTATTTATTTAGAGCCCTTTTGTCGAACTATATTAAATAATTTGAGTAAATGGGTTTTCGTTACAAAAAAAAAAAAAGAGGTCAAACTCCAGTTTTATGCCGATGATGTCTCTATTCTTTTGTAAAGATAAGGATAGCATCACAGCAGCAGTCTGTGAAGTGAAGGCCTACTGCGAGCTTACGGGTTCAGCTGTCAATTGGCAAAAGTGCAGCGGCTTATGGCATGGAACATGAGCCACAAAGCCCGACGTTTTTGAAAACATTAATTTTACGTCGACACCTCCAAAGTACTTAGGCGTTCCTCTACAACATTATAAGAGACCGAACATATACTGGTCTTCAATAGTGCAGAAAACGCGCGAGGCAGCTGGCAAATGGAAAGGATGGGATATGTTCATTTTTACGCGAGCTACCGTTTGTAATATTTTTCTAATCGCTAAATTTTGGTATTTGCTTCAAGTGCTGGCATGTGCTAGAGTGAATATTCAGAAATTACATCGTGTTTTTGCCATTTTCATCTGAAGATCGGGATGGGAGAGAATGCGTCGCGACAATTTGTTTCGTCGCGTTAGTAAGGGAGGGCTATCGTTATCTCACGCGTTCGTTAGGCTTACTGTATCCTGTTTTGTGTTTCTTGGAGAACAAACCAACCCTTTTCTTCGGACGGTAATTCAAATGACACTGCAGATGAAATCCCTTTCTTTGTTGGTTCTTCATGTAGACCCGAGCGGAGGAAACTCAGCAGTTTTCTTCGAGAAGTGGTCGAAGCATGACGTTTTTTTTTCCTCTGCGTTTTTCTCTTCAATACTTGTCGTCGGTGACACGCAGGCGCTTAACTCGTGGCTTTATTGAAAGTGTTTTTCCTGAACCGTTGTATCGTTCCATGTTTCATGCAGGCCCAGAGCGTAATGTGTTATCTAGAGTTAAAAAGATGACAATCGCCCCTTCTATTAAATTTTTTTTTTTCAGTTACACACCAATACATTCCCTGTCAAACTTGGCTTGAGGGGAAAAAATTTGCGTACCGTGGGGTGTTGATTGCTTTTTGTGCAAAAAAACCTGAAACTATCGAACATGTTTTTCTCGACTGTTGGGACGCTTTCGTTTTCTAGGACGTCCTCCAGCGAACTACCAAAAAAGACTTGCCTTTAACCCCATACGGTATTAGGTTTCTTCCTGTGGAGAAACAAGTTGAAATCCTTGTCGATCTAGTTATGCTCCTGGCCCTGCATGCCATATGGAGAAGTAGAATGGCAGTGAGGCATGCCGACGTTGATGCCCAACCCGCACGCATGTATTTCATAGAATCTATCTGCAGACTAAAATCTGTATACGCCACTTCTGTTTGTGGGCATGATTGGGTGTCAATTCTAGACGTACTTGAGACCTTGAAAGAATTTTAAATTTTACGACCGCGCATAAGTGAATTTAACAGTGTGATCCTTTTGTGTTGTACATGTCCAAACCGGCAATACAAAAAAAAATAATAATAAATAAAAGAAAGGATCGGTGGCCGAGGAGAAAGAAGAATTGACGCCGTTTTGAACGGCAGGAGTTTTCATGCTCTCCACAGAAAGTTCAAAATCGGCCTCTGGCTGAGTTATTCCTTCCACTTCTAAATCTGCTTCTGTCAAAAGTATGAACACCTACCGTATTCTGATGCCCCGTTTACCTTCAGGTAACGTCGTACTTAATTCGCTCTTCCTTCATGCGGACATGTCTGCCCGACCATATCGTGCCCCGGACTTCAGGGATGCCATTTCCCCCCTCGTCAACCCAGATGACATAATTAGTCTCGGGCAATAACAGATGTCCCACGTCTGGATGATAACGCGCGCGAATGCCCTTACAAAGGCCGCATGTAAAGAGCTTACCGTCAAAGGCCGGAAATGCCTTGTGATCAACCCTGAAACCAAGGACGTGAAGCTAAAGCTGCTGTGGTTATCGAGTCACATCGAAGACCGCAGAATAGTTGAAGCACTAGAGCCGTTCGGAAAAGTGATCTCAATCGAACGTGAGAAGTGGAGGGTTCCAGGAATGGAGAATTTGCAGACTATGAACCGAGAAGTGACACTGGCGCTGGCGGAAGGTGTGTCATCTTCCCAAATTTCATACCTGTTGTTGGTCTTCGGATGCCAGTGCTTCGTGCTTGTACCTGGTCGACCCCCGCTCTGTCTACGGTGCAACAGGGTCGGACACATCCGCCGGTACTGTCGGATACCGCGACGCTCTCAGTGCCGACGCTTTGGGCATACCGTAGAAGACCGCGTGCTTACCTATGCAGACAGACTGCGTCAAGGAACGGTCCAAGGCGAAGAACCGTCGACGCAAAACCTCATGGACGTCAGTGAGGTCGTCGAACCTACAGGCGACATTTCATCTCCCGTTAACCATGAAGGAAACCTCACCCCTGCACCGCCACCATGTGAGGCTGAGGCACGACTCCAAGAGCCAGCTACACAAAGAGCGAACACAACAGTCCCTGCGGTGATGGTGTGCTCGCGAGCTTCCACGACGAGGGACGCGTCAGAGGACTTTCCACCTCTTACTCCCAACTCGACGCAAGAGAAGAACCTTGAAGAGACAACGTCTTCCAAAGAAGACGGTCAGGGAGCTGCAACTGGGGCTAGCATGATCCATGAAGACCCACGCAAGGACGAAATGCCAGGTGACAGCTTAGCCCCAAAGTCAAAGCTTTTAGACCAGAATCAGGCAGCCAAACGACACAAACCGTACGAGAAACATAAAGCAGGCTCTGCACCTGTCGGGGAAATTCCCCATGCAGCCCACAATCCCCAAACATAAAGTGTCATACGTAGCGCCCTTCCACTTCGTGTGGTCACCTTAAACGTTCGAGGTTTGAAATCAAGGAGGAAACAACAACTCCTTCAGCTCTTGCGTAACCAAGAGATAGACATCTTCGCAGTACAAGAAACCAAGATTTCAACTGAGCAAAAAACCGAAATTGCATTGGAACCGTTCATGAGTGATTTCGAAATTTGCGTAAGTCATGCGTGCGGTACTTCAGCGGGATGTTTTCTGTTTCTGAAGAAAGAGCTTTCTCGTCAATTTCCTTGATCATTGATGTGGAGGGGCGTTTTCTTTTGTGTAACCTAACGTATGACGATAAGGATTGGAGGTTCACATGTGTTTATGCCCCTAATGCAGTGTCTGCTAGGAATATTTTATTTTCAATTGTATCTCATTATTTGACTACAGATAAAAATATTGTTCTTCTTGGCGACTTCAACTGTGTTTGCAGTAATAGAAATCGTTCGCAACCAACGTCCAGAAATAATTCGAGCGCAACCAAACTAGAATCATTAATAACTGAGCAAAACCTGTTGTGAAAACGGAAAAGCCCCGGACCAGACCCTCCCTATCTAATCCGTCCGGCGACGGTGAACTCATTGAGTAGTGAAGCAATGGTGAGGGTGCAGGCTAGCTGGTGTAAATTGAGCATAGTTGTAACCCGAGACTGGGGATACGGACAATGGACAAAACACAGAACGACAGGGACGAAGTCTCAAACGCAGCTACAAACTTTATTTCACAGGACAAACATATATGTCACTAGCCACCCTCGTCCCCCTCTTTTTCCCTTCCTTTTCCCAAAACTCCACCCCTTCCCTCTTCCTTTTCCCAAGCCCCCGTACATTCCAGTCAAAAACAATTTTGATGGCGCCAACTCCAAGTTGCCGACAGATCCCGTGTCAACAGCCCACACCGCGACATCCCGAGGTCACTCCGGCTCTCCCAAACACAGTCGCAAAGACGCCGACAGAACCCTTGTCCCCCCACACACACCGTGAAACCCCGAGGTCATCCCGGTTCTCTCAAACCAGTCAGCCGCAAAAATTTTTCGGCTTCCGAACTTAAGTGGACGGACGTGTGACTGATGCATTCGGGAGACGTCTTTATTCTAATGGTCTCTCTCACTAATCTTTTCATGTCGTTGTTTTCTTTTTCTACAATCTTTACGTCTCCCCAGGCTGGAGTGCAGTCGGCACATTCATTCAAATGTTTAGCTATTTCCGAATTCGTATCATTGTTTTTTACATTTCTTTTATGTTCCGATAATCTGTCATTCACACATCTTTTGGTTTGACCTACATAAATGACACCACATTTCATTGGTATCTCGTACACTACACCGATCGCGCATACTGTAGACTTCTCTCTGTGCGCCCTTTTACACTGGTTGGGTGTTCTCAAAAATGGGGTCAACCGGTCCAATCTGAAATCCCTCTCAAAAACTACGTCGGCGCCGAACTTCTTTGCGCACGCCTTTAAGTTGTGTGAGATGTCATGGTGGTACGGGATAACCGCCCAACGACCCCGCCGGGGCTCTAGACTTCCTTTATTTCCCGAAACTATCTTTTTTATCTGTCCAATTATGCTATCACCCGAAAACCCAGCATTCCTCAGTCGACACATCTGCTTCTCCACTGCCTTACTAACGTAGTGTGTGCAAGATCGGTTTAAGGCATTGCCTAATAATGATCTAATAATGCCGCATTTAACTGTCCTGGAGTGGCAACTCGAGCGCGGCAGGATAGGTTTCGGCACGAGTTTTCCGTACTCCCAGCATATACCATTTTTCACGTGAATCTGCAAATCCAGAAACTGCAAGCTCCCAGCTTTCTCTCTTTCTAGCGTAAATTCCAATTCTGGTGCGGACTTCCTGACTATTCTTTCCAAATCTCTTCCCAGCTTTTCTTCTGCCGTACACACTAAAATATCATCGACGTAACGTCGGACAAAACCTACGTTCTCTGGCGTTCCTCCTAGAAAACTCAACACACTGGAATCTAGACTGTTTAAATAAATCTCCGACAGAATCGGCGCCACCGCTGACCCGATACATACACCCTCTTTTTGAATATATTTTCGTCCACTGTACTCAACCACTGTTGATTGCAAGTAATAGTCTAAAATACGTAAAAAACTGTCAACCGAAATTCCTGCTCCAGACTGAAATCTTACAAGATTTAGCTCCAGGTGGTCTTTGACCCGTTCCATCAGGAGATTTTTCTCCAAGGAATAGTATAAGTTTTTTATGTCCATTGAAAAAACAAACCGACGCTCATGGTGATGTTCCCCCAAAATTTCGATTAGTTCCGCAGTGTTCCTGAGCGATAACGCGTTCGCCAACGGCACAAAAGAAAACCCCTTCTGGATGAACCCCGATACAACTTTCTGCCACGTTCCATTTTCATTGATTACAGCACGTAATGGCATTTCCGGCTTGTGATCCTTCAGAAAAATTTTGATGCCCAATTCTGAACGCTGTGCGCCTCTGATTCTAGTGACTAATTGGTCGAATTCATACTCCTTAAGTTCTTTGCAAATACCTCCCCTCAGTCGTGTCAAGTTTTTGTCAGATTCATTAAATAGGCCTCTCATGGTGCACTCCGCCTTCTCTCTAAACATTTGAAACGGAAGCACAGCAAAACTTCCCGACTTATCCGTTTGCAACAACCGTAAAGATGTTTCTTTCAACTCTCTCTCAACCACCCGGACCTCCCGAAAGTTTCTCTTTTCAATTGGATAATCGTCTTTCATTAGGTTTTCCATCCCGTCAAGTGCCTGATCAACAAAAGCAGGTCTTTCATCAACATCAATCGCCCTGGAGACCGTCTGGATATTCGAAAAAACATCAAGGCGCGATGGCTTGACATTGACACAAAACTTAGGACCCTTCATCAACAGCGTTTTTTCACGTTCCGATAACACAGCCTCACATGGATTGACAATCCCATGTTCCGCTGCGCTGCCCTGGCCAATGTTGCTCTTCTTGGGGGCGAATCCCGTGTTCGATTTGCGTGCACCTATGCCTTCAAGTACAAGCCTTCTTTTCACGTACCAGAGTCTCTCGAAGTCAATCCGCCTGAGTCCAGTCCAATCTTTGTAGTCCTTCGCCTTTCTGAAGTCCTGTCCCAGGACGTTGCCCCACAACTGGTCACACACAACTCGGATGTTGCCAATTAAGTCGCTTGTGCAGTTCCTGTAAGCCTTGAGCAGCCTTTTCTTGTATCTCCACGGGATGCCGGTCGAAGAACTTAAGGAGTATGAATTCGACCAATTAGTCACTAGAATCAGAGGCACACAGCGTTCAGAATTGGGCATCAAATTTTTTCTGAAGGATCACAAGCCGGAAATGCCATTACGTGCTGTAATCAATGAAAATGGAACGTGGCAGAAAGTTGTATCGGGGTTCATCCAGAAGGGGTTTTCTTTTGTGCCGTTGGCGAACGCGTTATCGCTCAGGAACACTGCGGAACTAATCGAAATTTTGGGGGAACATCACCATGAGCGTCGGTTTGTTTTTTCAATGGACATAAAAAACTTATACTATTCCTTGGAGAAAAATTTCCTGATGGAACGGGTCAAAGACCACCTGGAGCTAAATCTTGTAAGATTTCAGTCTGGAGCAGGAATTTCGGTTGACAGTTTTTTACGTATTTTAAACTATTACTTGCAATCAACAGTGGTTGAGTACAGTGGACGAAAATATATTCAAAAAGAGGGTGTATGTATCGGGTCAGCGGTGGCGCCGATTCTGTCGGAGATTTATTTAAACAGTCTATATTCCAGTGTGTTGAGTTTTCTAGGAGGAACGCCAGAGAACGTAGGTTTTGTCCGACGTTACGTCGATGATATTTTAGTGTGTACGGCAGAAGAAAAGCTGGGAAGAGATTTGGAAAGAATAGTCAGGAAGTCCGCACCAGAATTGGAATTTACGCTAGAAAGAGAGAAAGCTGGGAGCTTGCAGTTTCTGGATTTGCAGATTCACGTGAAAAATGGTATATGCTGGGAGTACGGAAAACTCATGCCGAAACCTATCCTGCCGCGCTCGAGTTGCCACTCCAGGACAGTTAAATGCGGCATTATTAGATCATTATTAGGCAATGCCTTAAACCGATCTTGCACACACTACGTTAGTAAGGCAGTGGAGAAGCAGATGTGTCGACTGAGGAATGCTGGGTTTTCGGGTGATAGCATAATTGGACAGATAAAAAAGATAGTTTCGGGAAATAAAGGAAGTCTAGAGCCCCGGCGGGGTCGTTGGGCGGTTATTCCGTACCACCATGACATCTCACACAACTTAAAGGCGTGCGCAAAGAAGTTCGGCGCCGACGTAGTTTTTGAGAGTGATTTCAGATTGGACCGGTTGACCCCATTTTTGAGAACACCCAACCAGTGTAAAAGGGCGCACAGAGAGAAGTCTACAGTATGCGCGATCGGTGTAGTGTACGAGATACCAATGAAATGTGGTGTCATTTATGTAGGTCAAACCAAAAGATGTGTGAATGACAGATTATCGGAACATAAAAGAAATGTAAAAAACAATGATACGAATTCGGAAATAGCTAAACATTTGAATGAATGTGCCGACTGCACTCCAGCCTGGGGAGACGTAAAGATTGTAGAAAAAGAAAACAACGACATGAAAAGATTAGTGAGAGAGACCATTAGAATAAAGACGTCTCCCGAATGCATCAGTCACACGTCCGTCCACTTAAGTTCGGAAGACGAAATATTTTTGCGGCTGACTGGTTTGAGAGAACCGGGATGACCTCGGGGTTTCACGGTGTGTGTGGGGGGACAAGGGTTCTGTCGGCGTCTTTGCGACTGTGTTTGGGAGAGCCGGAGTGACCTCGGGATGTCGCGGTGTGGGCTGTTGACACGGGATCTGTCGGCAACTTGGAGTTGGCGCCATCAAAATTGTTTTTGACTGGAATGTACGGGGGCTTGGGAAAAGGAAGAGGGAAGGGGTGGAGTTTTGGGAAAAGGAAGGGAAAAAGAGGGGGACGAGGGTGGCGAGTGACATATATGTTTGTCCTGTGAAATAAAGTTTGTAGCTGCGTTTGAGACTTCGTCCCTGTCGTTCTGTGTTTTGTCCCTTGTCCGTATCCCCAGTCTCGGGTTACAACTATGCTCATTGAGTAGCATCGCCACATGGCTCCGGTCGGCTTGCCCGGAAACGAGGCGAGAGGCGACAAGGGGGTGCCGTCGGACCACCATGTTGGCGTCGCCCCACCTAGGCGCGGAGCTAAGCCGGACCCTTCTTTCTGGCTGCGTTGACGCTGGTCCGAAACGGGGTCAGCCGACTCAAGAACCGGGAGGATTACCGGGCCAGGATTCCGGGTAACGACGCGCCAGCTGCGGGACCTCCGTGAGGGTGGGATTATCCCCGGACGCCACCTGCGGATGATCCGGCCAAGCCCTTTCCCGTGCCTCAACGCCGTCTGATGGAGGGGTCAGCACTACCACGGCCAACGTCGTCACCCGGGCAAACACTGGACCCCTTGCTGTCGCCTCCTCGGCGCAGCTTTCGAGGGCAAGGGTGCCTCGGCGCCGGAGTGTAAAGTCCGGCCACAGCTGCAGTGTGTGCATGTGGGTGTGTGCGTGCTCAGGGGATGAGTGGAGGCGGGGCCTGAACATGATTTGTTGGCAGCTCGGCCACCATTGGCTGCCAGCCGCGAGAGTACCGAAGAGCGTCCCTATAAAAGGGGCAAACAAAATTTCGCATCTGTGCTCTCGGACGTTGTAAATACTTTGTACATATGTATTAAACAAAGTTTCGTTGCGAGAGACCCTCCCGTCACGTCATGTTCCTGGACGGGAGTCTGCCCGCTGCTTCTTTCCTGGCCTGGCCCTGCGTGACGCTACCCGGAGAACCCCCTCGGTCCCAACAAACCTAATAGACATTGGTGATGTCAAATCTGGAGATCTACATTACACACAATTTCAAAACTCATCACATGCTCGCCTTGACAGGATTTTTGAGCGGTGAATTGTTCCCTCAAATCAGTCACTATAAAGTGAAACCAATATTCTTCTCTGACCACTGCCTGGTATCGATTTGCATCGGTGAAAAAAAGCGGTCATCCTTTTGCCCCGAATGGGGCTTGTGGAAATTTAATGTAACTCTCCTTTCCGAAAAGTGGTTCACTGAACGCATTCCTTGTCTGTTGTCAGATGCTTTGCGCCTCCGTACACTTACCGTTTTTGCGAAGTGGGATATGTTTAAACAGAACGTCAAGAATTGGGCCATTGAATATTCGAGTATCATGGCGTTTGAGCGGAAGAATGACCGAAGAAAATTATTCAACAACTTGGCAACCTTTTACGAACTTGAATCGTTTAGCCCTGGGACATACACAGAGGAAATTAACATAACCAAAGCACAGTTACAACGATTTGATGCAGACAACTATAAAGGAGCAGTTGTTCGCTCACGAACGGAACGGTTTACGCTCAATGAACCCCTAACACGTCGATCGCTAAATGATGAGAGAAGATACGCCCTGTCAAAACAAATTGTAGCAATCGATAACGAAGGCACCGCTGTGTACGATACACCTGAGATTCTTAAAGTCTTCCAAGACCACTTCACGAACCTTTTTGGCAAAGTGATACCAGACGGGGATATAAAAGGTGTGAGCGAATTACTGTCCAACTTACCAGTCCTTTCAGAAGAAGAAAAAGCTTTGATAGATGGAGCGTTAACCGTTGAAGAAGTCCGATATGCCATAAACTCACTTCCCATAAATAAGACATCAAGTCCCGGCGGACTTAGCGCAGAATTCTATAAGAAATTTACTGACCTATTAGCTCCTGTGCTGCTTGATGTCTTCCACGTAGAATACCAAAAAAAAAAATACTTCCACCCACTTTTTATCAAGGTCATACGGTCTTAATACCTAAAAGTACAGATGAAGAAGTGCTGAAAAAGACTGGAAACTACAGACCAATATCCTTGTGTAATGTAGACTACAAGATTTTTGCAAAAATACTCACAGAAAGACTTCACATGGTAACTCATTCTCTAATTGGAGAACACCAGACGTGCGGAATCCGAGAAAGAACAATTCAAACCAACGTACATGTCGCTAGATCCGTTCTGGAGTGTGCGAACGATATTCTTTTTCATGTCAATATTGGAGACACTGTCCTTTCAGGGCGTTCAGTTATGTTACAGAAATTGCTCTACCACAATCATTGTTAATAATACTCTTTCAGCCCCAATTGCTGTGAAATCTTCAGTGAGGCAAGGATGTCCTCTATCTCCTCTTCTGTTTGCTTTATATCTCGAACCATTTTGCCTTAGTATAATTAAAAACCTTAATGTTCAAGGATACGTCATCAATTCCACTGAGGTGAAGTTGTTGACTTATGCCGATGACGTCGCATTTTTTTGCTCTGACAAGGAAAGTGTAGAAGCACTCCGGGTAACGCATAATTTTTGTGCGTTGACAGGCGCATCTGTTAATAACGACAAGTCGAATGGATTTTGGTTGAGCATGGGGGAAACAACGCCATCCAAATGTGCAGGAATCCAATGGAATGAACCAGAAATCAAATATCTTGCGTACCACTCGATCAAACTAGGAATAGTGGGCCGTACTCGATGTCAGTTGCAACAACTATCAAACGGAAAATCAACGCCTCGCGAGTACGAGATCTTTCCGTCTTCTCCAAGGCCGCAGTCTGCAATATTTTTCTCGCATCAAAACTTACGTACGTCCTGCAAGTACTACACTGCGCCCGCCCACGAATCCACACATTGGAAAGTTGTAGTAGATCGTTTTTCTCCTCCGCTACGTTATCCCCGAAGAAAACGCCGCAGCTGCGCATGCGCGCCGCCAGCCTTCTCTGTATAGTTCAAGGTCTTGTGGCGGATTATGGAGCGCTATCCGGGTGCTTAGCGGGCTGCGGGAACGGTCTACTACAATTCCCTATTCTATCGTTTGTTTGCCACCGTCATTTGTAGTTCCGCTTGGGAACGGATGTGGCGGGATAACCTCTGGAGTCTGGAGGATTGGGTCTTGCTCATTTGTTTGTACGCGAACTGGTCTCTAGGCTGTTTTCCTTTAGGAGTATGACACACCCGTTTCTACTCTCACTTGTCCAAACATCCAGTAACTTTAGTCCAAACAAAGCTGGCATCACATTTGCATTTATCATAGTTACAACTACGAACGTAGATCAGCACAGGCTTATGGGTTTTCGGAAAGAGGTTGTCGACGCATTATTCTTTCTGAAAGCTCGGTTTTCGTTGGAATATTTATTTAGTGTTTCAAGAAAATGTTTGTCTCATGCGTTGGTTGAAGAATTTTTTCTTCTTCTAATTTATAGGTCAATGTTTAGTGACAATCCAGGACAGGATGTCTTGAAACGCGTTAAAAAGATGCGTGTATCTCCCAGTGCAAAGACATTTTTCTTTAAATTGCATACCTCAACACTACCTGTCAAGTGGTGGCTACAGGAAAAGGGATTTTATGTTCCATGGTTCATAAACTGTCGACTATGTAACGCCTGAGACCATCGAACATTGTTTCATTTACTGCAATGACGCAGTCTTTTTTTGGGATGTTCTTCAACGAACGCTGAAAAAGGATATTGATTTTACGGAACATAGTATACGATTTGTTCCTGTCGAAACACACGACCTTGTGCCATACGATTCATTCATGCTTCTATGCCTGCATAGCCTGTGGAAGTGCCGCATGATAGACAGAAATGCTGAACCACCACGTACGACAATATCTATCTTCATTTAAGAAGTTGCCAAAGTAAGGAGCCTATAGACCCTTTCAGGCAACATTTCTTGGGCGCCGCCATCTTGGCGCCACGTGACCCTGCCGCCATAGCCGCCCTTCAGTTTCTCGCCGTTCCTCCGCGTTGTGTGCTGCACCGGCCACTACCGGAGCTTTGTTTTCGCGTTCTTTTACGTCCCGCGTTGAAATCGTGTGTTTTCTTTAGGTCTTTTTGGTATTTCGGGCTTTCATTTAATCATTTGATATCTATATTTCAACATAGCTCTTGTATTTTCTTATTTATGAAATGGAATCGGAGAGGCGAATGGATCGACGATACAAGATTCTTGCTTCAGAGACGATATAAGTTCATCCCATTCTAACGTTTTTGTCGCTAATAAACGGCAGTCAACACCATTGCGACATATGCATATTTCAACTGACGCAGTGAGGCTATCGCAGTCGTGCTTCTCGCTGCATGTGCGCGCTCGTTTCTGTAAAGCCGACTCGCATGTAAGCTATTTAGCGTGCGACGAGACGAGCGACGGCGACAACGACGAGAGTCAGCGACGAAGATTTCTCACTGTCGCCTGCTGCATCGCTCGGTTTTTTGGGTTTCTAGAAAACGTCGCTCACCGTCTTGGTCGCTTGCTCCCGTCGCTTCCATGCGGTTTGCCTCGTCGCGCGACTGCCTCAGTGACAGCGAAGCGGGTCACCATCGCTTGTCTCGTTGCTCACCGAATCGCTTGCATGCGGTTTATACTTAATATCGAGGCGCCAATGGTTCACTGCTGTGTGCATGGAAATTAAGTGAGTATAAACCGCATGTAAGCGATTTGGCGAGTGACCAGATAAGCGACGGCGACCCGCTTCGCTGTCGCTCAGTCAGTAGCGCGACGAGGCAAACCGCATGGAAGCGACGGAGCAAGCGACCAAGACGGTGAGCGACGTTTCCTAGAAATCCCAAAGCCGAGCAATGCGACGGCGACAGTGAGAAATCTCTGTTGCTTGTCTCGTCGCACGCTAAATCGCTTACATGCGGGTCGGCTTTAGTACGGACACGAGCGCGCACATGACGCGAGAAGCACGACTGTGATAGTCTTACTGCGTCAGTTGCAATTGACATGTGTCGCAATAGTGTTGACTGCCCTTTATTAGCGACCAAAACGTAAGAATGGGATGAACTTACATGGTCATTGAAGCCTCATAATCTTCTATCGTCGACCCATTCGCTGTCCGATTCCATTCCATACATAAGAAAATACAAGAGCTATGTCGAAATATAAATATGAAATGATTAAATGAAAGTCCCTCATTTAGAAACGACCTAAAGAAATTACAAGATTTTAACGCGGAACATAAAAAGAACACGAAAACGAGGCTCCGGTAGTGGCCTGTGTAGCACACTACGCGGAGCAACAGCGAGAAACTGAAGGTCGGCTATGGCGGCCCGGAAAGCGCGCGAAGGGCGCGCCGACTGGTGGCAGCTCGTGTAACTGACTCGCTGAAAGCGTCTATACGAGGCAGGCCCATCGGTACCAGAATGGTTCAGTCTCTTTGACCACAGCCTCCTCTTTGACGCATGCCTAGGTCGACCACACTTTTAAACATACGTTAACATGTCAGTTCATCGTTTTCGAGTGAGTGCTATGATAAATTTCCGACCGTGTTAATACTCTAATTTGAAGCGCGAAGTTTGTTTTGTACTTCTTGTCCGTCTGTGTAGGTTTGTACTTCGCGACTCGCATACCGTACATAATACGTACAAGTAAGTAGCTTGAATGTGTCGTGCAACAAGGAGTGAGAGCTGGGCATTGCGAGCCAATCGAGTCGACATGAAGTATTAATGTGAAGTGATTGTGTATTGATTTGTTTTGATTGTGTTTTTTCATGCATTAAAGATATAAAAAAAAGGGATCGGTGGCCGAGTGGGCTAAAGCGCACACGCAGCTCGATGCCCGTGGAGCGAAAGCTCGCGCTGCAGAGCCCAGGGATCCTGGGTTCGAGCCCCACCCCTGCCCGTTTCGATCTGAATGAGCATCGTACCGGCGTGAGGTCGTGTATGACTACTGCGTGAGCACGTTAAAGACCCAGGTTAAAGACTG
This sequence comes from Ixodes scapularis, assembly GCF_016920785.2. Lineage (NCBI taxonomy): Eukaryota > Metazoa > Arthropoda > Arachnida > Ixodida > Ixodidae > Ixodes > Ixodes scapularis. The sequence goes on from NW_024609835.1 coordinate 115,650,003, forward strand.
CAAATGCGAAATTGCTCATCTACAGTGTAAACCAGTGTCGCCCCTACTGGCAGACCAACCTTACGCTGTATAAATCACTAAAAGGTCCAATTTGACTTTTTTGTCTCTGTGAATTGGCGCTTCATCTGACTGGTTGCATCTTTTCCGCCGTCGACGCTGACAAAGATTGAGAAATAGCTGTATACAGTGAAGCGCACATTCTCGTTTTCCGGACTTGTGAAAGCGACGGTTCTCATTAAAATACTGCAGACTACAGGTTCATTGCCGCCATTAGTACGGTAAACGTTAAACTGCCATTTGAGCCCCCAAATGGCGCTGAATTCCGGAGAGAGTCTATTGACCCCGTAAGTGACTAATCACAACATGGCGTCTGGGATTAAACAAACCGTTGCTAGGGACGTTGCTGTGGGCCAACGTCTGGAGACTCCACATGAGGCTAGATGTGGAGGTGTGTGGCAAATCTGTGCAGACGAGCACTCTGATGATATGTTGTCATGTGCCTCTCTGCAATGTGCCAATTGACTCGCCGACATCACAATTTCAAAAACACAAAAACGGCATCACAATTTTGCCGTTTGCAAAATTGTGATGAAACAAATTACAGTAGCTACTACTCTAATTACCCCAGGCTTTCATACTTTGGGCATTTTTTCGGCAAGAATGTCATGTCCGCCATTACTGTGAACTCGGCTCGGCGCCTATTGGACTCGAACGCTGCTTTAGCATTCGACGTGAACTGGAGCCCAGTCGTGTGCTTTACGCCGAAAAAACAAATGGTGCAGTTGTGTTGCTTGTTGGGGTTCTGCAAAAGGGTCTATCGTGTCATACGTATAGGAAGTGTCCTGCTATATAACTATTCATCAACACATACTATTAAAGTATATGCTCAGGTGTGTTTGTTTTTGCAATTAACAAGTTACAGCAGTGTGCTTTAATGATATTATCATGTGTGTAGTTTTAAATATCCTCTCTGCAATGCCTACGAAGGCCCCTGAAGGCAATAAATTACATAGTAATTAACATTTTCACATCACTGCAGTTGGTTTTCGGATGCACCATGTTTTCAGGAGAGGTGGAACGAGTGCAACCCCATGCAACAAGTCTGCCGGTCTGGTATGTCCCATTAATTAATATTGAAGGGTCAGAGATGCGAGTGTCCTCAAAACGACCTGCGAGTAGAGTGAACACATTTCTTGGTGTATAAACTCTCAAGGCGTAAAGGCAAGCGGAAATAGGTTTATCTGGTTAGTGTATCAAATATGTTTATTTCCACTTGATTACATAATTATTGATTCTTAGTAAATGGTTCCATAACGAGTTCTTTCTGCGACAGTCTTCAGTCAGGCGTTCAGTCGTAGTACCTGTGGACCTTGTTGTCGGATGACGCTCCTGGCACATCGGTGTTCAGTTTGGTCGAGCGGCAACTTCGACGACTGATGTCATCCTGTACTCATACGTCATGTGCAGCCACTGACATCTGATGCACTGAAGCCGCAGGGCTGGCTTCGAATCCGCAAATTTTCCTGGTAGTTTTCTGCATCAATGCAGCAAGCTCGTGCATGTATTGGTTACGTTGCTGTGCCTTTTTCTGTACCGTTGATTGATAGGTGGCAACAATGTTTGTTTGCTATCCAAGCCATTTCACTTCCATTTCGTAATGGCGATTTATTCTGCATCCCGCGACCACTGCACTGCAACTTGTGTAAGTCTCGTGTGGCAAAGTGAAGTCTGGTGATGCTTGCAGTTCACTTTTGGGAGCAACCAACCATTCTATTTCTTCAAGTCACTCAGCGGCATTCTCCCTCAAAGTTGGAAATTGTTTGCTGCGTGGCGTGGACACAGATAATTAGTGTCCGCAAATTATTAGGTATTCTCCTTGGACGACAACCGACATCAGATCAACTGTCTTTGCATTGCTGCTCACCTGCTTTGTCGTGCTTACCTCCCGTCCAGATGAAGCGGATCACGAGCTTCGGGGTAATGTCGGCACCAGCTAGGACTAAGACCGCCGAAGATAATCCTCAATCTGTCGCGGACGCTCGTCGAGACGTGGTCGAGGGTCGTGCGGCACGAGCCCTTGCAGGCCAATTCATTTGTACAAGCACCTCTAGTAGACATGGTCGGCCTCAGGCAGTGGTAGCAGAGTGGTTTTCGGTCGGCCATTCGCAGTACCTCCGTTTTCCTCGGTGTACTTTGTTCAGCGAGAACCTACACTAGTTCTTTCCGATGTCGGGAATGCTTCGGCGTTGGGGTGTCTCGTTGAATTGGCATTGAATACTAATGGGTAGCCGGTGGTGGTCGTTGTGACTTTGTGGCAAAAGTCGCCCTTGGTTCGTCAGATGCCGCTTTGCTCGAAAAAGTCTCCTGTTGAAGGGCCTGTCGAACTTCTTCCGAAACAATCTCGGCAATCAAAATGAAAGCTGGGCAACAGATGGCAGGAACTAGCTTCCTTATCTCCTCCCGGACACTGTTGTGGATGATGTCGCGGATGCCTCGGGGCTGGCGTCGAAGTTGCAGCTGGACGACTAGAGTGTGGAGACGCTGGGGAGTTGTTGATATTGACATGCTCGGGCCTGCAGCGTACATTCAATGTTGGAAGCCACGGTGATATAAACCCTTCGACTGCTGTCGTGGGGTTGCGGGCAAGGCTGCCGAAGGTATTGTCCCTTACATAGAGGGACATGAGCTTCTTAGCTTCTTGTCTTCTGTAGCATCAGGGTTGGCGTGGGTGCTCGATCAGGCACAAAACATCCTCCACAAAGGTGGTGACGCTCTTGCTGGGGCCGTGTCCTGAACAAAGTCAGGAATTCGGCTCTCTCTCGTCATTGTTGGCTCATGAATATCACTTCAGCTCGGTCTTGCAAACTTCCCACAACGTCAAGAAGGATTCCTGGTTCTCAAACCAGTGCCTGGCAGTTTCTTCTACGAGTAGTATGGGTTCTGCAGGAGCTGGTTGTCCATCTACCCACTGTGCCGGGTAACACGGTCATATGGTCATATTGTTCAATCCAGCCCCCAACGTCTTATGCTCCTTGCATGAAAGGAAATCACAGTGCGAGGTGCGACAGCCATGCAAACGATGGTGGGAGCGGACGCGGTTTGCTGCTACAGGTTTGTCATTGTTGGCTTAGTCAGCTTCTGGTTTTCTGGCAAATGACTTAATTTCAATGGTTCTTGCTGGCAGCAGCGACTGGCTTGGATTTCAGGTTCTTCGTGGTGTATTTCCGAGGTTCGTCCTAGTGGTACTCGCTCGTCTTGCGGTTTTTCTGCCGGGCTCGGGATAGGACTTGGTTCCCGGCTCGCCGGAAGCTTAAGACGCGGGATAATGTGCCCCCCGTGTCTTGTTATCGGGCAACTCGGCTGAGGAGCCGGCAAGGTGCACACAGAGTGAAGGGCTATAGGTAAAGTGCACAGCACCTCCACCAGAACATACAATGACAGCTGAGCATGGCTTGGAACTTTCCAGAATAATAAATATTGATAGAAAATAGGACTGAAGCAAGCATCCATGACAATATAACAAAACAGACAGAAGAGAGTCTATCATGACCCACTAAAGAAGCTGCATTGCTTTAGTGGCATTCTGTCCTAATAAATCCTCTCCTTCGGGGTTTGGCGACTGCCGAGGACGAGCTGAGCTGAAATGGATGTGGGACCACTTTTCTGGTAATTAGCCGCTGCAGACTGTCGTCGCAAAGCGGCGTGAACGGGTAGACTGGGTAGGTAACACGCGCGATGAAATGTCCATACAGCTTGCAATACGCGTAACGAGTGTTGATGAAACTGGTGTCGACGAAACGTGCGACAGACCAGCAAATCAATACCAACAGCAACACCTGTGCTCCGTGAAAGTACACGTCTACGCGAGAGCAATTTAGTAGGCAGCACAGCATCACCTAAAGCACGGCACAGGAACTACCAGCCTGAAAGCAGCTCTTCGGCGCGCCGCACACCTGTGCTCTGTGAAAGGGTACGTCTACGCCGGAACAATTTGGGAAGCAGCACACTATCATTTAGCACGGTGTGGGAACTACAAGCGTCAAGGCAGCTCTCCGATGCACCGCACAACAAAAGTGAGCCTTCGGTCATTTGAACGAAGCGGCACCACGATTGCACACTACCAAGCACGACTCATGCAATTTCTGTCGCTAAACTGTGTATCCAAATATATTGCAGACGCTTCACTGCAGATCTTGAAGGGAAGCGATGGTCAACGCGAGCACAGAAACGTTGCCTTAGAATTTATCCTAGCGGTGTCCGAATGAATTCGAGGTCCGAGCAACGTAGGGCCGATTGTCTCTTTCGTGGCAACATCCCCGTCGGGCAGCAGCGAAATGCACACCATTCCTCCGTATTTTCAAGTTATACCTACGTCAGACACCACGCTGAACTCTGAAGTCGCTTTCGACCTGCCTTATATGACGGCTTCCGCGTCTGAAATCAACTCGCCGAGACGAACGACAGCCAACAAAGCATCCGTCAAGCTCCGGCCCAGCTGGGGCCAGCCGCTGCATGGGCGCTGCCATCTTTCCTGTGACGTCACGTATTTGGTTTGGTCATGTGTCGAGTGGTCAAATTTGCGTACAATGGCAGCCGCCTTATGGGGGTCACTTTCGAGTGCAGACCGGAACCCCGGTTTACCGCTCTCTGCTGGGCACCTGGACACCAGGGCTGGACACGGTCTTCTTGCGCCCTCTTTTGGCTATTCTCAACAAAACGCAGTAAAATTATAATTTCAGCCAAACTACTGCAGAAATCCTAAGTCCCCGGGATATCTATAGAGGGCACTAATACACTCTTATTTAATACCTACTTGAACCTCAGGATTGTATACTTTGTATTCCTGGGCATAATATTGTCGCATTAAGTCCTATGGGCCACTTTGACAACATTTTAAATTTCTTCTCACTGAAATAAAGAATCGTAAAGTTCCCGAGGAATATAATAGCTGCCAACCCATAGCACACGCCGCAGTTCAAATTTCAGTATTTTAATTAATACTTTTTATTCCTCCAGACTTTCAAATTCGGCCCGCTTTTTGCCCCTGTAAAGTTAGCAGCACTCCACTTTGCACCAAGAAGCTTGCGGCCAAACTACCTTTACATAGGCTTATTGAAAAAAATATTTGTACGATGCGTTTGTGACAGCATATTGACTAAGAATGTGGCGGTTATAATATGACTGTATAATAATTAGATGTTTACAATCAAGATTTGTTCCCTGGATTTCAAATATAAGCAATTGTTCTGTAGGGTCAGAAACACTTGCATTGTATATATTTTGCTTTGAATTTGCCTGTGTACGTAAAGTTTTAGCTCGGTTACTGACACAAACTGAACAATATTCTTTCAGGCAAGTTTAACTAGAAATAACTAGAAATATAACTAGATTGGCGCGTCGCTGGCCGTTCGATTGTGTGTCTTTTTATCTATCTTAGTTTATTTATACATACATATATAGACGTATAAGTAAAGGATACGACGACGACGACCTTGAGAGGATGACACACCGGGCGACGGCTGTGCCTCAATCTGAGCTCTGGGGCCCTATGTTGCGCTTTTAGTACTCCTACGGCGACTAGGGAGAAGGAAGTGACGTCAACAACGCAGCAAACGCAGATTGGATGTTTTTTTCTGCGGAAATTCTTCATCAAAGACTCTCACCAATCAACATCCAATCTACGTTTGCTGCGTTGTTGACGTCACTTCCTCGCCGTGGGAGTCCAAAAAGCGGGAGCCGTGGGAGTCGCCGTGGGAGTCCAAAAAGCGCAACATAGGGCCCCTGGTTCCTCGGAAGCGGCAGCTTCTACTTTGACTGGGCTACCTTCTTGGAGCCTGATGCTTCGACCCCAGTGGACCCCAGAACAACACGACTCTTGACAACAGTGAGCAACAGCGCCATCGTGTTCCTGGGGCTCCTTCATGCACCGATAGAACGGCGTGCCAGATCCCCATGGCCCCATGGCTCGCTGCTGACCCACCCAACCCACCTCCACGAAATCTGGAATTCTGCGAATCGGGCTGCCATCCTCTCCAATACCAAAAATTCATGTCGTCGTCATCATGCATGTATATACTCATCACATTATCATGTTCACTAGACGCGGCACCGCGGGCCTCCATGCTACGGGCTGCTGCCTTTCCGCGGTGCTGCGGCTCTTCAGAGCCAAATAAATAAAGACTAAAAACTAAGGACTAAAGACAAAATGCTTTGCTGACCGAAACCCGGTAGCGCCTTAAAAGAAAGAACAATAGTGTTTCCTCGTTTAGAGGATACAAATTCCAAAACTACACCATACTAGCAACGCACATCACTGAAATAACATGCGCAATACAGAAGATAACAGATTAGAGAGTTTTAGGGTAGGGGACCCCAAAGCTTGGGGGCCCCAAAGAAATAGGGGCTCACCACTGCACATGCGCAGAACCCAAACTCCGTTTGGGGTTTTGGGTTGGCGCTCGCCCCCAACGCAGAATTCGAGAAATAGCCTGGGGCCCCCAATAGACTACTTCCATAAAGCCCTGCATGCAACACGGCGCGCGTTGCACTCTGGGAACTAGTTGGCCGGGGAGGAGGGTGGCATGGTTTCGGTTTCGATAGACACGTCGACAAGAGATTGTTTTTTGGTCCCGAGAGCGTCATTTGTGGTCTCTAAACTAACCTAAATGGCCAGACCTCAAAGCTTTAGCACAAGCCTGAGACGTATAGCTTGTCTTAACACATGCTTGTTGTATTTTTGTACTTGAGCCTTCCTGTTAGCGCACCAATCGATGTATGTGGACGAGCCAGTGCTGGGAATCTCGACGCTGCGAAGCTCGGGGATCTTGGGATCTTGCTTGTGTACGAATCAACAAGCTGTAGCAACCAATAAGTATGCATACATCGAGCTCGCGTCTTTACATTAGTGTTGTTGATCAGAAAGTTTGTTTCGTGCGTCCATACACGAAATATTACTTTTTGCTATTACTGTTTTTCTTAATATGCCTGAGTATGCGAGGTAAAACTCGGAATTGAAAAGCTAAATTTTAGCACACTTATCTCTTATTTATCTCTTATCTGACCAGACCCGCAGCACTGCACGAAGTGAAGTTCCCACCCGCTTGCATTCCACTAATATTCAACATCGCGTATGCGCATAAAGTTATCCTGCAATCATATGGAGAATTCGCACATACAGACCGTTTTAAGAAAGCAAAAGTCGAGCACTTGTGTGAAGAATGTCGCACCGTTCGCCGGAAGTGCGCCGGACGGGCATGAACCCCTATCATGCCCGTCCGGCGCACGGTGCGACATTCTTCACACGAGCGCTCGAACGAATTCAAAGCGCGTTTGACGGTTGGTAATGGCCATAATACTTGTTATGTGTTTGCTTTCTTCCTGCCTGAGTATGCCGAGATAATTTCAGACACACCGTTCAGGCACAGATCGTGGGCGTCAGTAGAAGCTCGTCCAAAAAGGCTTAGCGAGGAGTAGGGGACGCTTGTTAGGGGCTCCGTCGTAGCTAGCCGATCTCAGCGTTTGCGAAAATTTAATCTTCTATCAGCATAAAATTTGAGTGTGAGATAGGTGATGACACGAGGAAGACATCATAGTAACTTTTGTGCAGTAGTGTAGTCGAATTTATTGCGTTTCCTAAAAAGTTCATGCGTAAACGCTGGGCTCAACTTTGATATCCTGTGAGGATGCGGCTTGCTTTTCGCCCAATGAAGTAACAAAAAGCGGACGTTTGGCAAAAAAAAAAATACGTGTAAAGATGAACAAATTTCAGTTCTAGTTCATTGGTGCTAGACGGGATTATTGAAGTTGAGCTCAAACATGCACTCGTGGGGTGAGGTGACTAAGCCACGACTTACTACGTTCGCATACGCACGTACAATATCCGGTGTTTCGGGAACTAAGGAAAGTGCCCCGGTCTTCGTATTGTATCGCTCGAAAATGAGTGCATTGTACGTTCGTGAAAAGTCAGATAATCGAAAACGCAAGCAGCGCGTTCGGTCGCGGCGTGATAGCATGAGATGAAGCTGCTCAGTCGAAACCGAAACTGAGTGGCCAACTAGTTCCCAGAGTGCACTGCGTGGTATTTCGCCGCAATGGGGCGCGTCGGTTTTGGAACAAGTTCATTGGTTGGGGCCGGGTTGCGTAGGCAAACATGGCGGCTCCCTTTCCGCGCGCTGCGGAGCAAATTCGTCATGGTCGCTGCAGTGTTAGACAATTTCATTGCCAATGAATGGTGCAACCGGCTTCCGGCTCGTTCAGGTCACAAAGAATGAGTGGTGGGCTTGCCCCATTTTAAAGATCGTCCTCGATTCTGGCCGTTCCTAAGCCTAAAGAGACGCGGTAGCCGTTGACATGGCAGCGTATTGCTACTCCGTGGCTCCGAGTGGATTTCGTTCGTGGCACGATACCTACAGCTTGAAAACAAGTATTTCGAGGCTTCAAAGTCGCTACAGCTCAGATCTAAATAGAGCACCTGCTCACAGGGTATGCTCGCTCGCGTTCTTCTAAGTGTCGGCATAGTTGAAGGCCCAAATCTTCGGCGACAGACGGTCAAAGCGCACTCGAACGCCTCAAAGGTTTGAGAACGAGCGCCAAATTAGAGCGCTACGGATTGGTTTGTTTTGGCTGAATACAGCCGACGACATTTATACTGATCTTATTGCCTCTTGTTTGAGCCGGCTTGATTTGGACTTCCATTAACTATTATTTGTAAACAAAAAAGTACTTGCTAAGCGCATATGTTTTACGTGTTTTGATTCTTTTTTTTTTTTCGATTATTACGCTCTTTGCCGCATTGGTGCTGCAAGCAGGAAACGTAAGCGCGCTGCGCTGGGTTGCGAGGGCAAGTTCGTCTGCTCCTTGCGCAGGGGGTAGCGGTGACGTCAGAACGCCGAACCCCGATTGACTGATCGCGACCCCCTATCTGAGCGTCGTCTGCTCCTTTGCAACGTCGTCTGCTCGCAACGTCGTCTGCGTCTGTCTAACCTTCCCTGCGACTTTCGGAACTGCGGAGGCCAGATTCACGAAACGATCTTACGCCAAAAATGTGCGTAAGACAAAACTTAAAAGGGCGGTGCAACGATATTCAAATGGAATGTTTTTCGCTTTACACGAGCTTACTGGCACTAGTGGGACTCAAGGATACTCGCACGCAACGCCACTGGCCAAGAAACTCCTTTGTTGCCGTGCAATTTCGAGGACAGACCTAGGGGGCTAAGCTCGCCTCCGGCGGGCATCTCTCCGATGCCACGTCACGAGGGAGGGGAGGGCCTTCTTTTGACTCCGCCCCGGCGAGTTTCCCACTCCCCCTCTTACATTTCCGACCCCCCCGGCGGCGGCGAGTTCCCCAGCGTAGCTCCGATTTTTCCCTACGCTCCGCACTGAAGGTTTTTTATTTTATTTTAATCGGGGGATCGGTTGCCGGCTGGGCTAGCGCACACCAGCTCGGAGCACGTCGAGCCAAAGGTCCGTTGCAGAACCCAGGATGCTGGGTTCAATCCCCACCCCTGCCCGTTTCGATGTTGATGAGCATCGTACCGGCGTGCAGTCGTGTAACACTACTGCGGGATGGACGTTAAAGACCCCACGCTAGCGGTTGTACGGCACTGCATGGCTAAATTTCTCATCTACAGCTGGGAGCATCTTCCCCGCTGAGGCAGACCAAGTTTTAGGCAGTATCAACATACATACAGCCCAATTTGTTTTTTATTTAAATCGTAAATGACAAATAAGAATAGGTAACAGCAGGGATGCTAATTATATAAACATTGCTTGGATGTGGGCTAGTTGACTAGACATTGTGATGGTTTGCTGCGCCACGTAGATGCGAGAAAAACGCTCTTGATAAAGATAAAAACTAAAGCAGAGTATAGACGAAAAACAACATACAGGAATGGCGCAGACTAACAACTGTGTAATTTCTTTTTCATCTTTCTCCCCCACACCGCCACACAGCCACAATATATATATATATATTTTTTTTTTTTTCAGAATAGGGTGCGCGTGGAGCGAAAGCTCGCGCTGCTGAACCCAGGATCGTGGATTCACCCCCAGCCCTGCCCTTTTCGATGTTGATGAGCATCGTACCGGCATGCGGTCGTGTATCACTACTACGTGGTGCACGTTAAAGACCCCAGGCTAGCAGTCATACTGCACTGGCTAAATTGCTTATCTACAGTAGGTGACAATGTCGCAATGTTCTGGCATGTTCTCCCGCTGTATAAACAACTAACGGCCAATTTGTTTGTCAAAATACGGTGTGGAAGAAGAAAGATGAGAAAGAAATTACACAGTTGTTAGTCTGCGCCATTCATGTATATTGCTTTTCTTCTATCATCTGTTTTAGTTTGAATTTTATCAAGTGCGTTTATCTTGCATCTACTCGGCACAGCAACCCATCAAAATAATTGTAAAAGCCTGTAGGTAATGGTAAATTGCGTTCCTGGTTGCAGATTGCCGTAAAAACACATTTGTTTCTAGGATTCATTTTGTAGAATTTGGATGTAGGATTCACGACGGGGGCGACGGTTCATTCACGGCTCCATCGCCTCAAGCCCGGTTCGCCACGCAGTTCATCGCACAGCCACCTTACCACGTCTTTCGAGAGGCGATAGTGTTGTTGAAAATGAACGTCGTCCATGTCAAACACATTGGCGTGGTTTAAATACCTATGCCGACTGCAAAACACGAACGAAAACGCTGCCATTTTGGACGCTTCTCCCTGATCTCGCGCCCAACTCGCCCAAACTCGCCTAGCTCGGAGCCGGCAAGCTTTTCCTATCCGCGGCGGCTTCTGCCACGTCACAATGACGTCACCGCATCTCGCCGCGAGTTCCGAATATGCAACTCTCCGACTGCCTCAAAGCCTCCGTTTAACGTCACGATCTAGGGAGTGTCTGCGCGTGTCGTCATGCACGGCGCCGACCAATTGCGGCGGTCGGCGAGTTTGGCGGAGAACTCGCCTCGATCTCGCCGCGCCGAGCTTAGCCCCCCTAGTGTTTTCATTTAATCTCTCCTTCGCAAAGCCTAATGACGTAGCTGGGCGGTAGCACTGCCGCCCAGTGACAATATTTTAATGCGGCTCATTGATTGGACCCGAGCATAGCGTGGCACTCGATTTGGGCTCGTGCTAATCGATAGCTCGAGAGCATTCGGGTAGTGTCCTGTGTCCCATCGCTGCAATGACGACAACAGCCGAACCATAACAATGTCTGGAACTCAGCGCGAGTCCTGTGCCTTGCCAACCTGAGCGGATTGCTATGATCAACATTGGCGGCATATAATCGGCTCCAGATCACGTGGCCCCTTGTTCTGGCTGCGAGTTGAGGGGGTGAGAGAATAGATCTTTATTAAAAGCAAAACGTTCAAAGTGGAGATTTTAGCAGCTGCAGGACCAGCGCCGGCTACTCCAGACCATTGATTGAAATTATAAGCAGCATATAAATTTGACAAAAAAAAGAGAAAAAGATTATGTACATACATATATATATGCAATAAAATAATCATTTACATATTTACAATATCCAAACCCCGACGTCACAGTACGTCCGACCCTCTCTGGTGGGAGGCACCGTCCTTGGACTAAGCAACCGTCCTCACTATGAGGAGGTATCCACCTGGTCCTCGGACCGGCAGCCTCCAGAACGGTGTCCTGTCCCTTTCAAAAATAGGCCGCAGCACAGCAAAAATAGGCCGCAGTACACTAAATGAGATTTGTTGTTGTCAATAGTTCTCACTTAATTTTGTGTCCTCCAGATAATCTACAAGATACCCGATCACAGTTTGTTGGATCTTTCGTGTGTTCCATGGACCAAGGAGTGTTGTGAGGGACAATGGGCGGTTATCGATAGTAGACATTTGTTCTCGAAGATGGTCTCGTTCATGTGTGTACCTTCGGCAGTTGATTAGTACGTGTTCTGCGTCGTCTATTTCGTCACATGTGGTGCACAAAGGGGAGGTAACTTGTCGTATTCGATGTAGGAAATGTTGTCCAAAAGGAACACCTAATCGAAGTCTGTGTATCTATGTTTCAGAAGCTCTTGAAATGTGTCTTGGCATCCAAAATATTAAGTTAGGGTCAATCCGTTCGAGGTGGGAGTTCTGAGGAGCGTCTTTATAACAAGTATCCTCGGATCTTTGCCTTGATGTCCTTCTGAGCAGGTTTAATGTGTCTCCTTTCGTGAAAGTAATTGCAGTCTTGGTATTTATATTGTGGGCATTTTTGGCTGCCCGATCGGCCGCTTCATTTCCTTGAATGCCACAATGTGCAGGGATCCATTAAAAACTAATTTTATGTCCAGTTTCAATAGCTCTCGAAAGGTGGAAACAAATATTAATGGCAATAGATGAACTTGTTGGTGATATGTATTTTATCATGTTCAGTGCGCTCATTGAATCCGTGTATAGAGTCCAACTGGTAATACTTGTTTTCTGAGTAAAGTAGAGAACCGCTTGCAAAATAGCAAATAGTTCTGTGTTAGTTGAGCTTGTCTTGTGTGAAAGTAAGAAGCTTTTTTCTATATTTAAAGAGGGAATTATAAACGCTGCTGTAGATGATAAATCACTTGTTGACCCATCCGTGTAGACCGCAGTAACGTCATCTGGGGCTTCAGAAAGCATTGAAAGTGTCATTTGCTTCAACGTGGTTTGGTTTAAAGTCGATTTTTTCACAACTCCAGGTACTGATGTAGAAATATTTGCAGAGTAAAATGTCCAAAGCGCAGCTGGAGGTTCATATGGGAGTGCGAAGTTTGCGGGAATTATATCTGCAATAGCCATTATTACCTTATGTACACTGGAAAATGTCCCATACGGTGGATAGTTGCAACGAGTGGGTGATCATGATGACGCGTAAGAAGGCGAATGAAATGGAGAGTTTCCCGTTCACGTAGAATCGGAAGTGTGAGGACGTGAGCTTCTGCAACCACCAAGGAGCTTGCTGCGGCTCTTGGTACTCCCAAGCAGATTCGGAGGCTGCGGGTTATCAGATGTTTGAGTCGCGTTTCAAGAGTCCCGGAGAGTCCACTTAATGCTGGAAGTAAATACGAAAGGGACTGTGTAACGAGTGCTCCATGGAGAGTTAAAAGTGCTTTCGAAGAGCCACCCCATCTGGTTCCAGAGCAGCAGCGTAAGATATTGATGTATGGCGCTATCTTTCTTTCTAAATATTTTACATGAGCTGTCCAAGACAGGTTTCGGTCTATGTACACCCCTAGGAAACGATGAGCCTTCACCAAAGGCAAAGGTTTCCCTCCAAGCGTGAGTTCAAGGTTATTGAGTCTTCGTCGTGTAAATGGAAGGACCGCAGATTTCTCAGTAGAGATCGACATACCTCGTTCAATGAGAAATTGTTCAATTATTAAAAGTGAAGTCTGGAGACGAGTCTGAATTGCACTGGGATTAGCATCTGATGACCAAATAGATATGTCATCAGCATACATGGAAATTGATACATTATCTGGTAATAGACCAGGAAGATCTGTCAATACAAGGTTAAATAATGTGGGACTTAATACGCTTCCTTGAGGAACTCCTTGTGAAACATAGTGCTTTGATGTAAAACCGTTGGGCGTCCGTGCGTACACCGATCGATCATGGAGGAAATCACTCATCCAGTTCACTAGGTGGTCACCTACTTCTAGTCGCTGAAGCTGTTCGATAACATGGCAGTGGCTAACAGTGTCAAATGCCCGCGTAATGTCTAGAAACACTGCTACTGTGATTTTGTGAATGCTGCGTTCGTGTTCTACATAGGTCACGAGATCGAGTACAGAATCCATAGCTGACATATTCCGCCTAAAACCGGTCATTTGGAACGGCAATATTCCACTGGAATCTAACCACCAATTTAGTCGCTGTAAGACCATATGTTCCATCGTCTTCATCAGCACGCTAGTGAGGCTCACTGGACGAAAAGATGAGATGCTTAGAGGGGATTTTCCAGGTTTTAAAACAGGCACTAAAATTGCTTCTTTCCAGACAAGGGGTATACAACCACTAGCCCATCATTGGTTATACATATCCAGTAAAAAGGACATTGCGTGCTTCCCAATATTCGTTATGTTGTGGGCGACGCTAGTGTCAAGTTCGGACACTTTCGGTAATTGGGTTGCGAACATTGTGCCCGCGTCTTCTGTAAAAAGCCATGGCCTCATGAGATAAACATGCTTTTTGGTTCCCGGCTTTCGACTGTCTGTACGCTCAGTTGCTTGCTTGCCGTCGCTGGTGGGCCGTGCAGTCTGACCGCCGGCCACAGCCCGGCACGACATGGTGTCAGAAGCAGTCCACTAGGCCTACGTTCCTTCAGTCCTCATGGCAGCGCATTAGGCCTACGTCCCTCCGTCATGGCGAACTCGCAAGAACCTCCAACGTGGGCGGGCGTCTCCCTACGTCAACCCGCTGCTTTCAACTTCGACAACACCGGTTCTTGGCCGGCGTGGCTTACGCAATTCGAGGACTACGCTTATGCCTCCGGACTTCGCCAAGCACCGCCGGACGTTCAGGTGCGGACACTTCTCTACTGTATGGGCCCCGACGCTCGGGTCCTTCTCGACACGTTCGGCTTGAACGCCACCTCCCTGAACGACTATGACACGGTGGTCAAGCGCTTCTCGGAACACTTTGTGCACCCCCTCAACGAGGTGTATGAGTCTTCGAGGTTCCACAAGCGGGTTCAGCAGCCGGGAGAGAGCGTCGACAGTTACTACGCCGAGCTCTGCAAGCTTGTCAAACGGTGCAACTACCCGTCCCCCGATGTCGAAGAACGCCTGGTTCGCGACCGGTTCGTTGTCGGTCTTTGCGACGGACGCCTATCCGACCAACTCTGTCGGAACGCGAAGCTCAGCCTCAAGGACGCGTGGACACAGGCGAGGCAGGCCGAAGACGCCGAGAAAGAAAAGACTGCTCGTGGGAGTGAGTCAGGCCAGCTTACCGTCAACGTCGACGCTGCGAACTCTCGTCGGGGTCCGACGCACCAACGCAAGACAACGAAACGGTCAGACGACGTTTCAGCCGTGCCTTCACGTGACGATATCGACTCGGGTTCCTGCAGTTACTGCGGTCGAGGCCCCCACGCACGCTCCGACTGTCCTGCTGGGCAGTCTCTGTGCAACTACTGCAAAAAGAAGGGCCACTTCGCGGACGTCTGTCGCGCTCGCAAACGAAAGCAGAGCAAGGTGGCGGCCTTACAGCTCCATGCAATCCTCGAGACTGAGAAGGCCAAGGCCAAGTACGTCGAGGTCACTGTCGACAACTACACGGCGAGATTCAAGGTAGACTCCGGCGCGGAGGTGTCTGCTGTTTCGGAAGCCTTCCCAAATTTACCTCGTCATCTGGACAAGGTCGACGACCTGCTGACGGGACCGGGAGACCAGTCGCTAAAAGTCGTTGGGTCCTTCATGGCTACCCTCCTGTGGTGAGGCAAGACCTCTCATCAGCGTCTGTACGTGATCAAGTCTCTCTCCGTGCCCCTGCTGGGGTTCCCAGCCATCCAGGCTCTGGGCGTGGTAAAGTTTTTGGATGACATGAAAGTACAGGTGCCGCAGGGACTTTTCAAAGGCCTCGGCACGCTCAAGGAGGAGTACAAGATCCGTTTACGCCCAGATGCGGTTCCGTTTTCCCTTAGTGTTCCACGCCGCATACCGATACCCCTGCGTGAGGTTGTGCGTACGGAACTGGCCAAACTTGAACAAGATGGAGTCATTCGACGGGTCACCAACCCCACACCTTGGTGTGCTGGACTGGTTGTGGTTCCAAAGTCATCGGGAGGCTACCGCCTCTGTGTTGACCTTACCAAGCTGAATCAAGTTGTCCTGAGAGAACGTCATGTGCTCCCCACTGTCGATCAAGTCCTGGGACTTCTGGGCGATGCAGCAGTCTTCTCGAAGCTTGATGCTACCTCAAGCTTCCATCAGGTCAAGCTTTCCCAGGACTCTCAGGAGCTTACGACATTTATTACGCCGTTTGGGCGTTATTGCTTTTGCCGCCTCCCGTTCGGCATCACGTCTGCCCCAGAGTTTTTCCAGTGACAGATGGCATGGATTTTGGAGGGCCTAGACGGAACAGTCAACATGGTCGACGACGTCCTAGTCTTCGGCAGAACGAAGAAAGAACACGACCAACGCCTGCAGCAGGTGCTGTTGAGTCTCTCCAAAGCCGGCGTCACCCTCAACAGGGAGAAGTGCAGTTTTGGAGTGTCCCAAGTGTCATTCCTGGGAGTTGTCGTCTCAGCGGAAGGGATAAGGCCCGATCCCGGCAAGCTGTCTGCCGTGCAAAACATGGACCCACCAACGGACGTCGCTGGGGTACGCCGACTTCTCGGCATGGTGAACCACTTGGCCCGCTTCCTTCCACACGTGGCCCAAGTGACAGCGCCGATCAGGGCTCTGCTTAGCAATAACACAGAGTGGACCTGGTCGTACGAACAGGAAGTCGCCTTCGATGCTCTCAAGAAGCTGCTGACGTCCGACCGTTGTATGGCAAAATACCACCCAACGTACCCAACTACGGTCTCAGCGGATGCAAGCTCCTTCGGCCTAGGCGCGGTGCTGCTGCAGACTCAACCAACAGGAGAGAGACGACCTGTCGCTTTTGCGTCAAGATCCCTGACAACAACTGAGCAGCGCTACAGCCAAACTGAGAAGGAGGCTTTGGCGGTCACCTGGGCTGTACTGAGGTTCGACGAGTATGTGCGTGGCATCTCCTTCGATGTCGAGACTGATCATCTGCCATTGGTCTCCCTTTTCGGAAAGATGGAGCTCGACGTCTTGCCGCCGCGGATTCAACGGTTGCGGCTGAAGCTCATGCGGTATCAATTCCGAATGCTGCACGTTCCTGGAAAACTACTAGCCACAGCCGACACACTGTCTCGAATCCCTTGCAAGGCCCTCGTCGCGCCAGGAGAGCTGGATGCCATCGAGCTTTTCGCAGCTGAAACAGTGGACGGCTCCTCTGAGGTGCTTCCAGTTCCCATAGAAGATCTCAAGATGGCTCAAGCATCCGACGGTGAATGCAGCACGCTCATCTCATTCTGTCAGGGCGGTTGGCCATCCAAGGGAAAGTTACCTTTGCACGTTGCAAAGTATGCACCCGTATTGGAAGAACTTTCAGTCTGTAATGGTCTGCTGAAGGGAGCCCGTATCGTCATTCCAGCTGCACTGCGCCCGACGATACTTGCCTTGATCCACGAAGGCCATCAGGGTATCAACCGCTGCAAGTCCAGAGCCCGCGAGTCAGTCTGGTGGCCCCAGATCAATGCCAGCATCACTTCCCTTGTGGCGAACTGTGGGCAATGTGCCTCGTGCCGAGTCAACCTGGCGGAACCCCTCTGTGCCACAAGTCTCCCAAGTCTTCCGTGGGAAGTCCTCGGCGTCGACCTCTTCCACCTGAACGGCCAAACCTTCATTCTCCTAGTTGACTACTATTCCCGGTACCCGGAAGTGGTGACGCTGGGAAGCACGACGGCAAGGAAGGTCATTGACATCCTCAAGAGTATGTTTGCTCGTCATGGAATCTCCAAGACTGTCCGGTCTGACAACGGTCCCCCATTTTCGTCGCGGGAGTTCGCCGGATTCGCAAGCTCCTACGGCTTTGCACATGTGACCAGTAGCCCAAACTTCCCCCAGTCAAACGGTGAAGTGGAGCGAATGGTTCGAACCATTAAGAACCTCTTTCGCAAGGCCAAGGACCCGTACTTGGCGCTCCTAAGTTACAGAGACACACCAGGTGTCACCGGCTACAGCCCAGCACAGCTGCTGATGGGCCGCCAGCTTCGAACGCGGGTCCCGAAGAGGGAGGAGCAGCTACAGCCTCTTAATCCGGGACGAGACCTGGTTGTCACCCGAGACTCCGACTACCGCAGGAAGCAGACAGCAGACTTCAACAGCCGTCATCGAGCCCATATTCTTCCAAGACTTCAACAGGGCACTCGAGTTTGGGTTCAGCCTGAGAGGCTGCGTGGCACTGTCTTAAGCCCGGCGCAACGCCCAAGGTCTTATGTCGTTGAGACTGACAACGGGGCAGTTCTGCTCACAATATGTAACTCTAAATGGCGTTAATTCATCCCTGACGGATGTTGTATCGGGCGTACCCCAAGGTTCAGTTTTAGGCCCGCTTCTTTTTCTAATATTCATTAATGATTTACCAAGTTGTGTTTCTTCCTCCATGCATTTATATGCAGATGACTGTGTAATTTATCGGGAAGTTCATGATGATGATGACGTACGCATTTTGCAATCTGATTTAAATAATATTACTCTTTGGTGCAAAAAATGGCGTATGGAATTAAACCCTAACAAATGCAAACTAATGCGCGTTTCCCGGCAAGGCGCACGCCCTTCAAAATATACACTAACCGACATTCAACTTGAATCTGTAAACTCATACCGTTATCTGGGTGTTACTATATCGTCGACATTAACCTGGAAGCCTCATATTGATATAATAATCGCCAACGCTAACCGCATGTTAGGATACTTACGACGAAACTTCAGAACGGCCCCAGTTAACTTAAAACTTCTTCTTTATAACACTCTTGTACGGTCAAAATTGGAATACGCAGCCTCTATTTGGGATCCTAACCACACGTTTCTGCATAAAGCTCTCGAACTAGTTCAAAATAACGCCGTTCGTTTCATTCTGTCTAATTATAATCGAACAGCTAGCATATCATCAATGAAATCCAGTTTATTGTTACCCTCTTTGTCATTGCGCAGAAAGTTTTTTCGACTTTGCCTGTTTCATAAAGTGTATCATCATCAGTCGCTGCGAGACCATTTCTTTACATTGCCTAGCTATTACTCTTCCCGTCTGGACCATCGGACTAAAGTTGGATTAACACGTTGCCAAACAAACACTTTTTTTTATTCATTTATCCCGCATACATCAAACGACTGGAACCACCTTCCAGCAGATATCGCAACTATACCTGATTATTCTCTTTTTCGCCAATCTTTGTCTACATTTCTGTTCGGTGAGCCAACATGAGTCATTTTATTTTGTTTATTTTTTTCCGTAAAATATATTGCTTGCCGCTTTTGCCAATGGCTGTGTGTTTTTGATATTTCAATTTCTTGTTGTTTGTTTTTTATTGTTTTGCCAGTTTGTTTTATTTTGCTTTGCCCCTCCCCTCTACAATGCTTCGGCGCTTGAGGGTATGTACAATAAATAAATAAATAAATAAACCGGCGCAACTTAGTGCCCTGCAGTCGAACCTCGGCTCCACCGTCTACATTGGCTCCCAGCGACCGGAGCGAATCTTCAACGCCCCTGGCTACCCCAGCTTCCGGCGATGGTTCAGCCTGGGGTGGACCTGGCGACTCCCCTCATCGTGTTGTGCCTCGTCTGGCATCACCACCAGGTGTTCGTGGTGACGGTACGGGCCAACCCTACACAACCCGTTCTGGGAGACAAGTGATCGCTCCCAAGAGACTCGATCTGTAAGACTATGTTTTTTTTCACAGCCAAAGTGTCCGGTGCATTCTCGAACATTCGTAAGGGGGGAGATGTTGTGGGCGGCGCTAGTGTCAAGTTCGGACACTTTCGGTAATTGGGTTGCGAACATTGTGCCCGCGTCTTCTGTAAAAAGCCATGGCCTCATGAGATAAACATGCTTTTTGGTTCCCGGCTTTCGACTGTCTGTACGCTCAGTTGCTTGCTTGCCGTCGCTGGTGGGCCGTGCAGTCTGACCGCCGGCCACAGCCCGGCACGACACGTTAGTGCAGCCGGAGTGATACCATCAGGTCCTGGGGCACTTTTTCGCCTGAGCTTTCTCAATGCCCATTTTTCACTTTTGTTAAATGGCAGATTCATGATATGGTTGTAAGCTGCTGATTGCCGCGGGGATGGGGTTTTCTGATCCGTGTTTGCTATGGCTGTAGAAACGTGTTGCGTCACTGCTCTGCAAAATTCTTCGGCTATATTCATATCGCTAACACCTCGATGAACTGCCAGCGCGCGCAATGGTTGGCGTTGTGACACCGGCGATTTTAATGAGCGAACTATGCGCCATGCTTGTATTTTCGGGGTGTTCGGTAATATTGAATCCCAAAGACTCTTCCATCGGCGTTTTCCCAAATATTCGAGCTCGTGTTTTGTTTTCGTCTGAATTCGTCTGGCTTTCATTTGATCTTCAAGTATTCCGCTCCTTCGAGCTTTTCGTTCCGCCTGTCGGCGCTGAGCACGCAATTTCCGGTACTCAGGATCTACCCCTAGATGTCCTTGAGGGACTTTTAACGTTTGTGATAATTTCTCAAGGTTAATTCTTATCCCAGAAACGAAGTCATCTAGTGTCTTCAAATTTGTCATTGAGTCAGCGTTCAGTGCACGAAACTTGGACCAGTCAGTTAAAACTGTATGTCTATGTTTCACAAATGGATGTAATTTTCTGTGACTTGTATAGATAGGTAGATGATCGCTTCCCCTGGTGTCGCAGTCGGTATACCAATTGGCCTGAGCTACCAAGCCTGCAGAGCAAATGGTCAAGTCCAAGCAACTAGTGTATCCGTCTCCTTTAAGGAATGTCGGAGATCCGTCGTTTAGAACGCAAAGGTTGTTTGAAATGAGTATTGAGTCTAACATTGATCCTCTCTTTGATGTATGTGAGCTGCCCCAGGTTGGACTATGTGCATTGAAGTCTCCACACAGTATGTAAGGTGCATCCAAAGAAGCAATGAGACCTACTAGGCGTTGTAAGTCTGTTGTGCTTCCTGGTGGTATATATACGCAAGCAATATTAAGTACAAGGCCACAAATGCGTACCTTACAAGCAACAAATCCTCCAGAACTATCAATGTCGCTCACAACTTCTACTGATGAAAGATCGGATCTTATACCTAACATTACTCTTGAGGAACGGAGCTGAGCGTTTGAGGGATATAGCACGTAATCAGGCAGGCGAAATTGTTCGGATACGTGGCCTTCACAGATAGCTAAAACCAAGAATTTGTAGCGACTGACAAAACCCTTGAAATCGCTGCGTTTTGGCATTAGGTGACGTGCATTCCATTGTAATAAAAAGGAAGTGGCGTATACCTCAGTTAGATGAGTCATAGAATGCCGTTGAGAAGTGGTTCCATGGCCACAGAGCTTTGATGGATGATTTGCACCGATTTTCGGGTATTCTTTGATAATTTCCTTTATGACTTCCATCATGAGAGGTAGGAACATTTGAAGGATGCCTTTTGCACTGCTTTCTTGATCTGGATGGGCAGACTCAATGTGATGCGCGGTTCTAGAACTAGTACGGCGTCGATTATCCACATGGGAAGGTACTTCCTCTTCGGTATCTGCAGTTGCTTTTGGGTTTGGTGGTATGACGTGGGAACTTCCTTGTCTTGTCTTGTGATCTGTTAGTGGTGTGTTGCTGTCGCTTGGAATTCCTTGCAGAACGTCGGAAAAGGTAGGCCGTGATGCTTTATTTTGCGTGGTCATTTTGTCACTTGCCTTGATAACATCCGGATTAGGAGCTGGAGCTTTCCGTGAAGTAGGTTTGCCATAAAAAAAGCTCATTTTTCTTAGCAGCACGCGCCGCCTGTTTTCGTATACAGCCTGCATAGGTTTATACATGGCGCGAGCCGCAGTTTGCGCATTGCGGTTCACGTGGTGTCGAGCATTCTTTGTGGTGATGAGGACCTGCGCAGATCTTGCAGCGACGGGAGCTGCGGCAGTCGCGAGCCAGGTGGCCATATCGTTGGCAGTTGTAACATTGAGTTGGTGCCTCGCAGTGTTCTTGCACGGGGAAACTGTCGAATCCTAGTTTGATTCGTGCAGGTAGTTGTAGGTCTTCACGAAATTTAAGGATTACTGTTGTCAGTAGATGTTTTGTTACGGGACCACCTTCCCGTCGAGTGAACTTCATTTGTCGTTGTGCAGAAATGACTCCGTCGTCTCGCAGGTATTCACCGAGTTGATCATCACTGTAGTCAAGTGGCACACCCCAGATTTTCCCCAGATTTTTCGAGTACGACTGTGGTACAACGACATCCACCTTGATTCCCCCGAGGACGTTTAGTTTTAGCAAATTATTCGCTGCTTCGGCGGACGCCACAGTGACAGTTAGTCCTCCATTTTTGTCAATGCGTTGAGACAGGACTTTCTCTTGGGATGTTGCGACGATTTCTTGCGCCAATTCCTATTAGGGTTGACCTTCCAGAACGACTGGGATGGATCATTGAGTTTGAACAACACCGGAATGCCAGCCTTGCGAGTCTTCTTGTAAATCACCTCAGTGGAAGGTGCCTCCTCATCGGTGATGGACTGCTGATGTTTTATAGTTTGAGCAGGTGGCTCTTGATATTCATCAGCGCGCCGTTTTCTCGGAGGTATGTCACTTGTTTGGGCAAGGCTTGAACCCGAGTCGTGGGATACTGCGGTTAGTATTACCACAGGTTGGGAGGTGCGTAGAATTGTTGAGGAGGCATGTTCGTGCGGTACGGTGCCAGCGGGGCTGATGATAGATGTCATCGCCACAGCGGCCGGTAGTGGTATACCGATTAACTGTCACTAATGGGTATAAATGCTGAAAAGCTTGCCGAATGGTAGAAAGAACAGGTTGCTTCGATCGCACTTCCTTGAGGGGGTGAACTCTGCTCGTTTTTCTTTAATTTTTTCTGCGACTGCGATTGCGTGTGGTGAAAAACGAACAGGTATTTCACAGGTCATTAACGTCAGGGATCTGGTCTAAGCGGTATTTGCGCAAAATCAAAAAATCGTTGCATCGCCCCTTTAAGAACAAATCCGTATACACGAAACGAAATTTTCGTAAGTTTTGCGCAGGTTCCGACGAAATCCTACGGCAGCTCCGAAGCTGTCTTACGCACTTCTTACGATCAAATCAGCATGGCCGACAGCGTTGCGGTCGCAACAACCCACGGACGTTTATTTTTCTACCTGCGCTTCTGACGCGTCCCGACTTCAAGCAGCAAGAAAAAATTAAGAAGTACTTGAAACAGACCACGACGAACAAGAACGCTGGATCCACAAACACCTGCGAAAAGCTCCAACGGCCACGATTCCACCGAACGCGACCAAACGAGCTGGGCAGTTAGGCCTAGCAGGCACTCCGCGACTCGGCGACCGTCTGCCCACGACCGGCTGGCGTGCTGAATGGGATATGCCCGCGCGACCCTTGTGAACCCTTCCCGTATTATACTTTGATCGCTGACCTCAATTTTAGATTAAGAGGTCAATTTCTTCCTCTTGTTATCTCCTTGCTTCCGGAGGCAACGGTGACTCTCGCCGGTGAAAAAGCGGTGAATCTCCGACAGACGCAGGAAAGGTAAAGCAGCCATCGCTTTGACTAGCAGACGTAAAGCAGACGACGTTAACTGCGCCAACCCTCCGACGCCGTTAAAGAGTGAGGGGTCTCGCAGCACACGAATGGAGGGGAAAAGTATTTGGGAGGGAACTTGCGGACACTAACACGCTCACTCTCGGTTCTAAACAAACAAACCTCGGCACCTCGGGACACCTCGCCAGTGAGTCCTTTAACTTCCCTCCTTAATGCGCGTCTGCCAGTTGTTAGACAAAAACAACGTACCGCTCGAGTTATTTCGTCTGCCCTCTCTTAAAGGCGAAGTCGAGTTCGCTCCGAAAGTCGCAGGAAAGGTAAGACAGACGCAGACGATGTTGCGAGCAGACGACGTTGCAAAGGAGCAGACGACGCTCAGATAGGGGGTCGCGATCAGCCAATCAGGGCTCGGCGTTTCGACGTCACCGCTACTTCCTTTCTCATGCGCAGAAGACGAAAATGAGCCCGCAAACCTTGTTGCATTTGGATCCCCCAATTTCGTAATGAACCTAAAAGATGGGACCCCTGTTCTAAAACTCTCTGTTGTCTCTTGAACGCAAAACGGCAAAATACACATAATTCAGGAGATTTTTTTTTTTTTTTTTTTTTTTCTAAAAGCCAAATTTAGAAATCTAAACTAAAATAATGTTTGCTGAAACTCGCGGTATATTGTGCGCATCGTTTCGAAAAAGTATCAAAAGAAAACACAACGCAACACATTTGACGTTGTTTCACACCCCGAGACACTGGCTTGCACTGGCGCATCCAACCGCCGGCGTAGCGTAGCGCGTATTTATAGCGTAGTCGTGAAATGTTTGCGACTGAGAGTGATGATAGCCTATTTGCCAAAAAAAGAAGACTCGGCGCGGACCTCCCCTCCGTCAGGGCTGGGTTCGGCGCTGTAGGCGTTCTGTCTAATGCAAATGAGCGGAGTGGAATGTATTCCCCCTAGTAAAGTATTTGGCCAGGCGCAAACGGTGAAAAGGGTGGGAGGCCAGAGAGATGCAGAGAAGAGGAGGTTCAGATAGCGGTTGCGCGCTTCGAATTGTCCGTTTATCTTACTCTAGGGTGCCTACGTGTCTGTCTGTCTGAGGGTGAAGACATCCATTGTTGTCCTAAATGTACCAGCGCGCGACGCTCTCGCGCACTGGGTGCATGACTTGGGCAGTAAAATGGCGTCTATGCATTAGCCAAAGCTACGGGCTCGAGCTGAGTGACACCAGATTGTGCGCGTTTCAAAAGGCATAAACAAACCATTGGGCGAGAAAAATGGCTGGGATGTCACCACTCAAGCAAAAACGCGCGTGTGTATGAAGGCACTCTATCTTACTGAAGGTTGATACGCCACGTCTAGTGAGAATCGGGAACTAAAACAGCGTGTCTCAGAAAGCTGGCCATGGTTCGCAGTTTCCGTGTGGGACAGAAAGTGTTGATGTTGCGAACTTCAAGGGCAAACTAACTAGAAGTTCAGTGGGAAGGTCCTTGGAGAGTACCGCAAAAACTGTCGGACACGAACTATATCGTTAAGTTGCCTGGTCGTAGGAAGGACGTGAGGACACCAAGACGTGCAAAGCTTACCGCGGTACTCGCCTCCACAGGAAAAACTGACGGAGGAAGCTGTTGAACAGATGCTCGCTCTTAAAGGGGCCCTACAATCATATTTAAGCGTCTACCTTTTTTGCGGTTTCCACGTCTCTTAGGGGTCGGGCAAGCCAGCGGGCACGGAAGGAGTAACTAAATATCAGTGCGTCATATTTTAGCCGGACGACACGGAAACCTCCTCCACCGACGAGGGCGACCCGCGGTACCGAAAGCGCGCAAAATGTGACGTCTTTGGTCCTGGGCTTACTAGTGGTCAGAGCCGCTAAAAGCTTCTTTTTAGTCGAAATACAAAATATAAGTGGCGCGAACCGTTTCAATTATTTATAAAAGTATTTTTGTTCAGTATTTTAGATCAAAAAAGAAACGAATGCCGCAACATAAAGTACGGAAAGAAGAAATGACCCGTCGACATACCCGCCACCAAGCGGTGGAAAAGGCGGCGCATACTAGAAAAGAGTAGTGGGATCAGGCGCCGACACGGAAAGGTCCCGGATGTACGCAGCGGCGCTGCGGTCGTATGGGCAGGAGGATCCGACCGGCTCCGAGCGTTCCGAAGGCCATCGGTGAGAAGCTTTGTCTTGCGGTTTGGCCGTTTCGCGGTATGGCAGCGCAAAGTAGCTCCCATTCTGAACTGATATTTACCCCGTGTTTGCTGTCGTTTGTGACCAATGAAGTGTCATGCCGAATTAGCGTTTAATCGCGCAGCAAATGCAATGAGAGCCGCTCTGGCTGCCCGCTGCATACAGCCTATCCAGAACACGCTTTAATGGCGCCCTCTCGCGCCGTCGACACGGAGTGCGGCAGCCGTGAGCGCTCGATGAGCTCACTACTTCTTCTCTACTTCACGGCCACTCTCAAGCAACCAAGGACGTCATGAGGGAGGTTATTTTTTGCTTGTTTTTGTAATTTTAATTTTCGTATAACTTTTAAAATAAAGGGAATTTCAAGAAAAGAAAAGTTTCACTAAGTTACTACGTTCAGTGCGCTCAGGTTCGGTGCAAATTAAAAATTAGTAAAAAAGACAATGCAGGGCCCCTTTAAGCTAATTGAGCCAGGTGAGGGTGACTTTGTATTTCCGATGATGATCGTGGAAGTTAATGGCAAGGAACCACGGCCTTGCGTTGACTACCGAAAGTTGAACGGAGTGACCACCACGAGGGTTCTTCCCATTCCGCCGCGTTGAAATCTGCCTTGAAAAAGTGTGCCAGGCAAAGGTCATATCCATTCTAGATCTTGTTCGTGTATATTGGCAAGTACCGCTCACAGAGCGTGCAAGTAATCTTGCCGCTTCCATGACCCCTTTCGGCACTTTTCGGCCTTTGGCCCTTAGCTTCGGCCTTAAAACTACTCCTTTCGCCTTCTCTAGGTTGATGAACGAAGTCCTTCCAGGGTCGGAAAGTTTTGCTCTACCCTATTTAGACGACATTGCAATCTTTTTGGACACCTGGTTTGAACACTTGGACCATCTAAGAGAAGTCTTTTCGAGACTTCGCCAGGCGGGACTAACTCTGAAAGCACATAAGTGCAAGTTAGGTCGCTCAGAGGTAGATTACCTCTGACACAAAGTAGGCCAAGGCCACCGAAGCCCGTTGAAAGCAAAGGTGGGTTATTTTCGCCCGGTCGCCTTGCGCCGTCCGGATTATCAGGTCCGGTTGGGGTGACGGGCTTCGTTGTCGGAAGCTGAGCGGGTCTTGTCGGAGACGAAGTTATGGTGGCTAGAGGGGGAGGTGGCGCCAGCGCCTATTCGCCGCGGAGAAAAGAGCACGTCTTCCGTTCATGCCGCTGCCGCTGGCGACCGCTGTGGCGCACCTGTCGGCTCTTCGACGGCGTGCAGGCAGGCGTGCACGGACCTGTTCGGACCGCAGTGGCTGAGACCATACCTCGCTTCGTCCGTACTCGGTTGGTTTCATCGGGGCCACGGTCGCCTCGAAATCGCTTTTGTTGCTCTACGGTCGCCCGCTGTGATCTTTCGAAAGTTGTGCACGCAGCATCGACTCATCGCCGGCAATGCGTTCCTGACATCTAAGTACTGTTTTATTCTGCGCAAATGGCACCGGCACCGAAAGTGAAAAAGGCTACGCAAACTCACTGCTTCGCCCCCGGCTGTACATCAGGGTATGTTTCGTCGAGGCAGTCTGATCGGCGAGTATCCCTGTTTGCCGCGCCGAAGGACCCAGAACGTTTTGAAGCCTGGCAGCGAGCAATCCCCCGTGCTGACAAAACACTCGACGCGCGCTCAGTGCTTTGTGATCTGCATTTTGATGAACAGTTTATCGTGCGGGTTTTCACACACGTCATCAATGGTCAAACCGTGACAATCCCACGCGATCGCCCTGTTTTGACGAGTGATGCGATTCCGACCATTTTTCCCAACGTGCCATCATACCTATCGAAGAAGCCACCGCAGAAAAGGAAGTCAAAAACGTCGAGCTGCGGCTTGCCTTCAAAGACCCTCCGACCAGAAGCCAGTACATCTTTGCCTGTCGAGGTATGTGGGACGGATGCTGAAGTAAACCACTCAAGGGCAGCACCTCCTGTTGACTTGCCGTTAATCTCCAACCTCTGGAACTGCGAGCTACCAAGCCCCTACTGGGCTAAACACCTTGTTGCTGGAGCTGACAAAGTCACGGTTTTCACTGTGTGCGCTCTTGATGGCCAGAGCCTTTGTTTTGAAAAGGTGGTGTTGGTCACTGCTAATGACCAAGCCGTTCGTGCCACCGTGTTCGTTTAAGCCACCGAGGTGAAGATTGTTGAGCTAATCAATGTGGAGATGGCAGAAGAGCTGCTTCGGCAGGTGGATTCCTTGACTCCTTGCCAAGGCTTTGGTGAGAAAGGGGAGTTTCCCACAAATCCGAGGCGCAGGACCAAGGCCTGTGGTGGCAAGAATTTCAGTGCATCGTGCCCTGGAATTTCTCAAACACCAGGGAAACCTTGTCCACAGTGCAAGTACCTGAGGAAGCTGCTTCTCAACCAAGCTAGTTACAAGAAAAGAACCGCAAAAGCCCGGGCTCAGACGCCTTCATACAAAACAAAGCTGAGGAATGCCCAGCTGAAAAGGTGCAGGGTCAGCATCTCGAAGCTAAAATCAAAAATACACAATCTGAGACGGAAAAGTGCGGAAACGGACACATCTTCATTCGAAGACAAGATAAAAAAACATGCCCGTTAAGCAGCAGCAGCAGATCAAGGCATGCCTTGCTGCATCAAGACGGAAAAGCACAAAAGGAATGAAGTACGAGAGTGAATGGGTGCTTGAGTGTGCTGTGATGTGTATGAAAAGCCCTCGCCTCTATGAGCAAATTAGAAAAAACAAGATCATGATCCTGCCTTCTCGTACATCTCTGCGTCGCTACCTGAAGAGCTACAGAAGTGGCTTTGGTCTGAGTGAAAAGCTCTTTGCAGCTGTAGCAGAGAAGACCAGGTCAATGAATTCTTTTCAGTGCCATGGCGACCTCCTGATTGACGAGATGAAGTTATCGGAGCACCTGAGACTCGCATCAGATGGAAACATTGAAGGTTTTGTTGATCTTGGCAAGTTAACGCCAGAGAGTCAGAAGACTCTGGGATGTGATCACGGCCTTGTGATCATGTTCCAGCCTTTTACTGGCAAGTGGCACCAGATCCTTGGTGTGTTTGCCTCCCACAGTAACGTGAAGGCAGAAACTCTCACTCAGATTATCCTGGAGGCCGTGATCATGAGTGAGAATGCTGGACTCCACGTGGACTTTATCACTTGCGACGGAGCAGCCTGGAACAGAAGCATGTGGCGTTCGTTCGGCATATCCGCAACAAAAGACAAAACGGTCTGCAGGAGGCAGCACCCCACTGATCCAGAACGGTTCCTTTATTTTGTGTCGGACTTCCCACACCTTGTGAAGTGCGTGAGGAACAGCTTTGTGCGGACAGGCCTGAAGACGCCAGAAGGGCATGCCACTGTTGACCATTTGGACTGTGCCCGTAAGTGTGATGAAAGACACGACACCACGCTGAAGGCTATGCCACATGTCAACAAGTCGGTCGTTCGGCCAATTGGCTTTGAGAAAATGAAAGTTAACTATGCCTTTCGGCTCGGTGACCTCCAAACCGCTAAAGCCTAATCCCCAAGTTTCTTACTCGAAGCAAACGCTTCCCGGTCCCCCCCCCCCCCCCCCCCCCCCGGCCTTTTTCAAGGTTTACAAAGCTCCCCTCATACAAGCAAAAACTCTTTCATTCGATCAGTGATCACCAAGGACGGCTGGCTGACACAATTCCCCCGCTCGCGAATGCATAAAGTCTCCTTAATTAGCCTTCTAAACAATTCCTTTTCGTTACACAACACAGAAGTTTTTTCCCAAAGAGGGGAACAAAAATTACAAGAACTAACATGATTAACCAATTCAGAATTCTGCGCCAAATTCTTTACACACCTTTTATGCTCCACAAGTCGGTCATTCAAACAACGCCCCGTCTGACCAACATAACACAATCCACAGTCAAAGGGGATCTTGTAGACTACCTCTGTGACACAGGAGACTGAGGGATCTCTGCGTTTTTTCCCGCAACATCCCTCACGTCTGAAGGAAAACGGAGTAAGCCTGCACTGTTAGCAAGTGCCGTGTATTTGGTGAATATTTGGGGTGAAAAACACGCTATTTACACAAATTACCATAAATTTACACGATGAGTAACGGATAATACGTTCAGATATCATGCGAGGTTGTAAAAAACGTGTTTTGGTTCGGTCATACACGCATAACCGTGTAGCCGACCTCGATAACACGCATCGCCTCCGGCGACGACCGCGGCATTGCCGGCTATCGAAGCACCGGAATGCTTGGGGACACACTTAGAAAGGACCGTCGAGACAAATGCCGCGGAAAGAAACATGTCTCAGAAACAGATATGCACCAAAAGCAATTACGCCATGTCGCGGGACGTTGGCGAAACCCGCGCTTACCGTGGCTCGCCGCCATTTTCTGGTCGATGGCAATGCGGCTTCCCTCATGTCGCCCATGTTTGCATTTAGTTTAGGGCTCTTGATAATAGTTTCTTACACACCATAAATAAAGTCATGGGTCCAATTATTCGTTCAAAACAGTTAAAATGGATATAAAAACCGTGTCTTCGATGTGAACACGTGACATTGCAGTTGGTTTCGTTTTTGCTTCAACCTTCAACTGCTTCAACTGCAAGCGATCTGGCCGATCTGGCCATTGCGCAAGCGCAACGTCGATGTACGGTGGAAGCAAGAGCCGGTTAGCTTTCGTTCTTTTTGTTTGACCGGAGAAATTTCTGGCAGCCGCTATTGTTTTGGTTTGACGGGACGCGAGAAGCTTCGCATAGAGCTTCGCAGTTTGCGAGCACATAGTGAAGACGTGACCGGAGAAGTGCCCCTGTGATGTTCCCGGAAGACGGAAAGTACCATTCGTCGTGTGTGCTTTGAAAGCGAGGGGAGTCACAGGGTCCACGAGTGCGCAACCACAAGCCAAGGTTCACGACAGCGCTGCGTTCTTCGGCGATCTCGTGCTGTTTGGGGCAACACGGCGATGCGAGAAAGGGCCGAAACGTTCGTGGTGTGTGGTGCGGTGCTTGTAGGTAGAAACCCGCACTAACGCGGAGCTCATATTGGTTGTTGTGGGGTTGCGTTTGACGGGTTTAGCCCCGTCGTCGTCAGCTGATCCGGTCCAGCTGGTCGGGGGGGGACGCAACGAGCGTTCTTAAAAGTAAATCTTCCTTCGTTCCGTTTCAAAATGTGGAAGATTCCCGACGCATGCCGTGAGTAAAATGCTGCGGACGTTTTCAACAAAATTACGTCGTTTTAATTGAACAAGGGACTTCGGATAGTTTCCCTAAATCTGCCGTTTCTATGCTTCGTGTCGTTAGACTGCATTTGCACAGCGACGTGTTCGCACAGCGACGCACACCGCTCGAGTAGATGATTCGGTCCCGCAAGCGACCGGTTATACAGAATTTCAGGGAAACTTAAGTCACCACCGATGTTTTCCTGTAAATCTCGTGTGACTCGTGTGAGTTTGTTGCGCTCATCATGCGGTGTGAATAAACTAGGGCAAGATTTTCTACCTGCCCGCAGATGCATGAACTGAGACCAATTTTTTTACGTAGAGAACATAGTGGTTTTTCTTTACATTGGGAAGAGGCCCGAATTTGTCTCTTTTCCCTCTGGCACTGCCCCAAGTTTCAAGTTGCAGTTTCAGTAGACATACCTACTAACAGGTACAAACTGCTCTAAAGCAGGTAAAAGACTGGGAAGTCAGGACGGTGCGGACACCGTGTTTTGCGCTTCTCGCAAGGTGACTGATGCTTTTGCGAGGTATGCGGAATATGCAAGCGATTTTGTTATGCCCTTCGTTTGCGTCTCCAGAAAAAAGAATAAGATTATTTACAAATTTAGGCGCAATCACAAGCCAAGATTTACGATAACAGTGCGTTCGCTTCGGTGGTCCGTGTAGTGGTATTATACGCTGCTTTCTGCAACACCGCGTCATGACGAAGAGCTGGAACGGTCACGGTCTGTGCTGGGCTAGCGGTTGACAGAAACCCGCATCGCCCGCATCGGCACCGAGTGCACTTGGGCTGTTGATGCTCGAGCCTTTCATACGCGGCTTGTCGCCAGCTGATCCTGCTGCTCGACGGTGAGGAAGCGGCGAGTGTGACCTCTGAAGTAAATGTAAATCCTCGTTCATCCAGTTATCCAGTGTCAAAGTGTGGAAGATGTCCAACGTGTACTGAGGGCGGGAACTACGAGCGTTTTGCCTTGCTTTTATAACCGAAACCAGAGCAGCCAGATAATTGCCTTGCGTACTCCAAAATGACGCAAGCAATAAGTTTCAACAGGTCAATTACGTCACCGCGGATGTAGGCGAGACTGTGCACTGTTTAAACGCTTGCAGTATCCACGAGTGCTACCAGAAAAACGACGTCAACAGAGAAGGAGCTCGCGATTTTAGCATAATGCAGTGCCACGGCCTCGTGAATTTTCACTGTGGCTATATAAAAATATAAAAAAAAAACGCATCAGCGCCACATTAATGATCACGAATAACACCGGTCACAAACTCCCAAGCCTCACCGCTTCGCTCGACACCAACACGAGATACCACAACAATCTGCATCAAAACGCCCCAAAAGTGAAGGCGTCTGCTCCCGTACGCGTACTACAACTAGCGGAAGTGAAGTGTTGGGCGGATGTCCTTCACAATAATATATATAAAAAATGCCTTGCGCAAGTATAATTTCCATTGATTATTAAATACGTACTGATAAAATCCCAATCATTTGTTTTTCTATCTGATTCAAGCGAGTCGGACTGCTCATAACACTGGTCGAGCATGAAAATAACAAAAATTTGAACTTTTTCATGGCCGGTTTAAGATTTATTGTTAGTACATCGCTGTTTTTCGCAAAGGACTCATTTTACAGATTTTGCCTCCATACTTTTTAAATGCAAACAGTTCTTACATACGGCTGTCCATTGTGCCGTGTTTTGTGTCTTCTTCTATAAATCGGTAACGGTCAGCAACCAAAGAGCTCACCCGTACATGTCAAGCATATATACGCCGCGGGGAGAATCCGTTGTTAGTAGGAATCGTCGGGCGTAGTGTCGGTGTTGTGTTTGTCTATGTGTCGCTGCTGTGTCCTACGTAGTGCTCGTGTTGTCTGTGATGTATGTAGAGTAGCAGTCTACTCGTGATAGTTCCCACCGTATACACTGACTCCTGCTTTTTTTTTCATTGGGTGCTAGAAATCGCACTAGGTGGCGCAAGTTACCGCCCGATTACAAGAGTTTGCTTGAGCTATTTATCCATGTAAGTTCAATATTTTTTTTTTTTTTTTTTTTTTTTTTTTTTGTCTAGCGGTTTTGTCGTAGCTGCCGACGCCACCGACCGCCGACGATGCACGTAGGTACCTTTGCACGTAGCTACGTCCGCCGCTCGGAGACTGTTTACTGTGCATAAAAGACATCGAACAAGAACGAATGCGTCCTGTATGCTTTCAGTTCGGCTGAAAGGCGCGGCTGGCTGGGCTCGTCCCTCGCCTGTTCTCGGCTGCTGGCCGCCATGTTTCATAAGGAACACGTTGAACCGTGCTTCTCGGAAGGCAAACACGGTGTAGCGTGTTAACTTTACACAGCACCTCATGTGTAGACGAAAAACACGGATGGCTCCGTGTAAAACGAACACGTTTTGACGTGTCCGCTATGGGACAACAGTTTACACGTCTGGGCGTGTTATTTTTGCTAACAGTGTGTCTAAACGGAAAGTCCGTCCTAAAAACTACATTAACGTTAAACTTCGCACCCAAGGCTTTTAGGCTATGAGAAAAACCATGAAAATAAGGAATTACAGCAAGGGTTCTACCTTGAACCCTCTCAGCGGTCACCGACGCGCGTACAAGCAGTCTACGTGCACTAGAAACGATAAAATCCAAACTATTGAGGAGTTTCAGCGAATATAGGGGGCGCTCCGATAGATCCAACATGGCGGACAAGAGGGGGATAGATTTGCGACGCCCGTAGACCGGTAGCGTATAAATAGAACAAAGCGTGTCGTTCTCTGTTTGTTGCCGTGTGCGAGACGATCATCATTTCAACCAAGACCTACCGTGATGCTACAGATGAAGTGTTCAAGCCAGTCGAAGGCAAGAAATCTTGCCATAGTCAAGATACGTGTGCAAGTGTTCGACGTGAGCTCTCACGCTGGTGCAGCTGTCATCAAGTTGAACCGAATGTACGCGGGTCCAAAGAAAGGTACATATCAACAATGTTCGCGCGTTCAAACTATGACGCGTACTTTATCTCAAACTAAACTTATCGGTCTGCGGCTACGAACATTTTCGTTGTCGTGGCTTAGATGATGTAACCATTCAGGCCTCGCATTAGAAGGTGTTGCGAACTTTTCGGTTGTTCTAGTTAATTGTGCTAAAAAGCGGTTGGATGGAAAGTATGACAACTACAGCATACAAGGGACGATTGAGGTCTTTATCCTGCGTTCTATGTATCGAAATATCGGTATCCTTGGTGTTATATTGCGATCAGCTGGTCGCCGATCGTCCTGTTTTTACGCATAATGTAAACAAGCCCCGGAAGCGCCAATCTCATTTCCATGTGCTTGTGCACCCCTACAAGCCTCATTTTGGCTCTTGTGGAAAGCTTTATTGTAACAGCAATAGTCTCATCGGTCATTCGAGTTGTATGTGCCACGGTGATATCTGCTGTGTGTGATCTGCTGACAAACAAGTCTGTATTAAATGCGAGGAGGAGAACGAAGGTAAAGCTTTTTTAACTGTTTTCTTTTTACAGAACAGGGCAAAGCTTCTAAAACAAGAGCAACCTTAGCTGATATTTGAATGTGCTCAATAATGAATTGCAAAAGGTGCTTATGCCAAGTGGTAGATGTATGCAGTTGATTTTCTGTTTGCTTCTGCATTGTAAATTGGAAGATATGTATCAGCAGAAGACATGTGTCCTTTTCAAAATGTCTTTTATTAGAGCAAATAGGTTTTCATACACAACCGAAGAGTTTGAAACACCATTTAATTTGAGGCCTGAATGGTTACATGATCTAAGCAACGTCAACGAAAATGTTTGTAGCCACAGACCGATAAATTTAGGTTTAGATAAGTATGCGTCATAGTTTCAGCCTCGAACACTCAACACTGTTATGTACCTTTCTTGATGACAACTGCACCAACGTGAGAGAGCCCACGTCGTTGAACACTTGCACACATATCTTGACTATGGTATGGCAAGATTTCTTGCTTGAAGTGAAGATCATCTCGCTACGACTAGCTACGACCACCCACCGCAGCGATGCAGGCACCGAAGGGGCGCAACGCAGTCAGTCGCCGTCACCGGACGCTGCTCGTTTGGCATTCACGGCTTTCCGCCCAGGTGCTTCGTTTGTGCTTGGCACCGAGTGTTATTTTCTGTGCTTGTGTGTGTGCCGAGTGGCTAGATATGGGCCTCAAGAGCAGTTCTTCAGGCTCAATAGCGTTCGCCGAAGAACTTCTGAAGAAAATGCCACCCAGGAAAAAAAGCACAAAGACGCAACGCACCAGCTTGGCGGACTATGCACTGGGCGCGGAAATCGGGCCCTGCGAATTATACACCAAATGCAATCTAAACAAAACAAAAACATTTTTAGGCTCAAATTGGCTTCTGCGGACTATACGCCTGGACACTGGTGCCCGTTATTATGCATTGTATATTCACTGCTGTTTGTTGTGGCTTGAGAGTGCCTTCCTGTAATGATGCAGAGGGGTCCACTGAACCTTGAAATAAAGATATTTAAGCACATCTAGATGCAATGTCCCTTTAATTTGCCAACAGCACGCCAATGGTCACGATCAAAACTCACCGAGTCAATGGGCAGTTTTCCACAATATTTATTGGCATGTAATCACCAATTTGGTCCATTAAAAGTCTTGAGCCTGTAGCACATCCATTCTGGATCTGCAAAGCTTATGCTGTAGACGTGCGTCATCACATGAGCATGTTTCTTATCAATCTTAAACGTAAAACGCTAGTTATGCAACGACATTCCCATATCACATTTTTAGCAAATTGAATGGTCCCACCTGTCATACTGTTAGCTTTGGAAGTAAACCAATTCACAATACCACTTAGAATACATCGTGCCAAGCGTTAGGCCGCATGTGGCACAAAAAATGTCCTAACTAGGGAAGCAAACTTCATCGATCGTGTTGATTAAAGCACTCAAGTACGGGCGAAATCATCAATCAAAGAAGGTCACTCGAAAGGGAAGTTTGCTCGCTGAACGAATATGACTTTTTATTGGGCGTTCCGCAATGTAGGCCGAAGACATTCACTCCGTGATTGGTACAGAAGCATTTTCAATCGGTCGTGCGAGCGCAAAAACAACAACAAAAACAAAGGTGGATTAGAGACGCGATAGATTCGCCTTTGCACGGAGTACTTACACTCAAAATCATGTCAATATAAAGCGACTATGGCCCACCTTACTAGCAGCAATCTTAAAATTTATCCGTGTAGTCGTCGCACCCGTGCACCAACCGAAAGCGTTGCTGCAAGCCCCTCCGCCGTCAACTTTGAGTCGCTGTCGAGTCTGAAGAACTCTGCTCTATGAGGTCCACATCCAGCCACTGAGCACATACAGAAGCACAGGGAATAATACTCGGTTCCAAGTGCAAGCGAAGAACCCGGGACGGAAAGTCCTGAATGCCAAACGACCTGCGACAGGCGACGGCGACTGACTGCGTAGTACACAGGTTGGGCTCCTTCGACGCCTGCATCGCTGCGGCGGGTGGTCGCAGCTCGTCGTAGCAGTTCGTGTCATCTCTGTTGCTCGTACCGGAACACTAGAGCCGCGTAATATTCTTGCTGCCGAAGTTTATAAGCCTACGTTCGCAGCCAACGCATTTACACAAAGCCAACGCCCAGCGAACCTATCCCCCTCGTTCTCTTTCGGCGACCGGCCGCCAGGGCGGTGACACCGTCGCTGAAACTCCTCAATAACCCGCTGACAGTAGACGTTTGGTTTGAACGTCGAAAGCGTTACCAACACAATGAGAACAAGATTTTTTCAGTGCACTGTCAATTAATGATCTCCCCCTCCCCCCCCCCCCCCCCCCCCCCCCCCCCTTTTACCAGTCTAGAATGAGCACTCCTTCTCTTTTTTTCGATTGCGCCCTCTCCGCACGAATGGGACGGCCGGAGAAGCGTTCGCGCACTTCGGGATCTCGGAGGTCATGCCTCACCCTTCAGCTTGCCAGTGCTCGGAACTGACAGGCGACTCCAAACATGGCGGCTGAGTCCAGGTCGCGTCAGCTCGACCGGGCTGCCTGAACGGGTGGCGCATTCAATTTAACAGATTTTCTTTTGTTTCATGCCCAATTTTATAGGTATCTGAACTGAGCCAGTTAAGTGTAGCCGGTGCACATAAACTTCCAGAGCATAGTTTTGTTTTCCCGGTGTTTTTGTTCTTTTTATGTCAAACTTTTGTTTCGGAGATTTCGTTCAAAACCGAAACTATGGGCTCCGGATAGGCGGTAATAGACTCTAATCAGTTCTGATCATCTAAGGAAAGCGGCGATGACTACAGAATTGTTCCGCCGACGGCAATTTTCAGCTAACTCGCATGCCTCGACCATGCGACTTATCTGTCCACGAAATCGAGCTTTTGTGCGTATCCGCGTTTAAGAAACAGCCCCAGTCGTCTGCTCGGTCAACAACACAGGCTGCAGGAAAACTACGAAAATTAAGCAAGCGCTTCTTGAGCCAAGGAGCATTTTAACCCACTGGCACCCCACTAAGCAGCTAATACTCGTATTTCAATTCTGATTTTAGTAGCAATCGAGGAGTCATTTTGACGAGCGGGTTATGTATTATATTACGTATAA
This sequence comes from Ixodes scapularis, assembly GCF_016920785.2. Classification (NCBI taxonomy): domain Eukaryota; kingdom Metazoa; phylum Arthropoda; class Arachnida; order Ixodida; family Ixodidae; genus Ixodes; species Ixodes scapularis. The sequence goes on from NW_024609835.1 coordinate 115,687,264, forward strand.
TGGTTTTCACTAAACCGATATTAGTGTATTCTTCGGGTTGAAATATGAGCTTAGTTGACTAGCTATTAGGTGAATTGCTGAATAATATTTGACAGACGGAGATACTACTCAAAAATGAGCCAAATGTTTCTAGCCGGTAGCACGGAGACGAATGCGGACAAACTGAAGAGACTCTTCATCGGAGATTCACGCAGAACCTCTCTGCATTGAACTTGACTTCGAATCCTGAACGGAGAAAATGAATATTTTCTGTGGCTGGTCAGCCTGAGCAATGTAGACGTATATTGCTGGTGGCTTCGACGGGGGTATAATATAAATATTGGAGGCGCGATAGATCATAATGCCGTGACGGCTTCTAACTTTGCGAGACGCGTCCCCCACCTTTTGTAAGCTGATAATTTCCCATATTAATCATATGCAGCAAGCAGGTTTTCCTGAATCAAGTAATTGCGAAATCAGCCCAACTCCTTCAGTGTGGTCCAGAGACTTTTTTGACGAAAAGCAGCCAAGATGAATGGCCAACGCACCGACCGGCGTGGGTGACTCAGACTTGAAGCTAATCAAACACAACCAAACTCAAGAAAAGCAACTATTGGACCTTCCCATTCACTTGACTGCAACATTGGTGTTCCCTCCAGTGAAACGCCTCCTCTGCCATCCTCAGTGTACTGTTCTACATCCTTCTGAAGAAACCACTTATCAGTTGCCAAGTAGTCGTAACTTTAAATGTGATTCGAGACAGACAAGAAATCAAAACGTTTTTCCGTGATTCCTCCCCATCCAAGAAATCGAAAGCACGCCGCCGTGTGTTGTGAAGTAAACGGGCTTTCAAACACGTGATGGAAGGAAACAATTTACTGAGGCTTCACCGCACTAATGAACACTCAGGCAAACTTAAGAAAATTTCGGACCTTCGTCAAATTACATTGTTCGCCACCGCGCTGACAACACGTGTCCGAGAAAAGCAACCAGAGACGCGGAGGGGCACGAAGCGACCTGGTCCGGCTGGTCCCTGGTTTTTCCGCTTGGTGGCGTCCGTTTTGCTGGAGTCGAGCTTTTGCGATCTTTCACTCGGGACCCAGGATGTCGGCGCGCGGGATTTGCCACTCCTCCTCACCCACCTTTACCCCCCTGGGCTGGGAACAGGTCACGTCAGCTCGGCCGGGACACCGTGGCCGGGACGCCTGAACTGAAGCCACTCTTCCTGGAAAAAGTGGCGCCATTCATTGTGGAAATGCTCAAAACACGTGCCGCGCGTCACTTCTGGGAACAACATGGCGTCTGAAGTCTAGCTCAGTGCTGCGCTGTGCCGCCATGATCTTCCCAAGGGCTGCACACTCCGCGTGTCTCAAGCATCAACGCACCTTGCGCTACTCTTGAAACATGAAGGGGCTTAAGCCTGAAGGGGTGTCGGATTCACTTTAACAGATTTTCTTTTGTTTATGCCGTATTTTATAGGTATTTGGATTGCGACTGTTAAAGGAATTGTCCGGTCGAAACCGGAAGTACTTAAGTTTTTGCGCTCGTTACGTTGAAGGAGCCTTCATCTAGACAACCGTAATTTTTATTTTGATATATGATCTCCCGTTATTAATTAAACCTTTCATGAGCGTATGTACGAAACTGCACCCCGAATTTCGCCAGTGCCAATGCCTGACATCCGTAGGTGCTGCATGAAGTCACAGAACGCAAAGGTTTCTCGGACGGTCGGAATAACGAGCGTTGGTCGACGGATGTCTTGTATTTTGTTTCGAATTATATAGTCTCCTAGGCTGTGTACCCTACTGAAATACGGTTCTTTTAATGCAGTTATCAAGCATGTCAAAAAAAGTCATGCCTTTTAGCAGGATATTACTCGCAAACAGCCATAAGCTTCGAGCAAACGTATGCCGTTTCGCGCAAACACAATTGCTGCGGCCACCGATCGAACTAAAAGCGCTTGCAAACAAGGAGGTTATAAATACTGAAGGGGGTACGTTGCAATATTGGTGAAGCCTAGTCAAAAAACGTTTCAACGATATTGTGCCCAACGTGACGGCAGGTCTCTCTGGCGATTGGTGCGCGTGACATGTCACGTGCGAGATGAATGGATGATTTTATGATTCCTTTCGGGCTTGCGCGCTCTCCGTCCGGTAGATCTTATCAGATCGAAGTTTAGACGAAGACTAGCTATGGTCACGTGATGTGGTCATGTTGGGCTGACAAGTGAGGAGAGTAAGGAGGAAAATGAGAAAGAGGCGAGGCGTCAAGGGAGCATTGCTTGTGGAGGCTACGCGGCTCGCGTCATGCCCTCTCCTACGCTTCTATCGTCCTTGATTGCAAAGCAAAAAATGCAGATTTCGCCTCTGAAGCGGCACCTCATCTAGTTACACATTTCGGCGGATCCACTGAATCGGTGATGAGACTACGGGTCGTTCCCTCAGAGGCGATGTCCGCGGGTCGAAGGCAAACGGCGAATCGTTGAAATGCATGTCGTTACTTGACTTGGACGAGCTTGGTGAATCGCGGATCGATCAGAATCGGGCTGCACGCGTGCTAAATACAACTTCTGGGTGGTATGTTGCGCTTTTTGGACTCCCAGGAGATTAGGGAGAAGGAAGTGACGTCAACGACACAGCAAACGCAGATTGGATGTTGACAGAAGAAAACGAAATCAACACCCAATCTGCGTTTGCTGTGTCGTTGACGTCACTTCCTTCTCCCTAGTCTCCTGGGAGTCCAAAAAGCTCAACATAGCACCCCTGGCATCGTTTCCAGATGGCCTAGCTGTTGGTTTCGGTTTCGCTGCATAATCAAATTGATTGATCCGATTTGAGCGAGGAGTGGATAGACGTAGTTTAATATCGTTGGCACAGCATCACACCTCAGCTTACGAGCCTTCTGTCCGCTTCGAGCTCAGCTTGTAGCTCTATTCTGTGATATGATTGCTGCATAAGCGGGATCTCGATCATGATGGGTACCTAGTCCCTACGCACGCCGACAATCCACTTTGCTCGTCACTGCACGTCTCGCGGAAAAGTGTGGAACGTCATGTCTTGGCTCGCATGTGCTGCCTGGTGGTTATGGCACCCAACCGCGCAACAAAAATCTCACCCAACCATGAAACAAGTCGAGCGCAACAACAATAATGAAGCACGCTGAGGCGTTCACTCGCAGGTGAACGGGCGAACGACGAAGCAGAAATGCTCGCTGTGCTCGCTTTGTGTTTTGTGACGTCAGAGCTTCAATGTTGCCAACGAAAGCAGCGTTTGCGCTAGAATGCGATTGGAGCAGTATAAATTCAATTACTCACGCAAAGGGGCATATAAAATTCAGATATTGCACGTACGATGCGTCTCGAGGCAATAACAATGATATTCAATTGTTTTCTCGAATAAAAAATTTTACCGAAAAATTCCTTTAAAGTATATTCAGTAGATTAGTTATCAATAGAAACCATTTTCAAGATCAGTAGAATTTCAAATAGATAATAAAGGTTTCTCAAAAATTTGTCGCTGTGCGACCCGCGTCGGCCATTCGCTCTCTCTTTGTCGTCGTTCCAAGCCCCGTTTGCGTGCCTAGTTTCGTTTCCTTCCGCTCTCCCGTGGTGTCGGTCCCGTCGCGCGTGTCTGGTTTCCTCCGGCTCATCGGGGCGGGTTTGTGTCGTGTGCTAAACAGCTTCGATGGTCATCCACTTTTGCAGAGTGGAATGGCTCATCATTTTTCTTTCGAAATCGCGTATAATTTCTGAATTAGATAACCGCAAGCTCTAGACATTTTGGCAGCCGATCCGAACCGCTAGGGCTACATGTGGGCGGAGGCCGAGTGTTCTCTGTTCTGCAGTACAGTTCATTTGTGCGGTCAATAAAAAACTCTGTAAATCGAAACTGAAACTACAGCTACGGACAGGAAGGACTGAATATGCTAGGTGATGTATTCCAACAATATCTGAGAGCAAGTGATAGTTTCCGAATTAATCAATTGCTTTGAATCAAAAGAAGTAAGAATGCCACATAATGTTTTTTCTCGCACGGCCTGCATCTGCGAAGTTTCGAGATTATGGTGAGAACCGCACTCTTCCCCGGGCAACATTGAAACACAGACATTTTTTTTTTTTTTTTTTTTTTTAACCTTTTCAACTTTTACGTTTGCTTTCGTTTCTGTCTTCACTTCTGCCGGATTTGCTAGGATTACGTGTGATTCCTGAGTTTGTGCTCGTGTGTGCCACCCATCATTCCGTCGGGGCTGATGCCATGATTTTTACGGCGACATTTCTGGTCATATCAAGCCACTTAGCGGTTGGACTTTTAAACCTGGAAGAATTGAGGAGCTTCAATTATGAAGTTGATATCGTGAGCACACCTGTAAAGATCGGCCATGTAAGTGCTTCGAGGTATTGGCGTCAGTTTTGATTTTTAGCAGGCATTCATGGATCAAACATGACTTTGCTTAGCTTTCTTCTAATCAACTGATTGATGTTTTTGTTTGACCTGCCAGTTGTGTACACACCATCGTCGCACGTCCTTTTATGCTGCCAACTACGATCCGCTGGTATTCCATCGCCGACTAGAAATCGTGTCGACAGCTTAAATGGAAGTTCCACGAAATTCTTGTCCAGCTCGCTTGCACTTTTGCATTTAATTGCATTATAATCATAACCTTAAAATGCGAGCCTTTCACCCTTGTTGGTGTTAGACTGGTGGCAGCTGATAGAACCTCTTTGCTCTACTGACGTCTGGTGTTAGCTCATTTGGTAGCCCCACTGGAAATGGAAAGGTCCCGGGTTCGATAGCCGGACTTGGCTGATTTTTTCGGTCGCGCACCAGTCGCCTAGCTGTGTTTGGAGATTTGTGTTTGTCCTTTGTCCCTCTTTTTCCCCTTCTCCGGGGATTATTTTCGACATTCTTGTCCAGCTCGCTTGCACCTTTGCATTTAATTGCATTATAATCATAACCTTAAAATGCAAGCCTTTCACCGTTGTTGGTGTTAGATTGATGGCAGCTGATAAAACCTGTTTGTTCTACTGACGTCTAACCCGTGGTTAAACGACAGTATCCAGTGGAGCGCTCTACCACGTTTTTAGATTCAGTTGGTAGAGCGCTCCACTGTAAATCGAGAGGTGCCGGGTTCAATACTCTTATACTAGGTCTCTTATACACGAACTCATCTCTGTTACGTCACGCCGCGGTGGTGGCGCGTCGGACGCACTTCCGGTCCGGGGCTGTGGGCGGAAGTGCCCATGTGAGACGTGTAATCCTGCGTTGTTTTGAAAGGAACCATACAAAAACCTGCCTTCTTGTCAAAATGCTGCGACTGGGGCTGTACCAGAATTGTAGAGAAAGATTTGAAGGTCAGTTTTAATGCGCTCGGTTCGTCCAAGAACTTGGATGCAGTGAAAAGGGAAAACCAGACGCCGTCGGACCACAATTGCTTAGGCGGGAAGCATTTTGGGTTGAATTCACGGATACTTCTGGTCATCAAATTTATTTGTTTTGTTCCAAAATGAACGCCCGAAAACCTTCAAATTGTACGGACCACCTGCGGACTACGTTCAGTGCGTCTTCAAGTTCAAACGGCCGCCTGATCGTTTGAACTGTCGTCTGCTCTTTCAAACGTTTCTGCTTGTCGTCTGCTCTTTTAGAGGACACCGGCCCGTAGACCAAACGTGGGCCCGGCACTTGCGATAAGAAGTAAGTGCAGGCCTCAAAAGACTTCAGTTTGAAGGTGTGTAAGCAGGCTGGACGTAAACAGTAGATACAAGGAGATGTTGATCATTGTTACCAGTGGCCATCAGCGACTTGTTATGCCTGATTCACTCGGTTTGATTCTGCTTGCGATTTTCAGTATCGATGTCGACATCTCAGCTACGGTTCACGCTTTTGCAGTCCGAGCGACGTCGCTACTGAAAATTGCGAGCGAAATCGCATCACGTGAATCAGGCTTTGGCGTACATTCTGCGGCGTCCACACGGAATGAATCGCCGCATGTCAGATGATTCACGCGAAGTTTTGCGGTGTAACGAGCTCGGTAATTTCGCTGACGCCGCTCAAGTAGTCAGACATCGTTAGGAGGACGTGGAATCAACAATTCCAACGCCAAAAAGAGCGCGGGGACTCACATCGACGTTGACAACATCGCGTTTCAATGGTTTGTTTATGGGCAACGGCGAGTTTTTTGCCCACACCCCCATCGCGCTTGCGCGGCGCCGGTGGCGTCCGCTAGGGGCGCTCCGGGCGCTCCGGTTTGTTTGTAAACATGAGTTGGTGTATACTTGGTCCGATGATTTATATTCATTATTCACACTTGCTGGCGCCGGAAGTCGACCCGGTCATTATTCCGGTTGGGTTCCAGTTCACTAGCTTTGCATTTTGTTACCGGTCGATTCCAGTTCAGTGATGAATTTCGAATAGAGTACTGGTTCGGTTACCGGTTCTGCCAAACATATACCAATTCAAATCTGTTCTTAAAAAGAAAAGTCCACAGCTTCCAGTCGTTAAGAATGTGTATTCAAAGAGACATCAATTGTACTAAAAAAAGAAAAGGTCATCAGAAGCGGTGTTACGGAAACGACAGCAAAACAGATATATGCTTAATTTCGTTCTGCGATCTGGACTTTTTATTTCAAAATACGTTCTACACAAATTATGTGGTTATACAGGTGATCAGGAACAGCAGCAAAGTACAATACTCACATATAAAGTCAGTCAGCCAGCAAGCAAAGAACACCATGATAGTACGGCGTACCATACTCATAAACTATCCACCCCGCACGACCGAACGCCTTTTTCGAAGGACTAGAAAAAAACGAAAAACAGTCTAAAAATAACTTTTAAAAAAGAATAACGAGGGCGACATATTTTAAAAAACGCACGCATACAAAAAAAAAAAAAAAAGATTAATCAAGCAGCATTTAGGGTTCTGGGCTGCTCTGGGCGAGTTGGCATCCCCACGACTGGTGGACTGGTGCCACTGTGTCGGTCGTGCTCATTGCAGCTCTGCCTCTTGGTGCTTCCAGATTTTCCCACCAAGGAACAAACATGCAAACAGCTTGTTTTCATTTTGATGATTTACATTTGCTTTTGCTTTCCTCTCCTTGAGAAAAATAACATGTAACATTCTTACTTCTTTTTAATTCACAACAATTGATTAATTTGGAAACTATCATTTGCTTTCAGATATTGTTGGAATACATCACCTAGGATCTTCAGTCCTTTCTGTCCGTAGCTGTAGTTTCAGTTTCGATTTACAGCGGTTTCTTTTGACCGCACAAATTAACTATACTGCCGAACAGAGAACACTTGGCCTCCGCCCATATGTAGCCCTGGCGGTTCGGATCAGCTGCCAAAGTGTCAGAGGTTGCAGTTATCTAATTCAAAAATTATACGCGATTTCGAAAGAAAAGTTATGAGCTATTCCACTCTGTAAAGGTGGATGACCAGCGAAGCTGTTTAGCACACGACACACATGTGACATGCACACAGGCACAAGTAATATCTCTTTAGCCTCTTGGCATAGTCAGACAAACTCCGTTTCACTTTACAATTTTCCACGATGGATGCTAAAGCTACCTGTGGGAATTCCTAGCTCGTAGCTTGCCATGTAACTTTGCGCTCCCCGCGTCGCATGGGTTGGGTTGCTAAGGGTTGGCTTCAGTGGTTCGTGGCGTCCTTTGTGGTTCGTCGCAAGGTAAAACAAAGTAATGAGGTGTACGCCGACTCGCCATCACCAAGTCTTGCTGCACAAAAACATAATTATCTAAGAAAAAAAAAAAGTCTTGTTTTTGTATGTTTATACAGCCTTGATGTTGGTACGCCTCAACGGGTGACGAGTCTCCCAGCTGTAGATGAGAAATTTTGCCAGTGCAGTACAACTGCTGACCTGGGGTTTTTATTTGTGCATCATGCAGTAGTGATTACACGAATGCGTGCCAGTACGAAACTCATCCAGACCGAAACGGGCGGGGACGCTGTGGATCGAACCCAGGAGGTTTTTGTTTGTTTCATTATTATTCAGCTGTCTCCCAGTAGCTGTCATTTGTGAAGTCAACTGCACCGCTGTTGCCATTGTCACGAATATGTATATTACTTTGTGTCGCCACCCATAAAACAATTTTGTTACTCTAAACCGTTTTCTCATGAACCAGTTCGGCATTCACACGAGACATGTGAACGCCATATGAGATTGTGGTTCTGTTCCGGTTTGGGTTCAATATTGAGTGGTTGATTTTGGTTACAGATTTGTTCCGGTTCCCTAAAAAATAACGGTTTCACTCTGGTTTTTGATTTGGGTTCGGTTCGACACCCTGCTTACTGGAATGATTTCTCGCAGGATATGGGACAATCTGTAATGCTGATGACAACAAAGTTTGGCCAGGAATATCAGTGTTCCTTACCGGAGAAACCTGTCGGTTCCGAGAGTGCCGAATCTTCTGATGGTGAGGAAGAAGCGTCAAATGTTATAAAGTTACTGGAGCCCTTGCGAAGTTTACCTTGCCTCACCAAGGTATGTGGTACTCTGACGTCCATTTCAACATGATGCGTGTTGACATTTATTTTTAGAGTGCAGGCTCTTAGGTGCCCGTTTCTGGCTTAAAGGGGTACTCCACCGTTTTTTTTCATTATCTCCGATTTGCTTGAAATTTTGCTAAACTAACCAACAAACATTGCTAAAATAGTATCCCAAATATTAGGTCAAAATATTGTTTTTTCGCGAAGTTATTGAATTTACAGTTTTGGTCTTCACCACTTTCAGTTTTTCAAACTGAAAGTCTCTACTGGCAACAACAACAAAGTGACGTCAGTGGAAGGCAGGGGTTAACTTTTTGGACTACAGAAGTTGTTCTCAACGGATTTGAAGCAGTTTCTTGGTGTCAAATGAGTGCTTTGGAAGCTCACTCCCGTATCCGCGCTCCAGCACGGAACAAATGATTGGCATATTCTATTTTTAGACTAGTTGCTCGACTGGCAAGCCTGCCTGCCACTGACGTCACGGCACTGAAAAGTGCGCGAATATTTGAATATCGGTTTTTGCACCATTTTCATTTGCCGATTTCACAATACCTATTATGAATTTCGCGATGCTAAATAGCATACCGGAAAGGCTAAAGGCCGGGGAGTCAGAAAATATAGTTAGTTGAGGTAGCTCGAAAAATCGGTGGAGTACCCCTTTAAGTGGGGTCGCCGTCGCTGTCGGCGTAACCGTGCGGTGCATTATGGGACGCATGACGTCACTGATGACGTCATCAGTAACAATGCTGATGACGTCCTTAGTGACGTCACTGATGACGTCATCCGGATCGTCATTGTCCCTGATGATGTCATCAGTGACGTCATCGCACGGCATCCGCATCGTCATCGTCACGTGACCTCATAGGGGTCACGTGACCCCCGTGAGGTTACGTGACCCTAGTGACCCTCGTGAGGCGACGGCGACGCCGCTCGGAGGGAGGAGTAGCAGGCAGGATGAGGCGGTGAGGAGGAGGGAGGAAGGATATACCTTCCCCTCAGTACCGTTCCCCTCCTCCTCCTCAAGAGCTGCGCTCTAATCCGGCGTTACAGGGTGTTGTCAACGGCTTTCATTTTTTTGTTTGGCATTAACATTATCACCCTTTGAGTGTAAATATCTACCCATGTTTGCTTCTATTTCAGTCACTGGTGGCATTGTCTTTTTTCGTTGTTGTTTGCCACCCTCTAACTTATTATGTACCTTAATCGCTGCCTTTGGAGGTTTGTACATCTATGTCTACTAAGCTGTATTGGTGACTTAAATTTTTTTTTCCCAGACCAGGTTTAGGGTCAATTACTTATCCTTCCTCACTATTCACAAAATATTTTCATGAATGTGGTTCATCTGCCTCGTTGTTTGTTGGACAGTTTTTACGTTGCACCCTAATTTGAGGTGAAAAGGCTGCATATGTTGAGCTCCAACTTTCAAAAGAAAAGTTGTCTTGGAGTCGGGTAATTTATCACATGATGTGATTTTCTTTCAAACACTGCGGTCTTTATGAATAATCATGCATTACTATAATGAAGCTCATGGATACTGGCATCTTATGGTACCGAAATTAGTAATCATTTATTGACCTACTGGAAGGCATTGAAAACAGAGTCTTTCGATTTATTTATAATTCCTTTGGCAAAGAATCACCTGTATCAACCTTGTACGTATGCCAAACCTGGATTGCCCGAGTTGTAACGAAGAAAAGTAAAGCGCTTCATATTTTTCACAATTTAGTACGTCATAATGCTGGTTGAAAGGTTGACGATTATCTAAATTCTTGGAGCCATTACATTTAAAAAGAATGGGAAATTGCTTCAAGAATTTTGCTACGCTACCTGCTACGTATGGCTCCTTTGCTCCCGCATTAGGTGACATTTTCTTTATTACATGTAATTAACCATGTTGATTACTCTTAATTTTCCTTAAGTGGAATGTGCACATTTTATTTTTGCTTTACTGTTAGATCTTCACCCTACTTTGGCCCAAAAAGTTGGTGGGCAGTATTCTTCAAATAAATATATACAAGGACTTTGCAGTTATTATATTATCTGCAACAAGCTTCACATTATATATGTCCTCCTGTAGGCCCTTAAAACTGACTGTCAGTTTTCGCATAAAAAGTGCAGTGTTTGTGTCGGTGTCCTTCATATAGTAGTTTTTTTGTCAAGACGCACAAGCAGCTTTCTTCTACTGCAGCAGTCAAAAGTCACATTCATTGTGTGGATGTTTGGAAACCTGGAAGATAGTCTGCCTGAAGCGGCATCTGATTTCCCTCTGTAGATGCGAAATTTAGCTGTTGCAGTATGACTGCTTCTCTTGTCTCTTTCCTGACTGGGGGGAAATGCCTGTTCTGTGTGACTTTTTATAAACTTTTTTCGTGAAGAAACTGTTAAGTTTTTAAAAGTTTTTAATGTGATTCCGTTCAGCGATGCTGTCTGCAATGATTCTGTTAATGTGACGTTCAGCTAAATAAACGGGCTTTTGAATGATGTAAACATAAAACCAGAGACTTAAATTTTAATGCTATAATTAATTTATCAACACAGTTGTTTTTCAGAGATTGTTCCAAACTGGGTAAAGATATGGCTATATCTTAAATAAAAAAAATCTCCTCCTCCCCAAAGAAAAAGAAAGAAAAAAAAGAAAAAGAGAGATACAAAATGTTTTTCATTTTTACAAGAAACTATGCAAAAACTAGAGTTCTGCCTCGAAAAGATTTTCATGTACGAAAAATCAAGTCGACTCTCATGATTGACTTGCCATTGGGTTGGGGGGTTCTGAATGTGGTGAAGCACAGGTCATCAGAACTGAAATATGATAAGCTGGCTTCATCATCAGACCCACTGCAGCTCAACGAGTCTAAGAAATGGACGAGGGATTCCCGTATATTGCCATGCTTGTGAGTGCGTGCTGGACACGTGGAGGCGGCCATGGTTGTCACAAATGACTACATGCCATTGGCTTCACGCTTAACTTAAAAATTGCTGGCACGTGGAAAGATGAAGAGACCAAATCTGTGGTCTTCACACTACCTACGAGATGGTTCAGTGAGCATGAGAGCTCTGCGGGAGATTTGAAATGGGCCTCTATTTCCATCTATCACAGGTGATGGGTGCGATCGGGAAAGAGTTAACATGCATTGCGCAGTATTTGTGTCACAAATGCATACTGATGCTCATCCAGATTGAGATGGGCATGGGCAGAGGCTGCAACAGACATATTTAGGACTTTCTTTACACATTACTTTATCGAAATCTTTTTTTCTGGTTTTTGTTCTCACAGACAAAAAACTGGTGGACATATGAACTGTGCTATGGGAAGTCAATCAAGCAGTTCCATCTAGAGAGTAAGTTGCTGCTTTGAACATGGAAGTCCAAGTTGTTTTATATTCAAGTTCTGGCTGCTTCAGTGACGCAGCAAATCATTAGAAAAGACCTGTACCACTGTGCTGTATTGCTGTCACGCCTCTTCAGTGACATCGATGCTCGGTGGCAAAGCTGGGATTTTTGCGTGATATCTTCTTACAAGCAAAAACGGAAATTAAATTTTTTTAAATTTCTAGTGTAATTTGTTTTTAATGTGAGCCCTCATAAATAAGGATTGAAGTACATGTCATCACCCATATTGTGATGTGCAAAATATCTTGATATATTTCTTTTCGAGTTGAAGGAATCGCTGTACATAAGGAAATCTTGAAAATTGTTTAGCAGTTCTTTTTATCCTCCGGGACTGCTGATGTGTTCATGGGCAATGGGAACAAAGTGTAGATTCGAAACAACTGCCCAAAACTATTTAACAATCGATTCAACTCACGAGCATACTGCTATGTGGCTGTCATCTTCACTATTCATTACTTTAATATTTAAGATCTGTTAGTTGACTTTTTCATTGATGGTTTCATGGGCCATGTTGAAATTTCAGCATAGATGGCAATTACTATTAAGGCCTATCCAAACAGGACACTTTAAAGCGCGTGAAGCAACACAACCCCGCCATATAAAGTGCAAGTTGCTGTCCGCCTGCCCATCTTCTGTGTGGACGTGAACCATGCAAACATCACGGCTTTCCTTCTTGCCTCCTGCGCTTTTCTGTGACGTTGGTGCTCGTCAGACTTGATGTCACATGCGACCTGCAAATGCCTGTTCATCTGTTCTGCCGCGGCCCACGGCCGCCGTCGCCACATAAGAAAGGCCGAAGAAGTCCGACCGGTCAAGCTCAGATCATATGAAGAGGCTTTGCCTCCTCATCCTTGTATTTTCATGCGATAGCATTAACTGTCTCATGGAGCGATCTGGTGTCATCAGTTTGAAGCGCGAAAACGGCTCCTGGTTTTTGCCGCGATCCCAATAGGAGCGATTCGCCTTCGGTTCCATTGGCTGGCATCCGTTGGTGGGGCTCCCATTGGCCGCTTCACCATGGTGTGTTGATGTGAACGGGACATAAAAGAAAAGGAAGACAACATCGCAGATGTGACGGCTCAGGCAAGCTTGTGCAGTGAGGTTTTGGGGTTGGACACAGAAGGAGCGAACGCAGCTCAACACCGTGGGCCCTGGCAGCCAAGTAATGTCCCGGACGGACGTCTGAGGCCCGTGGGGGCACCAGCCAGGCTTGCCGGGGAACCACCGCGGCAAGCGCGGTGGTTCCCCGGCAAGTGCAGCGTGAAGTGGGCAGAACACCCCAGACTTGACTTTGTATATATATTTTTTGTGGTTACAATAACATTATTATTCCTATTCTTTTCAAACAATATATTTTTTCTTCACATCCACCGTGTCGGAATCCCGAGTCGATACTTCTTACCATCACACATGACCTCCGAGATCTTGAAGCGCGCTTGCGCTAGTACGCAGCAGACGGCAAAGGGAGCGGACGAGCGGCTTGCATGCTTTCGCATTCACAACTCATAAGAAATGCTTACGGTAGGTATACCTCGAGCTTTTTCTCTTTCCCGTTTTGGGAGGATGAGTCTTAAACAACAGTGGAAGCCTTGACCAATTGCCAACAGAGCGTGTGAGTGCCTGTCAGGACCCAAGTGATGAAGTGATGAGCATGCTCCAGGTCTCCGTCAAGGACAGAAGTGGAGGGACGCTTCCCCCCCCCCCCCCAGCAAAAAAAACGGACGAAAGTGGACCGGCACATGCCAAATGGCGGAGTTGTGCCGCTTCACGTTTTTTGAAGTCTCCTGTTTAGACAGCCCTTTATAAGCTAGCCCATTTTAACAAATTTTCAAAAAGGCTGCGGAAGATACTTATTGATCAGTTTTCGTGTTTTTGTCTCCCAATTTTGAGACTACACGGTGGTGCTTAGAAGAGGGACATACCGTAAAATACAGCAGAAGCACCCACTTCGTTCAAGCGTCCACTATTAACATTTCTCAAACTTGGGAATTCTGCAAATTATGTGTTAACAATCCGATTTGACCGGACGAGTGCCCATGTCTAGATCAACCCTGCTTTCAGTGAAAGTGGGCTGGGTGCTCTCCCGGTATTTTACAATAGTTGTTTCAGTCATGTCATCGCTATGTCAGCAGGTCATCCTTGGTAGAGGTGCCTAACGTGTGCTACCAAAATAGTGATGACGTGACAAGACGAGCATGTAACTCTTCCACACATGATTGCGGGAACGGCTTGTGGAACTTTTTTTTCTGCATAGAGTTTCATAATTGGTCGACAAAAACGCAAAAAATTATCATTAAATATTTGAAAGCTTATTGCCTTTTCTCAGTCTTTAAATTGTCCTGGCCTCTATTAGTAACTGCTCTAAATTCTGCAATTATAACAAGACCTGTGAAATCATTAATGAATAAGCTAATTATCGAGTTTTGGCTTGTTTGCCTACTGAATGTGATGGTTATTCACCCATCTAATGTCTGCCAATCCCTAAAAACACACAGTGAAGATGCCATTCACATAACTCTCACTTCTGTTTTAAAAAAATCTGTTTACATAAAAAAAAAATCACCCCGTGTAAAGGTTTATTGTTGCGATTGTATTAATGCATAGGAACCTTGCTTCAATAGCCTCTCTCCCTACTTGTTTCTTGAAAGCTTCATATTCATTCACAAATTATTAAAAACAATGTTTAGTTTTGTTTATAGCGCGCATAATACCTGCAAATTTATAGCTCTTTATTTAAATATTCACGGTCCAAGTCCGTGAAATATTAAAACTATTATTCCGGTCAAAATTTTTCAATTTGGGACTACGACTGTTTTCAGCTAAAGCAGTGTCCCTAGATAACAAGCTGTATTTTTTTTATATTGTGTGTAGTTTTAGAAATATCACGGCTCAATGTTTGGTTTCGGGTGTCTTCGGCAAAACCGAAACTATCTGCTAGAGGGATGGCAACACTGGTCATCAGCCGTACGGCCACTACGTGACGTCACAAGGGTGCTGCAGTATGCAATACAACCAATCAACCGCAGCTTCACCACAACATGACATCACAAGGGTGCTGCACCAGCTTTCCTTGACTAAAAGGACATCACAAGGGTGTTGCACCAGTGTTCCTTGACTGAAAGCTAACCCACTTGCTGCCCACTAAAGGGCAGCTGGTCGCGTCTTTAAAATCGGTTTTAGTGGAGTATGCAGCTTCACCTTGATGTAATATTTCGGCTGTGATCATAATTCGTGCCACTAAAGCGATAGCAGTTTTTTATTTTGGTTTAGCTTTCGACGAAAGTTGCCCTTAAGAAGTTCTGCCTTCTCCAATTTAGTGCATATACAGGGTGTCTCAGATAAGTTGCACCAAACTTTGCAAAAATATGGAGCGCTCTGCGAGAGTGAAAGAAATTAACTGTATGTTTTGAAGAAGCGTTGTGGGAAAGTGCAAAATTTTATTTAGTTGACCTAGTTATTTAGTTACTTTAGACTAATTAGCTAATTTTTTAACATTTCGTATAAAAGGGCTCTGCAAGGGCTTTTTGGCTGGTTTTTAATTTGCACCGAACCTGAGTGCACTGAACGTAGTAACTTAGTGAAACGTTTCTTTCCTCAAATTTCGCTTTATTTTAAAAGCTATAGGCAAATTAAAATTACAAAAAACGAGCAAGAAATAACCTCCTTCATGATGTCCTTGGTCCAGGCTTGAGTGGCCGTGAACAAGAGGAAGGGTATTGAGCTCAGCGAGTGCTCGCGGCTGCCGCATCTCCTGTTGACGGCTCGAGAAGGCGCCGCTAAAGAATGGGCTGGATAGGCTGGATGAAGCGGGCGGCCAGGGCGGCTCTCATCGCATTTGCTGCGCGACTAAACACTAATTCGGCATGACACTTTATTGGCCTCAAATGACAGCAAACACGGGGTAAAGATTAGTTCAGAACAGGAGCCACTTCGCGCTGCCATACCGCCAGATGGCCAAACCGCAAGCCAAACCTGCTCATTGAAGGTCTTCTGAACGCTCGGAACCGGTCGGATCCTCGAGCCCATACAACCGCAGCGCCGCCGCATACATCTGGGACCTTTCTATGCTCACCGCTCGTCGGTACCTGATCCCACTACCCCTTTCTAGTATGCGCTGCTTTCTCCACTGCTTGGTGGTGGGTGTGTCGACGGGTCATTTCTTGTTTTCATATTTTATAAACTGCATTTGTTTACCATTTTTTAGACCACCTGAGACTGGGTAGAAGAAACACGACGACGTCTTACTGAAGAAGAACTGCTTTCATAAATGATTGGAACGGTTTGCACCACTTATATTTTGTATTTTGACTAAAAAAAAAGCTTTTAGCGGCTGTGACCAGTAGTAAGGCCAGGACCAAAAACGTGACGATGTCGTCACATGACACATATCGTGCGCTTTCGGCACCACGGGGTGCCCCTGTAGGTGGAGGAGGTTTCTGCGGCGTACAGTTAAAATATGATGCACTGATATTTAGTTACTCTCTCCGTGCCTGCTGGCTTGCCTGAACCCCAAGAGATGGGGAAACCGCAAAATGAAGGTAGACGCTTAAATGTGATTGCAGGGCCCTTTTGAGAGCAGAGGTGTGAATTGGAAGGTTGTAGGGCTCATTGAGAAATACCCAATTACGGTGTTTCCTACATCATACACTCTGCATGCTTCTTTTTTTATTAGCTTAATAAAAAGCCCGCAAAATATATAAAAAGATTACGTGACGACGCGCCTGTGCGCAGAGCTGTGGATAAAGAGGGTTTGGTCATTGGGGGAGCTTGCAGAACCAGGGCGTGCACCAGACGCAGATAGAGGGCTTGGCAAGCGCTCTTGGCCAACCAGAGGCCGAAAAGAATCACCTGGCGGTGGTAGTAAGAAACAGTTTTAATAAGAGCATAAGGGTTAAGTGTAGAAACTCTTCATGATTGAAAATGGGTGCACGTGTTGTTTCGATTATGATCGTGCAGAAAGATGTAAGAAATGAATGTGCCGCTCGAACTCTGTTTTGCGCGGACAGAATGTGACCGCTCGAATGGCAGATTCCCGGCCCTCGGCGCCTGGCGTACGGATTATGTCAATCGTTACTAGTCGCGCCCTTCCACCATGATTTTGGGTGACCTTGATTGAAACGTCATGTGCACCATATTTTCAGTCACCGAGAGCTACTCCGACGCACTTAATATTTTCTTTTCTTGCGACCACCGCCAGGGTATTATTTCCGGCTCCTTGTTGGCCACATTCGAATTCGGAAAGATACCCTGGAACATGCCCAGCATGCTTTTGGCCAATGGCATCTCCTCATTTGCCTCCTATACTTCCCAATGAATGGCCAAACTCTGTAATACGGCTCTGCCTGTGCGTCATGCTTGCAGCGCTCTCAGACATGCTCCGAAAGAACAAGGTCCTTCTTATCACTGGCGCACTGTCCGAGGCAGGGCTTCGCGTTGGGGTGGTCCCCGAAGATAAACGCGAGCACCTGTTTCCGCAAAACGCTGTCTCAGACAGCGCACCAGTGATAAGGTGGACTTCAGTCACTCGGAGCATGTCTAAGAGCGCTGCAAGTGCGACGCTCGGGAGCTTTGTCACGTCTGTCTTTTGTCGTATTTTGCAGGCTTTGTTTTTAGGCTAATAAAAGGAAGCACGCAAAATGTATCATGTATGAAACACCTTAAAGGACACATGCAAAGGAAAAAAACATTTTTCTAACATCCTGGTTGGGAGAGGGAAGTCATAAAACGAATTTACAACGAAAAAGAAAACTTTTAGAGCTATATTTACGGCGCGATACAAATTTGTAGTTGGCGCCCACGTGCGCTGCGGAAAAGTGATCTCTATTTGTCACGTGACTGGTACATATTGCTCACGTGGTGCTTGTGCTCCTTCGGAAGCTTCCTATGGCCTCTAAAAGTAACTTATTCATCTTTGTTTGAAGTATAACAAAAAACTAAGATTAATAAGTAACCTTTAGAGCCCAAAGGAAACTCCTGAAAAGGCGCAAGCAGACATGATAGACCTGTGCGCCGGTCAGTAAAGCACTGGATATCCGGTCACATGATGGCGGCGGCGCCCCGAAGCAGACAAACTTGCGCTGCGGGGGTGGCGTGGAAAAACGCGTTGAAGTGGCGTCGCTCAACGCTCGGCGTGCGGCGGCGGCGTGACTTTGTGGCTGCGGCGACGCAGCACGGCGGCGCCCAAGGCTACCACGTGACTAGCGGCGGCTCCCATGGGCGCCAACTACAAATTCGTTTTGTGCCATAAATATAGCTCTAAATTTTTTTTTTCTTCATTGTAAATTCATTTTATAATATTCTTTCTCTGTTTAGCCTGTTTAAAAAAAAAAATTTTTTCCTTTGCATGTGTCCTTTAATTGGGCATTTCTCAATGTGCTCTACAATTTTCAAATTCACACCTTGGCTCTTAAACGAATAATTAAAAAATTAGCTAATTAGTTTTAATTATAAATAATTAACTAGGCACACCAAAACAATTGTGCACTTCCCAAAACGCTTCCTAACAACGTGCGGTTGGTTTCACTTTTACAGAGCGCTTCGTGTTTTTTTTGTAAAGTTTGGTGCAAGTTATCTGGGACACCCTGTATATTCCTAAATGGGCAGTTACTGCTAAGGGACCATGAAGGAGCTGGCAGGGGAATTTTTCAATCCTTCCCCTCACACAGTTATCTCGTTAGTATATCATCATACATTTCCTGCGTCAGATCTATCACAAAGTGTGTATTGACTATAAGGATGTTTCCTTTTTCCTATTTTACTACTTCTGAGGTTTGCTGTCTGATTGTGTTCTACCTTCTCCAAGCAGGATTATGCAGTTTATTCAGTGTCAAAAGATAATCCTTTAGTTTGTTGCAGTGAAGTGCATGGTTGTCCAATCATTTAGAAAAAAAGGTTGTGGAGGGTAAAGACAAATGTGAGCCTAATTAATGCTTTTGTTTTGTGACACCTGCTTTGTTGGGTTTATTGTGAGTGCTAATTAGCCAAAGCAAAAAAAGAAGTTGTTTGATATTTTCTTTAACTTTACGGTTGAAAAATATACTTTTTGCTATCTTCAGATTAATATAAATGTTTGAAAGAGCTACTAAATTAATTTGTGTTGTAGTTGCCAATGAAAGCTGACCAAGAAAATGCCTGTTTCAGATGGGGTGCCCGATGCAGTTATATACCTGGGTCTTTATGAGTCTGATTTTGATTGGAATGATGAGACAAATTTGGTCAGTATGCTAGTTTACCTCTGACCATTCAAGTGCAACAGTTTGTCATGCCTGATGCTGTACCCTAATGGGCCATGACTGACAGTTGTGATTTGATGTTGTCAATAAAAGCCTAATTTAACATAGTAATGTTAATAAGGCTTTAATGTTTTCTTGTACAGAACATACAGCTAAGGGGCTGCAAGAAAGAAACACAAAACCCCTTAGCAGAACATGTTCCATACAGGATATGTCAAACCATCCGCCCCTGCAGAATCATTGCTTTAATGGTAAATCAAGACATAACACAGACACATTGTCTGTAATTGGGGCAGTCTTACTTCCCGAGTTGCTTGTGCTTGTGCGATTTCCTCTCTCTTAAGAGGAAGCATGACCAGTGTCTCCTCTCATAAAAGAGAAGGCCCTGGTTAATCAATTTCAAGGTAAAAAGTGGCAGCTCTCTTCGTAAAGTAAAAAAAGATCTTAGTAAAGATTTCTCTTCAATGCCTGCAAAAACTAAATGGAAATGTTGGCCACAATAAGGGAGCCAGCTACTGTTTGTTTCATTATCAACATATGCTCTATAAATCTAATCGCCAGTAAGCATTAATTTAGCTCGGTTTCTTTCATTTGTTCTAGAGCGCAGCTCTTAGGCACCCGTTTCCAGCTTGAGCGGCGTCGCCGTCAACATAATCGCGCGTTGCATTAGGGGGCGTTTCCGATAATGACGTCACTGATAACCGCGCATTGCTTTATGGGACGTTTCCCATAATGGCGTCACGCATGACATCACAAGGGTCACTAGTGTCACGAGTAACGTTACAAAGGTCACTCGTGAAGGTCACAACCTTCACGAGTGACGTCACGAGGGAGGGAGGGAGGGAAGCGACGAGGAGAGGGGAGGAGAATGAGAGGAGGAAAACCATGGAGGGGAGGGAGGAGGAGGAGGGGAGAAGGAGGGTATGGAGAAGGAAGAGGAGGAGGGGCATACCTTCCTCTTTGTACCCTCTGCTCCTCCTCCTCAAGAGCTGCACTCTAATTCGGCATTACAGGGAGTTGTAAAAGTCTTTCATTTTTTCTTCTATTTGTTAAGCTCGCATGTCTGGTTAAATGACATGCCAGCTTAACAACGAACAGAAAGTAGGGCTGCAAATGAACTGGTGGAGATTACCAGAGCTGTGTAAGAGACCTTGTGTGTGTGTCGTTTTTGCTTCATGCAATCTCGGGGTTTATTTATGCCTAGTTCCCCCTACTACAGTGCCCTATGGATGTTGTCATACCTAATCAGGTCTAGAAAACTTTGATTAGGCTTTCTATTTGGTTGTACTTAACAGGATTTGCAAATGCAGAGCATACTTAATTTAAATGTATTCATGATCATGCCTACATTCTCTGCGTGAAACTGTAAGTGTGAGCAGATTGGCATTTTTGTTTTTATATTTTAATTCTAAAGGTTATTGGCAGGCACCAAATTTTAATCGACCCAAGACAGAGGCAAAAAGGGGAGCAAACAGAATGTCTCTGGTTGTTTTGTTGTGTAGTCACTCTTTTTTGCCTCTGTCTTGGGTTTAAATATGTCTATTAGCAACCAGCTTGCCTGCCTAGTAACTACTCCTGTAATTACCAAATTTTACTGCTTAGGTTAGTGTCCCAAAAAAGCACTTTCCTCCACACTAGTAGTTTTGATGACAGCCTTTCGATTCTCAGAGAAAAACACAAATAACTGGTGATCACCAGCTTGTGCGGACACGGTCACACAGTATACAGAGCCCGACAGAGTTAGTATGAACAAACGATCACCGGTTTATATTAATTTTTTTCTTGCAACTATAATGCTATCATCAAAGCTTTGGTCATCCTGATCACCAACTTTGACGATAGAACTTGGTGTCCTGGATTCCATGTAAAATATGAGAAAGCGGAAACGTGTTTCTAACAGAGCCGTGCAGTGTACAAAGTGCATGTTTACATATATGTTACCTGCTTTCTTATTGTTAGTGGTATTGGTCATTACCTCCATGTTGTGGGTACTTGCCGCAGGAGCAGCTGAACAAGACGGGACAGCAAAAGTACCACAGCCAAAAATACACCCGAGGCACAGTCTGTGACATCACTGGCGCACCCCGCAAGGTGGAAGTTCGAGTGAGTTGTTTTTTGCATCTGGGATGGGGATTCAGTGGGGAAAGCTGTTTATATTACTTCTTCTACAGGACCCAACATCTCAAGAACATGAAATAATGAAAGCTCATGGTACTGCAGTTTCTGGTGTAGAATGTGCACTACTGGCTGACAACCACACCCAATATAATTTAGAAAGTAAAAAAAAACAAAAAAACCTTGGGTGTCTAACAGATAGCAACAGATAGCCCAGGCAAAATCACCTTTCATAGTTTCTGAAGCTTGGAAGCTGGCAGACCGACCTTTTACCATCGACTAAGTGACGGACGATCTGCCGTTCCCGTAATCGTCTGCCACACAGTCTGCTTCACAAAGAAAGCAAACCGTAGTTTGAATGAGGTACCCATCAAAGCCTGATTAATGTCGGTGGCATCTTTTGAAACACACCAATATCTCTTCTGATTTGTTGACTAACTGCGCTTACATTCATGCTAATCCCGGTTTATAACTGAATCGCTCACTCGAATACATCATATTCCACAGCACAATGCAGCTATGAGAGACCAGTGATGTAAGAGCATTCCAGCAAAGCTCCAGAAGCATCCACTAGGTGCGATTTGATAAATGTATAATTCGGACTAAAATATGTTTCCTTACATTTTTGACGGAAAGATGGAGGTTTCCAAGATGGTCCCATACCATGCTCTATATTCAAGCAACAAACTAAGCCGATAAAGCCAATAATGTGGTACCAACTGTGCAACCTCTTGGCATTCACTGTCCACCTAAGCGTGCGTCGCTGCCCTTTCTTGATTTACGTTTGCTTTTGTTGCTCCTAGCTTTCAGCTGTGCTTTCACCTGGCTGAGTGAACTAGGATCCGACTGTCGTTGGGATTACCTAAGTTTGGCCTCGCACACTGCACCTCACAATGAATGCCATCCCTGCCCACAGTACTACTGCGACGAGGACTCCACGGACTACATCTTCAGTGTGGAGGAGCCAGAGACATGCAGCTACGTGTTCACCGTGCACACGTCTCGCGTGTGCTCGTTCCCACCGCTGAGGCGGCTCTCCACGTCGAGGCCCCACACCATCTCGTGCAGCCCCCTGCTGTCCGAGGAGCAGTACCAGAAGTACCTGGAAGTCAGGGAAAGTAAGTCCTCGAGTTCCACTCCGGTTTGACGGAGTGCAGTTACGGATGTGGAACATTGCTGAAAAGCGTCGCAAGAAACTGTCGCATGGCCTCCAAATTTATTGAGCTTACATCCCTTTAAACCTGCTGGCTGACACTTCACCTTCCAAATTTAGCCAAATTGATGAAGGAATTGTCAATAATTACTAGTAACAATAGACAATGAATTATGAGGACAAAAATGTGCTGGCCCTTCCACTGTACGCTTTGTGTCTTCCAACTTTATTCCTAGGATTAAGATATATTTACAGTCACCGACGAAGATGAAAATGGAATGGCAGAGGTTTGTAGGCCCGGCCCTTTGCTTGGTGATTGGCTCGCAGCCCTTTTTTTTTACTTACTTCGCATGGGGCACTACGTGGTCCGATATGTAGGTCCCACGAAATTTACGACAATATGCACTTCACCCGTGATTTCCCCACACTCCCGCCAGGGGGGGTGTATATCACCCCTTGTTTTTCTGAAGACACCCCCTTAGTTTGCTACGACTACTCTATTCTTAATGCCCCCCCTCACCCCTTATCCCCCTAAAAATTTAGACACCCCCCCTTATTTCAATTCCTAGGGAGACCCCTGCAGCTCACAAACATTTAAAAGACGAAATGACCGAAAATATTCTGGCATTCGCGTGGTTGTTCAATAGTACAATGCCGGCAGCGCACTGCGCTACCACTCACTCATCACAGACAGAACGTAGAACTATATGTTGCCCGAAACATACCTTTGACTGGTGTGTATAGCCTCCTGTTCTGCCCATTCACCAAAAGCAGTTAAAGGGCAACTCCGCTCAACTCCGAAAAATTTAGGCTTCCATGTGATTCACATTCACAAAGTAATACTCAACAACTCTACGTCTTCGGATTCGCGAAATGTGGAATAATATTTGTGTAATCCTAATTTAAACATCAGCAGATACCGAAACTTCGGTTGCGTCAGGCAACATTGGTCTCGGGTCGTCACAGTCATGGGCACCTCACGTCGAATCACGTGGTCTTGTGACGTTCGGGAGGGAGCGAGAAACAGGACACGCGACGCGGGCAGGTCCTTTTTTTTTTGGACGCGGGCAGGTCGCTTCGCATTGCGTGGACGGTGATGGCCCGGGGGAGAGGGGGAAGGGGAGAAGACGAAAGAGGAGAAGGGGAGCGGAGAAACAGACTGATAAGCGCGCAGGGCAGCGGTGATCGCGTGAACGCCCGGTCAGCCAACACCGGGAGGAGAAACTCATGACGTCATCGCTAAATTTCGCTCTGAAAAGTAAAAACAAGCAAAACGTGAGAATGAAGTATGCATGCCTCTGACGTAGTGGTTCAACGTTGGCCGCTCCAACTCCGTGGCATTGACTGCGCTGATGATTGCGCCTCGCGCCGCACGCTAGAGTTGGCAGATTTCGGCGACTTGGCTCGCTTGAAGGTTCGCTGGCCAGTTTATTAAATATATAGACGGAATTAGATCGTAATATTTGACATGGGGTCTTCCTGTATGATACTGAAGAGGGCTACATAGTTTTCTGAATATCAAAAATGAAGCGGAGTTGCCCTTTAAGAAATTGCAACAAATGATGCCGCAGGTCGAATATTGCGATCCTGGCGATTGGTGCTAGATGCCCCAATAGCAAGTACGAGCGAATGCGAGCGTTGCCATCGTCGCGCCATCGCAACTTCTGGCTGTCGAAGCTTTTGTGAACTTTGAAAATGGAGAGCGACCTGCAGCAGAATAGGCATCTGATCGATCCCCGCTGCCGTGGCACTGGCGGGGTCGTGGCGGGCGACAGCACGACGCATTGTGTAACGTCATCGGGAGGAAATTGAGGGACCATGTTTTAGGATGTGGTAAACGCGCCATCAAAGAAAAGCAACGTAAAATGGACAAGGACAAAAAGCAAGGACTACACGGGACAAGTGCCGACTACAACCAATTTTTTATTGGAATGTGTGGATGGCACTGTGTTTGCGCAGGCACAGGGCAGACCGCATATTTTGCGCTTCTTTCTTCTTCGTTTCCCGCTCCACGTGCCATCCAAGATCCCGAAAATGGATCTCATTGTTCGTTAGAGTAGCGAAAGTTGACTGATGCACGAGGGTATGTTTTTCTTATGTGGTAGGTTTCCTGCATTTCTCTACACGTCTGGTCTTGGTGTTGGAACAATACGGTGTTGTTAGAGAACCGCAGTTCGCACCCACAGTCTCGACAGTGCATCGCTAAATGCGAGTATGGAGTCCCTTTCAAGGAGCTGTGGTGTTCTCCGAGTCGGATGTTTGGGTAAACACACCAGTTAGAGATGCATTCCAGCACTGTAGTTCCATGCTCTTAGTAGGAAAGGCAGCAGCAGAAGAGCAGAAGAAAGCCAATTGTCTCTACGGTAATAGGGAACATTCACCCTTGCATGTAGAAGATTTAAATGCACAATTGAATGCATGTTTGAATGATCACTGCTGCTTAGGTATATAGGGAAGTACACCCGTGAGCGATATGTAGGTGAACAGCCCTTTTCTTGTTTTTGACGCTCCTGCAATCTTTGGAACAAGCTCTGTTCCAGAAGAGGGCTAGAACGAAAAGTTTAGACCCCAAGCCACGTACCATTTGAGACGTTGAGAGTTAATTTAGCTTTAGGGAGCCGTAAAACTGGCAAGAAACCAAGTAAGGTGTTCACCTTCAAATTGCCGGCGGGTGTACCTAAACATATGTTGGAAACAGGTGCATGTTTCATTTTCTTTCTTCAGATGAAAAGAAGCTGGAGGAGGAGAAGCGAAAGAAGTGGCTTGTTGAGCAACAGAAGAACCTTGAAGCCATTAAGTCCTTTGCAAAAAAGCAGCCACTTGAAAGCCTCTCCAATCCGGACAAGACGGAAACAACTCCCGTTCAGAATGGTACGGAATGTGGCTTTTACCTTCTTGTCCGCCACTGTCATCAAATGTAATTTTGTTTTGACCGCAGCACACAAGGTGTGGGTATTATGCTTAGCAGGGACTATTTCAACGTTCACTGTCAAAAAATAATTTGCCTATTCTTTCTATGTCCACAACGCCACTTCCTAAAGACGTGAAAATATTTTAGAAATAATTTTAAAGTCCCCCGTCAAAATACCCATTGCACCACTTTGACGTCTCCCATCTAACTTGCCACTTGCCACCACTAAAGTCGCTGGATCCTGGGAAAGTGGTGCCATTGCCTTCTCTGCCTGCTAGCTGGACACAAACAGATTCTAACGTACAGGTAACCAAAATCTCAAGAGGTAATTGGTTGTTCAGTCTCTGCTGCTATGGCAACCACCATATCAGACCTTTTAAATCTTTGGAAGGATTATCCTGAACCAGCTGCGCCAAGATCGTTAAGGAGCGCCGTCTTACTGAACGCGTCCCTTGCCAATATAGGCGTCCTTGGCACGGTATGCAAGTAATGTATCCATCGTGCTTATTTTCACAGATCCCTTACAGTGATATTGTCCTTGCATATTTCAAGAAAGAGAAATTATTTTTCAATGCCACCGAGCACCGACGCCTCGTGTGGTGGCAGTCCCAAGGTGTGCATTTGTTTCGCCGGTTTTAGGGGTTGCAAAATCTCAGTATACAAGAAATGTTTTTATAAACCAACACGTCACCGCGAATTTAGATCGGCTTAATAAAAGAATGAAGAAGTCGGAGAGAAACTGCTCATTTCATGGCCCAAAATGGTGACCAAACGGGAAGCTTGGCACTTCTTTCCCAGAATCCAAGCACTTTAGCCACCACAAACAACTGACCAAACCTTGGACTTGGGAGCATCAAACTGCAAGGGGATCTAAAGTGTCGAAATAAATTGTCACCTTGCTTGCAGTCGGTGTCGCACATCTTTCCAACAAGTATTGTGCAATCGACTGCAGTTTTTATAACCAGATCTTTAAAAGCAATAGAAAATCTAGAAGAACTTCTAGATTCAACTCGGGAATCGGGTCGAGCGTAACGTTTGCTTGGTAGTTTTAAAGGGTAGTACTGTGCCAAACGCCACTGAATGCATGATTTATTTACATTATTTAGATGAACAAAAAGAGTTCTGAATATCTTAAAAAATCGGGCCATAAAAGTTTTCGTCGATTGCATGACATTTGGTGTTGGAAAATGCATATTGAATCGCGATGCAGCCTTGCTCAATGTGTCGGAAGCTTTGATTGTCTGCACTGGTCACAGGCATGTAGCCAGGATTTTGTTTCGGGGGGGGGGGGGGGGGGGGGGGGGGGGGAGGGAGGGAGGGGGAGGGGGGAGGGGGGGAGGGGGGGGGGGTGGCACGGCACCATATCTCTGCAAACGTGCCTGTTTTAGTCAACAGCTAATAGACAGATCTCACCAAGCGTTCAGTGCATGCGTGAAGCCGCCATAACTTATCTCGTGGTCTGGCATGCGCAGAGCTCCAGCGATGCTGTCGCACATGCAGAAAGACTATAAGTTTCCTCTATACATTGCGGCAGCAGTGGCATAGCAAAACTCGCCAGTGAACTCGGTCTATTCCCGATTTTCGAGAATTGACTATAAATAATCGTCACAAAAAGAAAAAGTATGATTCTTAGCAGTCTATTGATTTTCACCTGCCAGTGCTCAAAACTATGGAAGGTAACATGTGAGAGTTGAATAATAAAAGAAACACAAGCATCAAATAGACTTGTAAAAATGAAGGATGCTTAACGTCATCAGCAAGTATTTTCCCGAGCTCCAAGCCAAAAAAAAATATACCGAATGTATTTTTTATTTTTACAAAAGCAGGCATACTACGAGGGTGGTCCGATAAGTACTTAGCCTAAAAAAGAAAAACAAAAATTTTGGAAAAGTTGCGATTTATTTTTCAATATAGTCTCCTTTTAGTTCGATACACTTGACCCAGTGATGCTCCAACTTCTTTAACCCATCAGAAAAATATGTTTTCTCAAGGTTTGCCAAGTCGGCTTCCGTGATGGCGATGACCTCCTCATTCGACTCAAATTTCTACCCGGCGAGTGACTTTTTTAATTTTGGAAACAAAAAGAAGTCGCACGGGGCCAAATTTGGAGAATATGGTGGATGGGGCAGCAGTTCGTAGCCCCATTCGACCGATTCGGTCGTGGCAGGGGCGGAGGTGTGAGCCGGTGCGTTTTCATGGTGGAAGAGCACTTTTTTTTTCGCAAAATGGGGCCGTGGTTTTTTCAATTCGGTGTCGAATCAGCCTGATAATTCGGCATAGTACAGCCATGTGATCGTTTTGCCTTTCTCCAGGTAGTCGATGTAGATCTCAAATTGTGAATCTCAGAAAACGGTGGCCATCACCTTTCCGGTCGATAGGACAGTCTTCACCTTCTTCAAAGCACGTTCGCTGGGTTAAGTCCACTGTTTCGACTGTTCCTTGGTCTCTGGTGTGTACCAGTGGATCCATGTTTCGTCGACGGTCACGAAATGACGCGAGACTCCTTCGGATTGCGCTTCAACAGCGTCAAACACTGCTCTGAAGTGGTCTCACGGTTGCCCTTGTTGTCCGGAGTGAGCAAACGCTGCACCCATCGCGCCGGCAGCTTTCACATGCCCAAAATTTTATGCAGGATATGACCCACGCGGTCTTTTGAGATGCCTACTGTCTCAGCTATCTCGCGCACCTTCAATCGGCGGTCTGCCAATACGAGATTATGGATTTTTGTCACATTATCCTCCGTGGTAGCCGTTTTCGGGGCACCTGGGCGTGACACATCAAAAACCGACGTGCGACCACTTTGAAACTTGTTAAACCAATTTTTGACGGTCGCCATCGAAGGAGAAGAGTCACCGTACACAGCATCCAAGCGCTCTTTGATTTCACTGCGCGATTTCCCTTCCAAACACAAGAATCGAATCACCGACCGATATTGCTCTTTTTCCATTTTTCTAAAATTCGCCGACACGCCCGCTTCCACATGTGGTCAAAATAAAACTACCAGTCCGATTCGGTTGAAATTTCGATAGTAGCCGTCTACGAGAATGTACTACACGATAGTAAATTTCTCTTGCGATAGTGGCACCGTCGGGCAGTGAGGCTAAGTACTTATCGGACCGCCCTCATAAAGTGCAAAGCCTGGTATGTGAACTCCAGTGATATACAAAATATGTGCACAGGAAAAGTAGGAAAATGCCATTTGTTTTATCTCTGAACTCATTGCTTGAGGCAACTTTATGTTGAGTTTCCTTTCTATTTGATGTTTTTCCCAGAGCTTTTCACCACCACCGCATTATCTGCCCATAGACATAGATCAGCATTTCCTTTCGGTGTCATACTTTTATTTTCACGACACTATAGTTTTCTGAAACTTGACTTTCGATAGTATCGCTAGTCAACCGAGAGCCAACTATCGATAGTACTATCAATTGTCGATAGTACTGTTAGTGATATCATCACTAGTCAACTATCCCTAGTACAGCCAATAGTACTATCTAGTACTGTCAGTAATTAACGATATCCTGGGTTCTGCAGAGATATTCTAAATTGTATTTGTATATACCAACACTGGGATACGTGATGAAGACAGCTAAAATACTGATACTGAAATACATCCATACAAAAGTTTCTTCGTATTTATTATAAATACATTTGAAAAATAGAAAATTATTTGGAAATACTAATACAGGAATACATTTTGCTGGGGCAGTAATACATACAATTTTTTTTTAAGAAATAATTTTGTGATGTACATTCCATCCTTTCTTTAGTATGATACTTTCCATCTAGAATATTACTGGCAAGAAATTACTATTTGTAAAAGGAAAAGAAAACAACTTTTTGCTACATATTCTATCTTTTCATATGGACGCAATACAAAACAAAAGTAAACTTTGCTGCTACACTTGTCTACATTTGATGAGAAGTAACTTTTTAAATAGCTCGTTGGTCGGCCGCTGCCAATTTAGGAAAATAGTCATGTTAGTGAAGGAAGTGAAGCATTCCACAAGTGTTAAAAAACATTGGTTCATATTACAGGGTAACTGCAAAGAAAAAAATGTGTATTTTAAGCAGCTTAATTGGGACAAGCATGTCACAAAACAATTTTTCCAACAAGAACAAAATTTGTTTACAGCAATATTTATTGCCTGGGACTGATTTTGGTTTGGGGCCATTTTGTCCGTTTTAAATCGCGCGCCACAAAGTTGTTGTTATACGTCACGGAGTGGCTGCTATACGTCACGGAGTGACGTATTTCAGCCACTCCGCGCTCGTCGAAAGAGCAGGAGTTTCAAATGTGGAGAGGTTGCGACTCCGACTAAATTACGTCCTGTGGCGTAAATATTACAAAACAAAATTGTTTTTTCGCGGAAGATTTGTTTTGTGACATGCTTGTCCCAATTATGCTGTTTAAAAAAAACTTTTTTTCTTTGCAGTTACCCTTTAAAACAAACGAAGACCGCTTTCACAGTGGAAAAGTTCTAAACCATGCATATATAATTTTTTCAGTTTTCAATGTATGTGAAAACCTCACTTGGAGGTGGTAATAGGTAGGCCACTTTGCCAAGGTTTGTAATTCTAAAGGGAAAAACGAGCCCTCTAGTGAAAACAAAAACTCATACTAACCGTGAGGTAAATATTAAAACTTAAAACTGAACTCGGACATTCTCAAGCCCGAAATTATTTTCATGAGAATTGCCATTTTCCTTTTAAAATAAAGCTATGGGAACTACCGTACCATAAACTACCACGGAAGTGCCTAGTTTTTTTTAAGCGCCCACTATTAACATTTCACAAACTTGAGTATTCTGCAAATTATACGTTAAGCGCCTGATTTGACCGGACAAGTGCTCGTGTCTAGATTAAAGGCCCGCTCACACAGTTGTGACTCGTTAGAACCAAGTACCTTAAAACTTTGTAAAATCGCTTACGACGTATGCAGCGACTCTGGAACTGCATTTCACTAGAGCAAAGGTTTGGCGGTATTTGCGAGGTGATGCACATACTACTTATCAGAAATGTTAGTTTATAACATTGACAAAAATTTTAGAGCCAAAAAAAAAAAGAAAGAATGACGTGCGAAAAAATATAAACTATAGACCAACACGCGGCCCTGACGTCACACAGCTGCGGTGGCGCTGTCGACGGCACTGCGCGTGCGCAGACGCTTCACTCCTCCCGAATTCGGTTTGTGCGCACGCGCAGTGCCCACACCTGGTGTGGGCAAACGCGGGCTTGTTTGTAAACAACGTGTCGGTCTATATGTGACTGCCCAGTGTTCCACTGCTACTTGACAGGTGGTGCCAGTGTGTCCTCTCGTCGTAAGAGATTGTAAGAGGTTTCAACGCACTCGGTTCTAAGAAGTCGCAACTGTGTGAACGGTCCTTAAGCCAGTTTTCACTGAAAGTGGTGTGGGTGCTTCCCCGGTATTTTACGGTAAGCAAGTCTTCACTAGGATGGAAGTGCTTTCCACTCAGGATGTAGTGCAGTCTTCCTTTAGAGTTATCGCACGCCTTCGAAGCAACATTACATGAACCTCAAATTCGTTTTACGTCTACCGAAACATCCCCGAAAAATCAGCCTTTTCTATACTCCGTTCACCTCTAAGTTGACAGTGCTGTTGGAGCTACGCCCTCACCAAACCAATCGGCTGCCTCCCTTTTCATCACCTGACCCCGCTCTCTGCGTGTGGGTATGGGCAGGACCGTGATCACGTGCAGAAAGAAAGACCTATGACTGGTCCAAGGAGCGCGTAGCTTCCACGGCACTGGCTGCTTAGAGGCGAACGGGGGTCCCATATCGGTACCTTTTCTGTAGTCACTTGAAGACGTCGCCTTAGAATGAAATTGTTTTTTTTTTATCTGATTATCTGGAAGAAGAGACGCTCGTTCTACTGAACGGTGCTGGGAGTGCAATGAATAGTTGTAAAGCTTGTACCCACTGCCCCTTCAACGTTTTGATTCTACAGAAACCCAACTGAAGCATATCGGAATGTTATCTTTGAAAAACGGGAGAAAGTTGCCAATGTTAGGGGCATAATGTTAAAAAAATGCCTTGATCTGCTTGACAACAGAGTCTTAATTTACATTTACTCTACTTACTACCACCCTGAAGAACGAAAGAAGAAAGAAACACTCTCTGGGGGTGACTGATCTATTGAACGTTGTCACGAGATACATTGGCCCGGGATTGTATCGGTATACAAAGAATATACCAAAAATGTGTTCCGATACTGAAATACAGATTATACCAATTCAAAATCGTATGCAATACAGAAATATAAATACTAAAATATTTCTAGAATACTATCACGATACATTTCTATTGTGATACTGCTCAACCCTGTCGATAGTGAATTTTTCTATAGGCTTCCATCACTAATAGAAGTACAAAAATCAATCAAAACTCTCAGGGGTGCATAGTGTATGCACTTAACATTTGTTACATGCAGGCAAAAGATAAAGCGAAATACAGCTCGTTTTTGTTGCGGGTGAAAAATTGCTGAAGAGAATTGGGAGAGCACAGCATCACCACAGGGCTTGGCTGGGCAATATCACTGTCATGTTGGAAAGGAACCATTCAAGTGTCGAGCACACAAACACACACTCGCTGAATGGCATGCGACACAGAGACACAAGACTCTGTCAACACAACACCGACAACACCGTCCAGAACCAAATAGAACAAAACAGCTATCACTGTGACAGCTACATTGTTGGGAGACATCAAAATAACAAAGCCACTCTTTTGGTGGAAGACGTTGTGACAAAATTGTTATTTTGATGGGGAATGTACAGTTACTTTAAAAATCAATTTTCACGATTTTACGGAAGTGACAGCAGAGACGTCAAAATAATTTTGAAGCTATTCTGACGTTGGACGTTGAAATAATCACTGCCTTACGCCTGAAACCAGAAAAAATAAATCCATGCAGAACCAGAACAGCAGCTCGACTTGCGGTTGAAGGAAACGGAAGAGGTGACAGAGGATAGCAAGAATGCTGTAGAGAATGTTCCAGATTCATCAAAACCTGGTAAGTTCACTCCTAGCCTCATTACATGTTCAGTCGATTGTAATAAAATAGTAAAAGTTTATAATTGACA
This sequence comes from Ixodes scapularis, assembly GCF_016920785.2. Classification (NCBI taxonomy): domain Eukaryota; kingdom Metazoa; phylum Arthropoda; class Arachnida; order Ixodida; family Ixodidae; genus Ixodes; species Ixodes scapularis. Next base: position 115,719,654 of record NW_024609835.1, read on the forward strand.
GTGAATGTAACGTGAATTGTTTTGCATCATGATGGCTATATAAAACGATTTTGTCCCCTGCACATACCGCTCGACTGAATTATCGGTTATCAAATACCCTGTGAAATTGCATAATTAAGCAAAAACTTGGTTTACTTATCATTAGGCAAGCGAAGCACGACTACATCATCAGTAGCAAAATCTGCACTTTGCCAGAAATCTGTATTCACGTAGCTACCAAAAATGGTACCGTATTTGCACGAATATAACGCGACCACGAATATAACGCGAGGACAGGTTTTGATGCCCCCAAAAAGAAAAAAAATATTATTACTATTATAACGCGAACGGAGGCAGCGTCAATTTCTCGCTCGGGGCATAGCAGAAGTGAAAAGCCAATGGAAATAGAAGAAATAACAGTTTATGTTTTGACTGCACTCATCCCCACTGCTCAGGCCCTTCCGTTTACAATCCACTTGGCGACTACGCAGATAAGCAGCAGCACGGCACCTGCTTGTCTGGTAGTTCCTTTTTCTTCCCTGCGAGCCTCCTCGGCAGCCCACAATCCAAACAATGCACGAAGCAGAAGCACCAACACACAAACACTAGACCACTCTGGAGCAGAAACTAAACAATGCGCAGGCACAAAAAAGACTGCTGAACCGATACACCATCACACTTCTTGTTCTGGGGCCTCTGCATAAACAAATGACTCGTGTTGCACCACGATTGCGTGAACGCAATCGGTGGTCTTGGCTTGGCTTGTGTTGACTTGGCTTGGCTTGGCTCGAATTGGCCAGTGCCCGTATTCCCGCATGGCGGGCGTGCGCTGAGTTTCTGCGGCGTGCGCGCCAATGAGCTTGAGTAAACTTAGAGCGGTAAACCAGCGGTCAAAAATGGCACCCCCCCGGTTGCCGTCATCTTGCCTGTTTGCCACATTAGTGATCACGTGACGTTAGCATGGTTGTGCCGAGAGCGGGCCAGATCAGATTGGCCAGATCGCGGTCAGCAGATGGGCACTCTGGGGCTGCATTCGAATCTTACTCGAATGGCGCCGAGTTATTCCGGCGCATCAAGTCGCGTGACAAGAAAGATGCAGCAACGCTGGACTCGGGTAGGTTTTCGAACGCAACAGGTTCACCCTGGAGTGGCAGGAGTGAGATAAAAGCTACGCTCGATTTTACTTGCACCTCCTGCGCCGGTGCAGAAAAGTGTAGGGCAGTCTACTTCCGGTATATGTATTGAGATACGACCGGAAGTACACCGCCCCACACTTTTCTGCACAGGTGCAGGGGGTGCAAGTAAATCGAACGCAGCTTCTTTCTCGCTCCTGGGTGAAGTTCTTGTACCCATTGCGTTCGAAAACCTACCCGCGTCCAGCGTTGCTGCATCTGTCTTGTTACGTGACATGATCCGCCGGAATAACTCGGCGCCATTCGAGTAAGATTCGAACGCAGCCCCAGAGTGCCCATCTGCCATCTGCTGAGCGCGATCTGGCCAATCTGATCTGGCCTAACGGTGATCTGGCCCACCTTTGGGCGCAGCCATCTTAACGTCACGTGATCACTAATGTGGCAAACAGGCAAGATGGTGGCAACCGGGGGGGGGTGCCATGTCCGCTGCGGGCAGTGGGTTCCGGTTTACCGCTCTAAGCTAAGACTCAGGCTCGTTGGTGCGTGCGTTGTACAAACACAAATGCGATAAGAACGCTTTTTTATGTTTTCTATTCGCCCCTTCACGTGGCTTCACGTGGCCCAATAGCTGATAAATTTTTTTCCACACCCCTTCTTCTTTTCCCACTGGGTCTTTTGCATTGAGCCAAAGGGATAGCTTTCTCCTCTGGCTTTCTCCAGACTCGCGTGCCTCGTGGTTGAACTCGATTCCGAATATAACGCGAGGTGCGTTTTGGAGCACGTAATTTCGAAAAAAAAACTCGCGTTATATTTGTGCAAATACAGTAATAGTACTACCTGTCACAAAACTAGCATGCTGTTATAATGTGGTGGCAAACTTTTTATTGGGATCATAACAGTGCTTTTCTCACGAGGCAAAAACTAAGAATAGTTGCCCACCATAACCTGACGCCTGAGTGCCTAGAGCCAGGCCAACCAGAAAACCCAGGCCCAGCGAGGTCCATGTGCCGGTAGTATGCACTGTTTCCGGGCCGAAAGCACAGATGGAATGCACTTACATCAATGATGGCGTAGCACTACCTCTTCTTTATTTTTTGCCTACATAGTCTAATTCAACTCCTAACTGACTGAAACAAAAGACATGTGCGTATACATACAGCTCTCCAAGATGTTTCTCAAGCTAAAGTGGTAATCTCGTTTACTCACCTTTGGTTTAAGTTAGGCAAACAAAAAAGCAGATAGACGAAGCAGCGGCAGTGTTTTCTGAGCCGATCAAGTTCAGTGACACTTTCCCAAGGCAGCTTTGGATTTAGGAGATAAAGCACGCCTCTGCCTCTTGCCAGGACAAACCGTGCTTCATCTCCCAGGCCCAGCCAGGTAGGCAACCCATTGGGCCACGCTTGGGCCGTGTAAGACAGAGTCAGCGGGCCTGGGCCGGGCTGGACCTCGAAAAGTAGGCCCGTGCAGCGCTGTATGACTGCCACTGTGGTATTACCATATGTGGCCTTCGCTGGCTAATCAAACAATCTATACTCCCTTTCACCTTATGACGAACCGCCGCCTATGCTTCGAGTCATTCCAGCCAATCCAATGCTGTGAATGTATCTTGTGCAGTGGCGTACCAACTTGTTTTTGAGTGGGGGGGCAAACCAGACCCTCCCTCCCTCCCCCCCCCCCCCCCCCCTTCCCCCCCCCCCCCCCGGGTTGCATAGTTTTACAAGTGATGCACCGAAATTTTGCCGAATAAAAAATTCGGCGCAACTTTTGCCGAACTTTTCTAAAGATTTCGCACTGATTCGGCAAAAATACACTGTTACCAGACTTAACATTGATATCTAGGTTCCTCTGACAAAAAACATTTTTTTTTTGTTTTTTTTTTTTAGCGAAAATACATGTAGTGCCCATTGACACAGTTATGACTAAATAAGGTGATATTCTACAAGATAATTGTATCGGTGTCGCTTTTGTCTGTTTTCTAGTAATTTTAGTGTTTGCTTGCAGAAAGTGGCGTGACAACAAGGTTGGTTAGAACTTAGTAGCCGGCGCAGTCACGAATCCCGCTTCGAGAGTTTTGATTTCGAGGCTTCATCAGCGCACGCCTGCAAGTGTGTTTACATTGTTAAAATAAAGGCAATTACTGCGTTCTTCCTTTCTCTGGGAGTCACCCTTTCGTGCACGAAAACGAATGCAACGGTTGCTGAACCTTCACCAGAAGAAATAACAATAATGTAAATATGAATGTTTCTCGATTTGAGTCACTTGACGTCAGTGTTGCATGAAAGTGTGCGTTCCATATTCGCAACGTGCCGTTTTTAAGCTTTAAAATTCCGGTTTCTGGTGTTAGACAACACACGGACGTTTAGGAAGTTGGGGAGAGTTAGGAATGTCGAATGTGCAACGTTGAAAATGATAGTCATGTGTTTAGTTTTATGCAGATACATGGAAAATCCCGAAATAACGCGAACTAAAAAGCAATATTATTCTGTTTTGGCACAAACTACTTGTGAGCCGAAAACAGGATTGTTTTAATAATAATAATGATAATAATAATAATTTTAGTTGCACATACTGGAAGGGGCCCATGTGGTGGTGTGCGGGGCTAGTCAGATGGTAAAAACCCTTACGCAGAGCGCCTGCCAGCCAGACTTGTACGTAGTTCAACTATTTTACTCAAGTTACTGTAGTTTAACTACTTTTCTGGGTAGTTTAATAACTTTAATTACATTTCTATTTTGGTAATTAGTAGTTTACTTTAACTACTTTTCCGACTTTTGCCCAAATTACAAATTACTTTCGAATATTAGTGGATGTTTTGCCTATCAACAGAGATAAGATGTTGGAAGATCAGCTGATATTTGCAAAGGGGGAAGCATGTGGCTTAGGAAAAGGGGGGGGGGGGGGGGGGAGGAAGAAAGTGATTTGGATAGTTCAAAACCCCCAAAAATTTTAACGAGCCCCCCACTGCAAGAACACTGCTACGAGGCGCGGGGAGCGAACAGACATGACGCAAACGAGTCCGAGTAACTCCGGGATTGGCGCCGAAGACCGGCGTTACTCTGAGTCCCGAAGCTCAAGGAGACTTGACCCTTTTGAAGAAAGGACTGGTCCCCGCTTCTCCCCAACATAGAAACTATCGCCCACTACAGGAGGTGCACACACTGCATCCTCACTCGAAGGAGGTAACAAAGTGCAGCACCCTCTCTGAAGTTAATCTGGTGCTCATGTATAGCTTGTGCTGTCTTTCGATACGTCACGTGGTCATTTCTCTGAGTGAAGAAACGACGGCGATAAAACCGATACAAATAAGTGCGTTATGAGATGTCCTCTGAGGTTCAGCACTGCCTGAGCTTAATTTTGCAGACAGTGTTTGATTGCTTACAGTGTTGCGTAAAGTACATAACCTCTCATTTACTTTATACTTCCAAGTAGTTTTTAGACATACTTTACGCAACACTGTGAGCAATAAAACACTGTCTGCAAAATCAAGCTCAAGCAGTGCTAAACCTCAAAGGTGAAATGATACATCCGCAGTACATCCTTGACCAAAAAGAAGTATGCACATGCAGAAGCAGAACTAGCTATTAAAGCATTTCTGTGAAAACACAAGCCACTTTATATTCGGCTAGCAGAATTTCGCTAACGCATCATAACCTATGTAAGTACTTCCTTGTTAGCATAGAAAAAAAAATGAAAGTAACTTCAAAAGTAATTTGCTACTTTTTTACGGTAATTAGTAATTAAGTGAATTACTCCATTTGAGTAATTTCTACTCTACTCATACTACTTTTGAGGCTAATACTCAGTAATTTAAGTTAATTACTTATTTGAGTAGCTTGTACATGTCTGCTGCCAGCCCGCCACCACATATGAGAAAATAAAACAGATAAATAAATGTACAGAATATACACACTACAGAAAGTACGTAAAAAGGAAAGAAAATGAGGAAGAAAATACGTATTACATTATGACGAGGATGCCAACTGCATCCCCTACATTGTGGCAAGCTCTTGTGGCTCTGCCCCGTTTGACGGCAGTGGGCTGCGCACACTGAGCGTAATTGTGCAGTTGTCAGTCAATGTTTCAACTACCTCGTTGCATCAATGGAAACGTCAAATGAAAATCACGTTATCCAGAATGCACCGCATCATTTGTCACTTGCGCAGTGGACTGCGTAAATTACTGGTCGATTTTCTGTTCTTGAGGCAGAAAATATTCAAGAGAACCACACTCGCAAAAGCTCACAAACGCACAGTTGCCGTGCCGCCTGCTCCACACCTCTCCGTAATCGCTGGTTGTACTAAACTGTGCGATGGTAACCGTGCGCCTGCGCGGCTTCCATTTGCGATCCATGGCCCCGTCGCGTTCGTGCGCGTGCGCAGATATTTGTCCAATTTTTGCTGTATCTTTGCGAACTTTCCTTCAAAATTTCGGCATGTGCGGAACTTTGCCGTATCTGAAGTTTGGCAGATTTGGTCCATCACTAACTTTTACAGCGTGTGTGTGTGTACGCGTTGTAAAAGAGGAGGGGAGGAGAGGGCCAATTGTGTACGCGCACCGGGCGCCTCTGGTCACTGGCTCCTTTTACGGCGCAGGCGATAGACTCCTAGCAACGACGCTCACGCCGGATTGGCTGCCCAGCAACGCGCGGGAACTTAAATTTTGGATTCGGACGGCGCGTTTCTCATTCGAAGCGCGTTAACCCACCCCCGCGCTGGCGTTCACGCCGCTTCACGGCGACAGTGTGCGGCTGCTAATAACTAAACTACTATCCCACTTAGCAACCCACCCTACACACCGCTTCGCGGCGTCCATTCGGCAACCCAATTCCCGCTGTCCCCCATGCACTGCCGTAAATAGAGTCCCATACGATTTTGTTCAGAGATGTTTCGTCAACAACATTCGTTTTTTTTTTTTTTTCAGTTTTAATCGGGAAAAAAAAAATGTCGTAAATATCGCCAAATGCCTCAACAAAGCAAAATGTTCGAGGAAAAAAAATAAAAGAAGTAAGCCCACACCATAGATAGAACCCGGGTCTGATACGTATGAGGCAGACATCTTACCACTAAGTCAGGCTACCGCTTCGGAAACTCGAATTGTATCCGCTGCCTATGTTGACGGCGGCAGCGCCTATCTCCACGAACCAGCCAATCCGGCGTGACCGCCGTTGCTAGGGTTTGTATCGCCTGCATGTTAAAAATATGCCCGCGCGGGTCAGGAGGCGGTGCCCTTGGTATTCCTTGGGCGCCGCCGGCCAGTCTTTACCCTGCCCAGTGATCGCCGTTTTAGGGGGGGCAAAACACATGCCTTGCCCCCCCACTCTGAGAGCTGGGGGGGCAAGCGCCCCCCTTGCCCCCCCCGTTTGGTACGCCCATGATCTTGTGGCTGCGTGCCCCACGTGTGCCATACTTCTTTTCGGAGGGCATGGGGCACCTGCACAGCATTGGAATTGCTCGGATGGCTCATAGTATCCTCTGTGGTCCATCGTTCGGTGAAACGAAGTGCGGTAGTAGCTGTCTTGTCAGCACATTTAAAGTACCATTCTTTCCTTTCCTGCGGTGATCTTTGTCTAAATGATGGGCTACAAGAGGATATTGTGCTTCTGCAAGGCAAGCTTTTTTTTGCAAGATTGGTATTGGAAGCCAAGAAAAAGAATTGTCGGGAGTACTTTAATTCTTAAAAAGTCTCAGTGGTAAATATGAAAAAATACATCTGCTGTTTGTGTTTAAAAGAATTTGTCTATTTATTTGTGGGATTGAAGAGGAGAGGTTCTAATGCAGCCTAATGTACTGCATTCTTGTCTTCCTGTAAAGAACAAGTGGGGCTACTGGATGAGGAAAAGGAAGCTGCAGATCTGATGAGGGAAAGCCTGAAGAAAGATTTTGCGAAGCAGTTCAAAGATTTGTTTAATGAGGTGAGTGCAAATAACTTTCCTTTTTGTTGTGTGCAAATAATCAGTATTAAGAGGAACACTTAATATTATGCAAACATTAATGGAAATCTTATGTGACAGATGATGAATTTATGCATGAGGGGGAACATCTTCACTTCTTGGCAGATGCTGTTGCTTTCTGATTTTTCTGAATGATTGCAAACCTATCGAGCAACTTTAATATAAGACACACTGCAAAATCTGTTGTCCTGTGTCGTTAGCAGCAGCAGTGTGTACTTCTGCAATGAAGAACCTTCATCCAGGCCCATTGTAGCCTAAAAAACATGAGGTCAATATTATTTTTTCGGATTTGTCACCTTTTAGGAACCTGGGGACATCTCTTAAAGATAGCTAATCGGTTTGGCAACTGAGTTAAGAGTAAAGCAGGAAGTCCACACAATATCTAAGTCAATATTCATATGCACACTGCTATATTTAGTTCTCTGCCAAACTGACCAGCTGAGTAGTATCAAGTTCAAAGTCTGTATACACTGGCACCTATGACAGACAGAAATGAATTCGCTAAACAGATGCTGAGCGAGTGCTGATGTAAAACTATCACTAAATTGACTACTGATATATTGTTTAGGTAACCTGCAATGGTTGCAACCATCAGAAAACTACAAAAATTATTTCAATCCATACATATAATTAAATTTAGGTTAATTTGGACACCAGTGAATAGTTGTACGGAACTGTGAAATAGACACGAGAGTTGTCAAACACCAGTTGACCAAACATTGAAAATGTAGCGGAAATCAACAACGTTTGAACGGCTGCTTGAAAACCGGTGAAAGAACTGTGAAAATAGTTTTAAACTGGTTTTGAGTTTGACCATTGAAAAACTATAGAAAAATTTATTTGATAGTCTTGCAACCTTTTCTTGATAGTGCACCAATAATGTTCTATAGTAAAACCTTGGTACCACGTACCCGCATAAGCCGTAGTTCCGCTTTAAAAGTGGCTTAGTCAGATCCCCGACACATCTCCCGTTAAACCTAATGCATTCAATGCCGGCTTAATGCGTAGTCGCTTGTCGCATACCTACCGGTCAACGCGCACTGTTTTCACTTCCCGGTACGTACTAAGTTCGAAGTTGCTGCCACGCTTGTGGCGTGCGGCAGTGCTAAAGCTGCTCACCACCGCGCACCAGCAGCAACGACCACGGCGGACGCCAGCGGGCCAGCGGGCCCAGGCGAAAATTTTAAACTGGGACCAATTGGTCCCAGTTGCAACTGGTTTATGGAACAATTCCCAGTTGCAGCTGGTCCCAGTTGGAGTTATCCAACTGGTTCAAGTTGGAGTTGGTCCCAGTTGCAACTGGTCCCAGTTGGAGTTGGTCCCAGTTACCGCTGGTACCAACTCCAGCAACAATGAAACACGGCACAAAATGGAAGGTTGACAAGACTTTATTGTCAAAAACTTGGAGAATGAAACTAAATAATAGGTTCAGTGACGTACGCGCTCCGGGTTTAGCCACTTGCTTGCGACGGTTGAATCACTTTTTCAGAGGTAGTATTCATGAGATGAAGGAAGATCGGCCGCTGGCGTCTGTTAGTGAAGACGTCCTCAGCTTCTCTCCCCATCACGTGAAGAAAGGTGCTCACCCATGATCCCGCGTTGCGCAGGTGAAATCCTGATAGGATGCGGTAGCGCTCCCACCTTGCAATCTCTGTCACAACAGTCAAACATATTCGAGGTAGACCTCCCGCCATTTTCGCCATTGTGCTCTCCGCGGCGTTTTCTCTTCCGTCCGGCCTATGTGCGTACGGTCTTTCCTAGGCGCCCTCCGATCACTGAACTGCATCTTTCCATCCTCGAAGTTCACCGCTGCCATTATGGTGTGTGTACAGTTAGGTCCAAAGAAGCGCAGCTGCAGTTTTGACATTTTCATAACGACGCCAACTTGGGCGATGGCGCCAACTTGGACAACGCCAACTTAGGCGATGGCCGCGTCCGTCTGACTCCGGCGTCAGCATAGGCAGCGCCATCAGTTGACAGCGCGTACTGCTAATCCGCACCCGCGTGCCACGGCGGCCGGCTAGCTCTGATTGGCCAAAAGATAAATTTATTACAGTATTTTTTTCTTTCTTCTTTTAATAATAAAAGAAGAAAGAAAAAATACTGTAAATATTTAAACAAATGTTATAATATATTTTAATAACGCACTAAATGTTCATTTAGGTGAACACATTTTGTCACTAATTATATTTTCCAACTAAAAAAGTATTTAGTTAATTAAAATTTTTATATTATTTTTTTTTAATATATAAATGTACCCAGTAATTAAAAATTTCCCTATTTGTATAAATCTAAAAATGTAAGTGTTTTTAGTTTTCTTCATTAGCAAAGGTCAATACACCCCCAACTTGTCAAAATTGTTGCCCGTGTGAACTGGGGACGAGAAAGGCATTTGAAGTCCGACTGGGAATCGCTCCAACCAGTTAGTTTCCTAACTGGTCCCAGTTCACTCCATTCCCAACTGGCAGTCAAACCAGTTGACTCCCAACTGGGAATGGTTCAAACCAGTTGACTCCCAACTGGGAATGGTTCAAACCAGTTAACTCCCAACTGGGAATGATTCAAACCAGTTGACCCCTCAGCTGGTCCCAGTTGGACTCCCATTGGTCCCAGTTGATTCCCAGTTGGTACCAGATAGTCCCAGTTGAAACCAGTTTAGGTGGCAACTGGTCCCAGTTAGAAATTTTCGCCTGGGGAGCAAAGAGCGAACACGCGAAGCCGAAGCCGAAGCCGACCCAGCGTGAGGGCGAGGGCCAAGGGCAAGGGCACGAGTTTGGCGCCGCGCAACTCGCCGTTGTTGAGCAGGCGAACTAACGAACATCGGCAACGTTGCTGGCAGGGGACCAGTGCCAGTGCGGCCAGTGGCGGCAGTTGAGTGAGAGAGGAGGGGCGGTGAACTACGTCGTTGATGTCGCGGTCGCAGGCAACGCAAGCTTGGCTGGCATGGCGGGCTGCGCAGGAGGTTCCGAACTTGCGATTGGTTGAGCATAGTTGCGGTTTTCTGATCGGGATTTCTCTCGCTGCTCAGGCTACAGGCGCTCAAGTTTGGGCACGCTTGTATTCTGCGATCCGTCAGCCGTTTGATATCCAAGTGTGCAGAGAGTGCATTGTGTGTGCAAGGACGGGACGATGTCGAGACGCCAAAAACTCCATGTTCTCAGCATCAAGGAGAAGCTGGATATTATTAAGTCCATCGAGCGTGGAACAAAGAAATCGGTGCTGGCACGCGAGAGGGGACTACCATTAACAACCGTTTGCGGTGTATGGAACGCACGAGAGAAGCTGATGAGTGTGGCAGCGAGCAATGTCAAACGGTGTCGCGTGCGAGGATCGACTTTTCCTGACGTCGAGGAGGCGTTGGTGCTGTGGCTCAAGAAGGCAAGAACAAAAAACCTGCCGGTCAGTGGTCCCCTTCTCCTCGAGAAAGCGCAGTTCTTTGCTACGCACCTGCACCACTATGACTTTGTTTGCAGCAATGGCTGGTTGTCGAGGTTCAGGACACGCTACAACATCGCCACAAGAATCATTTCTGGAGAAGGTGCAGCAGCAGACACGGATGGCGCAGAAGAGTGGCAGAACGGGCAGCTGCAGCAAATTTTGACGGACTACGCCCCCGAAGACATCTTTAACCTGGACGAGTCTGCATTATTCTTCATGCTGCTGCCGAACAGGACCCTTGTTTTTAAGGGGCAAGCTTACACGGGCGTCAAGCACGCCAAGGACCGAATTTCAGTTGCATTTATTGTCAACATGACTGGAAGTGAAAAGCCCCCACTCCTGGTGATTGGGAAGTCCGAGAAGCCAAGGTGTTTTAAGGGTGGCCGACTGCCATCGGCGCGTCCTCTACCGAAGCAATACAAAAGCATGGATGACGGTGAAGATTTTTGAAGAGTATGTGCGTCTGCTTGATCGCCGCTTCGCTGCGAAAAAGAGAAACGTCGTCGTGGTACTTAACAACGCGTCAGCTCATGTCCAAGTGGAGAACCTCTCTGCAATCAAGCTCGTTTTTTTGGCCCCCAACACAACTGCTCTTGCACAGCCCCTGGACCAGGGAATAATCCGTGCCGTGAAGCAGACTTGCAGAAAGAACTTGTTGCGCAGGATGCTACTTTCGATGGAGAACGATAAGTCTTATGCCATCGACTTACTGAGTGGAATTCACGTGCTGGCCTACTCGTGGCAGCAAGTTGAGCCGTCGACGGTGCGCAACTGCTTCAGGCGTGTGAAGTTCGACCTGAGCGCGGTCAACACCGGTGAGACGAATGACACCAACGAAGGCTGCACCCTTGAAGACGATGCTTGTGAGAGCCTTCTTGCGGAGGTCTTGGAGCGGCAGGGTGCTGAAGAAAGTGTACAGTTCGACGTTTTCCGAGATGAAGACAACGACGCAGCGACGTCGCAGGACTGGTCCGACGATGACATTATTGCCTCTGTTGCTCCCCAAGTGCCCTCCTGCAGCCCAAGCGATGAAGACGGCGACGACATCGGGGTAGCAGACACGCCGTGTCTGACAGTTGCGGAAACGCGCGGGCATTGGATGTCATACGTCTGTTTGCCCTGAAGAAGGGCCTGATGGAGGAGCTGGTTCTTCCAGATTGAAGCCGCACTTTGCGCTGCGAGGCCGGCACGGCGTCAAACAGCAATTACTGAATTCTGTTGTCCGGAGTGAAATAAAATAGCTGTGTTTGGGTTTCTTTTATGAAATGTGTCTAGTTTCATTTTCTGACATGTAAGTGGTGTGTATTTGTCATTTTTCCTTAAGCCGTACTACCGCTTTGCGCGTACTTTATCCGCGTCCTTGTCGAACTACGTCTTAACGAGGTTTTACTGTAATAGCTGTGCAATCAGAAAACTTTCCGATTACTATGCAACTGCTAGCCAGTGCATGTGCTGTCTGCATGGCAAACTACTCAAAGAGTGACTGCTGAATTATGAGCAGCATGGTGGTCCTTTTATGCATTGTGACACTGCTGCTTTGCTCATGGACAACTTTCTGTGGCATTTCAGAAAAAGCGTAGGGTGCGCGTGCACAGCTTTAATGGGCGCTGAAGATGCATAGGCGCATATGTGCCCATAACTCTGACTACATAGCCAAAGAAAGTAGTCTGCGAGTATAGGCTAGTGTCACTATAGTACTGTTGCTCTGCTGCACATCCATAATTTGTGCGCTCAAGAACATTGTATACTTTGTTCCACATTGAATCCAGACACAGCCAGCGCTGTACGTGTTCCATCATCACTGAACCAATCACAAACAGAAAAGGTCTAGTGACTTGCGCTTTTGAAGCATTGTGATTGGTCCTATTACTTTGCAGCGTCGGCTGCATCTGGACTTCAGCTGAAGCGAAGTATAATTCTAGATTATAATTAAGGTTTTGTATTTTCGGTAAATACCAATAAACGCCGAAAAATTAACCCTTGAGACAGTTTTATCAAAATCGGTGAAAACCGAAAAACCCCGAATCGGAGCTGGCCTTGACTAAAAAAAACCAAAGCTACGCGGGATGAAAATCTCGGTTTGCAGTTTGATTTTATGTTAACCTTAAATAGCGAACTGACCGTGGGGCTGTTTCATTCCTCGGAACCACATCCCCTATTCCATTTCATTTCTTTGAGGCACAAATACATTCTCTAAGTATTCAGGTCATAGCCGATGTTTTCTGAAGGTTTGGGAAATCCCATTCCCGTGTCTCATTTTCTGAAACATTAGTCCCGATAAACATTGATTGTTCTTGTGACACCAAAAGACACTGAATCGGAAGGAAACAAATAAACCCAGTAAAAACACCCCTGATTTAAAAGAGAAATAAACCCCGAAAACATGGCACCCTAATTTCACTAATGTAAATTATTGCAAAATATAATTTTTCATTTGTGGATTTTCAATCTCGGCTGTTGTGGCACCCGTTCTCAGGAGGCAGAAGGGGAGCTGCAGGACGAGGCTTACGAGCAGTTCAAGGAGAAGACCTACCTGAAGTTGGACTCTACTATTGAGCGACTCATGAAGCGCATGAAGCAGGCCGAGGCACTCGTCCCAGACGAGATCGATGCCAAGGTGGCTGTTGTGGACCTGGATGAAAATCGAAAAGGCCATAAGGCGCATCATCAGGATGTGGAGAAAGAGCAAGACTCTCCCGAAGGTGACGAGGAAGGGGACAACAATGAAGGTAGGATGGTAGCATGCATGAATGGCAACGCTGCTCATTTTTAAGAAACTGATTGATTAGGTATAATTAGTGCTTGACACATGTCTTTGCACTGCTCCTTCGCACACTAACTTGCATTGTAATAGCGATTTTGTATGTCGTGTGGAATTGAGCCTTTGAATTCCCTCAAAGCTGATTAAACGTTTTGGGGAACAGCACCGATTTTGGGACAGCACAGCGGTGGGGAGAGCCAGCAGCAGGTAGGATCACCTCAAAATGGGTAATTGCAAATCAGGTAACAATTAAAATGAGGTCCATTTCAAAGAGGGGAGGATACGAGGGAGGGAGCAAATAATACGCCCCAAGAAAGATTAGAGGATACGAGGGAGGGAGCAAATAATACGCCCGAAGAAAAATTAACATTAATAAAAAATACTTTCAGCCTTTCCATATGGTGAAGAAGGAAGACTAGCGAAGCTGTACTATGGTGGGAATGAAGTAATGGCCGGCCACAAGTCGGCAAGCCAGAGTAGAAAGGCTGGAGAGGATGCTGCCATCTATGAGCGATGGCAGCAACCAGATAACCGGCAAGCCGGTTGCCTGGTTGCTGCTGTTGCTCATAGATGGCAGTAGCTGTCCAAAGTTCTGTGTGATTGGGTAATTTGAGGACGGACACAATCCTGGGGAAACTAGCCCTTAACAGCTCTGCTGTAAAAAAAAAAATGAAGCGACAGGTTATTTCGGTCTTGAGAAGTTAAGGAGTGTTTTTGTGTATGGGAATCTGTTCCATGCATCTAAATAAGTGTTCCTTCAGGATTGAAGAAGTACATGCCTTTACACTTCTAGTTCTTATTTAGTAAATTTTTCGTTATTATTCAGGGTACGACGAAGCATCAGAGCCCCTACCAGGCGAAGAGGGGGAGGAACTCGATACTTCTGGAGAAAGTCAGGGGCAGGATGAAGAAAGTGGTATGGAACACTCTCATGCCTCTTCCTCTATTTTATTAAGTCGGTAGTGCTCGCCGCATCTTCTATCCTCACTCTATATGGTGCTTCTCGTGGCATCATTAATAATTATGGCTTGCACTCTATTTCTTTAATCTAAAGGGGAAAATCGAAGCTTGTGTTAGTCAGATAAAAACCATGGTGATGCGTAGAAAATCGATTTTCTTCTATATTCCATTCCACATGGCGATGGATCTGAGAGGATGCTACGACAATCGAAGGCATTCCAATGCCACGTGAGTGTCACCTGACCTTCGGGAGGGGTGCAGCAACACGTGGGGCACACGGTTACGTAGTACATTCCTAGTGCAATGATGGAAGTGCTGTGCCATTTGCGCCAAATTGAGCCATGAGCGAAAGTCTGCTACATCTTGCGCCAGTGCCATTTTGGCTAAGCATTGCACCACGCCTGTGCGAGATGGGCAAAACAAAAATTTATATATTTTATTCTTGGTTGACCTTAATATTCAGAGAAGTAGGCGGAAAGGCAAACGGTAGAAATATGTATTTCACAGTGTCTCTACTCGCCATTTAGGTTGTTTCATCTTGGGTCAGAACACAGCTGCAGGCTCGAACACATACAACACGAACAGTCATAGTAAAAGCGCAAGTCATGGGACATTCGCTGCATTTGATTGGTTTAATCGACAGAAGAACACGCACAGGAAGATGGTCCCATTCAGGAAGATGATCCCATTGGTTCGTAGCGTCGGCTGCGTTTTAAATAAAGTCAAACGAAGTTTTAAGATAGCTTGTCCAGCACGCTGGCCGGTTGATGCGCCGGCTGCTTGATCGGCGACATCCTCTCAAATTTCTCCTGGCATCCGGCGATGTCAGGAGAAATTTGGCTCCTGACATCCGGCGATGTCAGGAGCCAAAAGTTGCGAGAAAACATTGCAAAATAGTAGGATGGCAGTTTTTGCAATAGACAGAACCAGCCTCTTGCGCTCCGGGTGAGATTGCTCGATTATTGTGTCTGCCATATGCCTCCATGGAGCCTCTCACCAGCCCACGCGTGTCGAGCTTCACTGCCTTGCACCGAAGTGCTAAGAGTAGCTGCTGGCATGGGTGAGCGTCTGGTTTAGCATGATGTACATGCTAATTATGCTCAATACTATTGAAGGTCCATATTCTTTGATCTCGATTATATGATCTCGTTTTCAAATGCTGCATCGTGAAAGAAAGAAAAAAATATGCGGTGCTTTATTTGAATAAATGTTGTTCCCGCGCAGCTGTCAATCGAAAGAGCAGCAAACTTTCACTTTGCCCTGGTTGCAATGGCGCTAAATAACAGTTTCACTTTTAAAGCGCAACAGTAGGTTTTCCTAATATTTGTAGGTGGTTGTTCGTTCTTTTTCAGTTTATAATATCCAAGTCTTGATTTTGTTAACGATAAAATTTGGAAGGCGCATTTTTATTGATAGGTGTTAGCAATTTTTTTTATTTGAATAATGTTGGCCTACATTTGTGGGCCAAGGCATGTGAGTACATATGTGACATATACAACAGCATAGCTCTAGTTATACATGGCTTCAAAAAACATATTTGAGAAAAAGAGGAAGGCATATACTAGTACAAATGCTTCCCAGTAAACAGAGGTAACACTTGGCAATGATTAGTCAAATGGATTCAGAACTCCATCTAAGGCGCTGGTGGCACTACTTGTAATGTTGTGAGGGAGGCCATTGCAGTCTCGGACAGGTCTAGGAAAAAAAGAGTAGTTAAAAATGCCTTTTCTACATTGATACTCTCGAAGAAGATTTTCATGCTTCTGCCGTGTGACTCAACTGAGATTGTACACCAGATAGTCCTCGAACTTCATTCCAATCTTATTGTGTATTAATTTATACAAAAAATTCAGACGCTTCACTTTTCTGTGGGTTGATGACTGAGTTAATCTAGATAACGCATAAAGGGATGACACAGACGTATGCATGCTGTATGCATTATATATAAATCGCAGTGCCTTTTTTTGCACTCCCTCAAGTTTGTCAATCAATGACTGTGAATAAGGGTCCCATAAAATGTCTGTGTATTCCAATAATGGACGAATGAAAGTAGTGTATGCAACAAGCTTGGTTTCTGGGGTACAATGTCGGATGGTCCTTCGAAGACTCCATAGTTTACAAGGCAGTTTTGCTATAATATTCTCTAAATTAACAGACCAGCTTAAAGTAGAAGTGTAGCCTAAAGTAAAGTAGTTGGTTTCTGGTGGCATTTTACAAAAGTTATACTTACAGGCTAAATAAACTATGGGGTGTAAAGATGGGAGTGGACGGAGGCTTTATTCTAGCTGAAGTGTGATTCATTTATCATATTTTTTTTTATTACCCATTGTACATTGAACCTACTCTGACCAAAGCCTTATTTCTAAAAATAAAGCTCTATGTACCTTTTGCACCTTATTTGTTCTTATTACAAAAGGTAATAAGTAATATGCTCCAGTATCAAAGAGAAACCCTCAGTCATTATCAAATGTAAACTCATTTAGCGATGCAATAAATTTTTTTTTTTTATCAAGTGATATGCTAGCACATGTTGGCATCTGCTCCAAGAGCATCAGTGGCTGCTCCAATCAAATATTTGGCCTGCTACAGAACCTGCTCCAAAACGTCAAATGCCACTTCCATCAGTGCTAGTGGCGAATAGACTGGGATGGCTCACGCCGTTCGTCACAATCTGTTGTAATGTGACACGGAGTATGGGCACGACGATTTTTGAATTGCGACATAATTTTGCAATAATGTAAGAGCTCAACTTTACAACCCACATTAACCGGGAACATAACGTCGCTTCGGCACAGCATAATACTTCATCTTCGGCAATGTCACGTCACGCTTAACGCCCCGCACGGTCCCTGGAACACATCTCCGACGGGCGCATTTACCGCATCCCGAAAAGCGGTCCCTCGATTTTCTCTTGACGACGTCGCAGTAGCGTTGACGTTGCCTGCCATGATCCTGCCGTTGGCACGGCAGCAGGGGTCGACACAATTGACGCCTGTCCTGTCCCAGGTCGCCCTCCAACTCGGCAGTCTATGGAAGGCTCCGGCAGCCAGGAGTCAGGACGCCACGACGACGGCGACGTCTACATTCCCTCGTGCTTTTTGCCGAAACCGCCAGGAATTGCATCTTCCACCTCACAATGCTCTTGCTCTTGCGATGTCATTTGTTCCACTTGGAAAACCGCTTTTGATGTGTGGGCGGAATGGGACACTAAGCGCAGCGGTTGGAGATGCGTTCCAGGCAGCATAGTTCTAGTCGCCCGTCCATTTCACGACGAGAGGTGGCGGGCACTCGTCTGCCGCTGAACTGGCCCGTCTTTGGCCACCAGGTCTGGAGGACGGCCCCCTTTCCTTGGAAGAATCGTCGGGCAAGGATGCCCGGGACAAGGAAGGCAGTGTGCGGGTCAGGATCCGGCGCTTCAGCAGGAGAAAGCCCACGGACCAAGGCGAGAGGGCCACCTCCTTCCAGGAGCAGGACCTGCCCGCGGAGGACAAGTCACGGCTGGAGAGTGCCCTCAAGGAGCGACTCCAGAAGGCTGGAGTGGACACAACCGGTGCGTGGGAGCTTCATTTGTTTATTTACCGATGGCACTTGCCTCGTCGAGGCTGTAGCAGAAATGGTGCTTGTAGTACCGACTCCTGTTCAGCTCGCACTTTCTTGGCACGAGTTGTGTCTTGGGAGCGGTTTAGTGGTTTGTGTAGTCTCTCGGGAATTAAAACCCTTTCCTGGATGATTCTTTGTTTTATTTTGAATATACTACTTGAGAAGCAACTGAGCGTTGTGATGCAGACTGATATGTTTACATACTGGGAACGACTTTGTTTTTGTCAGTATAATATTTCTCGAAATCTGCGAAGTGTGGGTTCGGGGAATATTTCGCAGCCACGAAATATTGCTATTTGGAGTGATATGCTTTGTATTCTTTTCTCCCATGGGGTCATCGGGTGATGTATTCGCCTGATCAATTTTTTGCAAAAGTATTAAAGTTGCAAATTTGGTTGATTTTACTTTCAACAAACCTTTGTCTTGCTATTTTGCGTTTTAAATTTTTTAGGGATGGGCGAATATTCGGTTATTACGAATAGCCAATCGAATTCTGTTCTATTCGGCATTCGCTTCGAATCGAATTTAAGTATTCGACAATATAGAATTATTCGACTATATAGAATTATTCAACCTTTCTTAATACAGTTGAACCCGACTATATTGAACCCGTTTACATCCAATTATTCCTTATATCGAACAATTACAGTGATAAATATAGCAAAAACTATGGTCGCATTGAACAAAAATAGCAGCCGCTACCGATATATCGAACTGCCAAGGGCACCGTTTTGCTCTGCAAGCTGGCTTTCTCCCAACGCGGGCGGACGCATTGGGGGAAAGCCAGCTTGCAGAGCACGCTGGATTTTTTTTTTCCGCGGAAGAAAAGAAAATATATTTTTTGCGGAGAGAAGGTGCTCCGTGCTCCCTCTCCCCGCTCCGTCCGCAAAAGAGGATACTAGGGAGTTGTAGTAGACCGTCTCCGCAGCCTGCTAAGTACCCAGATAGCGCTCCGTAATCCGCCACAAGACCTTAAACTATGCAGACAAGGCTGGCGGCGCGCATACGCAGCTGCGGTGTTTTCTTCGCAGATACCGTAGCGGTGGAGAAAAACGATCTACTACAACTCCCTATTATTGGGGAATTGTAGTAGACCGTTTCCGCTGCCCGTTGAGCACCCGGATAGCGCTCCGTAATCTGCCACAAGATCTTGAACTATGCAGATAAGGCCGGCGTTTTCTTGGCGGATATCGTAGCAGAAAAGAAAAACGGTCCACTACAATTCCATATTTTTTCTTCAAATTGACGCGGCCGCCCTGAGAAGAAGAATAAAAAATAAAAAAAACAGCTTGCTTTGCTAGTTGGCTTCCCCCGAGGTCACCTGTTTTAGGGGGAAGCCAACCTGCAGAGCAAAACGGTGCTCTTCAGTAGGTGCTCCCGTTGGATGAGCTCCATGCTCTCGGCTAATTCGGCGCTAATGCGCAACTATAGAAGGCAGCGGCCTCAGCATTTCGGAGTCCCTCGATAGCGTAGAAAAATATTGTTATTACGGATGCAATGAAGAAAAAGCATCTGAAGCTGCAAGACTACTTCATTGTGTAATATTTCAGCAGAAAGTGGATTTTTGAGAGTCAAATTCATTAAAATGTTTATATCGAATTACCCGCTATATCGAACTGGTAAACGTTTTTTTGCGAGTTCGATATAAACGGGTTTCACTTACTCTGGCTTGGATTTATAGCCAGGTGGCGCAAGCTTCCGACCGTTTCGACCCTTTCGTGCTCCTGAACTCAATACACTTGAAATTAACAATTACAGTATATCTAATACCAAATAAGGGCAAATATAAAACTATAGTTTAAACATATCTTGTAGTATTTTTTGCTTGTACTATTCGAACTATTCGATTCGAAATTATTCGACCAAAATCACTATTCGCTTTGAATTCGATTCGGACCCAAAATTCTCTATTTGCTCATGCCTAAAATTTTTTCGATGCAGTCGGTCTTCTACACCAACAGTGACTTTATTTTATTTCATCGAACTTATGTTCATACCCTTTACACTTGTACATAACTCATGTTTATAGTTTTATTCTATCATATCTGCTACCAGAGGTCTTTCTTCTCCTTACCCCTTTCTCAGCAACAGCTTATGTACTGTCGTGAGCAAAAGTCTGGACAACACGGGGGCGTTGACCGAATTGCATCGTCGCGCTCCCTGACGGCGCGGCGCCTGGTGCCAAGACCCGCGCAATGCGCACGCGCGTCCTTTGTTATTTGCTGGCCCACTCGTTCGCTCGCTTAAACGCGATGCGCTCTTGAGCAATTAAATGGGCGCCAGGTGCCGCCCCGGGAACCAAGATTCCGAGAGCCTCGCTCACCGCTCTGGACGAGCTCGCTTGCTCCGCGGCACGCGCCGTTCGCGCATATCTTTCCCGCCACTCGGCGACGCGTTAAAGACTGTCGCTTATGTTGATGCAGCCGCAATGAATTGTAGAACTTGTATTCGCGTACTCGATGTAGTCTTGGGCTTGCTTCCGAGTGATCATGCACGCGCGGTAAAGTGGTGAATGACGAGCAAAAAGAAAACACCAAATAAGAAAGAAATATTTATTCAACCCCCCTCCCAAGAAAAAACAAGAAACAAAACGAAGGAAAAAGAGGCGCTGGCTCAATTTGAGTTGCTTGTAATTTTTATATTGTTGATTGCGTCAGAAAGAATCGAAAAAGCACCACTTTCCTGCAAAATGTTGCAATTCTGTTGTTTAATCGCAAAGCAGAAATGAAAATATTTCCCCCTCTGCAGCCGTGCGCGGCGGCCATGGGAAACGCGCCTTGACGATGACGCGGGATCGCTGAAGCTCAACGCCTAACGAAGAGCAGTAGAAAGAGAAAGAGTAAACATCCTTGGGGAAATCGCACGGGAACCGGTGCATCCTCACGTCGACGTCACTGAGCACGTCATTCGGAGAGTTGAGGGGTGCCGGAAACTTGAATCTTTGTTATTGTTTAAAATTATAATTAGGGCACACAGACTAAATCGCTTTTCTGTTTTTTACTTTAGAAGTGTCGGAGAACAACTCCTATAATTATTTGGCCATTGACCGGAAATCGTTGCATAGCCGCTTTATTTTATGGCTTTCGGTACAAGTTATCACAGCTGATGTCAAACTGAACATTTTAAGGTCACTTCGCGAACAACCATGCTAAGAATTTCTGGCCAGTACCATGTTTGCATTGTAGCCGGAGCAAATTTAGGATGGGAAGTTTAAAAATAACGAATGGAGGGAAGCGACAGTCTTTAACGCGTCGCCGAGTGGCGGGAAAGATATATGCGCGAACGGTTTCTTGCCGCGGAGCACGCGAGCTCGTCCAGAGCGGTGAGCGAGGCTCTCGGAATCTTGGTTCCCAGGGCGGCACCTAGCGCCCTTTTATCGCTCAGGAGCGCATCACGTTGAAGCGAGCGAACGAGTGGGCCAGCAGATAAGAAAGGACGCGCGTGCGTATTGCGCGGGTCTCGGCACCAGGCGCCGCGCCGTCAGGGAGCGCGGCGATGCAATTCGGTCCCCGCTCCCGTGTTGTCCAGACTTTCGCTCACGACAGTACTTGGTGCATTACAGCTTGAGCTCAAATCTGCACAGCTGCAGCACTTTCTGGGGTGTCTGCAACTGTGAAATGAAGATTTGATGTAGAGCTTTTAGAGAGTTGGAGAAAAGGTGAAAGCCTCTCAGCATACTGAAGCGTCTTGCTTGCAACTTTTTTAGTGTGACAGTTAATATCAGCAATGACAAGGAGTCCTTTAGAATCGTAGATAAGCTGCAAATATAATGCCACATGCACCTAAAAAACTCTTGCGTATATAGTCTTGCCAATGCGGTCAAGGGTACGGCCACGCGTGCCCCCTTTCATTTTGAAAGCAGACTAAAGCTGTGCTCTAGCTCCTCCCCTCGAAAATGACAAGAAAACTTGTCCCCTAGTCTGTGAATTGCATTTTTAATCATTGGTACCATGAAATTAGCAGTATGTTTGCATCTGGGTATTATTGCTTTGGACCTAACTTTCAAAGAATTGGGATTTCTACAAAAGAAATAATGTTTGAATTGTGGAGATTTGTAAATTTAATTAGACATCAAGTCACTAGTAAAAAAAAATGTCCTCTAAATCTACTAAAAATAAATCTAGAAAACATGAAACCTTACCTGCATAATGAATTAACAATTACATCCATTAGAATTATCTTTTATTTCAAAGACATGAAAAATCTCATTTTTAACAGCAAGACTATGCTTCAGTTTTTTTGTGTTTCATTGTGCGAAATATGGACAAAAATTGCCTGGATTATTTTTCCTGAAAGAAATGGGGGTAACCATAATAGACCTCAAAAAGCAAAGCATCTCCTTTCGTGGCTCAGCCTTCAATGCAAGTATATTGTCCTTGAACATGCTATGAATAGTCCACCACATCAGATCTTATTTGGCAGCTCTATTGCAAGGGAAACACGGCTAATTATATATATAATATAAATGAACTGATGAGCGTGTCGGTGGAAATATAAAAAATAAGGAACATACGAAGAATGAGACATGAGTTTATGTGCTTGTGTCATCCCTTGTTTTCCATTTTTTGTTTCCTATGAGCTGTCACCTGCTTTAAAAAGCAGATGAGGCTGTAACATACCTTTTAGTGAATGATGAGAAAGACCACCCCTCTTCTTTACCTTTCCTTGGCAGGACGAAAAATAGAGGTGAAGATAATCACCGCAGGGTATTACGATGATGAAGATAACAAGGGCATAACCGTTCTCTCACCAGAGGAAACCACACACTTTCAAAACATGATTGTCACCCTGCTGGTAAGTATAGAACATCTGACTCCTTGACAACCTTGGATTCCACTGATGTGCTTGTTTTTCAATGCCCACTCACTTTTTAGAGCGCAGCTCTTAGGGGCCCGTTCCAGCTTGAGCGGCGTCAGCGTAACCGCGAGGTCACGTGAACCCCCCAAGGTCACCCCCAAGGTCACGTGCCCCCCCCCCCCCCCCCCGAGGTCACGTGACCCCTCCCCCAGGGTCACGCGACCCCCCTGCCCCGAAGTCACGTGACTCCCCCTCCCCGAGGTCACGTGACTCCCCCTCCCCCCCCTCCCCCCGAAGTCACGTGACGCCCTCCTCCCCCAAGGCCACGTGACCCCCTCCCCCCGAGGTCAGGTGACCCCCCCCCCCCCCCCCCCCCGGAGCATATTCAAGAATGAGGGGAGGAGGATGAGAAGGGGGAGGGGTCTACCCTCCCCTCAATACTCTTCCCTCCTCCTCCCCCTCAGTACCCTTCCCTACTCACTCCTCCTCAAGAGCTGCGCTCTAATTCGGCGTTACAGGGAGTTGTAAACGGCTTTCATTTTTTCAGGATATTTTTATGATTCTGAAAGTCC
The DNA here is from genome assembly GCF_016920785.2 of Ixodes scapularis. Taxonomy (NCBI): domain Eukaryota; kingdom Metazoa; phylum Arthropoda; class Arachnida; order Ixodida; family Ixodidae; genus Ixodes; species Ixodes scapularis. The sequence continues at coordinate 115,742,844 of NW_024609835.1, forward strand.
ATTTGTTTAGGTATCTGTGCATCTAAACATAGGTGCAGCTGATGTGCAGTCTCATAAGCCTGAATCGGTAGAAGGGTGAAGGAAGGAGATACTACTTGAAAACCTTTTATTTTTGCTGCCCCAATTTTTTTGCAAATTGGGCAGAGGGGTCATATTTATGAAATGAGCCTTCGGTCTGATTTCGTGAAATTCTTCAGTAGAGGTAATGGGCAATTCTGTTCCGCTTCATTTGGCCTTTTAGGAAGGGTATTTTGGTTTAAATTATAATTTGAAATTGGCTAATTTGTCATAGATGAAGTTGCTACAAGCTTTATTTCTGACAAAGTAGGCCTTGATCCTACAAGGTGCTTTGTGTTCAAGTGCTTGCTCTCTTTCTCCTAATAGAAAATATTCTGTGTGTGTCTATATGTGTGTGGAAATAAAATTTTCTGCTGAAAAATGCATTATTACATTTCTGAGCCAACTAAAACAAGGGTTTGGGAAAACAACAGTTGATAACACTCTTGTTCGGCTAATAGGTAACAGAAACTGAAAGCAACTATTGCATGCTTGTAGTTCACAGATCCCTGTGAAATATACAGAAATTGTTGCCTAATGCACAAAAAAAAATTTATTTTTTTTGGGAGCTATACATACTTTTTCTTATTTAGGAAGCTTTTTCGACAGACATGTCAATCTTCACCGCTCCTCTTTTGCGTCTTTGCAAATCATGGTTGGAATGACCCTGAAGGTGCAAACGCTATATCTGTCTTCTACCATTTGGGTTTCGATCTATGGTCTCCAGTGTGACAAGCATGTCCTTGAGAGAGATGAGACAGAGAACTTCAATGGAACAATCCCTTCCATGACAGAAAAATCCAATAGGCCGATCTCACCAAGCATGCATAATGCTGCCATCACATTAATCCACAGGAGGCAGGAGCCAGGGCATGAGACCGCATCTGCACAGGAGCAGCGAGGTTGTCACACATTGGTGAACATAGTTTGTGAAACCGGTCCATTGACCAGCAGAATTGCGAAAAACGGGACATGCCGAGCACTTACCGTAAAATACCGAGCAAGCACCCACTCAAACTTTGGAGATAATCGTCAAAAAATCGGGGATGGTCCGTTCTTCGCTCATCAATTTTACATATAAATGTACTTTCTGTATTTTCTCAGATCCTACAAATTTGGGAATGGGCGCCTAGTGTGGTGTGGGCGGATGCACGGTATTCTACGGTAGTGCAGGCAAAAAAGACGGAATTATGAAAATGAGCCATGAAGGGCTTTCGACTAAGGCAGGCAAGGGTCATCCACTTTGAGAGCAGCACCAGACCTGGGGAGGCGTGCCTTAAATGATAAAGGGTGGCCATAACTGCGAGTCAGATTCATTCATCCAGCAGTAAGGGCACCATCAGCAGACCCTCATGGCTGGATGGATGAATTTCAATGCAATTTTCAAGGAAGTCCCAAAATTTTCAATTTAACAAGCAATAAATGAATACATTAGTTTTGTGGGAGTTGAAATGGAACCAGCAGTTATGAACTCGTGAGCCATAAATATATGTTGACAAGATTATGTAATGTAATTACTTTATTTAATCACATGAACTGCCAATATGTTACGTAGGCAGTACAGGTGTGTCAAAGGCCAGATGGTAATGCCCTTTGTTTAATCTTCAAATCAAGTGTAAGCACCAGTTCTTTTGTGCACTCTTGATTGCAGCACTTGAGTACCTGCATATGTCCTAGGAGATCATATGACTGTTTATATCAGCTAGGTATACTTCTTCCGGGCTCTATTTTCTTCAGTGGTTGATGGCACAAATTGAAGCCTTGTACACAAGTGAGACATTGTATCTAGGACGTTGCTCTTTGTCAGACCCTCTTTTGTTTTTTTGACATGTCCAGCATCCTCGAGCTAATGCAGTTCATGACCCTATCACCATCTGTGAGCAACCTTTCTTGTAACACGGGAAAATATTTCTGAGGTGATACAGTCAGTAGCTCTCGGAGCATTGACAGTTAAAAATTGTTCTTGCACTCTCTGATAGCTGTGATTTGGAGACCCTTGCCTAGATATTTTGTTATTTTCATTGTTTTGCTTTGGTGAAATAATTCCAATAATACTCTGGCAAGGCTTGACATTGCAAAACATTGAACCTGCCAAAATAAAATCTCGCACCAGTCATGAAGAAATTTTTATACAAGCCTTAAGCAAAGGCTGTGAAACTGTGAGCTTAATTTGGTTTTAATTCTCCCCTCAGATGGGTAACCAAGAGGCTGTCCAAGAGATTGAGAAACATGAAAGGCTTGAGAGAAACTACCAATTTGTCTGGGACGAAGAAAGGAGAAAATCGTCATCAGCACTACCAGCTATGGAAGCGGAAGAGGATGACAGATAATGGTGTTCTCTCTGTGGTTGTTCAGGTCTAGTCATTGGCTCCCAGCATTCTCAGTTTGGGAGCTTGTTACCTGCACAATGTTTTCATCCCTTGGGAGGCTGAGGACACCTCAGTGTACTGTGTTAATCAGACTTTTTTTTTTTTTTTTTGTGCAAGCAATGATTTGACTGGCAACTAGAAATTTATGACGACATTTTGTTATAACGCAATTCTACACTTTTTTTACTTAGAAAAATCCATGTATCCCAAAAAGAAAAATAAACTATACAAGGTGGGTTCAAACTGTACTTTTTATTTGTAAACTCTGGTTTCTGCAACCATAACTTGATCAACCAACTCTGTTGGAAAGGCAAGTAGATCTAGTGCCTCAAAATCTAAGAGCCTGGTTGGAGCTCAAAGAACAAAAGCTTTCAGGCTATTCATCATCATTCATTAAGAAAACTATTTACCCTGCTGTAGAATATTGTTTCCTAATATGAATTGGATTCATGACCCACGTTTGCAACCGAGAAGGAACTCTGCAGCTAGGGTAGGAAGTTCTTGCATTGCCTGGGCATTGAGGTGTACTCCCTGTACAGACATTCAGGAGAATAAAATCTGAAGGTGTTGATACTACTCCTTCTGATTGCTGCAATAATGACCAATTACACATCTGAGCAACATGCACCCTAGTCATTGGCTGTGTTCTGGAATCGCTGTGCAACATATAGATGGAGGTGTACAGAACCTGTCAAGATGTTGGAACTTGAGAAACTGAACCCTGATTGGTGTCAACTTTAGGACAAGTTCTGTTAATCTTCCAAGCTTAAAATGCTAGGGCACAAAATTCGAGGCTGCTAGGGTGTGCTCAAAACGAAAATACTTCTCAAAATAGTGCCCCCTCAGGTTTCTAAGATAGGTTTGCTTTCCATCCTTTCTCAGTAATGAAAACTTATGAGACTAGTGTTCGAGGATGCAAGCCAAAGCAGCTACTATATGAAGTACCCTATAATGTAGGGGTTCCCAAACTTTCAGGTACTGATCAGCAAGCCATTGCGGGCATGTCAAACCCCTCCACCGCTCTGGTGGTCCAACCCTATGGTGACCATCTGGAATATCTGCATGATGAGTTACTTTTGCTAAAAGAAATGTGGATGTCAAAAATTGAAAGACTGGTTTTCCCATATGGTCTGCTATGTGCCTGCCAGAGTGTATGTTAGAAAGCATATTATAGTGATTCTAGAAAAGTAATGAGAAAAGTATAATTTTGCAAAAATTCCTACAATGATGATTTTTTTTAAATTTATTAATAGTATTATTTCAGTATGGAATATACTAGAAGTAGCACAATGGCACACTATAGATGCAAGAGAAACTTGCAATGTAAGTGTAAACCCTTGCCATAACAATCCACAAGAAAAAAAAAATTCTGAGCTACAATGGTAACTTTTTACATAAAAAGCAGCACAGCAATTTCAATACATGAAAAAGACAGTCCAGTCAATGGTAAAAAATTTGACAGAAAGGTAGCTTTGACAGTGAAGCGCTGATTATAAAAATGGACATATTTATATAGTTCATAAGAGTTTCTCAATTGATGTTATAGTTGATAAGAGCTGTTCTTCCTTTCTAAACATATATAATTACAAATACCTAAAAATAATGAATTGACAAGGTTATACATTTACGTAAAATCACAGTTTGGATTCATTCTCCAATTCATGTTACAGTACTGGCTAAATTTTTAAAATGCTGCATTGTCCATGGACTGAAGTCAGGCTAAAACTGCAATAGTGTTGAGGTTGTCAAATTACCCTATTCTAGGACAGGGGTCTCAAGCTCATCTTAGTATGGCGGCCAGATAGCCGACCGCCGAAAGGTTGAGGACCAACTCAACTTGGGGGGGTGGGGGGTACAGCGGTGCTTCACATTGTAAAGCAACTGAGTGTATCTGCGACCCCAGAAATTTTTTAGAGAAGGGATTTCAAAGTTTTCTGCTTCTGCTAAAGTCGTCGTTTCACCCGTAACATCTGTAGTTTTGAATTGTTTATAGTACTTTGAACCCATACCTGACGTGATAATAAGATTTCAGATGGCACCCCAAGAACTTGCTGCCAATTTTAAATAGGACAAGAGGGTACAGTGCCATTGCCCTGTCTCTAGACTCGCTGGGGAATCAATAGAGTTCGAGAAGTCTCAACAAAGCAACCAAATATTTCCTCATACGACAGTTTTCAATTTCCTTGTGATTTTTATAAAAACAACATAACACTCCCATTTTAAGAATACTTTCTGGTCACCTATGCATCATTTTACCTCAAGATTTGCAACAGCGAAGGATAGATGCCCGAACTCCTAGCTTTCGCAGTCGCTCCTGTCGCGCGACAGTTTGTGTAGCCGAGGTGTGTCCTTGACCAAGGGGCTCGCACTTTTAGCCTGGTAGCGGGATTGCTGACAGGTGATTAGCATAAACAGACAAGATGCAAAGATGAAGGTGCAGCAATGCTCACTGCAAACAAGCAAATATGTTTGTGCAAAGCGTTTCAAACAAAAATGGAAGGATCGATGACATGAGACCATTATAATGCCTACCATTTCTAGAGTGCTCGAGACATGGGGACGGAGGCTCGCAGCCACGGGACGCTTGAGGGAGGGGCTAAGGTGGTTAGCGTTCCAGCGAGTTGCAAGCCGCATGTTTGAGACCCCTGGTCTAGGGTGACCCTGAAACCGGAAGCTTTTCATACCACATTTTGCTTTCAGTATCTGGGTTGTCAGTTGTGCCCCCCCCTTCCAAATCTGTCTTAAGCACATTTCTGCTTGTGTGTGAAAACGGGCAGTCGATGTGTACTAAGTGGCTGCAGTTTTGATGCACTGCATGTGTGAAATTCAGCACCATCTGCAAGTCAATTTAGATATGAAAAGCCACCTGCAAGATGTGTCAAAGTGGCTGCTGGTTTGTTTATGAAATCATTGTGATGTGCAGTATCTTGATTTATTTTCGATCATTTGGAGGTCCAGAAAATATTGGGTAAAATAGACTAGTTTTCCTAGATTCGCCTATTTAACACAGTAAGGGTTATTCAAGGTTATACTAGAAACTTACAAAGAGCTGTCAACAATCCACCCAATTTAAGTTTTCCCAAGTGTTCATGCAAACCAGATACAATGCATTAACTGTGAATTTTGTGCATATAGCTTGCAGATGAATCCCAACAAAGCTGTCCATAACTGTCCAGGTTATGCAGATACAAACTTTGGTGTGCTTAGATTGCTTGCACACATACACCACAGCACTATTAGCACTAGAAATAGTGTCAATTAAATTTGTGCTATATTAGTGATACAGCAATTACACAGTGCTACGTCAATGCTAAGTTCATTCAAGTTAGCATTGCATGAGTGCTGTCCCTTGTTTTGACATAGTACTCTAATGTATACGAACTGGCCTTTCCTGTCGGCAAAAGGTAATTCCTTGCAAGTGGGAAGATCTTAATATTACTTCACATTCTATATAAAATCTTTAAAGTCAACATAGCACAGCCCCTTCACAGGTGTTTCTGGGTGCATGGCGAAGTTGGCAAGGCACATGACTGGCGTGTTGAGGAACGAGGTTCAAACCCTACTCGGCCCAGATCTTTTGTAATTCTGTACTCTTCTACAAAGTTTTAGCCCATTTTTGGCTGTCGTCGTGTGTTCTGGTACAGAACATTCCTGAATGCTCTGTATATAAAAGCAGAGGCAATGCGCAGCTCTGCAGATCAGTCGCCCTTTTGTCGCCGTTAGCAGGACGCGTGGTACTTTTCTCTTTAAGGGAGGATACTACCCAAAAGGGTCAACTTTTGAACCTTTGGCTTACGGTAATATGAAAGAACTGTCACAAATTGAGCTAAAGTACCAGTACTGCTGCAGCTTAGTGCCAGACTTAAAAGTTAAATCGTGGTTGTGCATTTAACATAAAGTATTTATTATGGTATATAAAATTATGGAATGTGCACTTCGTTGCCCTATATACCGCAAAATATATCTCTCGGAATATGTTTCACAATATGCAGGCTAAACTGTATACTTTCTAAATGCCATCAAGGTTTCGGGACAAGTCTATTCTGTAATTTTTTTTTTTTTATAGAAACCCTCATCAGAAATTGCAAGAACTGTCTTCCTAACAGACTCTGTTTACATTCAGCACGGTGATGTAGGCAACAATCATCCAGAAAGGAGTGATCAAAATTAATCATTCTAACATACATGTGTCCGTGTCGAAATTGTTGTGACACTTCACAAAACCAATTGTGAGCGTTTAATCCTACACGGCTAAATTGGCCCAGCCTGGTTGAGGTAGAGCTTTGTCCTTGACAAGATACTGATCACTTTACTTTGCAGGTAGGCAAAACTTGCTAATTATTTTTTTTTAATAGAACAAAATAGTATTTGATATTATACCCGACATAAGCAGTGGCTTAGTGGCTTTCTTTTGGTCCGAGTGTGTGACCAAGACACTGTCATAGTTCTACCACGTGCCCTTGAGTACTTTGTTTTCATACAGCCCAAAGGCATGCAAGATTACTCTGCGTCACATAAAAGCAGCAATAACGGGCCTCTATGTTTGAAATGTGCTTCACGTGCCAGGAAAACACATCTGTTTAAATTAACTTCTAAATCAAATGATTGTATTTAAGACTGCAAATCATTGGTAAATCTGCCTATCTGGGATAAAAATGCCATAAAGATTTTCAGGAAATCTTTATTAATAATAGGGAGTACATTAACTTACAAAGTTCACGTCACCACTTGAGATCGACATGGGAAAACATTATTTGAATATATGACCGCTTTTTAGCCGGTTTGCAGAAATGTCTGTTGTGGAAACCGGGTCACTGTGAAAATCAAATACTCAAAATATGTATAATTTCTGGAAAGAATCCAATACTGCAGGAATCCTTGCTGCAAAAAGGGCACGGATATGCAATAATGTTCCTAATATAGATCACACTTGGCCGTAGGCATGAGCCAGAAACTGTGAAATACTTCCATCGAGAGGCTCCTGTTATATTCGAGTTCACATGCACCTGGTTCCTCACTTTACAGCTTTGTGCTTAGTCATGCGCTATAACATTTTCTTAGTCACCATACCTGCGAGACTGACTGGAAAACTCAATAACTTGCATGGAGGGTTAATGCCGTCTTCTTGGCCGATATGTTGCAAATACTGCATTTCACCAGGAAACAACTGTTTCTATGTCACGACGTCGTCGCATCATGCTGCTGGTTATTTCCACTTTTTTTTGTTAAGAAAAAACAAATTTGTTGGCGAGCAATTTTTTTTGCAGAAGGTATGCAATCCGCAGCAAGGCCACTAAAATGGCCGCTGATAGAAAGTCGGCGCAAGCCATGTATTTTAGACAAACGAATTATTCTTGCTTGGTGCGCCATTGTCAGGAACGGCACGAGTGTGTGGTACCATAATAATGTGATATCTGGCACGAGTGTTTGTGCGAACAAAGTGGTTTCCGGGCCCACACTCTCTGGTCTCTGTTGTGCAGCATTGTTTATGTTTTTTCACCGCAAAAATGAAGTGCGCATCACCCAAACTCTCATTCTATGCCCAAATGTAGTGCTAGCAATCCACAATAAATGCCAATGTTTCAGAACTAACCGTTAACTCATTAAAAAAACAAAAAAGTAAGTGGTTTTTTGAAGATTCCAATAAGAGAATGGAGCCCTTTGCTGGTAACTAGCACCACTAAGCTTCATCTACTCGAAGGATCCGTCGGCTGCCATCTTCCCACTGAAAATTTCAGGAAATTGCACGGTTTTTGAATAAGTTATGGTTAGTTCTGAAACTTTGGCATCTCATTTGGACCACTAGTGCCACATTTGGGAAAGGAATGAGCGTTTGGCAATGCAATTTTTCTTTTTGCGTTAAAGCAAACCTTGTATATTTTCTTTGTTTTTGAGGGGACCCTGTAGTTATGGTGCCAAAGAACCTTTACAACGCATAGTTAAGCCCTGCGTGGATAACAGTTTGATCAACCATATCCGATCCACATCCGCAGATATCGCATCCGCATCCGCAATTTTCTTAAGATCCGCATTCGCAGACTGATGCTTAATTTTTTACTTTTTCTAGGGACAGGATTTTTTGCGATAAACGTCCTAAAGCAATCTTTGGTGAAAATCAAATCTTTCTTGACGTACAGAACAATTTTCTCCTTGACTGGCACCTTTTATCCGAGAGAGTAGTTTGCTCCCACAATACATTCAGTGATACGCTTCATAGTATCACTCACTAATAACACATTTATGGTGCGCCTCGGCAAAAATGTTGATCTGGACTCACGGATATCCTCATCAGATCTGCATCCTCAGCCCCTGGCATCCGCATCTGATTCGCCAAATCTGATTCAATTTTATTCGCATCGGACAGTTTACTGCTGATATCCGCGGATGATCTGCGGGTAATTTGGGGATATGCAGGGCTCTACACATAGTATGTTTCTAAAACTACCCTTTCCCCTTTTTCTCTTTCCATTTTCTCTTAGTTCGACTTATTTTTTACTACCATTTTTTGCACCCAAAGACTGGGAAGTTTAAGCAAAATATGGCCATGGATGAAGCTTGAGAACGAACCTCCCATGAGACTTAGAGTGAGTACCAATGTCTCGATAATGGGCTTAGCTTCTGATGTTTAAGTCTTAGCTAAAAGTCGGCTGTCCCTCCGAGGCCACCGGGATCTTTCTTTTACATGCACCTCCTGCCCTAACCCCTTGTGCATACAGACTTGTAGTTCTACTCAAAGTCCGGTCCGGTTAATAAGTTACATTTAGTCCTTTCAATACTTCTCTCGGCAACAGCATTCTGTAGCAATTCAGAAGTAAAGGAGATGTATTTAGGTGCCTTTGTGCTACGTACATGTTAAATAGGTTGCGCAACGGTTTTTGTACTTTCAGTACATATTCTGCTCAGAACTAATCCTCGACATTAATAACTTACGGAATACGCAATAATTTTTTTCTCCACGCAGTGGCAGTCACAGCAAAAGAGATAAAGGAAAATAAGTAGCGTTCATCCTCTGAACTCTCAAGAAGAACAAGCAGTCACATGATCTGATGCCAATTATATGTATAAGGTGTATTCACTGGACATCATATTTGAGTGCACTGCTCAAAGAGCACGCTCAGAACGAGCTCATATTAATAGGCTGCTATGAGCCGTAATCTTGATGGTGTGGAATGCATGTTGCAAAATAGCTGTGGAAGCTCACCGTTGGCACGCCTTCTGCAGTCGTGCACGCAGCTATGGCCGCCACTAAGAACTTCCTACACTGCCATTATCCATCATAGCCACGTGCTGGGAACGGGCCGAGCTTCAGAAATTGTTTTTAGAGTTCGTCTATACACATCTTTGATTGAACACAACCCACTACTTGAATGTTAACCGATGCTGATTGTCAAGAGCCCCAGTGGAGTGCTCGGGTGCACGACGACCGAGTTCCTCATGGTATCTGGGTGTAGAGCGATGCCAAGGCGCAACGCTATGCGACGACTTGACGCCATGACCTCATGTGACCACACTGCATAATAACACGACACGTAAAGTCACATATGTTAACCAGAGTACCAATACAAACTCGCCATGAAATCCCATAATTTCTCATTCATTGCTATTCTGTATGACAATTTGTTTATGCACATAGAAATACCACTGTAAATCTTTTTGTAATCTCAAATATTCAGTCCATGGAATTCACAAAACAAAAGTATTAGGCTCAACCATTTATCATTAAATGTTTTCCGGTTGAGTTCCAAGATGGCTGCTGAATACATTGCCTTAGCTAGAGTTGTGTAAATCAGAATAAAACCTTGCAATGATATAATCTGCCATTATAAATTGGTTTCATAGAAAGACCTCAAACACAAAGAATCCATGTGAATCATTAAAGTTGGAGATTATGGCAACCATTCGCTCGTAAACAATTATTTGTGAAGAATTTCTCATCATTATTTTCTCTTTTTTATGTATCCAGATTTGGTTACCATTGGTATTATTATTCCTCCACTTGCAAGAAATATGCATGACACCAAAACAGTTCCTATAATGTCTAAAGTTATGTTTGAACAGAAACCGGGGTATTGTCGGTTCAGTCTGAATTCAATAAATCCCAGAGCAATTGCACATAAACAAAATAGTGTTTATTGGAAAGATCATAGCATGTCTTTTTTCACTTAGATTTGACATCCTCATACATTACCCATTTCTCTCCAAGGCATTACACGTTCCATCATTTTCAAGTCTGATGCAGAAATATCTCTACCATCTACGCAAAAATATCACCGAGGAGTATTTTGCACAAGGGCAAAGGCCACTTGCATTAAGACGGCTTCGTTTCAACCATGCCTAAGAACACTGGTATAATACTTCACAATACTATTTACACAACATGGCTCGATGACCAGTTCTGATTATTACCAACAGACTGAGGTGCAACACAAGAAGGCTCGAGTTCCAGACAATCAAGTGACCACACAAAGAGCCAGAAGCTAATTCCAGCATATCCACATTTTCACCTAATTTGAAACCAGTAAAAGGAATGTAACTGATGCAAAGAGCCTCACTGGTGCTTCACACTATAGCAGACTGACTACAAGGTTAAAAAAAACCAACAGAGGAGATCTGTGCTTAAGTGTTCACACTAGTCATCTTCAATTATCCTTTACCAAGCACTCCTCTTGGAGCCAACTTGCAATCTACTATATACAGAAGGCAGAACAGCAGGCACAGGACAAACATAGCGGAAGGAATATTGTAACTGGCTGGCAAGGGGGAAAATCAAGAGTGTTGCCAACTAAAAAGGGCATTTTGAGGCATGGAGTCTCGAAATAGCAAAAGTATACAAGCTAGTATTAAAGGGGCAAAACTAAATTTGCAAGCGTTACAAATATTCCCAGTTGTGCTTGTGGAAGCTTTCTAGCAGTGCTCTTTGTTTTGTTAGATTCCAGTTTTCAACGCATTCTCATTTACAATTTTTTTATATTGCCCTTCGTGAACAAGAACCTGTACAGCCATGATAGTGAGAACGTGGTATTAAAAGAGCCCATACATCAGAAAAACAAAAAGGCATATATGACAGTCACGATAGAAGCAAATGCTGAATCGACAAACCACTGCAAACCTTTCCCCATTGCATGGTTGTCACCGGACGAGTAAAACTTTTTTTTTTATTCATACAAGATGCCCAGCGTAAAAATTGTGAAGGCCACAACCGGATTTGACGAGGTAAAATCCTACTCGCTTCTCGTCACGCCATTCTCAGTTCCACCAAGTACACTGCGCTGAGCATTAGGAACCAACTGCGGCATTAATCAAATTGTAACTGAGTATTTTACTGACATTTTTGCCAATCATTCCCTCTACTTGCCCACTGACTGAAGTCAAAGACATAGTTCACTCTGCAAAAGGACAAGAGCAGCAAGGAAAAGTATTTGAAGGCAAATGCTGCGCCCACTCCCGAAACAAAAATAAAAAAAGGAGGCAAAAAGCGAAGCCGAGTATAGACGTAGCGTGCCACGCGTAAAATCCATTATTGCAAACCATAAAAAGGACGGTGGGAGCAGTACCCTTTTCCGAAGCCAGTATTGCTTGTAGTACATCCAGAAAAAACAGTAGAACAGGAGGCAGACAAAGCGAGGTAATACTCGGTTCTACGGATGGCAAGGGATCCAGGCACGTTCCCTGGCGGCCGACTGCAGAACTTGGCAGGAGGGTGGGAGTGTGCAGTGTGCAGCCTAGTTCTCGATTTTTTGCTTCTGCGGCCTCCTTGCCGACAGAGGCTGCACTGCTGGAGGGAGACTCTGAAACCTATACACAGTCATGCCACCACACCGGGATCATAGCAGTGTGCACATGAATCTGGTCCTTTTTCGTACGGGCTCTACGGTGTGCAGGTGGGCACCCGGAGGCTTGGGCTGGGCCTGGGCGGCCTGCAAGGCAAGACCAGCATCAGCCAACTCCCCGTGCCGCTCCTCTCGCACACGGAATGACGTTATTTGAACATGCTCAATCGTCTGTTCCACATTCTTTCCATGTGCAGTTTACGGGCTCCTTTAGAAGTTACCAGTGTGTTCAGGATGTATATGTGCATGACACTAAAAAGAGCAACAGATTCCAAGCATATCGAAGTTGACAGCATCGTGGCTCAACACTCAAGTTTTCTTCTGACGGATGTGAACAGGGAAATGCGGGGCAATAAGGAAGTATTACAGTCATACATTGTGCACTTAATTCGACCTTCACCAACTCGCGCTAGTCTACAGTCTTAGCTTTATGTTGATTTGATGCAATTAGTATTAATTTGACCAAGCTATGTTCATTCAGCTTGTATCATGAAGTGGCCGGTCTGTTTGTAGGTTACAAATCTGAGTAGACTGGCCAAAAACATCCCTTCAGAAAGAAAATGGTTCAGCCTAAAGGCAAATTATCAGGTGCATTTTGTTCATGGGAGTATCTGAGACTGACAAGATAGAGACATTATAAACCAGATCACTTTTTTTTGTAAAGTGATTAGCATGAAAAGTTTAAATCCTGCTTTTACATATTTACAATGAACTATTTCCTTGTAGTTGTTTTGCATATATACTTGAAACAGCCTAACATTTAACTCTCTAAAAAAAGGTGCTTCATTTAGATTTCAGATTTGTAGCATAACATAGTATAATCCACCAAAGCTTTTGCCAGCATGATCTCGCAACCGAATAAGATTTTTAGACATACAGTAGAGTCAGGCACATAGTCAGGGGGGAAGAAACATAAGGCCCAACTCCAACCGCCCGCCCGCCCCCCCCCCCCCCCCCACCCCCGCCCCCCCCCTCCCCCCCCTCCCCCGAAATCTTTAATTTTGCTACGACCTCTGGATAATGTTCCAAACTGACAAAATTTCATTAGAATGAAATTGGAATTGGGGTAAGCTGGTCCACATACCCCTCATACATTAAATACGAGCAATTTATCGGCACAATCAATTGTTTGCATTTGGCTTTTGTATTTTTAAAAGTTGTGGGAACGAACTTCACACTTAGCCCACTTGGCATTACTCAACTCTTATTTCACCTGTACAAAACATTTCCTGGCAACCCATTCCACACAAAGTGTCCACCCCCAAATTTTGAAGAAAATGCGCACAGTACATATATATGTAAAATTGATGACCTCACATGCACCCATCTCCTATTTCTTGTTATTATGCTTAAATTTTGAGTGGGTGCTTGCTGCATATTTTATGGTAATAACTTTCGTCGAATTTCTCTAACAAGCATCTAATGCAAAACTTTAGAACACGTTATTCGCTCTCATCTTGCCAACTTCCTTGACTCATACACTTCTTTTTAATCCATGTCAACATGGCTTTTGCAAATAATTTTTTTGCAAAGCAGAACTCTTGTCTTTCACTCGCAATCTGAATATTATTTTGACCATGGGTCGCAGGCAAGCTGCGTATTCCTCGATTTTTCGAGAGCATTCAAAAAAGTCGGTTTAAACTAAGTAAACTTAATATTTATGCAAATGTGCTGAACTGGATTGAATGTTTCTTGCTATCACTCACAATTCGTAACTGTCAATGATTCTACTTCCTCATTAGCTCCCGTTAACTCCAGTGTTCAGTTTTAGGTTCATTACCTTTCCTTACTTATATTTATAACCTGCCAGCGTGCATTTCATCTCCTGCCTGTTTGTTTGCAGACGACTGCATATTTTACCGCGAGACATCGACGGACGATGTGGTGTCATAAATGGCTAATAGAACTAAATATCACGAAGTGCAAATCAATGCATATGTCTCGTCGTAACACCATTTGACCTACTTACTACCTAAATAAAATTTGTTTAGAGTCCATGTGTTGTTACAAATACCTTGGTGTTCACATAACGTCCACCCTTTCGTGGAACGTTCACATAGAGCACATCATTAACAATACTAACCGCATGCTTGGTTTTCTGAGGAGAAATTTTAGTACTGTGCCCTCGTTCCTTAAACTTCTTTATAAGTCACTGGTTAGGGGGAAGCTTGAGTATGCAGTTTCCACCAGAAACCCCGGCATGGAGTATCCCACTTTGGCCTTAGAATCAGTTCATTGGTAAAATGTCTTATCCTTTAGATACCTCGGCGTTCGCCTCTTATCGGACTTAACATGGAACCTTCACATTTAACACATTGCTAACAAGGCGTCGCAAACTCTTGTCTTTCTCAAATGAACACTGTTCCAAGCAAACTCAGATAAAAAAACTTCTTGCCTAAAGTGCCCTTGTACGATCTCAACTTCAGTATGCATCAGTCATCTGGCACCTTTATCAAATATATCTGGCAGATAAGATTGAATCTATTCAAAACAAAGCTGCTAGATTTATGGCTTGCGACTACTCCCGATTCACAGCAAAAGTTTAGGCAGCTGAAAACTTCGACTTAACTTGTCACCTCTTCATACAAGAAGGCACCTCGCACACTTATTGTTTATTCATAAACTTTATGACAGTTCTTCGCCTTTTAGGGACTCCTTCCTACTACCAGCTCACCATATATCGTCCCGCTTAGATCACCCTTTCAAAATTAACCCCATATTTGCATGACCCAACATGTTTAAAAACACTCCACCACTCCTCGCTGGAACAGCCTCCCCAGAGAAATTGCCTCTATCAGTGACCATTAGTCTCCGCTCTAAACATGTTGAACCCTGAATAGTCTTGTATCCCTGCAATATTTGTTGTTGTCGGTGTCTTGTTTCTGATGTACATATTTTTATTGTGCGCCATCTTTTTTATATCTTATGTTTGAAGGCCAACATTGTGCCGAATGCTTCGTACCTTCAATTTATGCATTTTACCTTTATTCCTTATCTTTGTCTTCTTTTGTTGCCACTTGGTTCAGTTGTACGGATCTTTGTATCACGTTCCCCTAATGTAATGCCCGAAGGGGCCTTTAGAGTTAAATAAATAAAAAACGAATCGGCGCATTTTATACTTTTTAACTACCACTGTACTGCGAGTATGACCTCCATGAAACTTAAGTTATCATTACCAAATCTTGCTTTCTTTAGGCAGTGTTCCCGTTCATCTCTATTTCACGAAATCTATCATATTTCCAGTTGTTTAGATCACCAAAACAAGGTTGGCATTCTTCCATGTAACACAAATGTATTTTTTCACTCTTTCATCCCTCACACTTCTGTAGAATGGAACTTCCTTCTTCAACAAATTGCAACCATCCATGACCAAGCTGCTTTCAAAAATACTCTTTCCAACTTTTTCTTATGTTCAAAACCATGACTGCATCTTTCTCATCTTTCTTTTTTGCTTTGCCATGTTTTTTTGCATTTTATGATCACTCCTTATCTGTAATGTCTAACAACCTTCAGTGCAAATAAACTAAATAAATAAATAAATAACATACAGAAACATGGTAAGAAATTAAACATTGTAATTCTTTGGCTGATCTTTCCTGAATCATCATCGACACCTTGCCTTTCGCAGCCGTCCTCACCACTCCCTCCACTTGGCAAATTTAAAGTGAAATATGAGCCTACAACTAAAACTTTTACAATTTATCTCCCGATTTGGAAATTTATTTTCCAAAATGTGCCATGAAACAAAATGGGCAAATTTAACCTGAAGAACCACAATGATATTAACCCACTTTCTTCTCCACTTTAAATTAATTTTTCATGCCAGTCTCGGGTTAATGTCGTCATGATACACTTGCACCAGATGGCCTACACATTAATTGTCTTATCGTTAACATACAGAAGCTAAGTTCTACATAAAGGCAGAGTTGAAAGAGGTTTGCTTAAGGTTTTTAACTCTCACTGTCCTGCCCCTGTAATTCACATACTATTCTGGTAGTTTCAAACAGTCATGACACAATGTGATCCATTTTTCTCGCCTGACGAACTGGAAGTCCCAGTAGGTGCACTGAAAAAGTTTAAAGCCCAGGGAAAACCAGTATCTGCAAGTATCCATTTTTAAATGAAACATAAAACCTGCATAGGAATAAACGGACATGCAAGGTGCAATTGTATACTACAACCACAAACACGATTATACAGAACACAATCATATACTGTAACCATAAAATTTTTTTATACAAGACAAGTGCATTCGCAGCAGAAGCATGACAAGCAAACAACTATTGGGCAGCCTGTCATACAAAGCATTCCATACACACAATACTTGCTCTATTACAGCAGGTCTTCAATAGAGTGCATGCACAAAATACTCATTTGAAAATTATTGCCATTTTCAACTGAGCACCGGGTGAAGCACATGCATGTCTTCATATTCAGGAGCCAAAAACCAACAAGCAGCTGTTGTATGAACACTGGCAACAAATAATTATGCCACAGCACCACTTCTCTGTGCGCTGTCCCAACAGTAAAACTGGTACACAATACATTTGATTTGAATACATTATGAAAGTATAGCCAATGAAACCTTTTACTACTGTAAAAGCATTATATTCTGGTAGGCTAAATATTTAAATGAATTCTTCTCATGCCTGAGTTCTGAAATATTTTGCGTGTGCTAAATTTCGTAAAGGTAGAGCAGAAACGATAAATTCAAGCTCCGGTTGAATTTAGTGACTAAGTACAAGTTGTTGCAAAAACTTAGGTCACCATCAAAATTCACTTGTTTATGACAATATCTGACCACTGCAATTGCATGGAGACTGACTTTGAGCAGAGAGCGGTGCCAACTAGAGCATGCGCAAACCACTATGTTATGACACATTTGCATCAGGCGTTAGGTTTAGGCCACTCTAACACTGAGAGAGTGTCTGTTTACCTTATGTGCTCCCATCATGGAACTCAACTGAGTATTGGAACAGAGAAAGTACACATGGTTCATTACTTGTCACAGAACAAACACAACTGATTTCTGCAAGTGCGTACCAAATAGCAACAACCATAATACAACATTCAACCCTTTGTTCACAATGATTTCATTTAGCAAGGAATCACTAGCCCAACTTTTTAGGCAGGTAAAAGATCTGCATACATGAAGTTGAAGCATAGGCTTATCTAGAATACCCATCTACAGCAGTACTGTCTTGGATCACAACCTTAACGAGAGCAGCCAGGCAAAACCTTTCTCAAAAAGCCAAGGCTCAAAAAGCCAAGAATATTCTTCCCATAGCAAAGGGAATAGTTACGAAAGCTGAAAGCATGTTTCCGGTACCTTTGACTTCAAAAGATCTGGGTACATTTATTCCTGAATTGTTATGGAACATCCATTATGAGCACCTAGAGGTGTTCATAATGGTCTTTGGATTGAGAAATTGTCCTTTCATATTTTAGACTCCAGAGAATGCTCAGGACACCTTGCTTGAGATGCTTCCAGGAAAACTATCTAGAGATTCCTATAGGGGCCCTCCCAACATTAGCACGAGCCTCCAACACACCATTCCATCAACGCCGCACACAACCAGTTGGATCTAATGCGCTTGCTATATTGGCAGACAGATATATTTATCTCATAGAAACAGTAATAAATTTCTCTGCAGATGTGACACAAAGAACTTTCAAGGCTCAACTGAATGTTTCTTGTTGGTTTACTTTTTGTTCTCAAGCCCTATGCCAATATTTGAAGGAAGCAAAGGTAGGTACAAGATTTATAGCCTGCTGAAACACACTTCCCTGCTACTTTTCGATGGCTTAATCTCATTTGCTTGTTGGGTGGGACAGGTAGGAGTAATTGTAAGCATGTTTATACAGACGGAAGTTAGTCAGCCCCAGTGAGCATCTGGTGTCTCAGCTGCAAACAAGCAATTTAGCCGGTACGATGCAACCGTTAGCCTGGGGTCTTTAACATGCACCACAGAGTAGTGACGCGACCGCATGCAGGTACGATACTCGTCCAGATCGAAATGGGCAGGGGTGGAAAATGATCCCAGGAACCCAGGGATCTGGAGTTCAATCTCCAACCCAGCCCGTTTCGATCTGGATGAGCATCGTAACGGCATGCGGTCGTGTCACTACTGCGTGGTGCACATTAAAAAAATCCCAGGCCAGCAGTTGTGCTGGCCTGGGATTGGCTGCAGCCGCTTCAACCGTCTTTGAATTGCTCCGAGTTGCTCGCTTGTTCGAGCCGGACCCGATCTCAGCAATTCGTGTCGATCTGGGGAAAGCTAGGGAACAACCCGCCAGCAACCTCAAAATTGCTGGAAAAGTTGCCCCGTCTGAAGTGGGCCTATGAAGTTTCATCGGATCAAACAAGGGCATACCCTACAATGTGCCCCTTCTGCTCTTCTGCTCTCAAACCTAACAAGCTCCATTTTTGTGGGTCTTACCTCAAACTTTTGCATGGGCGTGTGCTTGGTATTTTACGATATAGCATTGTGGTTGACCTTGCCAGCATGGAGCTTACTGCATGACTTAGTGTCGCTCCGTTCAAATCTTTATTTGCATGCCCCTTCAAATGGACATGCACCATATGGTACTGAAAAATGGGGAAAAAAGAACCCCTATAGATAAAGAAAATAACATACCACTTTCCTTTCCATCTTCTCCTTGATGTCCCTAGCAAGTGTATAAAAGGCATCTTCTACATTGATTGACGACACAGCACTTGTTTCCATGAACTTTATGCCATGTTCCACTGCCAACTGAAAAAGGTAGGCAAACGAAACTGATGATGCACATGAACGGAAGAATGTGGACTCTTCACACACACACACAAAGGGTGCACCCCTCACCTTCTCACCCCTTTCCCTGGACACTTGTCTGAGATCATTCATGTCACACTTGTTGCCCAGGATCATCTTCTCAACATCAGCTGCGGCATGCTAAGCAGAAAAGTTCCCATCAGCAGATACAATAAAATGTAAAACAGTATAAAAAAAATGTAAAAGGCAATGTCTAGTTTACCTCGTCGGTGTTTCTGATCCAAGTCTTGATATTTTCAAACGTGTTCTCCTTCGTTACATCGTAAACGAGCATGATTCCCTAGAAAGGAGGAGAGCACAAAAAGATGCAAGTACGTCGGTCAACAAATTTGGGTAGCACACCAATCAGACTGATCAACAGTGGCAGTCAGTTTGTCATACAACGTTCCACATAGATTCTTTCATCGACACTGTGACGTTTCGACAGCTCCTTTCATCGAAACATATTGTGACAGTTTGTCAGAAGCCTCTTTCAGTGCACGTCGCTTTGCCTGCGAGTGTCCCGACGGTAGCCCAGCTAGCCGAACCTTTAGCAGTTTTGACAAGGCTTGGCAGTCCTGGCAAGGCTTGGTGCAAGCTCGAGCCTGAGGTTATAATTCATTTTCCCCGAGTGGAGCGAAGCGAGGAAGAACTGCGCATTGTGCAGTCTGTTTGCAAGTCTAGGGTCAGGGCCTCCGAATTTGTTCTCGCCCTATTTGAGCCGTCTGGGTGGCACCGCGGTAGTTCCATTATATACTCAGCAAACGAAATGGAGCCAGAAATCTAATCCAGTCCACTTACTAAAAAAAAATCTGTTGTCAACAAAATGTCACAAGAGCACGAGCTCGTGAAATTTCCGCGAAATGTCACTGTGACGATGGAACGTGTTTCCATGAAATGTATGTCTATGAAAAGCTGCCCGCAAAATGTGCTTCCGAAACGATACAGACCTGCTGATCAACGTTTAAAAGACACGGTGACAAAACAATGGTCTGCGAGAGAAAGCTCACCATGGCGCCCCTGTAGTAGGCAGTGGTGATCGTACGGAAGCGCTCCTGACCGGCAGTGTCCCTGAAATGAGACATTAAGTGAGAACATAGCCTTCTTTTTTTCTTTTATTTTCTTATGGGAAGAAATAGTAGGGTTGTTAAAGAAAAGCCGCATCCTTACCATATCTGAAGCTTGATTTTCTTTCCGTCGATTTCAATAATGCGTATTTTAAAATCGATTCCTGAAATTGTGAAGCAGGCAGACACTATTAGGCAGGGCTTGCCCAGCATAAGGTATCCGTAAGTTGCGTGCCTAGTTTCTAGGACAACATGCATCACGCTCAGCGAAGGACAGATCGCTGAAAGGAGTCTTTCAATTGACAATGTTCCACCCAAAACAGCTGACAGATGACAAGAGAAAAGCGGCAGTATAGGCCGACTTAAGGTTTGATTATCGAGTGTGAAAGTATACTTCAGAATATAAATATGGTGCTTTTGAAGTCCTTTTCGCGTGCAAGCAATCACTGGGAATGACCGCATGTAATCGGATGACGTGAGGCGAGATGCAGACTGCGTGGTCCAAGCATTGCACAATGCACAAGCTCCTTCCAGTGGTGACATTTTACGCAAACGTGTAGGGCGCTGTCCTGGAAATAGCCCCGTCTTTCATACGTTCACGAGGAACTTTTGAGGAGCTAGTAGGCATTTTTGAGGCCGTAGCGTCGGCAAGCCGCTCGGCCGGGGGCCGGGCGTCGGGGAATGAATCTTCGGTCTAAGCCTAAGGTCTTGTGCGTGGGTGACACCTCACCTATTGTCGATATAAAACTTCCGTCGAACTTGTTGTCTGAAAACCTAAAGAGTATCGATGTCTTCCCCACTCCAGAATCGCCTATTAAAAGCAACTTAAACAAAAAATCGTACGATTTCGCCATTTCAAGCAAATAAACCGGAAAAAGCCCAGCACCATTTCGTCACTTCCTGGAATGTCGGCTCTCAGTGTAGCCATGCTGCTAATGAGGCTATGCCGTTTTCAGACAACGTCATTCTCTAGCGTTAAAATCGTTAAAATACACGACACAAAATTAAGGTAAATCCTGAAATAAATTACACTTTTTTAATTAAGTTCATGAAATGTTTAAAACTTATCCTCATAGTTGTGTGAAAAGTTCATGGCAATTAGTTAATCCAAAGTATTATATCTTTTCAAAATTAAGTAAATAAAACACATTACAAAAAGTAATATGATTTCAATTATATACGATGACTAAGTTTATATTTGAAACGTTGTAAAACCATCAAGAGATCGCATGGATCGAGCAGTTTGTCTCTGCGATTCGTAAATTGTAGAGCAGTCGCATCGCGACTTCATCGAGCCCCTTCGAGTAAATAATTCGCCCCGTAGGTTTTCCTTTCGCCGTGTGTTGTTCGGGTCGGCAACATGCCTGTAAGTGTGGCACGCTTCATAATTGTTTTCTGTGAAAGTTTTGATTCGTGGCATTCGGCATTGTGCGTTTCTTCGACCTAAGAAGCTTCGCCGCATGTGCATTAAATTTAAACGGTGGGGAACGTGGTTGATTATACGCGATCTTTGTGATCACGTTGCGGCGTCTAAGCCTAAGCGCCGCGCCGACCTGCCTCAACTCGGCCGCCTCTAAACGCGGTACGCAGTACATCGCAGTTTAAAGAGGAAAGTAACGCTGCACGGAAATTCGCTCGGTTTTGATATTTAAATTTCACCTGTTCGGCTGTAGGTGAAATGTGGCTTGTTCCTGCTGCGCCAGCTTCACCGTCTGGCGTGTCCTCTAATTTGTTTGGTGTGCGATTTTGTGCAGCTCGCCAGAGATCTACTCAACCCTTCCCCGGAAGACGAGCGCAGGAAGTGCAAGTTGAAGAGGTTGGTGCAGCAGCCGAAGTCTTTCTTCATGGACGTCAAGTGTCCAGGTGAGAAAGCACTCGGGAAGGCCTCCGCGTGTCTAGGCCGTTGGAAGCGTTGTCAGAGCGTTCCGTCCGTTCGTGTCTGAACAAGTTTCAACGTGTCCGGGCACGTTCGCTTGCTCGCACTGACGACCGGTGTCTTACTTGCTGTTTCGGCGATTTGTAGCATCGGCGTTTTGCTTGCTGCTGCAGCGATTTGTTGTAGCATCGTTTGTAAATGTGTGTAAAGGGATGTGGGTGCTTCTCTCTTGTGGGCAGCTGTCCGGCGTAGGAAGATGTCTACACAACTCTGACTGAGAGGGAGTCTGAGTTGCGACTAATTGTCCTGCTAGACTTGAATTTTGTTTGCCCGAGGAATTCTTAAGGGGGGACATGGGCCTAAATTTTAAATTTGTTTGAAAAAATTCATTTTTTAATTTTGAGGTTTTCAGTTTTAGAAACTAATTATACACCCTTACACCAATTTTGATGACCATACGCCAAACAGTTACGTTGATATAAAATATTTTCAACACATTGTGAGGCAGTAACAAAGTAAAGGAGTTCAATGTTTGAATGCATTTTTCTCAGTTCCACTTTTTGCTGCAAATTTCATACGAAGGAATCTTTTGTTCGAAGGTGAAAGTATTCTGATACCACAATCAAGATGTTCCTGAACTGAAATTTACTCAGGAATCGGGCTATCTACTTTATTTTGTTTTAAGTTGAAGTTTTCAGTGAGAAAAACTAAGTTTTCAAAACTTGACAGATGACAGAAGTGCATCTCGTAGTTTGAGGTAATAACTCTTCCTGAAATATTTACATTTAAGTTATTAAAACTAGATAGCCCAAGGTCCCATATCTCCCACTTTATATTCAAGCAGTCAAAATGGTGCTTAATAGCTTGATTTGCATATCATAGATTTCTTAATGAAAAGTGACACATCATCTTATGCAGGTATGTAAATTTGTCCTAGAGAGCTGAAAGTTGGCACAGTACACCTACATCTGAAGCTAAATGTCCCCTGCAAATTTCATTCCGATCACTAGAGTAGTTCAAAAGTTTGACCTCTAGCCAGTGTCCCCCCTTAACTGAGCATGTTATTAAACCGCTTGCACGTCACCAAAATAAAATCGAGAGATAAACCATGTATAAGCAGCTAATTTTCCATTGCGTGGTTAGAAGGAACACCGGATTCCAAGCCTTGGTTGCTGTGAATAGTTTTGCATACAATTTGTGATGGACAGAATCTTCTATTAGCTAGGGTGCCCAGAAATTAAGGAAGTGTCGCAGCCCATTTGATGTCCTTGGTCTCGTAGTCTGCAGCATTCATGATCAGCTTCAAAGTGATACTTTGCTAGGGCTGATAATTTGTTTCCTGGTAGTACTGCCATGGGTCCATATCACATGAGTGAATGACATTTTAGACGGAGGCATTCGGTTTAGAGAAGCTCGTTTTAGCGAAGCCGTTTTATCGATTCCAGTTTATTAAATCCATTTATAGTGAAACCCAGTTTAGAGAAAATGGCGATGAGGTGCCTTTTAGCGAATTCAGCCGCCGCGAAGCGGCGTGTATGAATAAGTCAGGTGAGTTAATATTTTTGTAACGAGCCGCCGTAGACTGCCACCGCAAAGCTGTAGGAATGCAGCAGGGGATCTGGGTTAACACATGCACCAGTGATGCTCGCGCGAACTAGGAAAGCCTTTTTTAAATATAGTCCCCTTTTCAATAAACGGTGTTTCTCTAAACTGAGGCTCTGCTTTCTCTAAACCGTGCTTTGATAAAACGTCCCATCCTCTAGACATACTTCGATGAAATGTCATTCGATAAACCGTTGTAAACCCCATTTTAGCAAACAGCATCATTGGAGAGAATAACAAGGGCGCATGTTAATTCCCCCCCCCCCCCCCCTCACTGTGCTTACGCTGCTTCATGGTGGCAGTCTGCAGTGGCTCATTACAAAAATGTTAACCCGCTTGGACCACCCGTAGACGCCGCTTCGCGGCAGCCGACTGTTCACTAAAGTGTCTTTCAATGAAATTTCTGAGTTTGCTAAAACTTTGTTTGACCAACTGAGTGCAACCTGTGCTGCCATAAATGGACATTCATGCAGTAGGGAGAAGCTAGTGAGAGGCACATGTAAGTGTGACTGACACTACAGCGTGGATGACAGTGGGGCAGCTCTTACATTCATAGCACTGTCCGTAGTGCAATCTTTCCATTTGGGGCATGTTCCATGCTGCACTTGTAACATGGATTGGGCTTTGTTGTCAGTGATGTATGTTCTTCCTGGCACCCTACAACTCTCACCTTGCTCTCATTGATGACATTCACTGCTTGCATTAACAGTATATGTATCACACCGGGCTTTTGAACTGACCAGCTCCTTTGTCTTATGTAAAAGGAGCCTCCCGCATCTATCCTCACTAATGATTCCCAAGAAAATGGTGTTGCCATCCAGAATGCGAAGGTTAATGGGATGTTGAAATCAGCCAGACTCTGAAGCGGCTCACCCTACGCGAATGTCAACACTCGCCTCTAATGAACTGTCTGGCCTCGTGTGCAGCTTTCTTTAATTTCTCGAAGGGTATATGCATCATTGGGTTCAAATGAAATGCGAGCAGTGACAGAACTTGGAGCCCACTACTGGCGCAGCTTCCGAGCTCGGGTTCTGCTTGGCGAGGTTCAAACACATCGGGGTAGGATGTTGCGAGGTTGTGTTTGAACGTCGCTAAGCACAACCTAAGCTTGGAAGCTGCGCCAGTAGTGGCCTCGTAGTTCCGTCACTGTTAGCATTTCATTTGGACCCAACGGTACATGTATTTAGCTCGTCTCTAAGCTGACGGTGCAGTAGGAGCTACATGTTCGCTGGACCAATCAGCCGCTTCCCTTTTATTACCCGACGCTGCATTTTGCCTGTGGGCATGTCTGATAGCATGTTCATGTCGCAAAAGATGTATGTACGACTGGTCCGACAAGTTTGTAGCTTCCACTGCACTATGAGCTTAGGAATGAATGGAGGAACTGTCGGATGAAATTTCCGAGCATTCTGCAAAGTTTGAGTTTAGTTTTTAATCCTTCTGTATGGCAGAAGAATTTGGCAATGCAGCTACTTTCAAAAGTCATTACGTTAACATTTGGATGGTTTTTCTCTCAATATGTCATGCACTGTTACCTTTTCCTTTCAGGCTGCTACAAAATCACAACAGTCTTTAGTCATGCCCAGACAGTCGTGCTGTGCGTCGGCTGCTCCACGGTTTTGTGCCAGCCAACAGGAGGCAGGGCTAGGCTAACTGAAGGTGAGCCCTTGCTGTATACCTGAGTTGTGCAGTGGTTTGTGACTCGCGCAAGTGATGGGTTTTATTTATATTCAGGAAGTGTCTCGCATAGCAGGGGTCAAATCTTCCCACCTGGGGCAAGGGCGAGAACTCGTTTGTTGCTAATTTGGGTCACATCGTCCATCTCTCAATTTCATTGATGGTTTCCTCTTGGTTGATGTAGTTGTGCCTATGGTTTCCAGACATTGTGTGAGCTGTCCCAGCTCCTTAGCTGAGCTTGTACAACTGTGACTCACAATTTTCCATCTCTTTTTTGTACATTTTTTTTGATAAAAGCAAAGCCACATTGGGCATGCACATTTACATCATGTTTCTTGTTGCTGTGTGGTACAGTACAGCCCGCTTATAATGAACGCCGCGGGAATTGAAAATCAGTTCACTATATCCATTTTTGCTATATGTGCATTTCGAAAAAGTGAGAAATCAGCTGCTACAGCACGCGATTGTAATGCTTTCCAAAATAGCTGTCGATTCGTGACTGTACGGTACGTACCGCATAAGAGACGTCGTCACGATAGCGTCGAAGTGCGGGAAAAGGCTTTGTCCAAGTCAGACTTGCTCAGCACCAACGAAGTAGTCTCAGATGGTCTCCGCCGCAACGAGACCCGTTCCGGCGGACAAAAACTTCTTCGCAGAGTCGTCGCCACTCTCGTCATTTCGCTACCTGCCTCCGCATTGACGGGGTCAGAGTTCGCGAGGGCTTCATCAGAGGAGACTCTCCACAACCCAGCGACAGTAATGAACCTTTAAGTTGGCAATAACGTCCTGGTCCATCGGCTGAAGCTTGGCCTTGGCGTTTGGCGGAAGGAAGAGGATTTCCATGGCATTAAGCAGCGGATTGATATGATGTGCGCTACAGTTATCAAGCAGAAGCAAAACTTTTGTTCCTTGCCTGCCATGTCGTTGGTGAAGTCAGTCACGGTCGGCAGGTTCAGTCAGGTAGGGTTTCGTGAAATCCGTGTACTTTCGCAACGAGGCGTTCACTTTCGTGGAGGTCCATAGCTGGATGTCAAAATGGGGGAGAAAAACGCGGAGCAGACGGGAACAGCAGAAAACCCGAAATTTCCCGCACGACGTGCGCAATGGTGCACGTCACTCATACTGCGGAGAAGACAACTTGCGGAACAGTGCGAATTCCTCCCTTGCTCGTACGAAACATGGCGGTTGCCTTAGTTGCGTTATCAGTGTGCAGTTGTTTGTTTTTGCAGTTATTTTCTACAATTATACTGTAAAAAGCTTTTTTTTGCAGTTAAATTGAGTACATTTTGTGGTTTTTTCGCTATATCCGTGGCGGACGTCCTGTGGGTATTTGTTAAAAGCGGGCTCATATTTTATTGCTGGTATGCAAACGGTAACAGGAAATTTAAATCCATTCGCAATATCCATTATTTCGAGGTTCGTTATAAGCGGGCTGTACTGTAGTGCTAAATCAGAGCTCTTCGCACCCATTTTCTGGAGTTCGGACCTTGCTTGGTTGAGAGCATATGGGCTAAACTAAATTAATGGTGCCTCGTGCATTGACAAAACGCTTGGCAGGAGCATTGGCTCAAGCCGCCTTGGTGGTTACGAGGCTAAGTGCTGGCCTACAGATCCCCAGAGGGCGGGTTCGAATCCCAACCGAGGTGCCCGGAGTCTGATCGAGGCTTAATGGGTAGAGGGCGCCATGTAACCGAGATTTCGATTGCTTGCTACAAGGTCTCCAGGTGGTCAAACCTAATCCTCAGTTCTCCACTGGGTCATGCCAGGTGGTCTTGTTGGTTTGTTACATAAAACCATGAGAGTCAACAGTTTTTTTGTTGTTTTTTCAAGTGCACTTGATGGAGTTGCAAGATCTATGGAAAGCAAATGAAGTTCACTGCCCCGAAACTCGCCACTTCTTTTCTCTGAAACGCGTAGGGTAGTTTCATGTGGCTCAAAAGAATTTTATATTCCTAGACTTTTCAGTTTTGAGTATAGATTTTTGTTGCATGTTTGCAGGATTTTTTTTTTTTTTTACTGTCGCATTTGGACAGAGGAGTTGGCATGCCTATTCTCTCCAGGGGTTTCAAAGTGCACTAATAAGGTGCTTGACTTTCGGGGCTCTGATGTAATCCACCAACTTCACAAAGTCTAAAATCCCACAAATTATTTGCGCACACGGTCGACTTCCGTATGAAATGTGCAGTCGTAGCCATACTATTCCTCTGCAAACTGAGAAAGGGAAGCATTACTTTCCTTTTTTTCTCGACGTGAAGGGGAATGTGTGGATGTTCATTGTGTGTATTATGTGCACTGAGAATTGGGGAGAGGAGGAAACGAGAGCACACGGGAATGTGAGAACGCCGAGCTCCTTTGTCTCCACTGCACTCGTTGAACGTGTTGGAACGGTCCGGCATTTGACTCGCGCATTCGAACACGTTTGACGAGTGCAGTGAAGAGAAAGGCAGCTAGCTCTAGGTCTACGCACTAAACATTCAAACCAGACGTCGGTGTTCTAACAGCCCCGTGTGCTTCCTCGTCCTCTCCCTCGGTTGATCAGCGCATAAAAGTAGGGCACATGCAAATAAATGGTTTGTGGACTTTTAGATGCAAAATAGGCAGACTATGTTTTAGTTTAAAAATGGCTAGCCATACTGTTTCTAAAAAGGTCAAAAACTTCTTTGCACCTTTAGGGTACTGCATCATATCGAGAGAGGTACATGTTGCTGGGAAAGAGAAACCCCTGGTGCTTGTGAAAAAGGGCAAGAGACAAAAAAACCACAGTAGTGGATGTCAAATTGCAAATTAGAAAAAGTAGAAAGGTCTCCTGTTGTGTGATGCATCCGCCACACTTGTGATCTGTCTGCTCCTACCTTTTACATAGTTACAGTCACGAATGTAGATTGGCCCATTTTTCAAATATTGAAAGTGAAGTGGGGGGGTCGACTTATAATCAAACCAAAGCATTCCACTGCCGACCAAAGCAAAACAACCAGGATATCAATAGCACCTCGGCTTGTTATACGAGTTTGGCCGGCTGTATCTGTAGCATGTGCTATGCTGTGCGCTCATTTAACAATTATAATGCAATTCAATGCAAAGGTGCAGCGAGCTGGACAAGGATGACGAAAATAATCCCTGAAGAAGGGGAACAAAAGGGACAAAAAGCGTCATAATACAAGCTCTCCTTTTTTTTTTTTTTTTTTGAAATTGCGGAAACGAGTATTATTGATAGCAATTCGCAAATTAGCCCGGATGTACAGCGGTGAACGGCGCACCCGACTCCCGTGGGTGGCGGCACTTGATGTAAAAGACACTCTGGAATGGCCGCTTGAAGTGCCTCACCAGCTTTACTCCCCACTGCTTCTTTTCGCACAATTCACGGTTGCACGTCAAGTGTCGAGATCATGCTAAAGTGCTTGCTAACTATGTTTCTCTGTATTGACATGCTTGATCTGGGCAGTTTTCAATGTTTGTATGTGGCCATTCTTCAAAAGCCAATGGCATCTGCGATGGTGCAGGATCTTAAAAAGGGGTTGCGACGATATCCGGACTTCAGTCAAAAACTTGTGGAAGTTGCCCTCTGACACTTGCAAAGTAAAGAACAGAAAACCGATTTCGCCTGCGTGTCCTAGTTGCGTAAAAAAAAGTTAAATATTGGCATTTCTGACACCCCTCAACTCCACTCCCAGTCTTCAGGGTCACACCTGGTCGCACTCCTGGTGATGTAATTTGAGTGCCTGTAGCCTCCCGTGTGCTGTCTCAGAGGGCGCTTCCTTTCCCTCTCTGCTGGCACTAGCAGGCATTGTGCTTCAGTTTAGAGCTGAGCAAGGTCACGTAAGCTTCTCGCCATAGTTCCTTCGGCTGCCACTCGCGGCTGCAGGTGGGGGAAAAAGCTAGACTTTGGCTTTGTGATTTTGCAGCAGAATCACAACATTTTTTAATGAAGATGTTCTTTCTATACTACGGAATACGATAAACAGAGAAATGACGAGATACAAATTTTTGAATCTTAAAATCGTTGCACCGCCCCTTTAGGTTCTTAAATGGACACTCACAGTGGGTTTATGCTCGCCGAGGTTTTCAGTTATACATGACATATGAGAGCCCAACTACCCAGAACACATTTTGCGACTCGGAATTCGGTTTCTTTACGCCCGAAAACCGGCGATCAAGATGTCCGGTTTGAGTCTCGCTCACTCTCTTTTCCGTGGTCACGGGCCGTTTTCTAAGTTATCGATGCGACCACCAAATTTAATCAGTCATTGGTCACTGAAGGCACACACTCAATATTAAAAATAGAAAAAAATATGAAACCCATTTTTTGTGGCTTCTAAAAAGCTGCAAATACGTTGATTGAAAAAAAAGTTCCAGAGACAACCGGAAGCATTCTGTGCGTGCGTTGTTTCGCGTATCGTGGGACTCGCGGGGACGGCGATGGCAGCGGACGACGGGCGTGGGACCTCTCTTTCAGAACTGTCATTCGCGGTACCGGCGAATTCTGTCTGCCTTTTTTAAGAAAAATTTGAGACTGATAAAAAAAATTGGTATTCATCCCATACGACACACCCCACCACCAAGCCGATTTGCACAAAGACGTTGCTGAGCCGTCGCTCCCTTCTCGTGGCTGAAGACATCACTCGCGCAAACGTCAAGCACGACGGGTCTACTTCGAGTTGAATATGCACGTGTACGATTTCTTTACTTGCTGCAAATGTTGCCAATGCGTGGTGCATCCCGACTTGGACCTGGGAGTGCTTTTGCTGGGAGAAAATTGGCAGCAAACTTTCGAACTTAGAGTTTACTTGCTGAAATATTACAAAGGAAAGAGATGCCCCAGTAGCTCAGTGGGAAAGGCATCCGCTTCACACGCGGTAGAACCGGGTTCAATCACCCGTGAAACCTTTTTCTTTTTTTTTTTTCTTTTTTTTTTTTTTCAGACATTTTTGGTGTCTACATTTTTTTTTTTTCAATTATCACTGAAGAAACAAACAAAAAAAATAACTAACAAATGTTGTGGACGACACGTCGCTGAATTGAATGGTTTGGGATTTCCTGTTTGACACCTGCGAACTCAACGTAATCACTTTAAACAAAATGCAAGGAGCATATAAATCAGGTAGCGTCCGCTTTCCTACAGGAATTGCAGCCAGCCATTGGTCCCAATCCCGTTGATCTTTCGGAAACTCTGTCGCACAATGCCACTTTTTTTTTTTTTCGGACGCAGGACATGTGAGCCAGCTCTTCACGCAACATCTTGGGTGTATTCTTTTTGGAGCCGATCGTGGAAATTCACCACGGGCACTCACTACTCATTTTCAACTCCTCAATGTACAAAACAACTCATCTTGGAGTACAGAACAACGAGCAGAACAAACATAACTGCAAACGAATCGCACGGCGAACAGTTCCCGTAAGCCGCATGTTGTCTGCTACGGAGAGGAGAGAAAAAAATGCGCAATCGGGTGTAGCCACAAGACTTCCGCCATTCACTCTCTTCTCTCCACTTCTCCGAGTTTCGGTTTCGAGCAGTTGCGTCTTTTGGCTTTATTAAAATAATATGCCACTCTGTTGCAAAATATTAATTGGGTAGTCCTCCGACACCATAATAAACGCCTGGCAAAAACTGAAAAAAAAAAAAAAAAAAAAAAAAAATTGGTGGGTGTCAGTGTCCCTTTAACTGTGACACCAAGCAAAGAAACTTCCGTGGGCCAAAGTCTGAATAGGTCTGGATGCCTTTCAGAGGAGGTCCGGCTTGCCACGTACATCGCAGAACTGTGCGATCAGTTCCTACCCGTGACGTGCGACGCAATCACTGAGTTGTCAAGCGCGGGGGATGCGGTTAGGGCTGTCATCTACGAAGAGCAAAATTTCATTGGGCGACGACGTGCAAGCACGGCAGAAGCCATCTAGCGCGTCCCTGAGGGCAGGCTTTCGAAAGAGACGCCTTGCCTTTCGTTCTCACATGTTTGCCATAGATTACGCCCCCAGAAGTTTTATTTTTTTATTTTTCGTTGTGGAATGAGAGGGGGTCGACTTACAGTCATGTAAATATGATACGTTAAGGTTTAGTCTCACTTGTAATTCCAGGGCAATTACTGTGTTCTAATCAGTTCAAGTTTTCGTTATAATTAAGACAATGCAACTCAAGTACCCCCCCCCTCCCTCCTTGTTTAAAATCCTACCCACAGCTTGAAATTTACTAAAACGCTACCTTAAAGGCCCGTCCACACACTTGCCCTTGACTACGACCAACTGAGACAAGACCTGTTTTTAAGCTTCTTGAGAGGGCTTATGACTGCCAGCATCGCTGTGCAGCCGGTTGTAAGCAGAAAACAACAACTAGTGGAGGTTTTCTACCTCTCGTACTGCCTAGAGTCGCAAACACGTCACATTTCAGAGTAACGATGCTTCAGCTGTCCTGTTGCTTAAAATCATTGTTGCCAGTTGTTGGAAATCGCGGAAAATGCTTCTCCGTCCTTGAAACATGTTCGCAGGTGTTTCAAACTGCAATTTCTGGTTTCGCCTCTTGCAACCATGTTTGCTTGTAATCGGTAGGTTTTTTTCTTTTTATATAGTCAGCATTCCTGGGTTGATATCCTTATGGGTCATGCAGGTGGTAGGTTATGTAAGAAGCGGGTGGCAGTATCGTGACTCAAAGCTTGAATGAAGTTTCGTGAAGCTTTTTTTATTTTGTTTAACTTGGCGTCGGGAACTACCTTTGCTGTCAAAATTCAATGCATTTTACAGAGCTTAGCAAAATCTCCAGTTACTTGATTCTTGTAGCATAATTTCTGGCATACCAGTTTTTAAAGTTCTTTGTTGAGAGCAGTGCTCTTTATATTCTGTAATTGTTTGTGGAGGTGCCGATTAAGCCTCTAAGGCAACATACTCCTTTTGGTGGACTTTAGGCTAGAATTGTTGTAAGCCATTTCCTCTGATGATCTCCAGGGGTTGTTCCATAGCCTGGGACTTCTGTGGTTTTGCAACATTAAACATCCCCCCCGCCCTTTTTTTTTCCTCAATTCCTCTTTTTGACAATTTGTGCTTGATCACTTATGGTGCCAACTCCTCCCTTCTCTTTTGCAGGCTGCTCTTTCAGGAAAAAGCAGCACTGATGGGAACAGTCTGGCTGTAAAAAAAGAAGAAATAAATGGTCCTGTACCATGTCATCATTGCAGTGTTATGGTCTTTCCCAATAAACCACTCGTTTGTATTCCATACTGGAGCATGATGTTTTGGAAACTTGGTGTGCTTGTGTCACCTTATGATGGACCTCAGCAAATGCTAGAAGCCATATCAGCCATCCCAGCACTGTAAATGTATTGTGACTACATGCCCTACGTGTTGCTGTGCCCTTCTTGAAGGTAACGTGGGACTGGCACGGCATTAGATTGGCTGACGACTTATAGCGTCTGCTGTGTCCATAGGAAAGTGAAACTATGGTCAGTGATGGGTCAAGAGCGAAGTGGAAGCTCCTCGCACCCCTTTCCACTTCAGGAGAGCGAATTGTGGAGAGGAGGTTGCCTCCCCTCCAGCGTTCGCACTACTAAAGTAGAAAGTGGTAGGAGGAGCGTCCACTTCGTTCTTGACCTCTCGCCGACTATAGGTATAGTAGAGGTTAGAGCAATTCAAGAGCCGGAATTTCATAGGCCCTGCCAAAACGCGACTTAAGTTTTGCAGGTTGTTTGATCCTGGATGCAACCCAATTTATGTGAAATTTTTTTTTATCAATTCGTGCTAGCAATTTAAGAGGCCCATTTGTCAAATGCTAATTCCTATGGGATGATGGGTAATGCAAGCGGTGCAATTTGTCGCATTAGGACATTGGCTGCATAGGTAATTTAAAAACAACATTGATAAGTTATTCCTGGCCATCACTGACCATTCCAATAGCGCTGTCACAAATGGGTTATCCAGAAACAATAGCAATGAAAGTCCTGTGCCAAAATGCCATTTTTGCCATGAGTTTCACCACACCTGTGCCAGGTGAAGTTTGATGAAATAGTCGACCCTAGTGCCACTAAATGTGCTTCAGAGTAATGACGCTTGGCCATATTGTGTCTAAAAATCGTGGTTGCCAGTTATCTGAAGTCACTGGAAACTAGGGATGCCGCGAACCGAACGGATGTTCGAACTTGAAAGGTTTCGATATTTCGACCGCACGAAAATTCAAATTCGGAACTGTAAAAAATCGTGGAGTTTCGAATTCGAAACGTTCCAAGCTTTCACAGTTTCTAAAAGTTTGGGTTCGATTATTTCGAATATTTTCTTCCTTGAGAGTCGAGGAATGCGAAGATTTCGAACTTTCCTAACTTGAAAGTCGAGAGATTCGAATGTTTTGAATTTCTTTAAATCTGAAATTCTAACGTTTCGAATTCTTGTATACATAAAGTTTGATCAATTCGAATATTTCGAATTTCTTTTTACATAAGGTTCGAAGGTTTCCCATCTTTTTTAGAAATAAAAGAAAAAAACTTGGGTTTTGAATTTCTTTTACGTCCAAGTGCGCAAAGTTCAAAGTCCGGTTTTCATGTTCCGCCAGTTTCAGTTTCAAATAACGTTTTTATGCCTCACTGCTTTTCACTGAATCAGGTTTAGAAAAGTTCAGGTGTGATATTTTGACTGCGCGACGTTGGTCAGGCAATTAAATGAGACGAGTGTCCCGGATGTTCTGGAATATTTGCCAGTGCAGTGTGCCGTGTGACCATGGCTCAGTAATTGTGACCACGAGCCCGGGGGGGTCATTAACGTGCATCACGAAGTAGTGATCACACGAACGCACTGTTTATCATTCAGTTCGAAACGGCCAGGGCCAGGCAGGTGGTTGAGGCTAAAGGCCCGTTCACACTCTTGCGACTGCTTGCGACCTCTTAAACCTGGGCCGGTTTGCTCATCTTGCGGCTGCGGACGCGGCCGCGGCCAGGAGGGATTTTTACGTCACGTGATCAGCTCCATGGGGACAAGGAAGTACCTATACTCCGTTTCAAACATCGCGTGCAACGCTGGGAAAGCTACTGAAGTAGTGCGCATGAAAAAACACAAAATTGTGTTACTCCGCGAGATTTCGTGGACGAGCGGTACAAGGCGCTGCTCCGGCGATGCCGACATCTCGGTGGCGGTGGTTCGAATCCACTTAAAGCGCAAAGGTTTTTTTTTTTTTTTTTTTTTTTTTTTCTTGACCGATTTTTTGTGCAAGATTCTGCGTATTGCGGAAGTGCATATTTCAATTCCTCTTTTCTTGTTGATTTTTATTTATAAGAAGGTAGACTAGGGGCTGGTGTTCCGCTCGAACTTGCGCCGGCCTCGTCGAAACGGAAGAACGGTCGAGATCCAGGGCGTCTCTATTTAAAGCCGTTTATTTACATGGTGGCGTGAAAATCAGAGAGTACCTTGAGAGTGTGGTGGACGGTCCTTTATATAACGAATATTGTGATTAGGGGACCGCACTGCCATTGTTCAGACGGCTTGGCATTCCCTCACGTGATGTGACTTCATGGAAGTTTCCTTCAGAGTCGGAATACTCGCCGGTGTATGGAAGAAGTCATCCAGACGGCAGTATCTCGGTGCTCTGGTGCCGGCGCCCACATGAACCGGGAGTGATTCACAATAGACGCGTACACAACACACGGCACTCGAGATCAGGATCGAGTGTTTCCTTTTCGAGGAGAGCAGGGGCCTCGGAATACAGGCACGGGCATGTGCGTCGTTTACTTAGCCGACCAAGGTTAAGGTGCCTCAGGCAGACGGAGCCGACCATGGTTACGGTCCCGCAGGCAGAAGAACCCAGACACTTCGGAATGCAATCACGGGCACCGCCTGCTGTAAGGTCCCGCAAGCAGACGGAGCCGTAGGCACGATTCATCACCGACACAGTTCCTTCTTGAGGCTTGTTTCACTTTGAAGCCATAAGGCCGATTTCAACACCAGAAATAACAGGTGGCAGTTCACAACACTGTCCGCGTGCTCGAACTTTCACGTTGCGAGGTCTTCGCTTCGGGGACGCCACCTTGCCAGACACTCCGGTGCCGTTACTGACCGTCTCCAGGACCTCACGGACCGACGTCTCCGGGAAACACGTTCTTGAACTCGCGTACACGTTGGCGATCACCTGCTTGCACTTTTGCGAGATCTTCACACAACGAATCTTCGAAAATATCCGAGCAGGAAAAGAAAGCTTCCCGCGTAAGACGCCACCTTCACGAAACCGGCGAGGCAGGGGGGCAGCCGCACAACCCGAAAACCCGAAGCGAGTGCGAGTGCCGCACGAACGAAAACGGAAAATAATTTGGAGTAGTTTACATTATATTTTCCTTTTTATTGAAAAAGAATTGGTGTTCCCTCGAAATCATAACGCCACTATTAGTTACTAGCTCCAAAAATGTACACTTTTCGACTTTTTTTTTTTTTTTTTTTTCAGGGGCCGCACTATTTTGTGGACTGAACGTAGTCGCGGTCGGCTGTGCGAACCGGCGCGCTAGCTTTGACTACATTGCACGCTATGTTTGAATAATGGCGGAGAGATCCGCATCGCTTCAAGCACAAAAGCCTAATTTCGCTCGCAGAAACTGATTGGAGGGACTTTCAACTGGAATCTAATTGACCGCCCCTTTATACTGTAGGTGCGGCAGGTAAAGTTACGGCCAGGGAGGGCAAATAGGAGCCAAAATAAAGAGAAAACCACACGAGATAAAAGCGGTAGCAGTATTTTTAGATACCTCTGCCGGCGCCGCGCCTCGCGCCTTCTGTTGTGGTCGAGAGGTTAAAGCGCCGGTACTTGTCGTCGCGGCGTGAAAGTTCCGGGTTCAAATCGCGCTAGGGACTTCTTTTTTTTTTTTTTTTTTTTCTGTATTTTGCACGTGTTTTACTTTTGAACTGTGATCCTTTTTTGGAAATCATCCACTTGCACTACTGCGCCTTACACGCTTTTACTGTTAGTCCCACCTGTTCAATCGAAACACCGGGAAGAAAAAAAAGATCAACGCAAGTTAACGCGCTAATGCAATCATTTCGTAATGTTCATTAAAAGGAAACCAAGCTAACAGCATCAGTATGGCTTTCACACAAGCGGAGCCGAAACAAGCATCCTTTCCCCAGCGTTTACAATTTTATCTGCTTTCAAATAACGCTCTTGCTATGATTCCTTTCAATAGCAAGAGAAGCCTATTTAGGACTAATAAAAACTGCAGTTGTAGCAATTAAAAAAAATAAAATAAAACAAGCAAAAAAAAAAAAAAGGACTAGCAGCTGTGGATACATTGATTTTAGCGAAATCCGACAGGCAAGGCAGCAGGTCAAACGTCTGAGAAAGTAGTAAAACTGAACTAAAAGAGATCATACTTTTACTTGCATGGTACTCGGTCGCAAGAGTGTGAATGGGCCTTGAGAGAGACGAGGGAACACACTGACATTGTGGCGCCATCTATGCGGTGACCCTAGAACTGCATTTTACAAAAGCGAAGGTTTTGCGGGATTTCCGAGGTCAAATGTGCGTAATACCCATAGAAAGGCTCGTTTATAACATTGACAAAGGTTTTTCGAGCCAAAAAAGAAAAGATAATGGGCGAGAAATAAAAAAAAAATATGCCGGACCGCCGAGTTTACACTGCTTCCCAATAGATGGCGCCAGTGTGTTTTCTGGTTTAAGAAGTTTTAAGGAACCCAGGTTTAAGAGGTCGCAAGCAGGCGCAAGAGTGTGAACGGGCCTTAAGAAAAACCTTGAAGCGATCCCGGCAAACTGCCTCCCTACCCTCTCGCACGCTGGTAGTAATTAGGGATGCCGCGAACTTTTTTCGAATCGAAGTTTCGATGATCGAATCAAGCGGTTCGAAAGGTTCGAAAGATTTCGATTTTTCGGATTGTCTATATCGTAAAATTCGACGGAGGTCGAATTTTCGAACTTGTTAAGCTAAGAAGTTCGACGCTTTTCGAACCGTCGAACTTATTACGCTAAAAAATTCGATCTTTTTCGAACTTTCGAACTTATTGTGCTGCAAGGTTCGATGCTTGTCGAACTTTAGAACTTGACAGACCAAAAAATTCGATGAATTTCGAACTTTCGAACTTACTTATCAAGAGAATTCGAAAAGTTTCGAACTTTCGAATTCTGAAAAGTCAGAAGTTCGACGACCTTCGAACTTTTAGGGTAAAAGTTCGACGTTCGTCGAACTTCGAAAGACCGGCGGACGGTTTCATTTGATTTCAAGTAGTGGGGTACATTCGTAATTTTTTTTCTCAAACTTTTACACGCGGTGCTGCGTTCCTTACGAAAGACAATGTCGTTTATTTCAATGTTCTGGCATGCTTAGGTTTAAAGAAATAAATCCCCGAAGGGGCGAGGAAGGACGACGGGTTTTTGACGATTATCGTTTGTGCCAGATTTGAAGCACGCTGCAGCCGGAGCTATTTATGGTAGATATGTTATACTTTTTTTAAGAATGATCTATGTATAGCCTAGGTAAGTGCCGTCTTAAGATGTGATTATTGTTATTCAACGTGAGTTTCGAAGAAATGTCCAAACATGTATCTGCATGCAATTATAACCTAAACTTGATATTTATTTTCGTCTAAGTTGTTTGAGGTATCGCATTTAAATTAACACCACAGACAGTACATATCATTGCCATCTGCAGAATACGAAATAATATATTTATTGTTTTTTCACGTTAAGGAATAAATTAACTCATGGGAGAAGATTTCTAATAGTGTTCAAGTTCAGCACGTCATTAAAAGAAAACTTTTTTTTTTTTCGCTTCACGTTCCTGGGACGTGTTTCTTACACATTTTGGTAAAAGAAACTTGTTTCGAAGTTCTGAACCTCTGAATATGCAAGAATAGAACACTTCCGACGAATTCTTGATAGTTTTTTTTTTTCTCCTGCTTTTTATTCCCGCATTTATTCTTTTTTTTTTTTTTTTTTTACTATCGGCACAGGTGTTTAGGTCGAAAAGACAGCTTTGAACTTCCGAACCACTAAGCATGTGACGAGCAGTGCCTTCTGACAACGAGTTTCTAACAATGACCATCTACGCAACCTTTTATGCAGTGAAGAGCGACAGTAGCTATACATATGCATAAATAATTTCAGATTAAAATAAGCTCGACCACGCCCTCTTTCCCCGTATTGTTTTCTTTAACAGTTCGAAATACCTGCAAGGGGGAGAAGGAGGCTGAAGCCCCCCCCCCCCCCCCCCGCTACCCTCTTTCCCCCCGTTTTTCCTCTTCCGACGCCACTTGTATGGTAGAACGCTCCTCGACCTCAAGTTGTGTCGGCTTTTGTGCTTTTTGCGAGGCGATTCCTCCGTCCCAAACAATAAACCTCCAGGACAATTACAAACTTCACCGGATCGGATTACTACCAGCGTGCAAGGGGTGGCGAGGTAGTTTGCCAGGTCGCTTCAAGGTTTTTCTGAGCCTCAACCTCCTGCTCGCCCCTGGCCGTTTCGAACTGGATGAGTCTCGTAAAACAGTGTGTTCGTGCAATCACTACTGCGTGATGCAGGTTAAAGACCCCCCCCCCCCCCCCCCCCCCCCCGGGGCTGGCGGTCACAATTCTGCACTGGCAAATATTCTAGCACGTCCGGGACACTCGTCGTCTCATTTAATTGCCTGACCAACTTCGCAGAATCTAGATATCACACCCTAACTTTTCTAAACTTGATTTCGTGAAAACCAGTGAGTCGTGAAAACGTTATTTGAAACTGAAACTGTGGAAAAACTTGAAAATCGGACTTCGAACTTTGAAAACTTGGATTAGAAAGAAATTCAAAATCTTCGAAGTTTTGTTTTTTTTAATTTAGCGTTAAAAGAGAATCGAAACATTCGAACTTTTCGAACTTTATGCAAAAAGAAATACGAAATCTTCGAATTGTTCGAACTTCATGTCTATAAAAATTCGAAGCGTTCGAAGTTTTCGAATTTTTTTAGAAAGAATTTCGAGATCTTCGAATTTATCGAACCTGAAGTAAAAAAAATATTCGAATTCGAAATTTTGGAAACCGTGAAAGCTTCGAAATTTTCGAATTCGAAACTCCGCTGTGGTCAAAAGTTGCGAATTTTTCGAAATCGAACCACGGTCGGTACGAAAATATCGAAATTTTTCGAAATCGAACCTTAGTTCGCTTCGCAAATATCGAAACCTTTCGAAATCGAACCTAGGGTGGTTCGCGACATCCCTAGTAGTAATTCGATCGAACGCCGCCCGAGTGACGCTGGCATATAGACCGTTTTATCGTGGGTAGCGCCATTTTGAGAGCGAGAGAGAAAAGGGGAAAGGGCTACCGGCGCTTTCCCCCTTTCTGATTGTGTAGAAAGAGTGAAAGTCCCGGATGAGAGGCTTGGCCGGTGTTGGGCGTCTGCAGTGCCCCAACTTCGTTCGCGCTTTCTTCTACGTTTCAAACTCCCAAACTTAATTAGAGCCATGGTCTTCGATTGCGAGAGTCCCCCGGTCATCGGGACACCATTGCTGGGTGATAGGGTGCACGAATAACGACAGAAAGCGTCGAATACTGTCCGAGGACCTATGTAGCTTACATGGAATCCGGCAAGGCAAGTACGGCTGGAATGTTTTTAAGCTCCATTGCTTTCTACATGACTGGAAATGATGAACCATTTATACATTTTTGTTTGCAATGGGCCTATTTCAACGAAGCCGCTTTTAGTTGTAATCAACAAGCGATACACGAAACGGGAACCTCAATTTACTTTGTAAACGCCCGGAGCTGCTACATATCGTCTTGCTGTGCTGTCTTTATCTTTGTGTCCCTGTTCTTATATCTCCTTGTGAATGAACGACGAAGACGCTCTTGATGTACTTTTATCGAACCGCAGAAAGCCTCGAAGCAGCCACAAATTATTTTACTATTTGATGCATTATTTTGAGTACTCACCTCCAATTTCTATCGCTGGCACGTTCGCTGCCGCTGTTCCCCCCGTGGCCACACTGGCGGATGCCACGACTCAAACAAAGAAACGTGCACACGGGGCTCGAAAACGCAGATCGCAACACACGAGACGTTCCTGCAGCGACTATCAAGCGCCTCAAAGCGCATTAGTCAACGGAAACAACCCACCAGCGGCACTTCAAGGAGCGCTTTTGCCGGCTCTCTGGTATCGCGCAGGAGATCGCGATTAAAAAATAAACAAACAAACAATAGAACTACGTTTTCAACAATTTCCAGCCTCACCCGGCGGCGGAAATGAGCCTTCAACTAAGCGTTGTAGATGATAAAATCGAGTCAGTCAGCACTGCAAATTATCACTATTAAGATAAATTCAGTTACGAAATTTTACAAACTGAAACAGCAGTTATCATGAGAAACCTCGCACGCACATTGCGAGCATACCCCATGTTCATCGGCGGTACAGCGTTCGGTGCGCGCTCCATTCACGAAATGTTCCGAGCGAAGTCGAGAGGATGGGGTTGAGGAAACGCCTTTTCGGTTCACGGACGCAATCCACTGCCCCCGGAGACAGGGGTCATGTGGAAAGCGATGGAGCTCAAAGACATTGCAGCCGCTCTCGCCTTGCCGGATTCCTTGCAAGCTACATATGTCCTCGGACAGTATTCTATGCTTTCTGTTTTTATTCGTGCACCCTATGACCCAGCAATGGTGTCCCGATGACCGGGGGACTGTTGCCATCGAAGCCTCAGGCTCTAATTAAGTTGGCGAGTTTAAAACAGGAAAGAAAGCGCGAACGAGGTTCGGGCACAGCAGACATCCAACACCGGCGAAGCCTCTCATCCGGGACTTTCACTCTTTCTACACAATCAGAAAGGAGGAAAGCGCCGGTAGCCCTTTCCCCTTTTCTCTCTCGCCCTCTTTCAGTAAAACGGTCTATAGGCTCCTTGCACTGACGTCACATCGCACACTTTTGAACACCAAGTAAGAGGAGGAGAGGGAAGCTGCTTTTGTAAGAATTTTGAGTGACAGGTTGATCTTCTATAATCTTCTGGGGGGAGAATAGCGACGCCTGTACAAATCAGGGAGGTACAAAGGAGGGTCCTGATAAGAGGGGAGCTCCTTCTTCCCCTCTTCTTTGGAGGGCAACGGAAATGACGTCTTGTGCAAGGAGCCTATACACGAACTCATCTCTGTTACGTCACGGCGCGGTGGTGGCGCGTCGGTCGCACTTCCGGTCCGGGGCTGTGGGCGGAAGTGTTCTTCTGAGACGTGTATTCCTGCGTTGTTTTGAAAGGAACTAGACAAAAACCTGCCTTCTTGTCAAAATGCTGCGACTGGGGCTGTACCAAAAGGGTCGAGAAACGTTTGAAGGTCAGTTTTCAT
Source organism: Ixodes scapularis (assembly GCF_016920785.2). NCBI lineage: Eukaryota > Metazoa > Arthropoda > Arachnida > Ixodida > Ixodidae > Ixodes > Ixodes scapularis. Next base: position 115,784,381 of record NW_024609835.1, read on the forward strand.
GCGCTCGGTTCGTCCGAGAACGTGGATATGTGCCGTGAAAAGGGAAAACTGGGCGGGAAGCATTTTGGGTTGAATTTACGGATACTTCTGGCCATCAGATTTATTTGTTTTGTTCCAAAATGAACGCCGGAAAACCGTCAAGTTATATGGACCACCTGCGGACTACATTCAGTGCGTTTTAAGTTCAAACGGTCGCCTGATCGTTCGAACTGTCGTCTGCTCTTTCAAACGTTTCTGCTTGTCGTCTGCTCTTTTAGAGGACATCGGCCCGTAGATCAAACGTGGGCCCGGTACTTGCGATAAGAAGTAAGTGCAGGCCTCAAAAGACTTAAGTTTGAAGGTTGGTAAGCAGGCTCGACGTAAACAGTAGATACGTGGAGATGTCGATCATTGTTACCAGTGGCAATCACCGACTTGTTATGCCTGATTCACTTGGTTAGATTCTGCTTGCGATTTTCAGTATCGACGTCGACCATCTCAGCTACGGTTCACGCATTTGCAGTTCGAGCGACGTCGCTACTGAAAATTGCGAGCGAAATCTCATCATGTGAATCAGGCTTTAGCGTACATTCTGCGGCGTTCACGCGGAATGAACCGCCGCATGTCAGATTATTCACGCGAAGTTTTGCGTGGTAACGAGCCTCGTTAATTTCGCTGACGCCGCTCAAGTAGTCAGACATCATTAGGAGGACGTAGAATCAACAATTCCAACTCGAAAAAGAGCGCGGGGACTCACAACGACGCCGACAACATCGCATTTCAATGGTTTGTTTATGGGCGACGACGGCGAGCTCTTTGCCCACACCCCCATCGCGCATGCGCGGCGCCGGTGGCTTCCGCTAGGGGCGCTCCGGTTTGTTTGTAAACATAAGTTGGTGTATAGTAAGTTTAGTTTGTATATGATGCAAAATCCTGAGACTGGAAATAAAATTGGAAAGAAAAAGTGTAAGAAGACAGAAAAAAAGGGACAGGACAACGCCTCAAACTCGGCTCTGGGAATGAAACTTGAAAGAAAAAGTCTAAGACAGAAAAAAGGGGACAGGACAACGTCTCGAACTCGGCTCAGGACAACTTCTCGAACTCAACACGGCTGAAAACTCAGCTCAGGACAACGTCTCAAAACTCAACTCGGCTGAGTTTGAGACGTTTTCCTGTCCCCTTTTTTCTTTCTTGCACTATTTCTTTCGAATTTCATTCCCAGTCTCGGGATTTTGCATCATGATCAACAAACACCAGCTCGCCTGCACCTTGACAATTTTTTAGGTTGTAATTGCTTTCGAGGTTTATTTTCTGAGACGGAAGAAACTGTTGTTAGACGTCAGTAGAGCGTTTGCTCTACTGACGTCTAACCCCTGTAATGGAGAGGTCCCGGGTTTCGATACCCGGACCAGGTGGATTTTTTCAGTCACTCACCAGTCACCTAGCTGTGTTTGGGAATTTATGTTTGTCCTTTGCCCCTCTTGTTCCCCTTCTCCAGGGATTATTATCGTCAATCTGGATATGTGCCGTGAAAAGGGAAAAACAGACGCCGTCGGACGATTGCTTGGGCGAGAAGCACTGGGCTGAATTCACGGATACTTGCGGTCATCAGATTTATTTGTTTTGTTCCAACATGATCGCCAGAAAACCGTCAAGTTTTGCGGACCACCTGCGGACTACGTTCAGTTCGTCTTCAAGTTCAAACGGCCGCCTGATCGGTCGAACAGCCGTGTGCTTTTTCAAACGTTTCTGCTTGCCGTCTGCTCTCTTAGACGACGCCGGCTCGTAGACCAAATGTTGGCCCGGTACTTACGATAAGAAGTAAGTGCAGGCCCCAAAAAACTTAAATTTGAAGGTTGGTAAGCAGGCTCGATGTAAAAAGTAGATACAAGGAGATGTACAGGGTGAAACAAGGAGACGCCAGGCTCTTTAAATCGACCGGAAAATTTGGTTTCTTAACCTATCGCGCTACGACTTTGTGTAGCGTTGCCCGCAGATGGTGCATTTTTTTTTTGTAAAATTTGCAAAGAGCGAGTTTCCCTGAAGAAAAAGTAAAGAAAGAAAAAGGCTTAGCTCCTATGGAAACACAGTGACGCCACCGGTCTTCAAGGAGCAAGGCGCCGTTTCGCACGGGACACAAGAGATGGCGCAACGAACGCCGCCGACGAACGAGCATACGGCGCCGAGAGCCAGCGTCTTTAGCAGACAATCTTTTCGACTCAAAAGCGGCACGCGTTCCGGAGGTGGCGACAGTCGCAGAAACAAAAACAGGCGCGGTAAGGACAAGGAACTGCAGTTCCTTGTCTGCTAAATACGCCGGCTCTCGGCGTCGTCTGCTCGTTTGTTGGCGGCAGTTGGCGTCGCGACCGCTTGCGCCATCACTTGTCTCCCGTGCGAAACGACGCCGTGTTGTTTGCAGACCGGTGGCGTCGCTGCGATTCCATAGGAGCTAAGCCTTTTTCTTTCTCTACTTTTTCCTCAGGTAAGTTCGCTCTTTGCAAATTTTACAAAACAAATGCACCATCTGTGGGCAACGCTGCACAAAGTCGTAGCGCGATTAGCCCCGAGAAGTTCGCGTGGCGCCCCCTCACGGCGAACCGGGGTGACGTCACGGCGAGGAGAGAATTTTTCCCCGACTCGCCCCGGTCGCCCTGTGGAGGCTGTGACGACGCTAGCTGTCGGCGCGCTCGTTTCTATTTAATCTTTTCTTGGCGTGTTTTTCGTAGGAAGTGTAAATTTTTATGTGTGCCTTTATTGAGGTATGGCCTGTAGCTACAGGCGAAACTTCAACCAACTTTTGAAGCATGGTTGACAGGGCAGGCAACGCATGAATCGCAGCTGGTATATGAAAATGAAGAAATATGGCCACAATTGCAGGAGCATCAGTATAGATTTACATTTCGCACAATACATGCTGCTGATGGTCTGAATGAATGAGCAAGTTATGTATACTATTTTTTTTTTTTTTTGTATCTCTGTTTTTAAACAAGATCGCCGAAGCAGAAAACCTGAATGTTGTTCGAGCAACATACTAAATACAGTCTGAGCCATGGGGAGAGTATCACAAGTACGACAGCCCAACTGCGGGGGCAAAGTAAAAAAACAAGATACATTTATAATATACATTGCTCGCATTTGACCTTTGTTGGATTCGGATAGTATCTTAATGGACTACATGGGTGGTATCTGTGAACTTGTTTATATCAACCCTCGAGTAATGCATAACAAACGTAAGCGTATGTGTCTAGCTTGTTATTAGTCCCTTAAGCCCTAAAATTGAGATTTCATTTAAATCGAATTGTCCTGAAGCTAAAATATCAGAAGCTTTTCTCACGCAGACTGTCGCCCTTCACAGGTTCCACATTTTCTGCTACTAGTGCTGCACCTACCACTGGACAGACGTTCGAATGCTTGCTTTTACTCCTGTTTTCCTCTGCTGTCAGAGAGTCCAGCTGTAGGGAGTCTGAAGGCTGAGGAAGCTTTTGGGGACCTGCAGCAGTGATTTTTTTAATTGGAAATGACAATTCAGACCCAACGGTGTATTTTCCGAATACCAAAGGCTGGAATAAAGAATGTCAGGAAAAAAGTATAACCATTTCAAATTACGGCACTATTGCTGTGCATATTTTTGGCAGTTCAATACATATAATACAGGCAACTGGGGGCAATTCAGCAGTTTTTGCTGCTACCAAACAAACTAATTTCCAGTAATCGTGCATCTTCTAAGAAATATGCCTGCATACGTGTATAAACTATATAATTAATTCACGAAGAAGCTACATTTATGTAAAACAACGCTATTCAACGAGCACTTTAAAGATCATCAGACGTAGGGCCTTTAAAACATATCCGAACCAGCGCATACAGAGTGGCAGCGCAGAGTCGGGGTCGCGAGCTAATTTGCCGACCACCCAAAGGCCCATGATATAAATGCCACTTCAAATGCCTTGAAAGCGGGATGTAATATCGTCCTAAATCATGAACATGCAAGGAACGGAATTCTAGCGTCTGAAACACTTGCGGCACCGCTTCACCGACCCCTCGCAAGATTGCCGTGTGTCTAGTGGACGGACGAGGAGGTTCATCGGTGGAATTGCCTCCGCCGATAGCTTTCGGGATTTGTAACACAATTTGGGACAAGGGACAAGCAGGCTGTCAATATCGGCCTAACTCAACGTCTTGTACACGGGGCAAACGAAGTCCAGCTCCTCGAAGAGCTTGCGGCACACAACTCCAAACCAGGAAATCGGTGCTGGGAAGCGAGCCGATGCGAGATCGCGGAGCGGAGTACTCCCCCTGACGTCACGGTACACCTCATCCAATCAGGGCGCGGCGACCGCAGCGACGCTTGTGTTCGCTCTCGGGGCTAATAGGTTAAGAAACCGAATTTCCCGGTCGATTTAAACAGCCTGGCGTCTCCTTGTTTCACCCTGTAGATCATTGTTACCAGTGACCATCACCGACTTGTTATCCCTAATTCACTTGGTCCTATTTTGCTTGCCATTTTCAGTATCGACGTCGACCACCTCAGCTACAGTTCACGCTTTTGTAGCCCGAGCGGCGTCGCGACTGAAAATTGCGAGCATCATGCGAATCAGGCTTTAGCGTACATACTGCGGCGTCTACGCGGAATGAATCGCCGCATGTCACATTATTCTCGCGAAGTTTTGTGGTGTAACGAGCCTCGGTAATTTCGCTGACGCCGCTCAAGTAGTCAGACATTACCAGGAAGACGCAGAATCAACAATTCGAACGCGAAGAAGGGCAGGGAAACTCACACCGACGTCGACAACATCGCATTCCAATGGTTTGTTTATGGGCGACGGCGAGCTTCTTGCCCACACCCCCATCGCGCAAGCGCGGCGCCGGTGGCGTCCGCTAGGGGCGCTCCGGTTTGTTTGTAAACATGAGTTGGTGTATTCGCGACGCCACTCATTTTTCAAAATGCCGGTTATAGTGAGGGTCGGAGATGCGTGCCGCTGTTGAGCCTGTCTAGTGTGCTGGCTTTACTGAGCGACACAAATTATTTCCGGTAATACGAGGAAGCTAGGGTGTTATGGGCGCGGGTCACCTCTTTATCCTGGAAACAAGAACGGTGTTTAGCGTAATATTTACTCAAGGATGCGCGTTTTAATTCTGGAGCGAAACCGAAACTAATCCCTATTTTGTATTTAATTTCTCGGTATCGCTTTTAATTTCGGATTCCTTCAATCCTCAATATGTGTGCCACGATCGTAAATATTTCGTTAAAGAAATTGTTCGCCGAAACTTTATTTTGTGACCTACTATATATGTTTCAATCCAGGCTGATATTTGTAGTTGTTGAAAAAATCAGTGCTGGTATTTGTGCGTTCTCGCTGCCCTTTCTTGCTCAGATAATTGCCATGGGAAATAATGAACTGCGGGCCTTTTATTGAGTTTTTGGGTATTTAGATGATTAATTGGTTTATCATTCCCAGCACAAGAATAAGAGAATAATTCTAATGTTTACGGTATGTTCACAAACCGTATAAATTAAAAAAACGCTGTTCTCACTGCAACAACCCAAAGACGGCATCCGAGTCAGACAGCTTAAGTGTGTGTGTGTTCTTTAAAGGCAACGCGTGACGCATAGGACTTTATATTAATCCAATGTTTGACTGTTTGTCTATCTTGATAACGATGTCAGAGTTTTTCATATGTTAAAAAGAAAACAAAATAATACCTTTTTGTAAAGACTATTATGGTTAAATGGTGTATTTTCGTGATCTTGGCGTCAATTGGGGGCATGCATTGCCGCATTTGGTATAAATAATAATATTAAAATTAAAATATTGTAATACGTAATTTTTTCAAACATTGCTTATGATCTAATATCAAAGGCGCGAACAAATATGACAACCAAAAGCGTGCTAATTATCGTCACTGGTGCCAATAGCAGCATTTTTAATTACAAAGTAATAAAATAAAAATAGTCCAAAGTCAATGAAAACATTTTAGCTAATGTGACAAATCCATGTAAGTTACATTAATTGTGGTTAAAGTATATTTTTCTATCAAAGTCGCGACTTTGACAATCGGCACAACGCAAGTCGCCGCCAATATCCTTCTCAACCCAACCCCCCCCCCCCCCCAATTTTTTTTTCAGTTATTAATTTTTTTTATATACTTTTAGTTACTTTCAATTTTACGCTCCGTCGTTTTGTCAATCTCGGCCTTTTCAGTTCGAAGGAACGCCTACCTTGCACGTCTGCTCACTGCAGCACGTTTCGTTGCGTTGGAAGCCGGTGAAGCAATAGTGAGTTTTAGTATTGCGTATACGAGCAAACTCAAGCCCTGTGTGTTTGCGTTAGCTTTGCGTATTCTACACTGCGCGTGCGCGGAGCCCAAAATTGTGGTCTCGGATGGCGCATGGCAATGAGGCGCACGCACAACGAGGGGCTTGCAACTCTAGCGCAAATGCACACCGCTTGCGTTTGCTTCTATGCGCAATACTAAATCTCTCCAGTAAGGTACAATCCCACACCGGCCGCACCACTACGTCGGGAAAGTGAAGAGTGGTGTTTGCATTCGGAAATGGCATTTCGCGAGCCATGAACGCGAGCGGTTCCGCCGTGTCCGCTGAGCAGGAGAAGCGGGGACCCTCACTAGAGCGCTTCCCGTTCCCGCCGCGGGAGGGCGAGCGTCGAGCTGGAGACGCGAATACTCGCACGACCACCGAGTCCCGACACCCGCAGATGGTCCCCACGAGAGAAGACGAGCCAAAGTCGGTGAAAGAGACATTGTTTGCCGTTCCTACTACCGCGGGCGCCGCTTCCTTTATCTCCCGGTTTTGTGCTGACTCGTCCGTCGTCCATTCTCTGTCGTGGGCTAAACCAGGCAATTGTTTTTTTAATGCGCGGCCACACTTATTAATATTTTCTGTGTCAGTGAGGAGTGGAAAAAAATACTTCAAGATGGCAATTTCTCCGTGTCCACGGCAATGGGTTCTAATTTATATAGTACGAAAAAAAGTAACCGTAACGGCCTAAGCAGTTACAGTTACCCAATAAAAAAGTAAGAGTGCTACAGTTACAACTTACAAGTTACCAGTATTAAAGAGTAACGCGTTACAGGTAAAAGTTACCGGAAAAAGTAACTAGTTACGGTAACGCGTTACTAGTAACTAGTTACTGCCCAAGACTGTCTATATAGGCCAGGTATTTACCGAGCCTCGGAACGAGTCCCACTTACCCAGTGTTTTGGAGGAATTTCGTGATGGTGCCTGTCAGCAACGCTAGTCTGTAACTGACATGATTCAAGATGCACCACCCACCTTCCCATGCATTCTAGTTCATGGTGAGCGTTCACTGGTCACTTTTCGAACCCCAAGTCATCAATATTGCCTATAATTTTATAATGATTTTGAAGTTCTTCACTTTACTGCATTTCGTATCTGCCTCCACGCCTTATGTTTTATCCTCTCTTTTCTGGGGGAAGCATATACTCAGCCAGCATGTACTCGATCTCAATTGATGGAATAGCTGTGATGAACGAAATTCACATGTTCGACCACGCACTGGCTATACTATTCAGCGCGTACTACGTTTTCAACATTCCGTACACAGAAGAGGTTTGCACCACCTTGGAGTTCATTCAAAGGTATTGAGCTCATTTGTGCTTCTTGGCATCATTTGGTGTGTGTTTTTTTATTCCTTTGTATACTCCATCTGATCTAACATATATTTAAGCAATGGCTCCAGACGTGAGTTCTTTGTTTTAGAATGTCCATTGCTTGCATAAACACTTGTGCAGTGAGAGTGCTAGAGGCATGCTATGGTGAGATAGTGTAGAATAAAAAGCAAGTCTGATTATGTTATTCCGTGTTTCCTGTCCTTCGCTTACTCAAATATATTTTTTAGTGTGCGAATACACGCTACCAAACGATATTTTTAATGAGTGGTACTTTTCGTTTAAAAAATTTAAATATAATTATTTCTTCATAGCATTGGCGCCGTTATAACTTAGGATACGCTATATACTTTAAGGATTGACTGTACCTGCCTCACGACGCCACTGGCGACTGGTCTTCATTCAAAAAGACTTAAAATGTTTATTCAACATAACAAGGCTTTTATTTCCACTTTTAATTTTTACAGAACAAAACGATAAATCAGTTTCGAGGGATGCTGTTGCAGCTTTGGATCCAGTAGAGATATATTTTTTAAACTTTTAACATTTCAATATCCCAAGTTGTAAAGGTCTTGTTAAAGGTGGCTCGACTGAATATTGTTGCTACATAATAATAGCAATGTGCATATTCCAAGATAGGCATGTTGCTTAACATAAAGACAACTAATTTGAGAGCAATTTATTAGCGCAGAACGAGAGAAAAAAAATCAGTGATCTATTTTACAGTTCTGAATGTGGTTCCCTATATAGCAACCTCCGTTACAACTATAAAATGTTATTATGTATACTTTGTTGCTTTATAAAAGACTATAGTAGAGAACCGGCAGATATTCCCTTTCGTTCTTTATTTGCATTTTACAACTCATCAAAATATATAATTCGGTGAATGGCTGTTCGGCCCTTAACCTGGTATGAGATTGGTAAAAAAGTATGTGAATTTAGAAGTTCATATGGGAGAGTTTTATTAACTCACAAGAGTAAGTGCCACGCTACTTAGGCATATTCAAAAGAGCAGTGTTTCAAAAGCTTTAGTCACTGGCCAATTTAGGTATTTATTGTCTAATTATTTTTTTAACGCGTATTATGAGCTGAGATTGTAAAGAAACTACTTCGTATATCTGTTCTTACAAATGTCGTTAGGATGAACCCTGATCAAGCAACCCGAATAAAAAACAAGAAAACATACGTAAACAAAAAGGTTCTTCAGTTAATGGACATGTCGGAATAAAAATGGCAATGCAAATAAATATAACATCTTTTTACTTTCCTTTGACAGCAGGTCACGAATATTAATGCATCGGGTGCTGCAAGAGCAGCCGACCTCGCCGCGCACGAAATTGTCTGTGCATAACTGCTTATTCACTTTAGGTATGCGCGATTAAAGTCAGTTGAATAGTGCAACACAACAACCCTAAAATACTCGGCCGACCTTTCTTTTACGCTGTATGTTTTACTTTGTTCAAATGACTATAATGGTGTGGTCCAGTAGCATAGTTCTCAACGCTTTACGGTCGCATAAAAATGGACGGTAAAATTTACGGTCAAATACCAGGCAGCTGATGCTGCCAAAATTGTACAGAAAGATAACGGTGCACTGTAAATCTGGTTTACGATAAATTTAAATGGTGACCGTAGAAATCTACGGTCGCCGATTAAATTGCACCGTAAAAATAACGACGCGCTGTAAATCTCTTTACCGTAAATTTGAAGGCTGACCGTAGATTTCTACGGCACACCGTTTAAATTTATCGTAAACCAGATTCACAGTGCACCGTTATTTTTACTGTACAATTTTGGCAGCATTAGCTGCCTGGTATTTGACCGTAAATTTTACGGTCCATTTTTTACAGTGCGCGGAAAAGAGTGTGAGCGCGACTCAAACCGGTCAGTTCTCGATCGGCGGTTTTCGGGGGGAAAGAAACCGAATTTCGAGCCGCAAATTCTGTTCTGGGTAGTTGGGCTCTCGTATGTCACGTGCAACTAAAAACCTCGGCAAGCATAAATATCCTGTCAGTGTCCCTTTAATGTAAAAGTTATCTGGCACAAGTAAAAAGATAATTTCATGGTCCCTTTAACTGCAACATTGGTGTTCCCTCCATTAAAACACCTCGCCTGTCGTCCTCAGTTCGCTGTTCTACATCCTTATAAAGAAACCACTTATCAGTTATCAAGTAGTCGTCACTTTGAATGTGATTCGAGACAGACAAGAAACCAAAACGTTTTTCCGTGATTTCTACCCATCCAAGAAATTAAAAGCACGCGATCGTGTGTTGTGGAGTAAACGGGCTTTCAAACACATGATGGAAGGAAACAGTCTACTGAGGCTTCACCGCACTAATGAACACACAGGCAAACTTAAGAAATATTCGGGCCTTCGTCAAGTTACATTGTTCGCCACCGCGCCGACAGCACGTGTCCGCGAAAGCCGCCAGAGACGGAACAGGCGCAAAGCGACCTGTTCCGGCTGATTCTTGGTTTTTCCGCTTGGTGGCGTCCGTTTGAAAGAGTGATGGCGTCAGAACTGTCTTTTGGCAATGGGGCACTGTGCATGAAACCAGAGGTTCAATCAGGATTAGAAATTTGACAAATAAGCGTGGGCAGATCGTCAATGGGAGCACATGGAAAGACACCAAATCAGGGATTGCAGGGGGACATGGACTGGTCGTCCCGTCTTTCTGAGAGCAGGGAGGCAATTAGTAAGTTGAATTTTGAACAAAGGTTAACCAAAATGGATGATACGGGGTGGGCAAGGAGGGTATTCTAGTATACATACATGAAAACCTAGTATACATACATGAAAACACAAAATGGGCAAACCAAACCCGAAAGCTTACATTTAAATACCTATATAGTCAGTTACAGGTTAAGAAAAAAGCTGCACATCGATATGTATTCATCCGCCGTCAACTTACCGCCAATCGCGCCCGAGCGTCCTCGTGACGTCACGGCCTCTGCGGACCAATCCTGATTTTTTTCCGGACGAAAGCTTCCAACATGGCAGCCTGGACCTAGCAACAGGACACCAGCATTTTTCAGCGAATATGCTGGTCTTGCCACGGTATTTTACTAACGCGAGGCCATGCCGCGAAGTCTCAACGGTAACGACTTGCGTTCGCAGTAGCTTTTGTGCGACGACGTGATGATCCGGCGATGGTATCGCCATCGGAAAGTTCGAAGCGGACGCAAGGCTTAGCATCGCTGGGCCGCTCGTCTGACGTCGTCTTCTTTTTTTCCTCTCGTTGGAGGTCTGCGTTCCCTGCCTCGAGTTGCCTGTCAATACAGTGCCGGAATCGTCGTTTTTCTTCCCTGTGGACTCCGTGGGGCGAGATGAAAATGCAGCGCTCATCGTCCAGTGATAACAACAGTATGTATGAGCGAGATTAGCAGCACGAGTGAACTGCCGGCACCCCCAGCACCGGGTTCCTTTGCTAGTAGAGTGCCTTCATACACACGCGCGCTTTTGCTTGAGTGGTGACATCTCGGCCATTTTTCCGCCCAATCGTTCTTTCTATGCATTTTGAAGTGCGCGCAATCCGGTGTCACTCAGCACGAGCGCGTAGCTTTGGCTAATGCATAGACGCCATTTTACCGCCCAAGTCACGCACCAAGTGCGCGAGAGCGTCACGCGCTGGCACATTCAGGGTAACAATGGATGTCTTCACCCTGAGACAGACAGACATGTAGGCACCCTATTTGCTAGGCATTGCCTGCGCCCTCGCTTGCAACGGTGGATAAATAAACGAAGTGGAACTACTGAAACGACGTTGTACGGCGTCATTCACTCAGTTGTGAACCGTGCAACTCCTGCCAAGTTTTCGTCGCTATCAATCAAATGGTAAGTGACGATTGCTATAGCGGCCTCCTTTGCACCTTCGATTGCATGTAGGCAGGATAAAACCAGTGGTATGCACGATACCTACCTTTTCCCGGTGTCGTTTGAACTGACATTCTTTGTGTTAACGCTCATCCGAGAGAGCTATAAAACATTAACAGTACTAAAAGAAACGAGCTATAGAAGTAAACAGACAAAGTGCAAAGCTTGTTAAATAGCGCGAATCTTGGCAAGTGAAAGTTAGCTCTCCCAATTTCTAACACGAGTCGCTGTTCTCGTAATGCTCGGCATTACGAGAATGTAAACCATAAAACTCGGCATGATAGTAGGAGACTGAGGTTGTAGGCAAGCCCTATAAGCTCAGCCTCCCTATTGCACCACACAATTTGTGAATTGGGGTGATATCCGTACAGATATCAATACGGACTCTCCGTTTCCGTTCTAACTGCGCTTACCACAGGCGGTGACCCAGTTGGTCGAGGTGCATGGAGGAACTCCAAGCTCTGAGTTGCACACCTTCTAAGCCTTTGGGCCAGCCGATTCGAGGAAGTGGAACAGTGCTGAGGGATTGGAAACTCTATGCTGCTCACTTACCGCCCAGTGGAATATCTAAGGCAGACCTTAAAGACCTCAAAAAGCCTTGACCAGTGCAATGAGGTACCCAGGCAGCACATAAACGTCAAGAAAACATCGAAAGAACGTCGAAGACGTCTGTAACGTGACGTCGTACAACGTCGAAGGTCCGGACGTTACCTTCCTTCGACGTCGATGAGACCTTTAAATGTCCGCGAGAAAAGGTGCACAGAAGGTTGAGAAAACGTTCCCAATGACGTTTGTCACACGTCACATCCACGTCTCAGTGGGCCGTTGCGTCCTCCTTCGACGTTTACGATACGTGTGTTTACGACATCCGGACTACCAACGACGTTCATAGAACGTCGAGAAACCATTCCAAATTACGTTCCCTAGGCGTCGTGGGGAAGACGTTGTGTCCACCCCCCCCCCCCCCCACACACACACACACACGCACACACTAAGAAAAAGATGTACTTTTTGAGTATTATTGCGAAGGCAAGTTGCTCTCTTGCAAGTACGAAGGAATTAACTAAAACACAGGTTCGGTACGAACTGTTTATTTTAGCATTTTCAGACACGAGATGCACTATGGAGGCCCGCCAAAAGACGTCCCTGGATGCTCGAGCCTGAAGTATACAAAACAAACAAACTCACGTAAAAGAAATGAACAACGGACGATGTCACGCTGCGCGGAATGTTCCACCGCTTACCTTGTTATGCTTCTGATTAATCTGCTGACGCGCGTGCTTTTCCCACCCCATTGCGCGTAGCTGGTACTCTCGCTGCGTGCACGGGAATGGTTTCAGAAGAAGGATCCCGTCCGCTGGGCGTTCTTGATTGGGATCGTCGGAGGCATCTGAAGGGCCTTGATCGGGGACTGGACTTGAAACGCCATTATCTGCTCTGCCCTTTCTTTTCTGGGGGCGTCATTCATATCCGCAGAGGCACCTCGATCCGAGCAGTAATACGATTCAACGTGTAATCGTAATCGTAATCTTTATTGGCTCAGGAGAGCCGTGGCCTTAAAAAGGTCCGTGAAGCGTCATGGCCTTAAAAAAGGTCCGCGAGCCGTCACTGAACACGACAGCGTTTTCGGCGATCACCGACTTCTTCATAGGGGCGACTTGAGCGACTCATTCCCCTTTCGGAGTAGAGCGCCACCTGTTGCACGCAACGGCAACTAGGTCCGCCGCCATCACGCAGGGGTCCCGCCAGAACCGCCTGCATCTTACCGCCTACAACGGTGCTGCTTACACTTGAGTTCCAGTCTGCGCGCGCCGCATCAATATGCCATCGCATTACTGCGTACCTTTGTGTACGCAGGATAGATACGTTGACGGAGACGGAAAAAAGGTACGTTTTAGACAGGTTCTAAAGTGTTCAAAAAGAAAATCCGAGTCCTCGTGTTGTTACAAAACTTTCGCGGGTTAGACAACAAACGCTTTTATCAACCGTAAGCGGAAGCATCGCAAACGATTATATGTTGTAGTAGTGTGGCCGTGTGTCGAGCCCCGTCTTTAACTAGAAAGGTACGGCCGCGGTTCAGTGCGCGAGCGGCTCCGTACTTTAGTGCTTCTTCACTTCGACCGAGGCCATTTTAGGTACTTTTTCGGCGTGTAGATGCATGATTACTTCTTCCGCAAGTTCATTTCCTTTACTCACGCCGGTAAAGAGTTTTCCAGAAAACAGACGTCGGGTGGAGGGGGTGTGCAGACTAAATGCAGTGTACACCGAATCTGAAGATCACTCGAACCCGCCTTGCGATCGTGGAACTTTTGGAGTGGTGGCCTAAACAGAGTGCCAAGGCCGTACCGCTAGACGTTTAGGGACGTTGCGCTACTAATCAGTTCCGAAATTTGTGAGAATGCAGCCGAAGAGTTGGTGTTTAGAGCATGTTCAACAATTGTTATTCTGTTCAACGGTTTTTATTCCTGAACACATTGTATGTTGTTCTTGGGTCTTCCTCTTGCTTCGGTAGCAGGAACCCTTGATGAAGAAACTTCCTGCACTGAATGAGATAAAAAAAAAAAAAAAATTATACACCGGTTTTACACTCAAACAGCTGTGCATATTTTCTGTGCAAATAAAGATCAGTTCCAGCACACTTTTTTTTTTTTTTTGCAATGTCGCATTTTGAGTGGGTTCAAACAAACGTGGTACGTTTACAAACACCGTGAAATAAACCCAATACATCAGTGGTTCTGAAAAGTCTACTTTGTAGCTTTGTGAGCAATGCCATAAACCGCTTAACTTCTCAGTCTTTCAAAGGTTACCGAGGAAGGAATTTAAAAGGCTGCCTGCCACCTACCCGTACAACCTTTTCTACTGTTCTGTACGATTTGCGATTGCGATTTCTTGAACACTCAAGGTTGTGACTCGAGGCACATTTTGCAGTTACTGGTACGCGGTCGTAAGTTTATTGGAGGGGTACGAAAAACGAAACGAGCGAGTTCTCGGCTGCCACCGAACGACAATATCACGACGGGGGCAGCGTACCGGGTCGTTCGGAGTGGCCACGCTAAAAGCTCGATCACTATGATTAACTGTATTAAAATTATGGAATGTTACTAAAAACATCACCACAAAACAAGAAAGAACTTGCCTGTTCCGTGAGTAGTTAGCCCTTATCGATGCGGGGACCGCGTATGCTTCGACGAAGAAGTTGTAGCTTCTTTCCATGCACCGGTTTGTGCCTGACCGGCTCCTGTAGAACTGCCCCACCGCTCTGTCACTTATATGTGACAGTATCGAGAGATCATTAGACCAACAGGTGATCGGGAAAACACCCGCACAAGCCATAGCTCAAAACGCTACGGCGGCTACGCTGCACGCCGACCGGTCGAACGAGTCGAACCCTGCGTAATGGCGGCGATCACCCAATGTTGCTAGATGTTTTACTATTCCGGCTAAATTTTTTTCAGTGTTGCCAAAATTCCGAAAGGGGTCTATAGCAGACTCGAAAAAATCACGGCGACAAGCAGCCTGCCTTGTAGACCCCGTAGACGTGACGGCCGGTGCTAGTGACTGACTTTCGGAAAAACCTGGACTTGAAATATTTTGGGAACGACTGAGAAAATACGTCACACGTGCACCCGGAACCACGCGTGGCGATTGTTCGGCGCCACTATCTCCCCCCCCCCCTTTTCTCTCTCGCCCTCTTCTTGCCGATTTTCCCGACGCATCGCATGGGGCTCTATGGACATGCCACTGGCATGTCCTCTGCCTGCCTTTCCCCCTCTCTCTCGCGCCGCGTTAACACCGGCTCAATTTTTTTTTATTTTTTTATTTTTTTTTTTTTGCCGACACGTAGGTGCGGGCTGGACTTGAACGCTTTCTGGACCGTAGTTGGCATCATGAGTGCCAATCTACACAAACTGTTGACAGTATCTACCGGATTTCGTCATTGTCGGGCATTTTATTTTTTGTAGTGTTCAGAAATGCGCAAGTGTGGAGTGAAATTGTGCTCCGATATAGTGTGTGCCGGCGCGTGATTTTTGACGGGTACGCCATCAGTGCCAAAGAAAGCAAGATATGTTTCGACAGTCGCGTAGCAAAACTGGGCACCGATCTACCGAAAGCGCTAATGTGCTGGAAGTTGGTGTTGTGGATGAACTGTGATGTTGATGCGAAGTTTGTGGTTGTGCGCAAGTGAGCATGGGTAACAAAACACGAAGTGAAATTTCCGAACCTTAAAACAATGCCAGGTGGTCGCGGAGCAGTATGGATGCTCCTAGGAAATGGTAAAAATCACCTGGAGAGGGGATAGTGTGGCGCGTCCCAGGACCCAAGGAAGTCGACAACGCGAGTGCAAAAAACAAGAATGGCACAATTCCATCCGTTATAGACGCCACGGGTTTCACTTCCATGGGCTTGACTTTGGAAATTAAAACCGGAACAATATTTTAAACAAACCAAAAGTATTACAGGCACATGTAAAAGGAATTATATTTCCAACATGCCTTCATATTGTTTCGGTTTCCTTCAGTGTACACTGAGTTTTGTATATGCCCTCCCTAGCCTAGTCCCATGTGCAATTAACAGTATCTCGAAATAAATAAATTAGTGTACAAATAAATAAATTCCTCAAGCTCTCAAAAATTAAGTTTTGCTTGCGGTTCTTGAGCAATGCCTCCTTGACCACAGCTTTAATTAAGCTTTTAACTGTGAATGCGTATTATACGTGATTCTGCGGCTGGAGATGGGGCTGGAAAAGCTAAAAAAACACAAAACAAAGGTTGTGGCATGACGTCGTCAGGGTGTCAATGACAGGACAAAAATGGATTGTAATTTAAATAAGTCCTCAACGTTGAACAAAACGTGAGTGGTCGTCGTTGCCAGTACGTCCTGTATGACGTTTACGACAGCTAGGTGTGAACGCGACGTCGCTGAAACGTCACTGACGGGACAATAATGTAACGTTGCTATGGACTTTATTTTAACGTCGAAAAAACGTGAGTGCTCGACGCTGCTAAAACGTCTTGTCTTGACGTCGTGGCGACGATGGCGACGTAGAAGTCGAAACATGACGTCGCCAGCACGTCACGGACAGGACGATAATGGAACGTCATTTATGAACTTCGCTTCAACGTCAAAGAAACGTGAGCGTTGGACGTTGCCTGAACGTCGTGCATCGACGTCGTTGGAACGTTGACGACGTTTGAGTTGAAATACAACGTCGTCACAACGTCACTGATTGGACTCTAATGGAACGTTATATAAGGACGTCACCTCAACGTTGAAAAAACGTGATCGAAGTCACGCGGGACGTCACGGACGTCAGGGACCTTTTCTCGACGTTTCCACGACATTTTGTGCTGCCTGGGTAATGAAGCACAACATCACGTCAACAACATGAGACACGGGAGACGTGTACGACACGCATCCGATTTTACAGCATATGAGTGGTCCTTAAAATGACCGTTTTGTTTTTAGGGTTGATCCCCCTTGATGTTGACATCACGGGTCGTCGAGGGGCCCCACACTGGACATGTCACTCTCAGAAGAAGTGTCACCTTCATTACGAGCGATGACGATTGGCTCGATGTGAGCACTTGTCGTTCCTCCTTGTTTGAAGCTTTCTTCCACTTCGACGACATGCCTCACAGCGTTGCACCAGTTACTAGCCGTGACCTGCTCAGCTTCTTCTTTGAGGAGTCTCTCAACGTCGCCAATCTTGAACATTGTGTTTCGGGCTGCGACACGATTCTTGATCTGTGCCCAGATGAGTTCAATTGGGTTGAACTCGCAGTGGTAGGGTGGAAGCCTGACCACTGTGCAACCAGCCCTTTCTGCAGCAGTGTCCACACGGTACTTCACGTACTGCGGCTTGACCGACGACACGATCTCAAGGAGCTGCCTCTTCAGCATCTTGGCGTCCCAAGCAATACCTTTCGACGTAAGCCAGCCCTGGATGAGCTCCTTCCGGGAACTGGTCGTCGGCACCGCCTCTAACCGCCGGGAATGGTACGGGGCATTGTCCATTACGATGACACTCCCCGTCGGCAGTTTTTGGAGGACATCGTCGAACCACTTTTCGAACGGAGGGCCGTCCATTTCCTCGTGGTAGTCGCCGGTTTTTTTGCCGCGGAAGACGTCCAGGCACCCAGGGACAAATCCATCTTCGCTGCCGATATGCGTAACGATGAGGCGCTGGCCCTTCCCCGACGGCTGCTTCAGGCACGTTGTGAGACCTCGCATGAAGGCGTCGTGGGACGAGGTCACAGTGCTGTCCACTCACACCGTCGAGGCAGTGTGCCCGGCCGTCACCCACGTCTCGTCGAGGTAAAAAATCTGGCGGCCCTCTTGCCTGTGACGCGTGATGTCCCGCAAGTACGTCTGCTGCCAAGCGACGATGTCGTCTCGCTCGACCATGAGCGAGTTTCGAGCCCTCCTTTCTCGCCTGAAGCCAATGTCAAGAAGGAGACGACGCACGGTCTACGCCTGCAGCGAGGGGAGTTCTGGGCTTGTGCGGAACTCGGCTGCTATCTTTTCAACCGTGGGCATCTCGTTCCGGCGAAAAAACCGATGCACACACGATCTTAAGGCACACAGCATGAGGTCACCGTACTTGGCATTACGCCGCTTCTTGCCTGCATTTGTTGGGCGCTTCCGAGAGGGTGACGCGAGTTGCCCATCATTCGCACTTGCCTCCTTCTTGATTGCAAGCACACTGGACACGCTGACACCTGCCAGTGTGCTGACTGCCTTGCAGGCCTCAATCACGTCGAGGTCGGGCTCCGTATGCCGCACCCGAACGTACATGTTCAGAAGGAGCTCTCGTTGGCCGCTGTTCAAGATGTGGCCGCTCTTGTGCTTCTTGAACCAGCGTTTTGGCGTAGACGGTAGGTCTCTCGAGCAAGAAGAATCCGAAGAATCACTTTCCGCAGCTTCCTCGTTGGGATCCATGACGGAAAACATGTGGAACACACAACCGGAGAACGACTTTCCAAATCGCGAATTCGTCGAAACCGGAAACGCAAAAGATTTTCTATTCAACAAATCAACTAAACATACACTATTCATCTATAAAGTATATAAAACTAAGAAAAATAAGGTAATTTGCATTAGTTACGAAATAATAATGTCCTTTCTTTTTTTTTTAGTTTTTCAAAAAAAGTTTGGTTCTCGACTACCGAAACCGAAACCACTGGAAGACAGAAGTTCAGACAGCTATTTAGACAGGAACTCAGTTAGAAGGCGGAACATTAGACATGACCCCTGTCCATTAATACTGAACCCGTGCGTGGACAATAACGTATCTCAACTTCTTTAAGTATCGTGAATAAACTAAATTATTTATGTATTGGCCTAGAAGACGTTTCTTTGAGAGGGAAAAAACGGCGTTGCTAGGGAGCTATTTTCTTTGACGGCGTAGGCATTTCAAGCGGCGCTTTACGCTTGTGGGCGGAGCTCCAGCTTTTTTCTTAACCTGTAACCGACTATACACGCTAGAGTGCCTTCATGTGCGCCTTCAAAGCGCACATGAAGGCTCCCTAATACACACTATGCGGAGGGCAAGTTCGTCTGCTCCTTGCGCAGGGGGTAGCGGTGACGTCAGAACGCCGAGCCCTGATTGGCTGATCGCGACCCCCCTATCTGAGCGTCGTCTGCTCCTTTGCAACGTCGTCTGCTCGCAACGTCGTCTGCGTCTGTCTTACCTTTCCTGCGACTTTCGGAAGTGCAGAGGACAGATTCACGAAACGATCTTACGCCAAAAATATGCGTGAGACAAAACTTAAGAACAAATTCGTATTCACGAAACGAAATTTTCGTAAGTTTTGCGCAGGTTACGACGAAATCCTACGACAGCTCCGAAGCTGTCTTACGCACTTCTTACGATTAAATCAGCATGGCCGACAGCGTCGCGGTCGCGACGACCCACGGACGTTTATTTTTCTACGTGCGCTTCTCACGCGTCCCGACTTCAAGCAGCAAGAAAAAAGTAAAAAGTACTTCAGACAGACCACGACGAAGAAGAACGCGGGATCCACAAACACCCGGGAAAAGCTCCATCGGCCACGATTACACCGAACACGACCAAGCGAGTACGGCAGTTAGGCCTAGCAGGCACTCCGCGACTCGGCGACCGTCTGCCCACGACCGGCTGGCGTGCTGAATGGAATATGCCCGCGCGACCCTTGTGAACCCTTCTCGTCTTATACTTTGATTGCTGACCTCAATTTTAGATTAAGAGGTCACTTTCTTCCTCTTGTTATCTCCTTGTTTCGCGAGGCAACGGTGACTCTCGCCGGTGAAAAAGCAGTGAATCTCCGACAGAAGCAGCAAAGGTAAAGCAGCCATCGCTTTGACTAGCAGACGTAAAGCAGGCGACGTTAACTGCGCCAAACCCCGACGCCGTTAAAGAATGAGGGGTCTCGCCGCACACGAAAGGAGGAAAAAAGTATTTGGGAGGGAACTTGCGGGGCACTAACACGCTTATTCTCGGTTCTTAGCAAACAAACCTCGGCGCCTCGGGACACCTCGCCAGTGAGTCCTTTGACTTCCCCCCTTGATGCGCGTCTGCTAGTTGTTAGACAAAAACAACGTACCGCTCGAGTTATTTCGTCTGCCCTCTCAGAAAGGCGAAGTCGAGCTCGCTCGTAAAGACCTGCACTTCCGAAAGTCGCAGGAAAGGTAAGACAGACGCAGACGACGTGGCGAGCAGACGACGTTGCGAAGGAGCAGACGACGCTCAGATAGGGGGGTCGCGATCAGCCAATCAGGGCTCGGCGTTCTGACGTCACCGCTACTTCCTTTCTCATGCGTAGAAGACGACAATGAGCCCACTTGCGAGGCGTATTGATTAGGCTGAGCAGACTATTTCAGTGCAGAAGGGGGTGAAGAGGCAGAAGGAAAAATGTGGGAGGGAAGAATGAAGAGAAAAATCAGCTCTAACAATATACAGGTCGCAGAAACAGGACATAAGAAAGGAAAAGGTGTTTGACAATTCTCCTGGAAATTCTTTACTGTTCGAGACGAGAGGAAGAGTTTTGAGGACAAGGACGTATAGGGCTAAATTTCAGACGGCAGACACATTATGTCCGTAGTAAACCTGAGACCTAGAAACAATAATAAAACGGACAGAACAACGAAGTCTCTACTTCGTTGTTCTGTTTGTTTTTTTTACTGCTTCTACGTCTCAGGGTTACTATGGATGTGATGCACCAGCTCGCCTGCGTTTTTTAGTTTTCTTCACAGACACTTTATGTGCCTCATGCCATAATGAGAGCGAGACACGGGCATTTGGTATTCGCGACTCCAGCAAAACGAACGGCACCTAGCGGAAAAACACTGAACTGGCCGGAACAGGTCCCTTCGCGATTTCTGCTCGTCTCGTCTGGCTTCCGTGTTTACACGCGGTGGTTCGCGCGACAGAACAGTTCTACCGGTGACTGTGTCGTAACCATAGTATCGCCTTGTGACCCAGGTTGCTCTGCACGCGACCTATGGAACCGCGTTTCTCAACGTTCATCAGCACCGTGGAAGGACAGTGGGCAGTCCTTTCCTCGTTTCCTCGAAGAAAGTAGAGCCTCTTGAAGTTCGCTTAGCCCAACACATCGCCGCAGGTTCGAAACGTGGAAAATAAAACGCGGGGGAACCAATTTTGAGTCCAATGCTTGCTTGCTGGTGCCGCAGCGTTGTGCGTTGAGCTGGCACATGGCACGGCACGACCTGTATTCGACCGCCATATTTGCCCGATAGTGGCGTCCCCTATAGGTCGCTGGAGTCGCGCGGAGCTTAGCCCTGCCCTCCCTGAGGGATTCACGAATTTAGCCGGGACTCCACCTGCCCGCGAGCGCGTGTGTGTGCGTGTGGTGGTGAGAGTTTTAGTAGGTGCTTTCTTCGATAGATTCAGAAAAAACAAAACGGTCAAAATAGGGAGCCAGAGTTGCGCGTTCATCCTCTTAGCGCCGTCTTTTTTGCACAGCATGCTGATCCTCCTGATCCTGCTCCTCACGTGGCTGAATTCGGCGAATAGCGGCGCCGCTCGTTTGAGACGCGCGGCGCGCTCAAAAGCAATGGAACGAACGCCGTGGCGCGTGCAACGTGTACTTTCCTGCACAGCATTCGATCCGACTTCTCGGCGCGTAGCGGCGCGTCGGCGCGTGGAAAACAGACGCGCAACTCTGGCTCGCTTTGAACGTATCGTGGCACCCTCCAGTAGAGTGTACGAGTAGTACAAGTCCCGCGGCATGGCCTCCGAGATCCCGAAGCGCGCGCGCGCGAAGGGTGTGCATATTCGGCACCGATTTGAAGTCCAGGGGGCTCGGCCAATGACGTCATGGACGTTCAAATTTTATTTGGTGTTCTTTGACGTAAACACGTTTTATTTTGGATGCCGCCGACTGCATTTTGAATCGTCGGTCGGTCGGCGAGTGTCTGCGCGTGGTCGGGTGCTCGGCGGCTCGGCAGTGTACTCGCTGGTGTGTGTCGACGTGACGCCTGTGCTCTTCCAATTTCGTTCGCCCGGTCCCGTCGGTCACTCCTGTTGAAAAAGAAGATTCGTTGTAATATAGTGCAACAATGCCGCGGTTGCATGACCGGCAGGCGTGACCGGCGCGTGAACTCTGAGGTGCGCGAGCTGCCCCCGCGCTCGTGTGGTTCGATCATCGGCAACCAGCCATGGTCACTGAAGAACGCCTGTCTCCATTAAAGATGTATGTTGCCGTCATGACTCGGCTTGCATAAGCCACAACAATTGGCGACGAAGCGGACGAAGACAACGGGCAAGCATCCGTTGTCCGGACCTCAAGGATGGCTGTGGGCGGTATCAGCGAGTATCGCCTCAGCACCAACGCTTCCTGGGACGAGTACGTAGAACGACTCGAAATGTACTGCGTAGCCAACAGTCTGACAACGCCTGAGCAGAAGCGTGCCGTCCTGCTGAGTTGCTGCGGAGAAGAAACGTACTCCTTAATCGTAACCTTGGTGAAGCCGACGAGACCGACAGCAGCAGACTATACCACGATAGTGACAGCGGTCAAGGCTCATCTGCACCCAAGGCCGTCGGAACTCTACGCAAGGTTCCTGTTCTACAAGCGCGACCAGCACGCCGGCGAGACAGTTGCAGACTACATGACAGCGCTCCGAAAGCTAGCAGAAGACTGCGGTTTCGGAGATAGACAACTGCCACTTGAAATCATGATGCGAGACAGGTTCGTCTGCGGCATCGCGCCCGAGAGAGTGCAGCGACGGCTTTTGGCTGAACGGAACTTGACGTTCGACGTAGCCTACGACTTGGCCGTCACTGCAGAGGCAACGTCACAGCAACAGCGAGACATCAGGAAGCAACGGCAACACAGCGGCAAAGTTGACTCTGATGGTGAAATTCAAGCGACAACTATGAAACCTCAGAAGCAACCAGACAGCGAAAACTGCCACCGTTGCACCGGTAAGCACAAACCTTTCATGTGCAAATTTAAAGACTCCGTCTGCTACAAATGCCAGAAGAAGGGGCATATAGCAAAGGCATGCCACAGTAAGGTAGCCACATCAAAGAAAGGAAAAGACACAAAAAAGGGAGACAGCGTTTACGAAGTAGACGAACTCTGTTCGATCTGCGAGGTGCACGAAACCGAAGAAAAGTTTCTAGTGCCAGTAAAGATAGAGTCACAAGAAATAATCATGGAAGTTGACTCTGGAGCGTCTTGCTCTATCATGAGCGAAGAAACGTTTCGCCAGATAGACCAGAGACTGATTCCCATCGAGAGCACACCCACCAAGTTGTTAACCTGGTCAAAGCAGACATTGCCTACACTTGGCAAAGCAATGGTGAGCGTCATGTTTAAAGGACGCAAGGCTGTTTTGCCAATCATGGTTGTGGCACAGCACGGAAGAAGCTTGTTGGGACGAAATTGGTTTCGACCACTAGGTATCGAGTTACACGGCATTCGACACCTCAGCACGTCCGACGAAGCGCTAACAGCGCGGTTTTCCGAGGTTTTTCGCACCGATTTGCCCGGATTCAAGGGAGCTCCGATCCACATCGAGCTCAACGACGTGCAACCCAAGTTTTTAAAGAGTCGGCCAGTGCCGTTCGCCCTTCGAGAGGATGTGAGCAAGGAGTTAGATCGCCTGGAGAAGCAAGGCATCCTGGAGCTGACCCAGTACTCCGACTGGGCCACACCGCTCGTCGTGGTGAGAAAGAAAAACGGAACTTTACGCCTGTGCGGAGATTATCGTAGCACAATCAACAAGGCGGTTAAGAGCAACGTCTATCCACTACCGACTGTCACCGAGTTGTTTGCCACTCTAGGGTCCAGTAAGATATTTACGAAACTAGACCTAACCCAGGCCTATCAGCAGCTCGTACTTGACGACGAGTCATCAGAAGTCCTCACCGTGAATACGTTGAAAGGGCTGTACAAAGTTCGCCGACTTCCTTTCGGTATATCAGTCGCACCAGGATTGTTCCAGCGTGTAGTAGACAGCTTACTGTCAGGTATACCTGGAGTCGTCGTATATCTTGACGATATCGTTGTCTCGGGCTCGACCGTGGCAGAGCATGATGAAAGACTAAGAGCAGTCATGCAGCGGTTGCAAGACTCGCGTTTGCGGGTAAACAAAGACAAATGCGAGTTCGGTAAAACAAGTATAGAGTATTTGGGTCACAGAGTTGATTCTACTGGCATTCACCCAAGTGAAGAAAAAGTGACTGCAATCAAGAGTGCGCCGAGCCCAAAGAACAAAAAAGAACTACAAGCTTTTTTTGGGACTTGTCAACTTTTACAGCAGATTTCTTGAAGGGAAAGCTGAAGTTGCTGAGCCATTGCACCGCCTTCTAGACCAAGGAAGAAAATGGGCGTGGACGCGGGAGCATGAGAAAGCGTACCGGAACCTAAAAGGGCTTCTCAGCTCCGACGCAGTGTTAGTACGCTACGACCCAGCCCGTCCACTGGTCTTGTCGTGTGACGCTTCACCGGTTGGTGTTGGTGCAGTTCTTTCTCACAAGGACGATGATGGTGCAGAAGTGCCGATAGCATATGCGTCACGAACATTGGGGCGAAGTGAGCGTAATTACGCTCAAATCGACAAAGAAGGGCTTGCTGTAGTTTAGGGTGTTAAGCACTTTCACCAGTATCTCGCGGGAAGAGAATTCACGATCGTGACCGATCATCAACCGCTTCTTGGGATTTTTGACACAGAGAAGCCAATGCCACAAATCCTGTCACCGAGGATGCTGCGGTGGAGCTTGCTGCTGGGAGCGTACGACGACAAGCTTGTGTTTCGATCAGGAATCGACAACACCAACGCAGACGGGTTAAGCCGCCTTCCAGCACCAAGCGATGTCGACGAGCCAGTGCCACCAGGTGACGTACTCCTCCTCGAGGCCGTCCAGTACCCTCCACTGCAGGCAGCAGACATCGGAAAGCTGACAAAGCAAGACCCTACGCTGGCAAGAGTCAAGCAATGGATACTCTCGGGTTGGCCACAAGAAACCCTGGGAGGATCTTTTGCACCTTTTGAGGTGAGACGCACAGAACTTTCCTTGCATCGAGATTGTATTCTGTGGGGAAATAGAGTGGTCATTCCCGAGCAAGCCACAAGGAAGGTCCTACAATTGCTTCATGCCAACCACCCAGGAATGACAGCAATGAAAACGTCGGCCAGGGCGTACATTTGGTGGCCTAAAATCGATCAAGCGATCGATCAAGCGATCGAAGACTTTGTGCGCCATTGCCAACAGTGCCAGGAAAACAGGCAGAGCGATCGAAAAGCACCTGTTCACTTTTGGATAAAGCCAGAACAGCCCTGGAGCCGCCTGCACGTAGATTTCGCTGGACCCGTTCGAGGTGAAAGTTTTCTCGTTGTGGTGGACGCCTTTTCTAACTGGGCCGAAGTCGAGATTATGCCGTCCACGAAATCAGCTGCAGTGATTACGGCGCTGAGGAAGCTATTCGCGACACATGGGTTGCCCGACGTAATTGTGTCGGACAACGGAACGGCGTTCAAAAGTGCAGAAATGAAAGAGTTCCTGAAACTTAATGCTGTTCGCTTCATCTACACAGCCCCGTACCATCCTGCGAGCAATGGCAGGGCAGAAAGAATGGTGAGGGAAGTCAAGTCTGCCTTAAAGAAGCTAACTCAAGGCGACACACAGTGCAAGATTTCACGTTTTTTGTTTAAGCAGCACACGACACCACACTCGGACACCGGGAAGACTCCGGGAGAGGTGATGATGGGCCGGAGGCTGCGGTCGCCGTTGGACAGACTGCATCCTGACCTCCAGAGAGATCCAGGAGCGGATCAACCAAAGGTCAAGCGGTTCTACGTAGGCGACACCGTCTACGCCCGAAATTTTGTGACGGGACCACGATGGAAAGCAGCAAAGGTTGTTGCAGTCACAGGACCAGTCTCCTACAAGGTACAGCTGGCCAATCGAGAAGTTCATCGCCGTCATCGTGATCACCTCAGGAAGGCTTGGCTTGACTGGGATGAGAACCTTGAAGCTGACATTGACTACGACGTCAAGCTGCCACTAACGGCTGCGCCTGGACATGGAACGCCACAAGCATCTCCTGCCAGGCGAAACCCAGAAAGACCTGTTCCTCAGGTTGTGCCATCGCCAGCGGCTCAGCCGGAGCAGCCGCTCAGAAGATCAGCAGGAGAGCGACGTCCAGTCATCCGCTACGGAACTGATCCTACCTAAGGGGGAAGGAATGTAGTATAGTGCAACAATGCCGCGGGTGCATGACCGGCAGGCGTGACCGGCGCGTGAACTCTGAGGTGCGCGAGCTGCCCCCGCGCTCGTGTGGTTCGATCATCGGCAACCAGCCATGGTCACTGAAGAACGCCTGTCTCCATTAAAGATGTATGTTGCCGTCATGACTCGGCTTGCATAAGCCACAACATTCGTGGTGACTACGGTACCGTCCGACGGCACTTCAGCAGTGCGTCAAGTGCCGTCCGACGGTACTTCGCGTTAGTGCCGCCCGAAAGTCTTGGATAAAACGAATTGTCAAAACGAGGTTTCCGAAGTTGTAGCGTTGCTTAGCGGTTAAGATGTCTGCCTCATGCGCAAGCGGTCGTAGGTTCGATCCGTAATGGAGGCTAACATTTCTTTTTTTTTTTTTTCTGGAACATTTTGTTTTGTATGGGATTTGGCAATATTTATGACATTTCTCTTTTACGGTTAACACTGAAAAAAAAAATGTGACGACGACAGTGCTAAAAGCGCGAGCTAGTTGTTTTGGATCACGCGGCACGAGCGCTCCTACAGCGGGTGCAGTCATGCCTGTCAAGGCTCCACGCTCGCCGCTTGCACGGCCTTCGCAGCTATTCTATGCAAGGGACCGGGTGATAATCCGTTGTATTACAGACAAGTCCAGCTCCAGAAGAATTCGTACAAAATTACTGCGGCTGGGCTCTGTCGCCTCCGGTACACATAATTTTCGTTTGCAACAGGAGTGACGGACGGCACCGGGCGAAGTTTGAAAATGGAGAACGTACGTAGAGGAGGTCGTGGTTTGATGTTCCCGAGAAACCGACGAGTACAGGCGGCAACGTCGACAACACGCACCAGCGCGAACACCGCCGAGCCGCCGAGCACCCGGCCACACACAGACCGAGCGACCGACATTTCAAAATGCAGTCAGCGGCATCCGAAGAAAACGAAGACCTAAAAATAAAAGCTGTTATTATGACGTCCGTGACGACATTGGCCACGCTCCTGGACGCCAAATCGGTGCCGAATATAGACCTTTGCAAAAAGAGCGCTCTGGCTGCCGCCATTTTACGAATCGCGCGACCCCTATCAGCCAGAAATTTCTTGCACCCGCCTGAGCTGTGGAAACCCGGTCAGCGTGACTCCCCACCTGCATTTTGCATTCGGAGTTCGGCGGCTTTTCTTGGAATTTTTTTTATTTTATTCGCCTGTTTAGGATGCTTACCCTTTGTATGTTATCTTCCACTGTGAGAACCAGGGAATACCAGGGCTCGTAGCCCGCTCGGCCTTCGCAGGAAACGAACGAAGAGAGCGAACGTCAAGCAGCCCGCGACGCAGGCAGTTCGACGTGCTTGGAGGATTATTTCCGTCGAGATAATCTCCAAAAAGCCTTCCAGGCTGTGTTCCGGGTCTTCGCATAAACTAGCTGATACGGTCGGGTCCGGGGTGTGGCGACGGAATAAGCACGTTCGTTCATTTGCTATGGAGCTGTGCAAAAAAGGAGGTCTCTTCTACATGTTCCCCGAAACACGCCGGATTCCGTCCGATCGTCGTGAAGTGACTATCGTCGACACTGTATATTGGATATGCTGTGTTGTTTGAGACATTTCTCAAATCCTGTTCGAATAACGCGGCACCGTGGGGTGCGTACAATATATTTTTTTGTTCGAGTGATGAGACTCATTGAATTTTATGTTGTGGGCGGGGATTATCCATGCAGTACGGATATCCTGTGTGGTCAAATATTTTGACCTTTATAGATTGACACGGCTGAGTGTACGGTGCCGTAAAACAATGAACATAAAATGAAACAAACATTCCCGTTGCATTTGTTCTGTCGCGCACGGACTCACCAAAACAGCTTTCATTTCTTCGTTTTTGTTCCCAAAAATAGAGCACTGCTTTCTTAAAGACCTCTAATAATTATGCTCGCCACAGAACACAAGATAAAAAAGAAAACGCGGCAATTCAGCCGCCTCCAGCGCCCTGAATTGCGCCAACGCAGGCTGCCACGGCCCACTGACGAGAAACTCCACAGCTCAGCGCAGTCGGGCAACACTGATGTGCACTCTCAAAACCAGGGACACGCGCTGTAAATCGCTTCGTTCGAGACTGCCGCTGGAAAGGTCTATACGCAGCCGCGTGCGATGGCTTCTCCGGCCGTCCCATTCGAGTCGCTCCCCAGCAGAAGTACAGCAGAAGGGTGTAATTGCCCTAACTCCGTCGTTCGTCGCGAGGCGGCGCTGTTTGCCCAGTCATAGGTCCCTCGAGCACGGAAGACGACGATAAGCTAGCAGACAGTGTGGTCGATTCCGTCAAGCTACTAGCAGGTTCAGATGACAACAGGGATGAGGGTCCAGGGCAGAAGTACACCAGTACTCCCACAAAAAGCAAGGCAAGTGCTAAGTCAGTGATACGACCGCCATGGGGAGTGAAGAAAGAGGTCCTGATCGTAGGAGACAGTAACGTTGGGAGGTTTGCCCCGGCTTTCTCCGAACAGATGGGTGGCGGTCAAAACTTCGACGTCCTACTCAACCGAAAGGCGACGGTCGAAATAGCGCACAGGATGATTGCAGACTACGAAGCGACGGCGCGGAAAATCCTCAGGATGTATATTGCACGTTGGAATGCAGGACCTGTTACAAGGGCAGCAGCCAGACGACATAGTAGAATCCCTGGAGAAAGAGTGGTGCTTCAGAGAAGTTGCCCTGACAGTCTGTTCTGTCCCCAAAGTCACGAGCAGAGGAAAGGAGACCCAAGCAGCGGCTATGATGCTGAACTCTAGGCTTAGAAAAATGTGCAAGAAGATCCATGCCAAGTACGGGGACCTGAGCAAGAATTTGGTAAATGACGGTTTTATGGGAAAGGACGGGCTCCGGTACAGCAACCAAGGCATTAACATGGTGACTGGCCGCTTAGTAGGACTCGCAACCGTTTTTTAGGCAGGCAAGGAAAGGACAGACGAATGAGGGCACAACAGGACCGCGAGCAGGATGGACTTGTAAATCCTGCCCAACAACGGCCAATACACGAACCCATGAACCAGACAGCTGGCATAGAGTGTGGGCAGACCAGGACTGCCCCACTGCTAGTGGGTCACGTGCCGTGCGAAGAGCTGTGGCAACAACGACTGTCGCAGGGAGCATACGTCCGACGCCAACAGGATGGAGAAGGGAAAGACCAATCCACGCCACAGGGAACCGTCATGCATGAGCGGCGTGCCCACAGTGGTTGGCAACCGTCGATGAGTGGAGGAACATCGACGTACCCAGAGCGGGGTTGGGTCCACCCGGGGCTGGTGCGGCATCCGACCGGAATCGGCCTGTCAATGAAAGACGCTTCCAGGAGGATCCAAGAAGACCCACCTCTTCAATATCACCGCGAGGATATCACTGCAGAACTGACGCCAGTCCTGGATGGACGAAACCCCGTGTACCCGCCGCCGCTTGTCCGACACCCTATGCACATGAGCCCTTCAGCAATGCCTCTTTTGTGGCTCAGCGGCCTGGTAGCGGAGACGGTGCGGCAGCAGCTGGGCATCGGGGTTCATGGATCCATGAAGTAGTACAGCGGCAATGCGGCTCCAACAAGGGCGCACTGAAACGTGGAGCTGCGAGGAGGAAACGGAAGAAGCATCACAGAAGCATGACAGTGACAGTGGGGTTTCTCAACCTGCAAGGAGCACGACGGGAGCAAAAGTGGGAGGAACTCTTTAACCAGTTGGAGTCTGAAGGAATGGCCATCTTTGGGGTGGCCGAAACGCACCTTAGAGACCTAGAGGAGCCCCCAGTGCACCCGGTTTGGCACTGGGCTGGGTGCAACCGCCAGGAGGGTCAACGAAGAGGAGGTGGTTTTGGGGTACAATGGCGGGACACGACAGTGTAGCTCAGGACGCTCGACGAGTGCAGAGATCTCACCTGAGTGGAGGGAGAGTTGCTGCGAACCCAAGTGACTGTGTGTATTGTCTATCTCTCGGTGGGGAGTGCGCGCGACGAGGAGAACGAAGCTACTATGGCGTGTGTCACCAAAGATATTAAGGCACTGGAGAAAGACAGGAATGTCTTAATCATGGGGGACTTTAACGGCCATCTCCATGAACTTGACGGATGGGAAGATGCTAACGGGCGTCGGCTACTGAATCTAGCAGACGAGTTTCAACTTGAACTAGTTAACTTACGGGCATCATGCAAGGGTCAATACACGTGGTGTGTCCGAGGAAGCAGAACCTGCATAGATTACGCTTTGGTGTCTTCGCGCCTTGGTAAGAGCCTAGTTGGTGTTGCCATCGACGAGGAAGGCGAGCACAGCGTCGGCAGCAACCACAATTGCCTGCGACTGGACTTAAGTAAAAACACATGGACAAATGCGAAAACCCGTCCTCAGTACAAGAGACGAACGCATTTGGCTCAGAAGGAGGTGGGAAGGGTTACGAAGAAATTTGAAAGAAGCAACATAAGGATACAAGCGTCCGGTTACAGACAGTACATCACAGAGCTCAAGCGTCTCATCAAGCAACATGCATCCAGGCAGCCCAGTGGACGGAGAGTGAGGAAGAGGTGGTGGGACACAGAGGTTAAAGAAGCTATACTAGCTAGACAGAAAGCCAACAGGGAACATCGACAATCGCTCCGAACTGAATCTGGGAGGGAGGTTGCTAGAAGATGGACCATGTACCACGACTGCAAGTGCTATGCCAAACGACTAACCAAAGCGAAGATGAGAACAGCGGATCTGGAGACCGTCCGAGATATTAGATCTAGCGGAAGAAACGCAGCGAGAAAGTTCTGGAAGTACCTTAAATCGCTGGAGGGAAAGGACGAAGATGTTACCATAATTGACGAGAGCACGGGGAATCCGCCAGAAGACCTTGGAACCCACCTCACCAAGTACCTGACGGAGACATTTGCCCCTGAGGAGGTGTCTACACCACAAGAAGGCCGACTTGCCCCGGATCAATCGGATTCCAACCAAGAGGGGGACATCGGCCGAGTGATGGTTGTGCGTGCACTGGCACGCTTGAAAGGGGATTGGACGGGGTCCCGGCGAGCGTCCTCAAGCCCTTGGGAAAAGATGCAGTGGAGCAGCTGGCGGAAATCTTTAGAGCAATCTTAAGGGGAGAGGAACCTATGCCCCAAGACTGGAGGGTCGGCCGCGTGGTTCTGATCCCGAAGAGCGGGAGCGAAAAACAGTTCCTCAAGGATTATCGGCCCCTGACCGTGACCTCTACGGTACACCGGACCTTCGCCCACATTATCAAGGAACATATGGCAGCATGGGCAGAAGAGAACGAACTGCTCACCGAACTTCAGGGCGAATTTCGGAGGGGTCGAAGGTTGGAAGACAACCTGTTCACCCTCAGGCAGTGTATTGAAATTGCCCGAAAACAGGAAAGAAGACTGCTGTGCTGCTTTTTAAATGTGGCAAAAGCATATGACAGTGTGCCGCACGCGCAACTCGTGCGACGTTCGGAGGAGCTCCACCTTCCTCATCCGCGGCTAGCTGTCATACGGCGCCTATACTCACTCAATACAGTAATGACGCAACTGAAGGGAGTCGACTCAGAGCAAGTCACAGTGACAATTAAGGGGTCTTCGACAGGGATTCCCAGTCTCCCCGCTTCTTTATATTCTGTATCTGTATGCGTTGGAGGAACGCCTGATCCAGTCGGCGGTGGGTTTTTCTTTGACACACATGGAAGGAGGCACAGAGGTGAAGTGGATGCTGCCGGGCCTCACCTATGCGGACAACATTGTATTGACGGCGGAGACGGTGGAGGACCTGCAGTATCTAATATGTATATGTGAGACGGAGGCGGCTACGTTGGGCCTTCGGTTCAACGCCAAAAAGTCGGCAGTCCTTCAATTAGCCGGGTACGATGAGGCTAAATTAAACAGTCTGGTGCTGAACGACCAGCAAGCACAGGTACAGGAGTCGTACAAATACCTGGGAGTTGTACTGACCAACAAGCCGGGGTACTTGTCCGATCATTATACCCACCTCCGACAGGCAGCCGTGAGGGGTCCGAATGTACTCCGAGAACGTAATCTTTGGAGTTGCAATCGTTTTCTGGTGACTCGCGAACTCTGGAAGGCGGTCGTGGTGCCCGGACTACCCTTCGCCAACGCGGTTCTTTGTGTCCCTGGCACAGTGCGTGAAGTCATGGAACGTCGTCAACGAGAGGTCGGGAAGCAGGCTCTGGGCTGTCACGGAATGGTGGCCACCGAAGCAGTCCAGGGAGATCTTGGGTGGTCGTCATTCGAGGCCAGGAAGGCAACCAGTAAGATAACCTACGACAGACGTCTCCGTCTCATGGACTGCGGCCGGTGGGCCAAGAGACTCTTCGTCTACACGTATCTCACGGGAATGCAGACTGGCTGAAGGAAGCGGCTGTATCAATTAGAGAAGAAATACGGCTTCTTTTCAACCCCTGTAACTATTACATCAGACAGGAAGTGCGAAATGGAGATTCGAAACAGGTTGATAAAGGAGGAGGCAGCTCGGTGGGCAGAAACGGCGAAGTCCAAGTCGACGCTATATATGTACCATCGATATAAGCATAAAATTTCCGCCGAGACTTGGCTATACGACAACAGGCTGGGCAGCCGGCTCCTCTTTGAGTCACGCGCAGGAGGGCTGCGAACGCAGGTGTATCGCCGTCGCTTCAACCAGACGGTGGAATCTGCAGCATGCCGTGTGTGTGGTCAGGCGGATGAGACAGTTGAACACCTTGTGCTGTCGTGCACCGGTCTGCAACCAGTTCAACCGGCGGAGTGTGGACAGGCAACTCGGGAGCTCGCACTGGCAGAGGCACTCGGCTTTGGGTCTGCTTCCAGCTCAGTGGCAGACTCTGCGGGTGGGACTAACGGCAACGACAACGCCGACGCTGCACCGAGAACCAACGGAAGGTGGCGTGAGCAGGTGGAAGCTACGAAGCGAAGATTAGAGAACTGGTGGATGCTAGTTCACTAACGGGGATAACCGAATCCCCACTGGCTAGGTCCCAAACTCTACGGGACCACCCGATTCAAAAGGGAACAGCCGCAAACCATCATCACCATCATAACAGAGGGGCGAGCCGGCAGCGTCGCATGTAGAGATCCGCACTGGTACGGGCAAAACCGCCGGCCACGGGCTAGCCCGGCCCGCGGGTCGGGCTCGGGCTTCACGGCTACATTCATGAAGGGCCCGGGCCGGGTGCGGGCCGTGCATTCAAGTCTACACGGGGGACCAAAGCGGGCCAAGCGGCCCATTACTTTTTTTTAGCGGCATGTTTTTCGGACGCGTGTTCGGGAGTTGAGAGAGGAACCACCAGTGGGGGATACACAAATGTTGAAGCATGTGTGGACGGTGGACGTTTTTGTATGGTTCGGTGTGTGCAGCGAATGCTCTTTCAGAGGACCTGCGGCGCGGCGTTCCTTTTCGTCCCCGGCGGCGCCGCCATCATACAACCCCCGCCGGCGTAAACCATCTGTACGCACAAGTGCTTGCATCCCCAATAGAGGTAAAGAGGTTCCCCTGAGGTGCACTTTTCCTGAACGATTTCTCGCAGACGACCGCAAAAACGACAATATTGTTGTTTTATTTTTTTTTTATTTTTTTTTTTACGGTTGTCTGCAGCGAGAGTGGCTAATTTGGAACTTTGCCCGTCTTTTGTCCAAACCAGTCGCGATGGTTCCCTTCCTTTCCAACTTTGACTCTTGGTTTGTATACTTCTGCTTGTTGTTTTGTTTTTCTGTCCTTTCCGCATGTGTTTGGTCGCTGAAAAGGAAGATCGGGTGGTTTTTCTTAACAAGCTGCCTAGGCCTGCAGATTGGTCCAACTAATAATAGCAGCAAAACAAAATGGTTACAGTATTTACTACTGGGTACCGTAATCAACTCACGTGTCGCAGTTTCAAGCGAGCTGCCATGCCGCGTAATATTTGAGCTATTCATACTGGGCTAAAGCAAAGCACAGCTGGCCCGTGAAAATTAGCTTCGGGCCAGGCCGGGCCGGCTGTCGGAAATGAATAGCGGGCCGCGGGCAAGTCTGGACCCAATAGACAACGGGCCGGCCTAGGCCAGGCTTCTAAATATCGGCCCGTGCAGACTTTTAATCGCAGGCATCGCGGGTGGGTGGTGCCAGCTGCGTCGTCGTGCTTCATCTTGCGTTCACCCATGGGCTCCCCGGACTGTTTTGTTTTCGGCCACCTCTGGACATGGATTGAAAGCATGAGTAGCCTATCGAAAGAAACTGTGTTCGAAGCCACTGCATCGCAAGGTACTTCGCGTCTAATTTCAAAATTCAAGGTTTGGAATATGGGTATAAACCAGGCTGAAAGTTGGAATAACGAAGAAACCAGGTTGGAACAAGGTTAGAATTTATAAATTAACCGGGCTTTATTTTATTTTTAGATCTCATTGTCTCTTTGCATAACATATGACATTACAAAGTGCCAGCTACATAACGGGATGTGATGGTTTGTGCTACATGGTGCCAAAGGCTAGACGGTTACTAGAAAACTACCTACCTGTTGACTCAATACCTACAAATAATACAAAGTCTAGAAAAAAAAAATGGCAAAATCGTTCCGAGGCGGTCGTATCATACCGCCATAATATTTGCCATAAACGAGCTTATACAAGAAAACAATATCACCTGCATAACTTACGTAGTAAATATTAACAAAATATGAGAATAAGGATTACACGAGGACTGCATTTTTGTAATATAAAACCTTGTGCTTAGGATCGAAAAGCTGTGTCAAACAACGTGCGGATAAAAAAAAAGAAAAAAAGTACAGCATGGTTGTTTTGTTATGTTAGGACGCCAAAAATTGAGACCAGAACCATAGCCACTCCATAAGCGTTGTGCCCCGAGATCCTGCCTCAATGTCTCGAGCTCCCCCAACACTTCTTTATTTACGAGTGCGCATGTCATGAACATCACATTTTCCCCCCTTTAATTAATCAACCACTAAAGGTAGTTACTGGTTTGCAAAACGATTTGGTGGGTGTCGGATTCGTATAGGGTACCGCCTCTCTTTGAGATGTTCATCAGTCATGTCTCTCGTTACGTCGCTCGACCCCGACCTGGTTGTGGGAGTCTGCGTCTCGACGTCCTCGGCCTCGACAATGACCGCTGCCGTTCCAGGATTAGGACGCGTTTGTTGGTTGTTGGCCACTGAAGTCTCTTCCGATGATGTCGGGACACACACCGGTTTGTACATGTGAGTACTGTCTGGTGACTGTTCTCGTTGCGGCTGAGCCGGGATCAGCTGATCCTGATGGCGTCTCCATATCCTGCCGGGGGACACCTGTACCTGAAAGGATACCGGTGCCGTTTGAGAAACTACAGTACCACGCGTCCACTTTGACGATCCTCGATAGTTCCTCGCGTAGACATCATCACCCTCTGTCAGCGTGCATTCGTGTTCCGGCCTCGCCCTTTGTTGTTTGAACTGAGACCTCGCCACTGTGTCCGAAATGATGGGTTTCAGAAGATCTAGTCTGGTTCGCAGCTTTCTCCGCATCATTAGGTTGGCCGGAGACTCTTTGGTTGTTGGATGAGTCGTGTTTCTGTACGATAGAAGAAACCTTGAAACCTTGGTGTCAATAGACACCTCAGACGTTGTCTTCTTTAAGTGGTTCTTCATAGTCAGGATGAATTGCTCTGCCAATCCGTTAGTCGACGGGTGATACGGTGCAGACGTAATGTGCACAATACCTTTTTGTCTTGACAAAGGTCTTGAACTCTTGAGACACGAACTGTGGCCCATTGTCTGATACCACGCTGACAGGCAGTCCAAAGCGTGCGAAGCAATGGTGCAGGCATTTTATCACGGCTTCGGACGTCGTTGAGTTCGACACGAATACCTCTGGCCATTTAGAATGTGCGTCGACTAGCACGAAGAACATCTTGTTCATGAATGGCCCAGCCAGGTCTATGTGGACTCTTTCCCACGGGTGTGTTGGCCAACTCCACGGGTGTAATGGTGCCTGTGCTGGGTTATTTCGTTGCACTTGACACTGATTACAGGTTCCCACTTCGTCCTCTATGTCTTTGTCGATGGTGGTCCACCACACATAGCTTCTAGCTATTTCCTTTGTTCGAACGATACCAAAGTGATCGCTGTGCAGCTCTTTAAGGACTCTCTCTTGCAAAGTTAGGGGAACAATTACCCGCAGCCCCCACATTAGGCAGCCTTGATGAACCGATAGTTCCAACCGACGTGTGAAGAATGGTATAATTTCTTCTGCGCATTTTTCACTTCCCCAGCCCTTGAGCACCTTCTCCAAGACTTGGCTTAGGAGAGGATCATGGGACGTAGCCTTTGCGATATCTGTGCTCTTCACTGGGAAGTTGCTGAAATAGTCGCAGTAGAACACGTAGGTTTCATCTACGACGAATTCGTCTGAAGTCTTCGCAGCTTGCGAGAGTCTTGAAGGGCAATTGACGTTGGCGTTCTCTTTAGACGAACGATAAACGATGTTGTATCGATGTCCTGCCAGTCTGCAAGCCCATCTCTGAAGGCGTGCTGCCGTCATCGTCGGAACTCCAGTCGTAGGTCCCAAAATCTTTTGAAGTGGAGCATGGTCGGCTATTAGTGTAAAGGGGTACCCATACAGATAGTAATGGAACCTTTTTACACCAAAAACAATGGCAAGGGCCTCTTTTTCAAGCTGCGAGTAGTTCTTCTCATGCGTAGACAGTGTTCGTGAGACAAACGATACGGGTCTTTCTGTCCCGTCTTTCATGATGTGGGACAACACCGCTCCTACTCCGTACGCTGAGGCGTCGCATGCCAGCACAATCGGAAGAGTTGGGTCAAAGTACATCAGCACTGGTGCTGACGTCACCTTCTCTTTCAGAGTCTTGGAGGCCTTTTTACATTCTTGGTTCCAACTCCACTGGACATCCTTGTGCAGCAGGAGGTTCAGAGGACTCAAGATGGTTGCCAAGTTTGGGATGAACTTGCCATAGTAGTTAGCTAACCCCAAAAAGTAGCGCAACTCTACTTCGTTCTTTGGCTCGGGTGCATCTCGTAGAGCAGCCACCTTGTCATCCAGTGTCCGTAGTCCCTCGCTGCTGATGACATGGCCTAGGTAGGACACCTCTTTTTTGAAAAACTCGCACTTCTCCCTTTGAAGTCGGATGCCGTTTTTTTTAAGGCGTTTGAGAACCTCTTTCAGGTTCTTCAGGTGCTCCGCTTTTGTTCTCCCTGTTACCAGGATATCGTCAATGTAACAGGTGGTGTGCGTCAGGCCGTGTAGTACCTGATCCATCGTTCGTTGAAATATTGCTGGAGCTGAGGCTACTCCAGCAGGAAGCCTGTTGACTTGAAAAAGCCCCAAATGCGTGTTCAAGGTTAAGTACCTCTTTGAATCTTCGTGCATTTGAACTTGTAAGTACGCTTTGGCTAGGTCAAGTTTAGTGAATAGCTGCCCTCCCGCCAGCGTTGCAAACAGCTCTTCGATTCTGGGCAAAGGATAACTGTCCACATCAATCACGGGATTCACGGTGGATTTGTAATCCCCGCAGATCCGGATCTCGCCGTTCTTCTTAACGACTGGGACAATTGGAGAAGCAAACTCACTTGTTTCTACCGAAGTCAAGATGCCTCTTTCTTGTAGAGCCAGCAGTTCCTTGGCCACAGCATCCCTTAATGCGTGTGGTACTGGCCTCGCCGTTTGAAATGGTGGAGACATTCCGTGTTTCAGTTTGAGTTTGGCTTCAACTCCTTTTACGCATCCCAGCTCATCTGAGAATATTTCCTTATATTCATTCATCAGACCTTCAATCTCTTGTCTTCCTATCTCTTCGGAACAGTGTATCGCTTTGATGTTTGCCCAGTCCAACTTCATGACTCTTAGCCAGTCACGTCCAAGAAGAGGTGGTCCCTTGAAATCGACCACTTGCATCTTCAGGTTGGACTCCTTGTCTTCATGCATCACCCTCACTTGTACTTCCCACAGCGGCTTGATCTTTGCTCCGTTAAATGCCTTCAAAACGACATTACTTCGTTGCCTTTTGAGGTGCGAAAACTTAACCTGGTACTCTTGTAATGGCAAAACAGATACTGCTGCTCCTGTGTCTATTTCCATTCTCAAAGGAATTCCACTGACCGATAGCGTTATTTCTAACGGATCATTTCGCGCGCTTCTTAGCTCGTGCATTTCTATCTCTTCGTCGGAATCTTCCACAGTTACAGCCTTCATCTTTTTCTTTTCGTTGCGCTTACTGAAGGGTTTAGACGCTTGTCCTTGCCACTTTGGAGCTGAGCCTTTACAAACTCTTTGCAGGTGCCCTACTTTTTTGCATCTTCTGCATTCCAGGCCCTTCCAGCGGCAATTGACCGACTCGTGATTCTTGTAACCACAGTGTGAACAACCTTCTTTTTCTAAAGGTTTGCTTCCCACCTTAAGAACTTCCGCGCTGGACGACCCTGAGCCGTGTAGAACTTTCGCACTGGAGGATGCGGCTTGCATTGCTACCGCCATTTCAAGCGCTCTCTTGAAAGTCAAATCGTCTTCTGAAAGCAGCCTTTTTTGTATGCTGTCATTGCATAAGCCACATACAAAGCGGTCTCGCAAAGTTTCACTCAGCGCTGTTCCGGATTCGCAGGTTTGAGCCAACTTTTTCAGTGATGCGACATACTCAAGGATGGTTTCGCTGTCCTTCTGGTCCCTCTTGTGAAAGCGGAAGCGTTCAGCAATCACAATTGGCTTCGGTGACAGATGCGCCCGAAGTATCTCGACAAGTTCCAAATAGGTCTTACTTGATGGGGCATCCGGCGCTACGAGGCTCTTGAGTAGCTCGTAGGTCCTTCCGCCGATGATGCTCAGGAATGCCGCCACTCGTCTCGGTTCCTTCACGTCGTTGGCGATGAAGAATTGGCCGATTCTTTCGGCATACGTTGGCCAGTCCCCTTCCGCTTCATCGAAAGGTTCGATGCTTCCAAGCGTTGACATGGCCCTTGTCGTAGCGCTGAGCGGCTTCCTTGAAGTCAATCCTAGACGGAGTACCTCGTCGCCAGTTTGTTATGTTAGGACGCCAAAAATTGAGACCAGAACCATAGCCATTCCATAAGCGTTGTGCCCCGAGATCCTGCCTCGATCTCTCGAGCTCCCCCAACACTTCTTCTTTATTTACGAGTGCGCATGTCATGAACATCACAGTTTCTACTCAAGGAATTTTTTTTTTGTCTGTACGAAGTTAAATTTTTTTTGTTTTTTTTTGTTTTTGTTTTATTTGCGATGCAAGAGATGACCATGAGACAAAAAAATCTAGGATTGTTATAGAGAAGTTTGTACGGCCGTTCTTGGTCAACATACGCATGACTATGACCGACAGGGTAGCGTATCAAAAGAAACTGCTTGAAGCCATATTGCATCGCAAAGTACTTCGCGTCTAACCTTAAAAATGAAGGCTTGGAATCTGTAAATTTACCAGGTTGGAATACCGAATAAAGCAAGTTGAAAAAGGTTAGAATTTATAAATAAACCAGAGTTCTTTTTCTTAAAATCCCATTGTTTGTTTGCACATCAATCAAGTTACACCACAAAGTGCATTACGGGATACGGTGATCTATGCTACATGTGTAAAAAACTAGACGTTTAAAAGATAACACTCCACCTTTTCAAACAGCACTTACAATTATGACGAACTTTATAAAATCAAGATGACGAAATCATTGCGAGGTGGTTGTACCTCAACCAGGCTCACCGCCATAAGTTTTTCCCCAAAGCCGGAGTCATACTGCTTGTACATCATACAAAAGACAGTCTGCAAACAGATTCAAACTCGAGTCACCACGAGATCGTAGCTTCGAATGCCGCAAGGTAACGACTTCAAGGAGACACTTGGCACGCGGCATTTGAACCGTGGATATCGTGGTGATTGATATCTGCAGACTGTCTTGTGTAATGTATAAGCAGTGTGACCCCGGCTTAAAGGTACTTCTAGTAGAAGCAAACACCGCGATACGACCCTAAAAAATTGCATAATAAATATTTAAAATATTAAAAGAAGGAAAACTCGGACTTCTCTATATACCCCCCCCCCCCCATGTAATACCCTCTCACGAGGGCCTTTAGGGGTAATATGAATAAATAAATAAATAGTATCAAACCCCGTGCTCAGGCTCAAAAACTACGCCAAACAACGTGCGAAGATAAAAAAAAGAAATCGCAGCATGATGATTTTTATTAAGGAAAATCCGAATTTGTTTATGTAAGAAGCTCATTTTTTTCTGGAATTTTCTACGCTCTACAGAATTGCGATCAAATACATCAAAAGGTGCGCTTGTAGCGCTAGCCGCAACATGTCCAGATGAATATCTCAAATTAAATTAAATAAGCACCACAAATTGTCTATCTCCGTGCCCAGAGCAGCTGTTCACCGTTCTACCACAATACACAAAAATTTGTAAGTAGAAGTGGCAGTAACTCGACGTAACAGGACTTTTTCTTAAACTCTTTTGCCTCGCGCCATGCTGTCGATGACTGGATTGGAGGGCTTCCCCGCGGAGAGACGCCGCCTCCTTCTCTTTTTCCGATTACGCCCTCTCCGCACGAATGGAGAAGCGTTCGCGCGCTTCGGGATATCGGAGGCCATGCCCGAGGCCCCGCAAATAACAAACCTATTCGGGCAGCTGTTTAACTCTGCACGCCACTGTTATTTATACGTTTGCGTGGTCACGACTCAAAACGTGTCACTCGCAGTGGCGTCACGAGGGTCAGCGGCACCCGGGGCGGTAGCCCGCCGCGCCCCCCCCCCCCCCCCCCCCCCCCCCCCCCCCCGCCCCCCCGCACTCGATCGTGGCCCGCCGCGAAACCCCCCTGACCGCTGCACCCGGGGCGGCCTCCCCCCCCTTATGACGCCACTGGTCACTCGTAGTCGTCACCGTACAACGTTATCCCAGGGACCCGAGCACGCCGCAAGCTGTTAATTTTTCCTTCGTCCAAGCGTGCCGAAACCAGGAGCAACAAGCGCGCTCTCAATCGAAACGTCGCAATCGACAGTACTTTTGCGTAGTCAACTGTCAAGAACAGGAAGGGCTTAATCCCGGCGTAAACCTCTACAGATTCCTATCGAAACCGTACGAAGTCGAGCGGAAGAACGATCCTAGCCGCCCAGCGTACTGAGCAAGTGAGGCAATTGTTTTTCTCGCCCTGCAGGTTGTTCTGCTTAGCACGGCCAAATGACCAGGCGACAGTGGTGGGATCGAAACGCGTTTCACTTGAATTTTACGAAAAGGAACGATCCGATTGAACTACACATTTTGCAACGTGAGATCAGAAGTACAAGCGCCGTCTCCAGCGAAAGCTTTCCTTTGAAAAGGCGAGCATGCGCGAGCACCAACGCACTACAGAGGACAAGAAGCTCACCATCCAGTATCTACTCTCAAATGAAATAAAATATGAGGAAAAAGAAACAATCTTCGAGCACTTGTTTCAGTTCGTTCAAAGAGTTCACACCATATATGGTTTCTGGCAGGTCATTGAAGGTTGAAGGCACATAAAAATCGAACACGTTTTCCGTAGTTCGTGGTGATAAAAGGCACTTTATTCGCGACGTGCGCGACCGAAAGCGTCGCTGTGGTCGGCCTTCCACGATTGGCCGAACGCTGAATATGACGTCGGAAAGGGGATTTATCATTGGCGAAATAAGAGGAATGAAAGAACTTTAATTTTGACGGTGTTGGCAGTGTTCCTTAGAGAGTGAAATGATTTCAAGCTTCCACCATGCTATTTACAAACACCATCGAACTTGTTGTTTGCAAGGTAATGACGTTACAAGGGGGAACCACAGGAGGGCGCCACCAAAACATCTCGCCGCTAATAGCGTTCGGTCCGACGAAGTGATCTGGACACTATATGGGGAGGCTCTTTATAGTCATCGTTCCAAAAATATTTCAATACAACAGTCTGAATGAATAAAGAATGGCATAGTGGCAAACATAAAGGTGTTATTTTTTCTTCTTCAGTTTGTGACGATGGACAGTAGACAATACTCTTAAACACTCCTTTCAAAATTGAATCAATTTTTTGGCACCATATCACAGACCCATGCCCAAAAATTGTTATGCCATACCTTAAAACACTGTACGCTAACGCTTGAGCTATCATCTTTTTGGTTGATATAGGAATTAATGATCTTGTTTTATAAAGTAAGCAGGACACCTTTCTCAGTTTTTTTACAGATATAATACATGTGAAAATTCCATGACAAAGCACTATCAAAGTCGATACCTAAATACTTAACCTGATCTGCATAAGACACTGGGCAGCAGTTGCTGTCTGCACAGTGAGACGTATGCATGTAAAGTGGATGACCAAATGTTATAATTCTTAGGGGATTTTGAAAGCAAATAAGTTTAGTTTTTGATATAATAATAATAATCAATCAATCAATCAATGTTTTTATTCGTGCCCAGGAACAACCTTGCGGTCTTGGTACAGGTGCACTGTGTTAACATGTAAGGTATAAAAGGGCATAAAGCGATAGTACAGACAACACACACAACGAACAAGCCCTATAAAAATACACTTAAAATTATAAAAAATAAACACAAAGCCACAACACACGATAAGCTTAATGGTACTACCGCCACCACCAATTGCTAGAAAGAAAGAAAAAAAATGCATTCAAAGTGGGGAATTTAGGTGTGAACGCCGCAAGTTAGTGCCTACAGTTCAAATTTAAGTGATGGCCTTTAACGTTTTTACAAACTGCAGCGTGTTATTGTTAAATATGTCGAGTGTTTCAGAAAAAGAAGAATTATAAGTATGCCCAAGTCTGGACACAGGATCGTGGAGGTTGAGTAGACGCCTGTTGCAGAAGGACGCATTTTGCCTTGTTGTTTTTAGAGGAATTTTTAAGAGTACTCTTGACGTCAATACCGTGCAATCAGTGACGGCGTGGACAAGTTTGTATAAAAATAAGATATCGGCAAGTTCTCTCCTACGAAGCAGGGTAGGTAGTGCCACGCTACGCTGAACAGGGACAGGGACATCAGTAGTGGTGGGCACAATGCGCGCTGAGCAACGATGTCTATAGATGGAAAGAAACTTGTTCTGAACCCGTTCTATTTTCGAACCCGTTCTATTCCATACAACAGAAGCGTATTCGAGCTGTGGTCGACACAATGCACTGTAGAGTATAAGAAATGTGCAGGGGGTTAATAAACTCTTTAGTGATGCAGCACGCACACCCGAGCGTGCGTAGAGCCACGTTCACGATGTGATCAACATGACTGGAGAAGTGTAAGGTGCTGTCAAACACCACGTCAAGATCTTTGACTCTGTTCATACGTTCCAAAAGGTCTGTCTGAATAACATATGGGAATACAATGTTATGTGTCTTACGAGTCTACGACACGACTTTCGTTTTAGAGCTATTTACCTTCAGGTCATTCTCCCGGCACCATTCTTCAAAAGCATCAATATCTCTCTGTAGCAAAACACAGTCTCGGTCTTCTCGTACCTCCATAAACATCTTAATATCGTCTGCGTACTGAAGAAATGAAGAGTGACGAATCACAGTCGAAACATCATTAACAAAAACTGAAAACAGAAGAGGTCCGAGAACGGAGCCCTGAGGCACACCCGTTGTCGCGTCATAAGTAGCAGAAGAATTATTATTCGAGCTAACAAAGCACTTCCGGTCACG
Source organism: Ixodes scapularis (assembly GCF_016920785.2). NCBI lineage: Eukaryota > Metazoa > Arthropoda > Arachnida > Ixodida > Ixodidae > Ixodes > Ixodes scapularis. The sequence continues at coordinate 115,828,234 of NW_024609835.1, forward strand.
CAAATAACTTTCGAGCAATGAAAGAAATGAGTTGTGAATATCTAGCTTTGACAGTTTAGCCAGTAACATCTCATGATTAACAATGTCAAACGCTTTACTTAAGTCAAAGTAAATCACATCAAGCTGGCCTCTGTTAGCGACGGCGTGAGCAGCGGTTGACATAAAACAGGCGAGATTAGTTGTGGTCGAGCGACCCGCCATAAATCCATGTTGGTTAGGGACAAGATAACGCTTGAGATTGAATGACAATATTTTGTGTAGTGCCACTTCGAGGAGCTTCGAAAATGTGCAAAGAAGAGATATAGGTCTGTAGTTCGACACATTTGTTTTTGGACCGGACTTATGCACAAGTACAACAAGCGCCGTTTTCCACATGGCGGGAAATACCTCATTCTTTGTGCAGTTGTTAAAAATCTGTACTAGAACAGGAATAAATATGGCACTGTATGCCTTCAAGAGGACTGACGGAATACCATCATGGCCAGAAGACAATGATGGTTTCATTTTTTTTTACACACTCATGCAGTAGCTCCTCGTCAAAGAGTGCAATAAAGGATGCGTTCCCAGAGACAGCTGGCGCGGCAGTAGTTGAAGGGGTTGGATAATGCTTAAAAACAGACTGGAAGTGGCGTGCAAAAATTTCACAAACATCTGTCGTCGAGTTTCCCTGTGAGTCCAGCAGGGTGATCTCTCCTCTACCTTTTGTCTGGGACCGAGAGCGAACATACTTCCAGAATTCTTTGGGATTTTTAGTTAGCTGCAACTTGACGGAATCAGTGGACGCCTGACGATCACGTTTAAAAACTTCCTTGCAGAGAGACCTAAAGCGCCCAAATTTTAATTTTAATTCGGGGGTATCGTTCTTTTTAAACTTTCGATGAGCGCGCAATTTCTTATTCATTAAAGTACGTAATTCGTGCGAGAACCAGAAGGGAAACTTTGAGCCTGATGTTTTACGTAACGGGATGAATTGATTCATTCCTTCTCGAACGATTCGAGTGAAATCGCGAACCTGTTGATCAACGTCAGAGCACAGAATAATTGAGGACCACTCGTAATTGGAGAAATGATCGTACAAACTAACATAATCTACAGCGTAAAACTTATGTCTATTCCCTTCAGGATGTCTCCGTGAACAACGTCTCATGCCCTGTCGGACAGGTATACTAATCTCCAATGGGGGGTGATATCCGTCGGGGGGAACCAAGCCTGACGCACCCTCAGTTACATCTATGCAGTGAAGATCTGAGAAGCAAAGATCAAGCATGTTGCCCTGGGTGTTCGGGATACAGTTATATTGTCTTAAGTTCGTAAATGATGCGAAATTAAGCAAGATATGCGATTTTTTGAATAATATAGTAATGTTTTGAGGACGCAGAGGCTGTTTCCCAACATATGTTGGGGACATTTAAATCGCCAAGAACCATAAATTTAAATTTTTCAAGGGCGTTGGTTGTGCGCTCAATGCCTAGTAGACATTGACTGAAACAATCAGGAGAGGTGTCAGGGGGCAAGTAATAAGCACCCAGAAGGATACGCTCGCCATTCGCACATTGTTGCTCTACCCACACTGACTCAAATCATGTCTCGAGATCTGGACGCCTAACGCATTGTAACGACGTATCAATTGCTATCAACACCCCACCCCCCGCCTTTTTCAATGTAAAGAATGCGCGATCACGTCGAAATACTCTAAAATTAGGTGGGAAGAGATCACATGAAGAAATATTCGAACAGAGCCAGGTCTCGGTTAGCACAATAATTGATGCATGAGTTCGGGTTACGTTAGAAAAAAATTCATTAGCTTTTGTGCGGAGACCTTGGTCATTCTGATAATAAATGTCTAGTTTAGGTATTTGTTTCGGCATTATTGGAGAAAGGTGTTTGAGATACCGCTTGATAGGTGCGGCTGTCAGTCAGCTGGCCTGTGAACTCCTTGAAGAGGCTTCCCTCTGGCCAGAGGAGGGGATCAAAAAGTTTCTCCATTTCGTCTTCCGCAGCCGTCACGTGGAAGGACGAGTAGCCCTCATGCCGTGTCTTGAGCCGGGTGCTACGAGCTCACGAACAGGGCTCCGCCCTTGGATGTGAGCCTGAAGGCCTGCAGGATCACAAGATGAGCCGAGACGCGTCACGAACACAGCGCGTTGGTGACGTGGACGAGGGGGTGGCAGTGCCACAGGTATACAGCTGGCTGCCGCACTTCCCCTCAACAGCGGACGCCTTGCCGTGGGGAACTTGTGCCCCGCCCCGCGGAACCCAGCCCCGTTAAAGTTCGACGGGTCCCGACGGCGTGGGTGCCCCGAAGGCTGGACAGGTTCAGCGAGGTCGGTGCGCGACCCGTTCAAGGTCGCAGAGAGACCGTAATAATAATAATAATAATAATAATAATAATAATAATAATAATTTTATTGCACAAATTTAAATACAATATATACAAATGCGGGTCCGTCAAAAGCCAATAGCGGCTTGTGGGACTGGACCCGGCAGCGGCGTAGAAAATACCAAAACTATTCACATGAAAACAAAACAAAAGCCATGAATTATTTGAAATGTAAAAAAGAAAAAAATATTAAAAAAATCTGAAAAAAAAGAAGAATACAAGCGAAGAAAACCGAACACCAAGAAGGATCTCTTGAAAAGAAACAAGGTCACTATAACACTGAAAGAACAACTATAACACTACAATAATGAATGATACAATAATGATATAATAATAATAATCAATCAATCAATAAATAAATGCTTATTAAAGTGTCCAGGAACAACCAATTTGGTCTTAGTGCTGGTACACTAAAAAAATGAGCAAAAACACACACATACAAACACGCATACACACGAGTGCAGAAGGAGAACGTAGTTCTCCAGTCTGAAAATAAAAATATTAACAAGTATGAAAGACACTCAGATCAACATGGGAAATCAAAAGCACAAAACAGAGACATCACCAGGTGTGAGAGCAAAAAGCAAATACTACATCAACGTTTCTACTGATCAGCTCTTTTCCTGCAAGAGGAAGATTTGAACAGCATTTCCGAACTTGCTCCCGCATGAGTTAAAAATACCAATTGTGTCAGAGTAGCGATTATAACACTCCGCCGATCTTTCGATCGGGTTTAAGTGGCTAAAATGTCGAGCTATATAAAAAGATGATTGGAGCTGTGTAGGCACACGTGGAACTCTGAGGCTCACCTCGGACAGAAGGCTGGGAGAGTTAATCGAGCTGTGCAGGGTCTTAAACAAAAAAGTGAAAGCCGTTTACAACTCCATGTAACACCGAATTAGAGCGCAGCCCTTGAGGAGGAGGAGGGAAGGGTACTGGGGGGGGGGGGGTTGAAGTGACCTGGGGGGGGGTCACGTGACGATGCCGATGATGTCATCAGTGACGTCACTGATGACGTCATTAGCGACGATGACGATACGGACTCCAATGACGTCATCAGCGATGATGACGATGGCGATGCGGATGTCGGTGACGGCATCAGTGACGTCACTGATGACGTCATTCGCGATGATGACGATACGGATGCCGGTGACGTCACCAGTGACGTCACTGACGACGTCATCAGTGATGATGACGATGACGATGCGGATGCCGGTGAGGTCATCAGTGACGTCACTGATGACGTCATCAGTGATGATGACGATGACGATGCGGATGCCGGTGAGATCATCTGTGACGTCACTGATGACGTCATCAGTGATGATGACGATGACGATGCGGACGCCGGTGAGGTCATCAGTGACGTCACTGATGACGTCATCAGTGATGATGATGATGACGATGCGGATGCTGGTGACGTCATCAGTGACGATGGCGTCATCGGGGAGGTCACGTGACCCTGGGGGGTGGTCACGTGACCTCGGGGGGTCACGTTACTTTGGGTGTCACGTGACCTTGACCTTGGGGTGACCTCGGGATGACCTTGGGGGCCGCGTGACCTTGGGGTGACCTTGGTTACGCCGACGCCGACGGCGACGCCGACGCCGCTCAAGCCGGGAACGGGCCCCTAAGAGCTGCGCTCTAAAACAACAAATCTGCCTTCACCTGACGCTGCTGGAGGCTCAACAAGTTGACAAGTTGCGAGTTACACACACCGTTCAGACAAGGATCACCATTCTCAAAGTCACGATATTTAAAGATAAGAAATAAATTTGTTTTGGACTCGCTCGACAGATAAACTGTTAGTTTTGGAAATGCCGTTTCAAACAACCGAGGCGTACTCTAGCTAGGATCTAACTAAGGAACAATACAGCGTAAAAAAAGCGGACGGGCTTTTGAACTCCTTCGTTATGCGAGACACGGCACCTAACGTGCGCAAGGCCGATTGAACCTCTTTGATAACGTGAGTGTCAAATCTCAAGGTTGAATCAAAGACAACTCCAAGGTCCGTCAGTTCACTTACACGTGACAGCAGTTCGCCATGATAACTATATGGACAGAATATATCATGGGTCTTGCGAGAATATGTCATTATTTTTGTTTTAGAACGATTCAAACGGAGGTCATTGTCTAAACACCAACGACCCAAGGAATATGCGTCATTCTGAAGCGCGATGCAATCCTCTAAGGTCGATATTTTTTCGTAAAGTTTTATATCATCAGTGTACTGCAGAAATGAAGAATTTAATATAACTCGAGAGACACCATTTACAAAAATATTAAAAAGCAGGGGGCCCAAGACAGATCCCTGAGGCACTCCAGAGCTTGCCTTGTACAAAGACGAGGTAGTATTGTTGACGCGGACGTAGGCTTTCCTATCAGACAAATAGCTTTTTAACAAATTGTATACCGAACCACATACTCCGTACGAGGAAAGCTCGTATAAGAGGATGTTGTGGTTGACTACGTCGAATGCCTTACTCAGGTCGAAATAAAAAAACGTCAAGCTGACCTCTATTACAAACTAATAATAATAATAATAATAATAATAATAATAATAATAGTTTATTGCACGAGCACAAAACCAGGTGCAAACATGGGTTCATCAAAGCCTACTAGGGCTTGTATGATGAACACCGTATTGATGAGCATGCTGCTCGTGAAGTGAAACAGAAAAACACAAATGCTGACAAAATTTGTTTCCGGAGTCACTTAAATAGAAAAAAGTTAATTTAATATGATTGCTCACACTATGTGACACAGCATTACCATCAAACTTAATGCAGAGATACACAAAACATGAGAATTTATTTTTTCGCGATCGGTCTTGAGATGGGCCTTAGCAATAATAATCAATCAATCAATCAATCAATGTTTATTACAGTGCCCAGGAACAACCTTTCGATCTTGGTACTGGCACGCTGAATGGAAATGAATACATAAAACACACAAATACAGAAGAGCAATGCACTATACAGAAACTGAATATAACCATACACGACATACACTAAGCTGAATGATAAGAAAATACAATTTCCACGTCTTGTTGACAATGAAGAGGAATCGCAGTACTGTAAAACGTTTGAGACACACTCAAAGCGAATACTATACGAAGCAGTAGCACAAGGACAGACAAAACAATGTCTGTGCTCTCCGAAAGCAATCTTAAAGTGAACGACAATCATTCATCACCCGCCGGACAGGTCTTCAATAAAAATAACAAATGCCCTGTAGCACGAGTTAAAAATATAAAGTTTCTCAGAGTACTGGTTATAACACTCAGTCAGTCTAATAATTGGGCTTAAACGACTAAATTTTTTAGAAATATAAAAGGATGATTGATTCCGAGTGGGCAAACGCGGATCCCTAATGCACACTTCAGACAAGAGGCTTGGTGAATTAATCGACCCATGCAACGTTTTAAACAAAAACAATAGGTCCGCCTTCTGCCGACGCCGCTGCAGGCTCAGCAAGTCAACACGCTCTAACGTTGCGTCATAAATTGAACAATGAACATCCTTTATAAGGTAGCGATGTTTAACGATAGAAATAAACTTTTTCTGAACTCGTTCGATTTCCAATGAGTTAGTTTCAGAGGTTCGGTTCCACTCAACTGAGGGATATTCTAACTTGGGCATGCATAACGAGCGGTTGCATTGTGAGAAACACATAAGGATGCTTGTAGTCCTTCGTTAAGCGAGATAAAACACCCAGCGTGCGTAGAGACGAGTTAACGAGCCTAGTTACGTGACTAGAGAATCGCAGGCTAGGACCGAACGTAACTCCCAGATCTTTCATTGCACATACCCGGGACAGGGGTTCACCATGAATACTATATGCGAAAAATGTATTCTGCGCCTTCCGAGTAAATGTCATAACCTTGGTTTTAGCGCGGTTTAAGAAAAAATAATTGGCTGAGCACCACCTAAAGAAAGAAGATGCATCTTCCAGAAGCCTAGCGCAATCATCTAAAGTAAATATTTCTTTGTAAATTTTAATGTCATCAGCGTATTGCCGGAACGAGAAATTAGAAATAGCGTCAGAGACGTCATTTGCGAAAATTGTGAACATGAGCGGTCCTAGGACGGGGATCCCTGAGGAACGCCAGAACTTGCCTCGTACAATGAAGAGTTCATATTATTGAATTGAACGTACGCTTTCTTGTTTGACAAATGGCTTTGAAACCAGTCGTATACTGTGCCACAAACCCCGTAGGCGGAAAGCTTTGATAAAAGGACCGTATGATCAACAACGTCAAATGCCTTGCTTAGGGCAAAGTAGACCACGTCTAGCTGACCTCTGTTGCAGACTACCTGGGATGCGGTAGACATAAAACTTACAAGATTTAAAGTCGTTGATCTGCCAGTCATAAACCTATGCTGATTAGGAAAGGTTAGGTTTTGAAATTTGAAAGACAAAAATTGATGAATGACTGCTTCAAAGAGTTTGGAAAATGAGGAGAGAAGGGAAGAAGGGAAATCTGTCTATAGTTGAGAACATCACCTTTCTTTCCCGTCTTCAGAGCCGGAACAACCACGGCAATCTTTCACATTTCGGGGAACACTCCTGACCTTAACGAGTTGTTAAATACTGCACATAGTGTAGGTGTGAGTATATCATGAAACGTTTTGAGAATTGCAGATGATATACCATCATGCCCCGCAGATAGCGTGGCTTTTATTTTTTTTATATCTAGCTCTACACAGGCCTTGTCGACATTAATGTGACTTAAAAGGTCACCGAATTCATTTACGCGAGGCAATGTGGCGGTGGAGCAGACGGTACCAACGGTACTGTCTTTGTAGGCTCAACTAAAACGATCTGCAAATAGATCGGACACGCACTCCGCATCTCTTTGAAGGTGATCCAAAACTATTGTCGGTCCAATATCCTTCCCGGAACATGATCTAGTGTACCTCCAAAATTTCTTAGGGTTTTTGACAAGGTCACATTCTACTGAGTCACGATACGCCAGGCGGTCACGGCTTACCTTTATCTTAATAATAATAATCATAATACATTTTTAGAGGATAAATTCAAAGATGATACAGGGCCGGTTCCTTAAAGTCAGGAAGGGCTTGTGGGACTGAACCAGGGTAGTAGTAGGAACAGGGCTAGTTCAAGAAAAAAAACAAAAAACAATCCAAAGGTTTCAGGAAATGTTCGATTGGGCTGATGCTCTTAGAAAACAAATCACAAAAATAAAAAAGTTACACACGAAAGTCACACATAAACACGTAAATTTTGTATAGCATGAGAATGAAAACAATTAAAATATATTCCGATATGCATACCAACATCGACGAGTTTGTTTACCTCCACAACGACTACATAAAAAAATATTGTTCGCAAAATAAAATAGAAAGTTTACTTATCATCATCGTCATTGATTTTTTTGCTTTAAGTTTTTTTTTTAAACTTCTTTTCGGAAGTTATGTCTAAAAAAGATTTGGTCACTAAATAATTAAATATATCTGAAACATAAAATGAACGCATGTTTTGCCATAACGAGTGTATTAACTCGGAACGAGATAACTTGAGTCCATACGCAAGTTTCGTAGGGCGGGGCGAAGATATTTGAACTCATCATTCTAATTGTGATTGGGTAATACTGTCCTGAAAAACAAAGATTGAAAGTTAGGCATTGATAGTGTTTGAAAGAAATTTAAATTGGATGATGTTAAGCTGTAACGTACATTTCTTAAAATTGCATTTAAGATGCTGTTCACCTTCGCTTGCCATAACCTCGAAGATTTGCCAAAAATAGTTATGACATAGTGCAAATTGCTGTAAGCAAAATAATAAACAATTTGCTTTCGCACGCCTAGTGGCGTAAATGTTTTGATATAATGAATTCGGCAGGAAACACTTCTTAACTTATAACATGTTTTTGCGAGATGAGCTAGGTATGAATTAAACCGAGGTAATTTACAGTGTATGAATAAGGGATTTTATCACTGAGGCGCACGATGCATTGTGAGGCATGTAACAATAAATGAGAATTTTAGGAAAAATGTTTTAAAAGACTGAAAACAGACTAGGTTGGTTTAAGAAATATTGATATCAAGGAGATTACGTGCAAACCGGTCCATCAGTTGGTTGGAAAAGCGTTGGAGCACATCGATTGTTTCTGAATAGGAAAGATAACATGTCAGTAGCAGAGTGTCATCAGCGTATTAGTAGAGAATGCAGTTAAAAACTGCAGTAGACATATAGTTAAGACAGATATTATAAAACAGCGGTGAAAGTGAAGAGCCTTGTAAAACTCCAGATAAAAAAAAAAAAAAAAACTTTGGAGCAGTGAAATTTTTTAGCTGAAAGAGAACCTGTTAAATAGTTCTATCTAATTATACGCCCGTGGTCTCGCCGGCTTAACAATTAACACCCAAATAGTATTATTAGTTTTATCACCCGAGCAATTTTCTGGCATAATTAGTGAAAGCACTTTGTTTTTGTTGTTCCCATTATCAGCAGTCTCGTTCGTTTCTAGGCGCCGTCATGGTGTCACGTGACGTCTGAATGTCACGTGACGTCATAACATCACGTGACTCATCCTGTCACCTGACGTCATTAAGTCGCGTGGTGTCACTGTGCAATGTGACTTGACATGACAATGTCAAGTCATTGAGTCAACTAACGCCAGGTAACAGGTGACGAGATGTGCGGCGTGATGTCAGAGTTGTGTCCAGCTGCGTGACGTAAACGGCATGAAGTGAATGTCGAATCTTTTGGTGAAGTGCCGAAAATGTGCCCTTGTCGATATGGAGCGTGGTTGTCGACGCGAAACCCGCGAAGCGTCCCACTAACTGAATAAAAACTGATACTTGCCCGGCCTGCTGTACCAGAGGAGGGGGCAAAGAAATAGTTGAAAAGATTGGCGGTTGCAAGTGAATTAAGACCAAAAGCATCTCAAAAGATTTTTTTTTTTTTTGACAGCCCAGCTAGACACTACGCAATTCATTGATCAATAACGAAGTTTTGAATGAGTTTTTTTTTTGAGAACCTCAGAAGTGATTTTTTAATGAATTCGTTAAACCGAGCAAATAAGCACACTAACTCTGTAGCGGATAATTAGAAATTCCTTTTTCAGACTTTGGTTATGTAGCGAGCGACGACAACGCTTTCAGGCTACTTCAGTTTAATGGCGGATAGTATGTCTTTAGTCAACCAACGGCCATTTTTCTTTCTCCGCTTCACACACACACACGAACACGCATGCACGCGCGCGCACAAACAAACACACACACGCACGAACGCGCGCACACAGACAGACAGACACACACACACACACACAAACACGCACCTTTTTTGAGGTATTAGAATTCTGCAGAAACAACAGAACAAAAGAGTGATAGATTTCTGATTTGCTTACAGATCGCTGAAAAGCAGCCCAGCCGTATTCGGATACGTATTTATCAAAAAATTTGATGGACAGCAATTTCAAATCGGGAAATATGCGTATTTCGTTGACTAGAAACCTGTCCAAGGAATCCTAAATGAGATGTTAGAAAGTAGTGACCCGATAATTTCTTGATTATCATCGCAGATTTTATTGTTGACAATGGTGCTTTCAAGCATATATGGTCAATCGATGAGCTTACCAGTCGGCCACCAAAAATCATTCTCTTGTTGAAGCGAAAATGAAGGGTACAATTCCATAGTCAGCCAATTAGGTGAAGTGCTTACAAACTAGTAATTTCGAGGGTTTCAGCAGATCAGTGTTGACGTCTCCTGTGATGCAAAGGGTTGAATTCGCCGGCAAAGATTGAAGACAATTTATTAGCTTGAAGAAAAACCAGGAACGTTTCCAGAAGGGTGTCTATATAAAGTCAGTAAGTGGATTTCATAAGCAGAAGTAAAAGTACAAAGTGCTATCAGTTTACAAGAAAGAGATGAGACGGTTTTATCTGAATAAATTACTGCAGATTTAAGGAAAATAGCAATACCACCACCGCACTTTTTGACTTAAGTACAAAAAAAAAACAACATTGAATCTAGGTAGCGCGTATGGGTCAACCTCGTCACAGTGAATATTAATTTTTGTAAAAACAAGCAAATCAGCAATTTGTAGCAGGCAGTCTACGGCTAGTCTTAGCTCATCCCAGTGCTTACTTAAATTTCTGATATTATTGTTAAAGAAAACAAAACAATTACCCCAATTTTACTGAAAGTTTTGTGAGCATGACTTGAGGTCCGTAAAGTGTAAGAAAAAATGCCCATGAAGTCTAGAGATCTTTCTCCAACGAAGCGACACTAGCCATCCAAAGTACAGGGGAGCCCTCCTTTTGTTTCGCAAAAACGTGACCATGGAGAATTTACACGAACTTAAATCTTTTCTTTTTAGCTTTGGTTCTCGCTATCTAGAAGAGCCTTCTGCTGGTGTCTGTGACACTGTCGTTGAAATACAATCTAGGCTGTGAATTTTCTCCTGTTATTGAGCCCAAGGGCGCGATGCGTCATCCACCGCTCTTTCAGAGGGAGTGGTGAAAAACGAACCAGAATAGGCGGCACGATATCACGCTAGCGGGAAGGCGGTGCACAGTCTCAACCTGAAAAAGCTAAAAATCCTCCATTTGCATCTGCTCAGCTAAGCCCTCGAAAATGTCTCCAAGGTTCTCTCTGGGAGAAAAGGATATTCCGTGAATTTCCATGTTGGTTTAGCGACTAGATTGATCAGAGTCGTTCTGGACGGCTTTCAGTTGTTGTATAAAATTGAAAGAATAAAACATGGAGAGACAAGCACAGGACAACCACTTTCTTTTATCTTGTGCTTGCTTTCATGCTTGTCCTCCGTGTTTTATTCTTTAAATTTTATGTATTCATGTTCAACCCGCTCGCCTTCACCAGTCTTTCCGTTGTAGGCTCTCGAGCACCTGATCGGATATCATTGAGCGCAAGGCAGTTGTCTCAGTCTGAAGGATCTTGATTATATTGTGTCGAGCTACTTTAGAAGCTATAGGCAAATCTTACTGGGATGACACGAAGTTCAGGGGCTCTTGCATCTGGCCATTGTGTCGCTCATAGTATCGACCACATGCTTCATTGATTTTAGGGCATCCATTTTGGGGTGTAGCTCGTGGAGTGTGTCGACGGTGTCTTTCCAAGAAACCGGATGATAGAGTTTCTCGTTCGCCGTTGCTAGCTGCGAGAAAAAATGTAGTGGATTCAGCATGAGAAGATAGAGGGTCGATGTGTATATCCGATTTTGCTGGTCCTCCACGGCACGCGAGGCATCTACACTTCTCAAGCTTGGCAGTGCTCATGCCTATAAAGTTGCCGTCGGCGATACCAGAGCACTTCTCCAAATGATAAAAGTGAGAGCAGCCATCACATTTCAAGCTCCTGCCGTCCAGTGACAAAGGTTTGGAGCGAATACCGCACACTTCAGAATCGGCCATGGTATTAAGATGAAGACGACGAAGAAGACGCCCACGAAGGTAGACGGTAGAGTCAAATATAAAAGAAACTCCACAGTAAATGAAGGGTTCCAGGCTCACCGCAAGAACAGATGCACTCGAGGAGCCGGTGACTCTTGTCGCCTGCCGTGAACTCGACTAGTCGTAAGGGCGGGAGTCTCGGGATCCCAAGTTGGTGGTTGAGACTACGTGGTTGACGCTTGCCGAGTGGGATGATGGGGACTCACTGCTGCAGCTAGGAAGTTCTCCGTGAGTTGTTAAGCGGACGGGACTAGAATGGAGGCAGTACTATCGGAGGCTGTCCGGACAACTTTTGTCCTGCTGCACATCACGTCCTTTGGTCACGGCACTTAGAGATCCAGTGCTTTAAAGAAGGGTATCTGAAGGCAAGTCTCAAGGAAGATGCGGATCCCACCGTTTGTTCAGCCTCAGCGTCTTGTGTTAAGGTATGTTGCGTATTTGATTGCAATTAGGTTGAATGCAGTATTGAATGCGATGCGTGCTTTTCTTGCCAGATTTGTTTTTAATGCATCATTGTGGTAAATGAAAAAAAAAAATAATGCAGCAGAGAGGTGTTTAATGTAATTCTTTTTTCCAGTCCTTAGAGGATATACATTGCAACCAAGTGTGTATGTGTTAATGTGAACCTCCTGGTATGTTCCTTATAGGCTTCCAGAAAGCGCCCAGCACCAGGACCATGCTCCAGTGATCACACCGAATTCGGTAGAGAGTCTTCCAAAAGTAAACGACAATGTATAAACAAAACAAAAAAAAAAACTATATTCGGCAAAAAAAGTCACACAGTGCAATTTACTTTGCAAAGAAACAAACAAAAAGTTCGAAATCTCGAATCTATTTTGAAATGTTTCAAGAAGGAGCGCGCGCTGACTGATGAATTCCAACTAAAAATAAAAACGTTTGGGTAAATCCCCCACAAAAAAAAAAAAAAAAACTGCTAAAAGGCTTTAAAAAAACCAAACAACAACACCACAATGAAGATGATTGACAGAAGATACCCCAATAGAACGAAGCAGGTTGCGGCCACCCCGCACTGCTACTCGTTCCAGGCCTACGTCTACGTGATCACACATTTGCCCCTACCTTCTGTGAGCTCTCTCAGGTGTTGGTTGAAAGGTGTGGGAGGGTGACCTGGATTCACCAAGCAAGCACTAGGAGAACTGCAGCGACGACGTGCGAACTCTTCTGAGCGGGAGAATCTGAGATTCTGAACGGGATGTCTATAAAAAGAGAAGTAAGCTTGGATGTCTCAAAGGGTAGGACCATCGAGTACGTCGATTTTGGCCACGGAATGAACCCGGATGTGTCTGTCGAAGCGCCCATGACGATAGAGGCATGGTCGTAGTCCTCGCATCACCCTAAAAGACTCGTTTGACTATTTCCTGACAAATGGGTTATTGGAGTTGTTCCTCGAGAGCATCTTTGTAGACAGCGTCGTCGCCCTTGAAGAGTGCGGTCTTCACGTCAAGGCCGTGGTGTGCGATGAAATCGTTGGGAACGTCGCCGTGGTAAAACTACTGGGCAGCCAGTTTCATGAAACCAGCTATGAAAACATGCAGACGACTCTCAAGTACCAGACTCTACCCACTGAGGAGGTGCATTTCATATTTGACGCCTGCCATGCCCTCAGGCTTCTTCGTAACCTGCTTTGAGACAAAAATGTGCTGAGCTCAGCAGCCTATGCGGTAAATACTAGATAATTTATTTATAAAACGTACGAGTACCACTGCATCACGAAAAGAAGACTGACTTTGAACCCTCAAAACCAGAAACAAACGCACAGCTTCTAAGCGAAGTGTAGATTGGGCCTTTATTCCATATGGGGGTCCAAAATGTAGGGAATTCACTAGCTCACTTGAAAAACAACCATCTTAAAAGACGGGATAAGGAAAGGACCAATGAACTATTTTTCATTGCTTGTGTAAGTATTTCACACATTTCTTAACGTGATGCCAACCGACACAGCCATGTCAACCGTGCATACCTTTCAAGCCTGACATTATAATGTAAAAATAAAATCAGCATAATGTACAGTCTTACAGAAAGCAAGCTGAAACCACCAAGCGGTAACTAAAAAGTACCTTTGGCTCTGTTTTTAGATAACAAGCTGAACTAGACTAAAAACAATTCCTTACACGTGAAAACAAGTTACTAGGTAGAATTAGTAATCACAAATATTTCAGTGCTTGAGCAGTAGGCTATTTTCAAAATTTCCAAATGCTTGGAGGCAGGCTGAGAGTTAGAATTCATACGCCCTTTGTGTAGCCACTTTAGTTGTCAAAAGAAGCATCCTTATTTTAGTAAGTTGTAGAGTCGCAGCTCTTAAAACCTGCTTCACTCAAAAATAAATCATTCGTGCTCAGAATTAAAACAATGGGCGCGCCACAGAACCGAGCACAGTGAGCGCGAGTTGCTCGTGCATACTCTCGCTCTGGCTCGCACATAGGATGTCGGGAGCCGGTGCGACAACAATAAAAAGAAGAAGAGATGCCTTTCGCCTAAGCTCCGGGCCGGACGTCTCAAATTCTTTTCCGGCATTTTTGAACACCGCCGACAAATTGGTGACCCGGACGTCCGACCAACATGGACCGGAACACAGGCAGCTCTTCCAACGGCGATGGAACCTTTTCCGCCACCCAGCTCCGCCTTCCAGCTTTTTGGGCGAAGAATCCTCGAGCCTGGTTTGCGCAAGTGGAAGCCCAGGATAGCTAGGTTCGACATTGTACATGTACCTTTTTTTAGTACACGGAAGTGACGTCATCACGTCTGATTGGTTGGAAACAAAAGTGACGTAATTTCCCTAGAAAAATGTGGGCGGAGTCGGCAAAACTGGGCGGAGTCGGCTACCGGACGTGACAACAAAATGACGTTTCGTTTTGTACCGAGTACGTTTCAAAAGGTACTTGCTCGGAACTAGGTGTCATTGGCAGCATGTGTTCGGCGGCGAGGCGTCGCCGTCTCGTCAATTCGTCTTTTTCTTTAATAGAGCTTTTTTTTTTTCGCCAGAAAGACTGTATCGGGAACACCGCGATGCATTCGAGCTCCCGGAGGAGATCTTTGGAAGCAATACCGCCTGCCCAAGATCGTGGTGCGGTGGTTGTGCGACGAACTTCGCGAGGAACCGGAGGTGGGGAGAGTGCGTACCTCGTGGACGGTCATGACTGTGGAGCTTCAAGTGTTGTGTGCACTGCGCTTCTACGGCACGGGGAGCTTCCAAGGCATGGTGGCGAGCGACGAACACGTAGCGCGGGACCAAAAGACAGTCAGCGTTGCGGTCCGCGCCGTGTCCGTCGCTATCGTGCGTCGTCTCGGGGTCCAGCGTGGCTGGATCCACTTCCCCGAGACGCCGAGCGAGAGGTTCGACGCGGAGAAGGGCTTCAGGCTGTTCGGCAGGATACCCGGCGTCATCAGTTGCGTGGACGGGACCATGGTCTCCATCGTCGGCCCATCCAAGAACGACCCCACCGTCACGAAGGCGGCGTACTGGTGCCGCAAGTACTTCTACGCCCTCAACGTGATGGTGGTAAGTACACTCATGTTACGTTGTCAAAACGCGCCCCAAATCTCTAGAAAACACAAAACAAAAACGTATTGCCGATGCGGTTTAAGTATGCCGTTTTATGACTGCGGGCTGTGGGGTCTCACGACTGCGCGAGCGTGTGCTCTACGTAGCATGTGAGCCGTGAGACGCTTCTCCCAAAAATAATACTTGTCTGCTAAGACGTGCAAGCTTCCGAAAAAAACAAACAAAAAAAAAACAACATTATTTTTGTTTTAAGGTAGTTAGTTGTACCTTGCATCCAGGAAGGTGTGTTGACATGCATGTGTCAGACAAAATAACTTAAAAGGTTCTGAAATTGCGACTGCTTTGTGAACCATAAGTACAATCTACTACTTGTGGATTCAGGTAATTACATGTCAATATCTCTCTCACTTTCAGGTGTGTGACGCCGACTGCCGGATAATGTGCATCGACCCACGGTATCCCGGGTCGGTGCACGACTCCTTCGTGTGGCAATTTTCCTGGCTCCGAAGCCAACTCGAGCAAGGGCAGGTGCCACGCGACGGCCGGTTCCTGCTTGGTGAGCATACTAAATTCATTCTTTACGCACACGGTGGCTCCCACTGCTTGAAAGCCACAGTACCACACGTACTATGCTTGTTGTGAGGCACACAGACACAGTTGCTGGAACTCCTTGAAGTGAGACAACACCCAAAGTTTGGCCATTAATCTCTGTTTATGTCCACATAACTCTCACACTCTGCAGGCTACGAAAGCCACACTAGACCAATCTCACGACAGTGATAGACTATGCAAGGCATGCAACCGCAGTGCGAGTCGTTGTCCGGTTCGGTCCACTCACTGTTACTGTCTGCCTGTACCCTCTTGCTGGTTGGTTTTTGCATGAAGTTGGAGCTCTTTCGCCGATCCCTGAGGGCTCGCCTGGTCGCTTTGACGGTCGTCAGTTTGTACGGAATGGGATGAATTCCTCCTTGGCCACTTGGGGCTCGCCAAATCTGTCCTCGGGTCGTCTCTGTCCCACACACTGGATTCTTTTCCCTGACCCTTCTTCTTCGGTCTGCCTATATAGCTCCTCCTATTAGACCCTCCGT
Source organism: Ixodes scapularis (assembly GCF_016920785.2). NCBI lineage: Eukaryota > Metazoa > Arthropoda > Arachnida > Ixodida > Ixodidae > Ixodes > Ixodes scapularis. The sequence continues at coordinate 115,844,662 of NW_024609835.1, forward strand.
GTCCCAACAGGACCTGACTCCTTTCCAATCTAACCACCCCCTCTCTTTTCCCCATCTTCAACTCCACCGAGGATTAGGAAAGAGGTTCGTCGAACTGGCGCCTTATCCCCTTGCTTGCCAAAGACAAGGCCAGCGTGTTCTGCTCTGCCCGTGCCTAAGGTCACGGCCACACTCCCAAAAGCAACAGAGCTTATATCTGTCGGATGCAAGGGCCTAATATTGCACTTGCATACAACACAGCACCCCTAAGGAATCGTGCACACATCCCATACAACCCACCAGGAAAACACATAGTTACATGAAATAACTGGGAGTTTGCAGGCAAGCTGGTGCTAATTAATCATAATGTAAACTGATACTGTAGTGCAGAAATATTAACACACTTTTAAGTCACACTTAAGTTACATTATAATTGACATAGTTGCACACAGCTGTTTTCTTGCCTTTTATTTTAAAAAGTAAAGAATGTAATATGTTCCATCCTCTACATGTGCAGGTGACAGCGGCTACCCCTGGGAGCTTTGGCTCATCACCCCTGTCCCCGGGAACCACGCGACCTCCACCGCTTGCGGCCGGTTTAATAAGGCGCATCCCTCGATCAGGTCTGTTGTGGAGCGCTGCATCGGGCTGTTGAAAAACAGATTCCGGTGTCCGCAAAGGCACCGGGCTCTGTATTACCACCCTTCAACAGCCACCGCCATTATTTCGGCATGTGCAGTGCTCCACTACATCTGCCTTGCATCGAGCGAGCCAGAACCGGAGTCAGACGCCGACCCTGGAGAGTCAGAGTTGGAGTCTGAGCCGAGCTCGGACGGTTCTGAGCCGAGCTCGGAGAGGTCAGCGTCGGCTCCCGAGAGGCTGGCTCCTGCCGGCCCTCCGGTCGGCCTTCCGGTCGGCCTCTCGGACAGGGGGAAGGCTCTGAGGCAGCGCCTTGTCGCCCGGTTCGGAACCCACCGCAGACGTGCCCGTGCGGAGCGCCACACGCAAGGGGTCCGCCGCCACGACGGTAGTCCCGACCACCAGGGACTCCGTCGGGAAGCCCCTCAGCGCCCTCGCTGCGGTGGTGCCCAGCACGGACGCCGCCAGCGACAGGGAACTTCTCGCCACCACGACTGAGGTCCTGACCACCAAGGACCCCGTCACATTCTTGCCCTCAGTGAAGCCCTCCCCGTGGAAGCCGTAAAGTGCACACTTCGCTTCCTGCTCCACAGTCATGGCCGTCCACAAGCTACATACTCTCTTCAGCTCCTACACCTTGTGAAGTTCGTCGCACAGCCAGCGTGCTGCCTCCGGATACGTGTCGAGTGCATCGCGGTGAAATCGATACAGCCTTTTTTTTATTTTTATGAGCAGGAGACGCAGTCGACAGTGACAGAAAAGGTTCGGAGGTTTAGTTGCCAGACCAACAGGTCATCTGGATTGCCCCTGCAAAGAACTCAGAAGTAATTTAGACAACCTCTAGAAAGAAATGCTTGCTTTTGCAGAGATTGCTTTCTTAGTTGCTGATTGAACCAGGGATATTGTTGTCATGGATATTGTTTCATTTTACAAATGCTTCAAAGCGTCTTGCCTTCTGCTCCATTTTATTATCTCTTTTATGGTACTTCATTAAAGTTAGGTGATTTTGTCATCTCAAGACATGTAGTTTGTTTTAAAAATTGCTTTATTTCTTAAAGAAAAACCTGTGACTTCATGAATAAAAGTGTGATAACATGGAATGTAATATTTCATTCTTGGAAGTAAAACTGAGCATCGACTGGAACCATGTAAGCAATTGGGCAATCTTAAGTATATACCACAGATATCTTGTTGAACACTCTGGTCTTATTTGAGCACAATAGTTAAATTTCGAAAGGAAAAAAATATATATATATTCTCTGACTAGCATACCACCATATAAGCACTGGACCACTTTGAAAGAATTATCACAGATGTTGCGCCAAACATTCTTATTTGAGCACAGCAATAGCAAGTTCTCGAAAGATAAAAAAATTGCTTCTGACTAAAGCAGCCGTCACTCGCGCGCTCCCCGTTGGTTCCGCCGACCCCTCCGCTGCCCCCGGCACACCCGGCTCCTCGTGGTTCGACATTTTGGTTTGAAGAAGGCGCGTAGCGCACATCCCGCATGATATTGGAACAACTTTCTCTCCAATTAATTCTTAAATGTATTGCAAAAGGGTACAAAAAAGCGGTTTGTTTTAACAACGCCCAAAAGGTTTTGATTGTTTTTCAATACTTTTACCTGTACTAGAACAGATGCGACGGCCAGCGACGCACAGGATTGGTTGCCGTTCCTTCGCTAAACGCAGGAACTGCTCCCCGCGTCGTAGTAAATCCTACCCCGTATCCCGCGCGTAGGGACGCCTCAGGGAATGCGTAGCTACTTCCGCTCGTCGGTGGTTGGCTCCGGACGTCGCTGAAACGGGTGACGGGTGTCAAGTTTGCGATGACGTAGCGGCGTCAAAGTGGGCAGAGCCGCCACGTGAGTGTTGCTAGGATACGCTCCTCCTTTGCATTACGTCACTTCCATGTACCTTTTCTCAAATGTCCAACCTAGCGATCCAGTTCCACTTGCGCCGCATAACCACACATGAATCCCGCTACTACCATGTGGTTTCTGCCCTACCCCCCGAAGTGGCCGATGAGCTGGATGACGTCCTGGCGCTTCCTCCTCCGGAGAACGCCTACGACCACATCAAGGAAATTTTCCTCGCCAGGAAGACAGCATCCAAAGCATCGCGGATACAACAGCTCCTGACGACCGGCGACCCGCCCAGTTGCTTCACCGCATGCGCCAACTTCTAGGTGAGCAAGCTCCCGATCGGAACCTCCCAATTCTACGGGAACTGTTCCTTCAGCGTTTGCCTCAAGGGATCCGCATGGCCCTTGCACCAGATACAGACCTACCACTAGATCGCCTCGCCGAGATGGCGGACCGCGTTGCCGAATATGCTGCGCCAACCTTGTCAAGCGTTGCGGACAACGACCGCCAGTGCTGTTCTATCCGAGCCCTTGAGGCCCGCGTGGATGCTCTGACAACCGCCATCGCAGAACTCAGCACAACGCGTAGACACCCACATCGTCCGCCACGTCGTAGTCCGTCTCGACGCCGCAGTTCTTCTAGACGACGCGATTCTTCGCAACAACGCGCTTGCAATTCCTGCTGGTACCACCAGAAATTTGGCAACCGAGCTTTGAAGTGCCAACAGCCATGCAATTGGCAGGGAAACGCCCCGGCCAGTCACTATAGGCGGCGAGTGACGTTGGCCCAACAGCAAGCCGTCTCTTTTTCATCACCGAGAAAATCTCAGGAATACGCTTGCTAGTTGACACCGGAGCGGAAATGTCCATCCTTCCGCCAACGCCAGCTCAAAAACGACACCCATTACCCGGCCGCCATCTAGTTGCAGCAAATGGCTCAAACATCCCTACCTACGGAATGCGCTCTGTGACTTTGGACTTGGGGCTACGCAGAATTTTTCGGTGGATCTTCACCATCGCCGACGTTACGTACCCTCTCCTAGGTTCAGACTTCTTGTCGCACTTCGACCTAGACGTCAGCGTGCACCACCGATGTCTCATTGACAACAAGACTCGTCTCGTTGTAAATGGCGTAGCCACAAACCAGACTTCCCTTGGGATCAAAAACATCCTCCCAGCTTCAGGATTCGCAGACATCCTCGGCGCATTCCCGGAAATTACAAACACCTCCAACATGGCAAAGCCACCGCAACATGGGGTGACGCACCACATCATCACCTCTGGCCCGCCTACCTTTGCACGCCCTCGACGCCTATCTGGCGAACGCCTCAGGATAGCCCGCCAAGAATTCGAGCATATGCTCGAGTTAGGCATCATCCGGCCATCCAACAGCGCTTGGGCAACGCCTCTACACATGGTGCCCAAGAAAGATCCGGGCGACTGGAGACCCTGTGGGGATTACCGGGCACTCAACTCACAAACTCAACCTGACCGGTACCCATTACCCCATATCCATGACTTTACTGAACATCTTGCTGGAACGTCCATCTACAGCAAGATCGATCTAGTCAAGGCTTACCATCAAATTCCAATCCAACCAGAGGACATCCCGAAGACGGCCATCACTACTCCCTTCGGCCTATTCGAGTACATCCGGATGCCTTTTGGATTGCGAAATTCCGCCCAGACATTTCAGAGGTTCATCCACGAAGTTCTATCTGGGTTACCTTTCGTGGTTGCTTACGTGGATGACCTGCTGGTGGCGAGCAAGTCACACGAAGAACACAGCACACACCTACGCTTGCTCTTCGAACGACTCCGCCACTACGGTCTTACCATTAATGTGACGAAATGCGTTTTTGGCGTGACATCCTTAGATTTTCTGGGGCACCGCATCACAACCACGGGCATCGAACCCCTTCATTCCAAGGTGCAAGTCATTCGTGACTACCCACAACCGCAATCTCTACGCAAGCTGCGGGAGTTCCTAGGGCTCATCAACTTTCACAGGCGCTTCATTCCACACTGCGCTCAAACCATCAAGCCCCTTACCGACTTGCTCCGCGGCCCCAAGAATTCTTCGACGCCAATACCATGGACGCCAGATGCGGAGGCTGCCTTCACCGCGGTCAAGAATGCCCTGGCTGAGGCCACACTCCTTGTGCACTCCATGCCAAACGCACCAACGCGTGTCATGGTCGACGCGTCCGATGTCGCTGTAGGAGCAGTACTTCAGCAATACGGCGATCATCAGTGGCTCCCACTGGGTTTCTTTTCACAAAAACTCAACCCAGCCGAAACGCGGTACAGTACGTTTGGACGCGAGCTATTTGCAATCTACGCGACCATCCGCCACTTCCGGTACTTCTTAGAAGGCCGAGCTTTCCACGTACTCACCGACCACAAGCCACTGATCTACGCATTCGTCGGCAATCACCACTCCTACTCCACCAGAGAAATTCGTCACCTGGCCTACATATCCGAATTCACTACTGATCTCCGCCATGTCGCTGGATCCCAAAACATGCCAGCAGATGCACTTTCCCGCATTGACGCAATCTCCTCATCTCCTGTTGTCAATTTCCCGGAATTGGCCTTGGCTCAACAGGAAGACACCGAGCTGCAAGATCTACCGGTATCCTCCACATCCCTTCAACTACAGCCCGTCAGATTACCACTGGCCACCTGCGAGATCAACTGCGATGTATCTACATCCACACCACGACCCTACATTCCAGAAAAATTTCGGCAAGCTATCTTCCGCACCGTACATGACCTAAATCATCCGAGTATCCGTGCTACGCAGCGTCTTGTTACGTCACGGTATGTTTGGCCCCGAATGAACTCTGACATCCGTCTGTGGACGAAAACATGCAACAAATGCCAACGCTCTAAAGTGTTTCGCCACACAAAAACACCAACGCACGCATTTCGGCCACCGGATGCCAGGTTCGATCATGTACACATGGACATAGTAGGACCCCTACCATCATCAAACGGATTTCAATACATACTCACATGTGTGGACAGATTCACGCGATGGCCAGAGGCCGTTCCGCTTACCGACATCACAGCGGAAACAGTCGCTCACGCCTTCATCTCCATCTGGATCGCTCGTTTCGGCTGTCCGTCGACCATTACAACCGACCGCGGCCGGCAGTTCCAATGCGCCTTCTTCACAGCCCTCACCAAGATATTGGGTGTCAGGCACGTGCACACAACAGCCTATCATCCCGCTGCCAATGGCATGGTTGAAAGGCTGCATCGACAGCTCAAAGCAGCGCTAATGACAAAAGAAGATCGAACCCATTGGGTTAATCACCTTCCTCTTGTCCTTCTCGGAATTCGTGCCACTTTCAAAGCCGACATCGACTGCACCTCAGCTGAACTCGTTTATGGAACCACACTTCGATTACCTGGAGAATTCCTAACCTGCATACCATCTGAACCAACAGACATCCCATCATACCTTCAGGATATGAAGACATTTTTCAATTCCCTGCGTCCAGTCTCACCTAGACACTCAAACTCTCGGCACATATTTATTAGTGACGATCTCAATACATGCAAACATGTATTCGTCAGAAGGGACGCAGTACGACCACCTCTCACGCCACCGTACGATGGCCCATTTGAGGTACTTTCGCGAACGGACAAGACCTGCACCATCGACATCAACGGGCGCCACGACGTCATCATGCTGGACAGGGTGAAGCCAGCATACTTGACCTCTACAGTGACAGCCCCCGTCATTATGCCCGTTCCACCACCCAGTGCAACAAACACCACCACCACCTACCGTCCTCCACACCCGCCCAACAAAATCGTTACGTGGAGCTCAACAAAACTTTCCGCTCCACGCAACTAGGGGGGGGGGACTCTGTAGAGTCGCAGCTCTTAAAACCTGCTTCACTCAAAAAGAAATCATTCGTGCTCAGAATTTAAACAATGGGCGCGCCACAGAACCGAGCACAGTGAGCGCGAGTTGCTCGTGCATACTCTCGCTCTGGCTCGCTCATAGGATCTCGGGAGCCGGTGCGACAACAATAAAAAGAAGAAGAGATGCTTTTCGCCTAAGCTCCGGGCCGGACGTCTCAAATTCTTTTCCAGCATTTTTGAACACCGCCGACAAAGTGATCTAGAATACATACTATGCAAGGTTACAAAAGACAAGAGCGTTTAACATATGGGCACCGACTCCAAATTTGCCTCTACTTCATCATCTTAATGGTGCCTTGTAAAATACTACAATTGTTATAGTTATATTCTTTCCAATGGTTTGCAGCACTTCTAGTGGCACTTCATTGTGCATCTGCACGAGCTGCAGAAGTCTGAAGGCCTTCGCGCTGTCAACAAACTCACTAAGGCCCATATTGACTCTTTCCGACAGAAGATGGACATCAAGCTGGTCGCTCAAACGCTCAGCAGTTCCCTCGCCAAGGCCCTTCTGTTTGCCAAACAGCTTGGACTCCGAGAATTCAGCAACTGCGAGGGAACATGCCAGTTCATCTAGGACATTGACAGGTAACATTTGAAGTCCATTTTTGGTATTTAAGCCACAGTGAGGCTGCGTCTAATGGTTCCTGTGTTGACCAGAGAAAACAATGGTTTTGCATGTTATCCAGGTGTCGTAACCTGCTAAACACACCGAATCCGGTGTCCCGCACCTACAAGCGTCCTTCGACCAGGCCAACATCCCGGATAGGGGCCGTACGATAGAGCGGGTCGGCCAGAACCTCATGCAGCTGGAGCTGCCTGGCGGCCAACCTGCAGTGACGGACGTCAGGCGCATATCTGTCATTGCTTTTGTCTTCACCCTGAAGAGCGTGGCGAGCCTCGCAACTCAACTGCCCACCATTTGTAAAGTCAGGTAGTCGGGAAGTCGTGAAAGTACAGACCGAAACTATACACCACCGCATTTATAGTCTGCTGTAGGTTAAAGAAAGCAAGAAAAACCCTTTCCTCAAAGCTCTGTGCGCACCCAGATTGCCGGTTTCCTCTTCTCCGCTCGCCTCTTCCCCAACATTCATTATGCTAACGTAAAAAAAGTGACGGGTTTTCTGGGAGGAGCTTGCTCTGCTTTTCGTAACCTGCAACAGATCATCGATTGGAAGATTTATGTTTCTAAACAAATTGTCTTCTCTCATGCCTCCTTTTCTTAGCAATCTGTGCTCCTACTGGACAAGCCAGGACCACTTCAAGATGTTCTTCAACTGTTTGCGGCAAAGGGGTGGCTGGAACAACCCATCAGCTGCCCAGTTCCGCCAGGCTTACGGGACGCTGCTACTACACGCTCGTGTGCGCGCCCCCTACTCCACCAGCGTGACTGCAGATCTCGACAGGGAAAGCCTGACGGTCAGCCAGGGTAAAATCAACCCTGCTGTTGATGCCGGGGACGACCAAGGGTGTGACGACCTGGCCGTTGTTTATGATTTGGGCGAGGATACCCTGTCAGAGTTGACCACTGAAGTTATGAAGTACGCTGGGGGCTTTGTCAGCATGCCAGATCACCAAGACGGTTAGCTACCCATTTTGTGTGAGCATACTCTTGAATAATAGCGCGGCAGGAGTCCTCTTTACCTTTAAAAACAATGTCGGGCTCATGTACCCCTCCCAGATTCTTTGCCAGCTCCTGCAAGAAGCAGAAAAAAATCTCCAGGGTAGCTACTGATGCTGGAACCGCAAAAAATGTCTGCTATTGCGCTGACGGTGCTAGCATACAAAGCGTTCTACGAGAAACATGCAGAGAGTTTTTAGACACAGGCGCATGTCAATGATGAGCCGATGCACGCAGTGTAACTTGCCAAGGTAGTCGTCAAAAAATACTCAAATTGCGGTTGCAATACCTGGCCCGCACCATTACGGAAAGATTTCGTGGAGTTTATGTGCGTGACTCGTTGACGAAACGAGTCGTTTTTTTGTTACCAGTAATGCGGTATCTTCAACCCACTTCTTTTTTTCTTCTTTTTTTAGTTAGCTTGTTTCTATTTTCCCCCCAATTGCTTTGTTCTTTGATTCATTTTGTACTATTACTGGCAACTTGAATTTATGTGCTGTGTGCTGTGTATGTCCAAAGTTTTTTTCTTTTTTGATAGTTATTTATGTTATATGTTTGACGTGTGGTGGCATGCCGAAAAGTGCATATATACTCTACTTTGCTTCTCTTGTTATTCTTCGCCGGTGTGTTAGTGTATGTGCTTTGTAACATTTGCGGTGCAATGCGATACCTCCATGCATTCCAGGAGGACCGTTTTTCTTTTCAGCTTCTGTGATGAGTAAATACTTTTTACTCTTCATCTTTTGCGCTGAGTGCCATTAAACGCTATCACAAAACCGCACAATGTGTTACGTGCAAGTAAAAGTCATGTCAAGTAAAAATTCGTTCACAATAAAATAGAAAAAAAACAACAGCGTTTACTTGCCCGTGTACACAGTGGCTTTCCGAGTGTCGCGTACGCAGATCAATGCAGTAAACCGTCCGCATAGAAGACCATGCTGCTTAATTAGAACAATGCCCGGGATTGCCATATAGGGATGCTAATATGAGCCGCCAACCATTCTTTTGCTATTTGACCCACCTCTGTCTCCTCCTGTCGTGTTTTACTTTCAAGTCCCACGGCACGTTTTCACGCCTTCCTCGCCCGCTGTTCAGACTTGGCTGTTTACTTGGCAAAATAAATCCTGCATGCCAAAATTTTGGTTCAAGTTTTTGTGACTTTCGATGTTTACGCAGCTTGAACACACCATTTGTTTCTTTCAACTATTATTTTAGTTTATATTTGGCACTGCCTTCGGACACCAGCTGTGGGACGTAGGTAGGGGCCGGAATTATAGTCAAGTTGAACGTCGATCACTGGTCAGCAAAGTACTATAACAAAAAAAAAATACTTTAAAAAGTTATACACTATACGTCACGACCCAAGTAACAAAGACGATTTTCGTCATTGTCCGGCGGGGAGATCAAAAGCTTGCGCGTTTTTTCATAGGATTGCACAGGAACACCATAAAAACAGACAGATTGCTGTCTGCTTTAGTTTGAATATCAGAAGTCACGTACACACTAGCGCCAGTTGGATTTCTAGCATACATCGTAATAACTAGATGGACTACGCAGCCCAAAATAGTTTACGCCGAGACAGGCTGCCGTAGTTCCGTCCTCGCTTAAATTATTAACATCGGCTTCCGCACACAGAAAAGGGGTGAAAGGGCTTGAAACATAAGTGCAATGAATCACATTTGTGTACTTTATGTGCGGCATGCAGAGCTATTTCTGGGAAAGGTCACTCTATGCAAGAATGACAGTACGAAAGGCAAGGCTTACGTCTTCTGAGAGGAATCGGGGTGAAGACTAGATCTACACCCCCTAGTTTCTTAGTCGGTCACGTGACTAGAAAACCGCTCTTCTGGTTATTTTAGCCGCCGGGGGAGATGCCCGCATTGATCAGCAAATGGCCTTAGGCTGTCAAACGTATTGCACTGGTTAGATGTCTCATCTACAGCGAAACGGGTACCGCCATACCTCAAAGACAGACCGACTGTACACTGATCACGAAAGTCTAATTTGTTTTTCGAGCCTTCATTGGTGAGTCTCCGCCAGCCGTGTTTTATGTAATTTAAGAATGATTTTCTTTAGAAAAACACAGCCAAATAGGCCCAGAAAAAATGTATAGAAGACACGGCCAGGGGAAACGAACCGCTGTGGAAAGTAAACAAATCACTCCTGAAACGTGTATTGAATGCTGCAGAGATAGGTACCTGAACTTGAGTGGTGACTGACTGCTTTTGGGTGAATCAAGATGATTCTTCCGAGAATGTCGACATCGTTTGAACCGTCGTCCACGAGTTCTCCTTACTGTCGGTGTTGTACATGGTAATGCTGCGTGAAGCGGCATATGGTGCCGAAATGAGGAAACTGAGTGTAGGTTTAGCGTTATTCCAAAGCGCTTTTAATAGAACAAGCGGGATTTTATAGGTAAGTACAAGAGCTATAAAAAAAATCTTTGAGTAGCTCAACATTTCTTGACACATGGAAGTTAATATGAAGTGAGAACAGCTACGTTGCTACTTGTTTCGCACTCTGCAAGAGGAATGACGGTTCAAAAAGTTGCGAATGTTTGTTTTTCTTGTATTTGGAACTCATGCCTTATGCAAACACTCGTACCTTCGTTACCAATTTGTACTGGCTTCGACACCGAGGGGGACAACGTTTGTACTGACTCGTCGTCAATACCACGGCATCGCGCTAACACTCAGGAACCCGGAGGTGGCAAAACAGATGGCCGCAACAAAAACACGGGCCGTATTTGCGCTGGCACTCGAAGAGCAAACAAGACGTGCTGTCCACGCATCCGCGAAAATCTATGGAGTATTTGTTCCGCATGTCGGTGTTAATGCAATAGTATCGCGATAACACTCACGGGCCCGCATGAATGAACAGAATGTCCGAAACAATAGTACCTAGCGTATTTGTGAATACACACCAAGAAAATGCACGAAGTGCAATTCGTGCGTCCGCGGAAGTTTTCGGCGCAGCGATGCACCACCCACGTCGTTGCATACTTGTGATTTTACACTGAAGTTAGTTGGGAGCCCTACATCTTTCTTTTTTTTATTGTGTTGATCATAACAAAACTGAGATTGGTACTGATAGAGATCGCACATGCAACTACTCTAGGGGGCGCTAACTCTTGTTTGAGGCCAGGACGGGCGCAAAAGCAAAATAGTAAAATTATGGAGTTTATGCATTGAACCAAGGAAAAGCATCTGGCAAATTCCAGCAGAGGATTGCAAAGTAATGGGCCGCCTTTCTATTTCAAGGATTTTCAGCAGAGCAATCGAAGCCGATATCCCGAGAGATTATTTATGCCACGTGTTTCATTTGCACGAAAATCCGTGCGAGGAGATACCATTTCTTATTCAGGTTAGTGGTTGGGCTCATTTCTCCTAGACAGCTGCACAAAGCTCCTAGCAAACTGCTCTTGTTTTAATGAATGTGCGCTGCATGCATTGAACCGCCCCCCCCCCCCCCCTCCTTCCCCCCAATTTATCTATCCATCCGGGGACAAAAGGCAGAGGAAGAGTAGAGAGACGCTGCAAACTGAGTGAGAACGAGCGAATGGATAGTCTTGCAGAAGATACGTCACGATGAGGTCACAACGTTTTGAAAATATTGGTGTAACTTCACCCCGGAGCCTTGTCAGAAAAACGACATCGAGAGCTCGTCTGAAAGCAAAATATAACTTGGAGAAAATTTTTAATCGCTGCAAGAGGAGTCGAAAAAGCAGTGCTAGCACATAACGAGCAGTAATTTTGAGCGAGAAATGTACTTTTGAGTATGTATTATATATTGCTGCATTTCAAAACGTAGCTCCGTCCTAAAACACCATCAAAAGAAAAAAAAATAAAGAAAATTCCGAGAAGTTTGAATCACAGAATGTGTTACAGAGAACGGCCACCCATCTATAAGCTATGACACCCATTGGCCGTTGTTCCTTTAGAAAGCGTGTGATCGGAACACGAAACTCCGGCCACGGATAACAATTTTAACGATAATTTTTTATGCGGTCTAGTTTGTGGCTATCCACCGGCCAGATCTGTCGTCCACAGTCGGCGTTCGTGTGTCGTCATCTATTTGTTTTTTATTCGGGAATACTTGTTTGAAATTTTGGACAGCCCCGTTCCCGGTACACTACTTTTTTTTTTTATGCTGCTTAATCTGACATGCGAACTTGTGCTGCATGGTATACCTTGTAGACGGTAGAGCCGGGCACTGTGTTATCGCTCCTCAGCCAATGAGATTGCGCCATGAGTCAATCAAAAAGCCGAAGAACCAATCCCAAAGCAAGAGCGTAATAAGCCACGCCCCCTGCGTTTCTTAAGCTTTCGGTGGCGGCTATAATTAGACCGAGTTAGGATACAGCTTGGGCCAATTCTCTCGACACTTTGCTAAACATCATCACTCCGTATAGCGGTGTCTCAGCTCTCAAGAAATCGAGTGATTTCTTTTACGAGTTAAAAACTGCAATGCAATTTTTTAATCTCACACTGTGGAGAAAAAAAGAGAAATTCTTGCTGTATATAATTAAGACACACTAAAAAAATAGCATTAGAAAATTAGTTTGTGCTTTGGCTCCTGAGTTCTCGCCTTCCCCTTGGCGGTCGTCGAATACTTACACGAGTTGTGCCGAATGACATTCCAAGAGCGTCTTGCCTTCTTCTTGTTGTCTAGTTTGGAAGTCAGCCAACTGATAGCTGAAATACCCGCATAACACTAGTATTAGAAAGGGGAAAAATGGACCAATCAGTTCACGATCTTTGGATCTGTGTGTTTGCCGTGACATTCGCTGGTTCACCGATTTTCAGCTGGCATTTGTCTGAATAATACACTCAATGCCGAAATAAATTGACTTCGTTCTGAGTTGAACAGAGCCGTGTATTGGGAGAGTTTGGCCAATAGGCGGAGCAAAGGCCGCCGCCAGCGCCGAATATTCCCCCCGCGCTTAGAGCGTAAACTAAATTTGTGACACAGCGTCGACCAATCAGGAGACCGCGACGTCACAATATTGCAAACGGCATTCAAAGCGTGAAAGAGAGGCGTTCAATCTCGGCCTCTCTGCTTTATCTCACAAATGTCGGCAGTGAAGACAAAGGTACAGGCGCGTGAACCTAGCTCAGCAAAACGCTTTTGTTTGTACGAGAACTCGTGCATAGGAGCCACTTTCCAAAGCCACGCGCTCGTGCCCATGCCTTTCTCTGCACTGCTGATGTTGGATTGTTAGAACAGCGTCCCGTGACTGGCGGAAAGGAAACAGCGCAAAGGGTGGGGAGCGCGAGCGTCTCGAGACGCGGAGTCCCGCTCGGCTCGTGCGCTGGCTTTGCAGTGCTTTCTTTCACCGTCTCAACTGAGACGCTGTTTCTAGCAAGTTGGCCCTGATTGGGAGCGCACGTTCGTTTATTCTGCACTTGAATATTGGCGTGACGAAAACCTCGCACGCACAAAGTTTTCAGTCACTCAGAGTTACACCTTTTAACTCTAGCGACGCTAAAACGACTTGAATTAGTCGTGTCACAAATTTAGAGCTCACAACCACCGCTAGGGACTGTTTCGCGGCCTGTGATTGGCCCCGAGATGCTCGCCTATTCAAACCAATGTATGGCCAAACTCTCTCGATAAACGGCTCTGGAGTTGAAGCGCCACCAACGCCCTCTAAACAACTAAAACACCGCTGAAAAAAAAAAAAAAGAGTTTTGTTATGGTATTAGTTTTTGGACCTCTCGAAGACTAGCGGAGAGCTCTACTAACTGTGCTAAGCAGGGGCTAGCCCTTAGTAGAGCAAACGGGAAGAAACGGTTGCCACCAGTCTTAATCTGACACACCGAAAGGGTGAGCATTTGGCGTCTAACGGTGAGATGCTAATGATATAGGGGAACACTCCAATCATTAACAATCATTAACCAAGGTGGAGAAGACATACACGAGAATAAATTTACTTTCGCCTGGTGTGGAGCTCAACTCGTGACGTCTTTGCAACTGGTGCTTGCTAAATCATTAACATTTATGCATACTCGATATCCATCCCCGTCGCGTTAGTACAGAAGTTATACAAGAGCGAAGAAATTCGGCGTGTTAGCTCATGACCTCGAGGTGGCATGCCCAGGTTCACCGCTTGTCTGCTGAAATTTAGCCGAATGACGTTCAAGATGTCCACGTTAGACACGTTTTAAGACAGTAAGATGATCCGCAAATTAGTTTACGGTGCTATGTTTTCTATTTCTCCGGTTTACTCAATTTTAGTACGAAAACCACCTAAACCGAATTGCCGCTTCAATCACCAATTAACAGGTAAAAATATAAAACGAAGTCTAGATTTACAGCGTTGCGTTGTTCAAAAATGATAACGAAAGCCAGCAAAGTAAAACGTTTTGTTATTGCGTTAGCTGTTTTATAGGAGATGCTTGTTTGAATACGGTCTATGATGCACAATCTAGTTTTTCCAAGTGAGCTCGATTCAGCAGTGTCTAGCACTGTCCTTGCTGCATTGTTTTTCTTCAAATTTTTATATCAGTCCAATTTTTGGAGACTGAAAAGTTTTTTTTGATACAGTAATCACGTGATGTAAGGGGACACGTGTGCTATCTTGGCTTAAATACAAAATTTGTATATAGCCGAGGCTTTTATTGTCGAGGCATTTCAATCCACAAACACATATACCGTACTTTAATTGAACGAGGCAGGGAGTAAAACTAGCGCTACAGCACAGCCCTGCGCATCCGAGCGTGATTAAACCCTCTCACAGCAATGCATAAATTACACCGACCCTCGCCCCGCGCTCAACTCGGATTACCCTGTCGCTTTTACGTACTCTCAACTTGACGCGAGCGAGCATCCTTGCGTGGAAACCAACATGGCATTCAAACAAAAAGGAGGAGCAACGACGTGAAAAAAAAGAGAAGAAAGTGGATTCTGCTGCCAGAAAAGAAAATCAAAGAAAAGGCGAGAGTCAGTTTCGGATTTAATTACATAGGAGAAGGTGCCTCGTGCTTAGTGAGAGGCTTTGAGAACGAACGCAGCTGTGAAGGGTCTCATTCAATTAGGGGCGGGGTACGACGCAGTTTACTTGGGGCCTAGCCCTTTCCTAGCTTCACCTTCTCTTGTCGCCATCTGGTAACTCCTTCCATTTGCCGTCGCCTGTCACCAAACAATAATAATAAATATATATATTTTTTGTTAGGATAAATCCAAGCGACATGGTTTGACTGGGGCACGCTGCCAACTCCAGAGTAAACCTCAAATAAACCTAACCGCAAAAAAAAAAAAAAAAAAAAAAAAAAAAGTGCGTTTTTTTAAGGGCGTGTGGGACGTGAAAAGTCGTTTACGCCGGGACGGGGATAACCAGCACTATATATTTATGGCGGGGCATAAAAGAGAACCCTGCAGCTCCCGCATCGACTCCGCGCTGACCCATTTGACAACTCCGACGCGCGACATTCGTCAGTGTTGGAGGTCAGTCTTCTGTGACTTGTTTGGCGTCGTAATATCGCAGGGTTGATCGCGCCGCTTCTGCGGCCTTGTTTAGAGATTGGGTTTCTTGAAAGCATAATAACAACAGGAACAACAACAAAAACAACTGGAAAGAGGGGATAATCTTGGAGGTTCGAAAGATTTTTTAGTGTAAAAGGGAACTGCGAGGTGCAGCGACATTTTTCAGCTTTTGGAGAAGAAAAATTTTATATGGTGACAAAATTTACGCCATGGACATTATAATGAGTTTTCCGCGTTGTTTTTCAGAATTTTTCAGTTGTATCCGAACAGTCTTGTACACGTTACTAAAAAAAAGTAATCGATTACAATTACTATTACTCTTGGCTAAAAAGTATTCGATTAGATTATTTGATTACTCGACGGCAAAAGTAATTGGACATTACTTAAGGAAGTAATCGTTACTTTTCTGATTACTTTATTGTGTGAAGACACATCTTTAGCGCTCATAACAATGAACTACTTCCAACCTATATTTCACATTTGCACAAGTATTGAAGAAGAAAAACTAGCTCCCTCTTCGTGGTCGTTGCACCTTCACAATGCGGACACAAGCATAGAATTCGTTTGAAGACGTTTAATGATTTGGGCGTTCGCCAGTGTGTGTGTGTGTGGGGGGGGGGGGGGAGCGGAGGGGGTTCTAGAACTTGTTAAGCTTGAGCAAGGGTTGTCGCTCAAAGTTTGCGTCGCTCATTTTATTATTCACATGTGGATGAGCTCGCATGTTACACAAAAGAGCAGCGGCTCCAGGATTTGAAACGGATCATGTGTAGTATCCATTAGCGGAAGAGATTGCCCCGACCACTTCTCAACTCGAAACATTGCTTGTCACAAAGACCACGTAGGGGAAATGGGGAAATATTTCAACTGCCTTTGTTATATTTTGCATCCGCTTTAGGCATTCTTCGGTTCTGGTTCTCCTACGGGTTGCGAGTAGGTATCCTAAGCAGGATTTTTAAATTTTTTTTATTTCTGTGCGTGTGCGTGAGGGGGCTAGTTTGAACGAAGGACTCACAAAGCTACATTCTGCTTCGTCAAACTTCGCCCTGAATGGCCTTTGTCACGCACTGTGCTTCCCTGGGGCTTCCCACCCCCCCAGTCCCAGCTCGAAAAAAAAAAAAAAAACACAAAAAAACTGACATTCCACAGAAACTGTACATAGAAAGAGATTGACCTCGTTTCCTACAGGTCCGCTGAAATCTTTCTTTTTTCCGTTCGAAAAAAAAAAAAAGGCAAATTTTATTTTTGTCATTTCATAAAAAAAGGCGTGTGCCGGAAGGGGGGTGGGTCCCGTGGACAAATTGTAACGGTTACAAGTAATTTTATTACTTCAAAAAGTAATCAGATTACTCTTCTGATTACTGCCTAATAAAAGTAATCAACTGATTACAAAATTACTCCAAAAAGTAATCGATTACAAGTAATTTGATTACTTGTAATGCGTACGGTACAAGTCTGTATCCGAATGAGGAATGCTAATGTAATCGCGTATGCTTTACAACTTTAGGGTGTGGTTCATGAGCCCAAATATCTATTTCGTAAACATCAAGCACTGTCATATGTAATACGTAAATTATTGCTCATAATTAATAGAAGTAAAATTTATGAACCTCTTTCCAAACCCACCAGCTTGGCGGCAATGTATTGGTTCAACATTGATCCAAAAAATGTCTGAACATCTTTGACTGCAAAAAGTTGCGGGCAAATTATACCAAACCAGATACCAAGAGAAGTACGCAGTTCGCGGTATTAAACACCAAAACACTTTGTAGTAATGTAACGAATGCCAAAAAGACACTTTTATTATAGAATAAATATATTTGGCAAGTACAAAATGAGCGTGTTAGTAACAGTATCAAACAAGAGGAAAGAAACAAAGAGAAAGTAACGGACAACAATATCTGTTCCCTTCGTGTTAGCTTCCTCGTGTTTTCTATTTTCTGGGTACATCTTTTTTTCGTTAAGTGATATATGGTTAGTGAGCGCTTATTTTCAAAACATCCATCGAGTCAGAACATCCATCCGGAGGCTTGAAAACCGGGGACCTTGAAAAGTTAGAAGATATATATATATATATGCCATCTCCTGACGAAGCCGAGCCTCTCGGCGAAACATGCAATAAACTCCTAGCATAGCAACTCCGCAAGTACGGATCTCTGACTTATTACATTTTCCCGGTCCATTGTTCTCAAGCTACTCTGCCTCACCTATATATATATATATATATATATATATATATATATATATATATATATGTTATTTTTGTTGATTTGAGCCACTCCTGTACACATATAAAAATCATATAATTTTTAACCTTTCTCTTTCAGGTTGTATGCGTGGATGTATGCATGGTGTTATGAATTGTGGGCATGATATTATTTTTGTGCTTGAGTACCCCACGGAAAGACGTCGGTCGTTTAGAAGCACAAACAGCCAAAGAAATACATAAATAAACAACTTATACGATGACGCTTGCACTTAGCGCAATTTGCCAAGTACTTTGACAGCTTCTGGCTTTCGAGCACAGTCGTCAAAGACATCTGGACCAGTTTGAAAACGATGGACCTCGCACCACCAACATGGGGGAAGGGAGGCATAAGAGACTGCACAGCCGGCTGACAAGTAATCATAGAGACTTGGCGGAATTCATACAGTTCCTGCAAGTTATCCAGCATTCCTCGCAAAATAGGATACAAGCAGTGCTCTTGGATACCCTCGCGGTGACGTACGCACCGGCTGTTGAAGTGACCAGATAGAACAAGCGGCTGCACTGCAGTTCCGAGAGTTCAAGACGTGCTCAACTACTTCGACAGGATTTCAATGACTGGAGGGCTTCCATAAAACGAACTGACATATATACTCGTTTTCACCTCAAGAAAAAAAGACGTTTTGCGCATTGTTCATACGCCGGGCGAAGTAGTTCTTACAAGATTTGGTTGTCGGAGGAAAAAGTGATGCTTTTGGTGTTTGAAACTATACGTCTTGATTAGATAACACATATCGAATCTAAAATGCATCTACATATATCTTAATTATCCAGAAAAAGGAGAAATTTAGTAGTGCTCCGCGAGGAGCCGAACTTTTTTTATATACGGTTCTTGAGGTGAAAACGGGCAGACTACGTGAGCCGGCTTGGCGGAAAGTGAGTAATTTGTATTGATGTATGCATATGCACACAACCAACCGTTTTGAATGCGTCGGACAATACTGGCGTTTTACTCAACGACCTTTCGTAAAATATTATAGCGTTGCATCTCGGAGTGAAAGTCGGATCACAAACTATACTCCTTTCAATACCTTGGCATAGAGCGTGGTGGAGGCGCTGTGGAAGCCATCTTTTCGCAAGTGCAACCAATGGCACGCTTCTTCTAGCTTGACATCGTTCTCCGAGCGTGAGCATATACGGACATAGAAGCGATCACGTGGTGTGACACCGAAGGGTCTAACGAGCGTGCAGTTTATCCTGCACTGTCAGCTTCGGGGCGAAGGGAGTGCAGTGTGGAGAACCACGACTGGGCATATGCGCCTAAACATGTAATAGTAACGATTCATTGGTCCAAAAATACGCCTGCAGCATGAAATGTTTTCGGCCTTCCGTGCGCCTGCTTCTCCAGCGTCTGCCTCTCGTTGAGTCATTACTTTGGCTTCTCGAGCTTACACTCTGCTGCACAATTACGGACCATTTGCTCGGCTTGGCTTTAGCTGCAACATTATTATAGGCACGTGGAGCCCGCTCCCGAGCTTAACGATTTTCACCGTTCTTTCACGTTTGCTCCGCTTATGGCGTCTTGTCTCGTGCTATCACGGACACCACTCAGAGCCCATCGCCCGCTTTGCCGGTTCTCCACATGTGACATGTACTATGCCCGAACCGGTGAGGGAAAATATACACATTTCAATTTTTTAATTCTTATTAGGCGTTCAGCTCGAATAAATTGCTGAAAATCCTTTCCCATAAATCTAAAACCATACGTTATTTTTAAACATTCTTGGGACATGCCATTCGCCTGCTTTCATGCTAGAGAATAATTGATACGCAGTAAGTTTCATTATATCGTTTTCAATCATGCAATCCTCTGACCGCATTATGATGCCGTCCCGCAGCGCATGCATTTTCCTCTTGGGTGGAATACAGAGCGGAACAGTAGAAGCGGTTTTCACGAGCTTTAATGGGATACGACAGTGACAAGGTGTACATCGTCACTAACCAGGGACTGTAGACTAATAAATAACAGAACAGAAAGTAGACATATTCCCCTTATTCTCCGCGCTTGGCTTCTATTTCCAGAAAATGTGACAACATTGTCCATCACTTCGTCATTTATATGGGTTCATCGAGGAACACATGGCCTTTGCTTACCATAATTCTAAAGTCGGTTTATGCAAAAAAAAAAACAAAAAAAAAAACCGTTTTAGCTACTATAGATATAACACCCCACAATCAAACTTTATTTATCTGAATCGGAACCTGGATTGCGTCAAAACGTTCGCGGGTCAGAACATGCAACGCGTCAAAACGTCCAACGAGTCAAAACATCCACCAGAGTCAGAACATATTCAACGCGTTAAAACATCCGCGAATGGATGTTTTGACGCGATGGATGTTTTGACGCGTCGGATGTTCTGACTCGGAATCGTTAGTGAGGGGGGGGGGGGGTATATGCCCCAGCATACAATGCTATACAGTCATGTTTCATTAATATGAACACCCCCATTCCCCAGAAAAATCAACTAATAACGTGAGTCTGCCATATTAACGAGTCAAGTTCAAAATAAAATATTAAGCAAGCTCGGCCACTAAAGCCTTCGTGCTGTGGTCTCTGGCCGCTTCACCGGACATAATCTTACCTTTGAAGTGGGAAAAAGTGCCCTGCTTTTAGTTTTATGTACAATGGGTACGCCTCACGGGTTTAGGAAAACTCACCACAAGTGAAGTCGTCACGGCCAACTCATCACAGGTGGGGTCCTTTGTTTTTGGGTAAAACCCGATATTTCCCGATATTTACACCCCGAACATGTTTCCCGATATTTACACCCCGAAGTTAGAAAATGAACTCCACAATTTTCCAAATTGTTTTGCTCCGAAAATATTTTATAGGAAACGAAGGCTTGGTAGCAACATGTGCGCTAGCTCTAGACCTGGACCCAGATTATTTTGGCTTTAGCAAACTGCATTGACATAGATCGAGCCCCAATATGTCGCTTTTATGGCTATTGTGAAGTATTCTTCGCCCTTCTCTTCCCGTTTACACCAGTGCCAAAAAAAAGAAGAAAAAAGACAGAAGGGTGGGAAATTACTTTCAAAGCTTTATTTCAAAAGGAACAGGAGATATATTGTTTCTTTCGACCTGAAGTGATATATTCGTAAGCTCTCATATTAGATATATTCTAATACCGTAAGAACAAGGTTGCAGGTAGAGATGCTTCGCATGCAGAAGATTATGTAAGCAACAACGATTATGAAAAAATAAAAAGCTCAAGTGAGCTCTTATACCATGCTCATACCTCTGTACTTTAAAAACTCGACTGTAAAAATAAATAAATAAATAAAAAATATCCGAAATTTGAAACTGATCAATGCTCGTTGTTAGTAAAAATCGGGCTTTTCACAAAGTTATTCTGGAAATCTTGTATTTTTCTTTTATATTTTAAAATCCATAAGTTTTAACTTATGTATTTTAAAATATAAAAGAAAAATACAAGAATTCCAGAATAACTTTGTGAAACGCCCGATTTTTTCTTAATTCCCAGCTTGCAACGAAGCACCCAATTTCTTCACCCTGATAAAAAAAAATACCCCCCAAAACGATGGATTTTATTCATAGCTAATTTCGGTGGCAGAGCGCCTTTAGAGCGCGCGAAACAAGAGCGCCGATGTTAGAACGCGTGACACGAGGGCGCTATGAGAGTAGCGCGCTTGGTACTAGAGCGCATGTCACGAGAGCACACCCCAGTTGAGCGAACACCGCAAAATGTGGGATGTACCCGCGGCTCCAGAGACAGAAGGAAATTATGCGACTCATCGGATCGGAGCATTGGTGATTTTTGATTGATTGAATATGCACGTAATAAAAAAATAAAAATAAAACGGGTACAACCCTTTCTAACCAATTGTTTACTGACGTCGGAGAAAAAAGGGAACAGGGGAGTGGGGCATATAGGTACAGGGAATGCCTGCAGTTGGGTGGAGCAGCCAGTCTCAGATTTCTTCACGGTGCTGCGGATCGCCTTTCGGATATACTGTAAATAGTTTACTTTCTGCTATCTATTCTTGACATGCATTTGAGCTCCGATCTATTTGGTGGCTATTTAGACGTCCCTCGCATAATTTCAAATAGTATTCTGACGTCCATGCCCGCAATGAAAAAAGCTCACCGTTAAAAAAAAAAAAAAAAAAGCTATCAGTAAAAAGCTTATCGAGGGAAAGCTCAGCGCAATTTTATCGGATGCAGAGCTTTCCAGCCTTTTGAAAGACAGGAATGCCTCCCCTGCACATCTGTGAGACGTAAAATCAAGGAACTAATGAAGCTAGCTCAGCTGCAACGTATTGTTCTGCGAAAATGAACACTACAGATAGTATTTTTTTGTTGTTTTGCTGTCAGCTTTTTGTAACACTTCTCGGTTTGTCACACGCAAAAATTTGGTCAACTCATTTCGGAATGTCCTTGTTGAATGCCGCGGCGTAAATCCCCGCCAATTTTACATAAAACACGCGATGTCCGAAAAAGTGGTCGGTCGGGTCGGGCCACTCGCGCTAGACTGGTTGCGCGCTCTCGTGACGGGCGCTCTAATGACACGCGAGCTAATTCGTCGCAGCGCTCTCGAGTTGCGCGCCTAACGTCGTGGCGCTCTACTGTCGGCGCTGTAATGTCGGCGCTCTTGTGTCGTGCGCTCTAATGTCGTACGGCCTTTTGGAATAATTATCCTAGACTAATTATTTAAGTTGTCTTTTTCAGGAAATCCCGCAGTTGTCTTTTTCCCACGGGCTGGATGATGTTTGTTTGCGAAGTGGCGACTGCTTGAGATCTTAGTGTCAATGTAATTAAAAACAAAACAAAAAAAAAAAAAAACAAAAAAAAAACGCACATTAAAAGTGTCATATAAGCGTGTCACACATTTCATAAAAAAAACAAGAACAAAAAGTAACCAAGTTTATTATGTCTCAAATTGAAAGTAATACTTTCTGTCATTAAAGGTTTGAAATCATCTTGCTCCAGTATGTTTTCTCGCACTGTCGAAATCTGACGAGAAAAAACAGAGTGCAAAACGGAGCTCAGGTTTGCGATTGGCAATGCAACATATTCTTCCAGCACTGTACAGAAAATATTTTATAGAGTCATATTCCGAACACTACAATGGAGACCGTAACCTCTTTAGGGAATGCCCGGAGTACCATAACACGCTGCAATTGACCCCAAAAAATGCAACAATCACAATAATAATGTAAAAAAAAAAGAAGAGATCCCGCTTCAGTGAGTAGCGACTAGGGTAAGCTATTGCTTTTGCTTTTGCATTGCATGTTTAGTCCCATTCGGGATAATGTCGGTGCGCGTTAGTCTCGGCTCTATACCGCACTGACCGGACGAGCAAATGATGGCTATCTTTGGCTCTTTCTGCAGCCTCTAATTCCCGAGTCTACTAATTTCATTTCTACACACAGATAATTAGCCTATACCGCTACGGTGTCCATTTTCGGCGTCCAGTTTCCGCTTCATCTCACGATGAACTGCAGCGCACGCTACGAGCCTCTCCAGCCAATCCAGCACCGTGAACGCACCACGTGACCACGTGCGCGGCACGTTGTTGCGTACGTCCAGCCGGTCACGTGACATTCACATGGCATTCGATTGGTTCTGATGACTCGTAGAGTTCTCTGCAATCCATCGTAAGGGACATGGGAAAAGAGGAAGGGGTGGGGTGTGGGAGGCCCTCAGCGGAGTCCCACTTGGCGCGGATAGCGCCAGATGGCGGTAGGGCTGAAAGCAGATTCTGGCCTTAATGAGGGGGCCCCAATGTTGTCGGGCTCGTTTTGGGTGATTAGGCGGTGAAGCCTGTTTAGACGCGTGCTTTACCCGTAGAAGAGAAAGAGAGAAAAATACCACTGCATGCCAGTGTTGTGTCTAACGACCTCCGGGATTCTGGAGTGCACCAACTTTTATCATCTGAAAATGCCGGAAAGTATGTTGTTTTAAAGGGACAATGATCTACAAAACAACTTGTTTTCTTTTTCTAAGTGTCTGGGTGGGGTACGCATGTTAAGAATAAAATCCACCCGTTGTTTTTTGTTTTTTTTTTCTTTTTTTAGTTAGGAGCGATTTTGATATTTTGATATTCCGAGCAGTAATAGAAGCATGTTTTGAAAGAAACACCGAACTCCACAAATATATTTTCTTCAAGTGCCATATTAAATTACCCAGATCAGAAAAAGAAACCACAAACAAGCACTGAACACGAAACAAGAAAAAAAAAAAATAAACACAAAATAACTAGTACAACTGAGGTTGTGAGACTCGTTTTCATTAAGGACCGATTCCGAAACGCACTTCTACTTTGGCACGTCGTCCTGAAACAGAAACACAAAATAGAAACACGTCGCGACACTCAAAAATGAGTCTCGCAACCTAAGTGCTGCGCTAAATTAATATATATATATATATCTTTTCAAGGATGATATTTTTTTTTGTTTTGTTTCGTTGGGTACATGTTTTATTCGGGCTCTTTAAAACAACGTTCTTAGGGCGTTCGGTGTCCCTTTCAATACTCCCTGTTCTTGAATGCTATATATGGGCAGAAGGATACACGTACACCAGACTCATCAGCAATCTTAAGGGGAATTAGGTCTTGAACCATGTTGGACTGGCATATGGCTGTTGGCGTGCCCGTTGCTAGGTAGAAATATTCCGACCGCTTGCGAGAAAAAAGGAAAGAAAAGAAACAATCAAACTTGTATAGATTGTATAGTGCAATATTTGTTTTCAATATCTAAAGCGTAATTTAAGTACACTTTTATTTTGTTTTGCTGGGCGTGTATATAAACTGTTCTTTCCGCCGACCTTGTCCCAACGCTGTGCTCCAAACTCTGATAACGGAATGTATATTTTCAGTGTTGGGTAATGTGCATCTAAAAAGTACTTGAAATACAGTCTCCGGTGATATGAAAGACCCACTGGGAGCGCGTGGCCGAGGCAGTGGCTGGCGGGGGCGCTACGAGTGCTCCGGGCAATTCCATTCTGCTTCGAGGGGAGGACGCTCACTCGGGGCTCAGCACAAACTGATAAGCGTGCGCTTTAGCTGAGCCCCGAGTGAGCGTCCTCCCCTCGAAGCAGAACGGAACTGCCCGGAGCGCTCGCAGCGCCCCCGCCAGCCACCGCCTCGGCCACGCGCTCCCAGTGGGTCTTTCATATCGCCGGAGACTGTACAGAGTAAACGAGGCGTGATGTACTTCAAGTAAAGTAGTAATTACACTGGGTGCGATGTACTTGAAGTAAAGTGCTATAAATACAATGTCCTTTGGAAGTAAAGTACAGTAATTTAACGGTATACATTGCCCAGGGGTAATCAGGTCTGCATGACTTATCTTCAGAAACGGAGGCGAATATTTCATAACGTCAAGTGACCACAGAGTAGTTATTCAGAAGTCCCTATTCTGAATTTAGCGCCGCTCGCACTGGATTGTTGCACCCAAGGGGGTCAAATGTACTAAGAGAGAGCATGACGTCAGCCCCGTAGCTTCGGCATGCAATTCTCTCATAGCGGAGTGCCCTTTTGTTAATTAAAAAAAAAAGAGAATGTGCAAACGAGCTGGTGATAATTATTCATAATATGACACCTGAGATTGTGATGGGAAAAAAATTTAGGAACTTTCAAGTCGAAGGAAAACATAAAGCAAATGCCTCAAAACATTGTGATGTTCTCCTTTGTTGCCTTTTTCTTTGACTTGGAGGCTTGATTTTTTCCACACCACGGTCTCAGGTACTACATTATGATTATTTTGCGCTCCTAATATTTTAAACCTCCTCGCTTGCGCTGACCGACCGAGAAGTAGCGAGAGTCCAAAAAGCTACGGGAAAGCCGCCCCAGAACAAACGGATCGATCCGTCGTCTACTCACGTTTCTGGTAAGGGTGGAATATCCCTCTCTGCATATCTTTGAAGTTAATAAAGCATCATTTTGCGATACAAATTTAACAAAACTAAATTCGGAGAATGTACTTTGAAGTCGGAAATTGTACTTTCCTCGGGAACTACCTGAAAAAAATAGTTTAAGTAAAGTTCAAGTACATACACTGAGAATGTACTTCAAGTACATTCTCAGACTTTTCAAGTACATTCTCAGAGTTCCATATACATTCTCAGAGTCAAGTTTCCTAAACCTACTTAAGTATTACTTTAAGTACAATGTCCTCAAAGTGCTTCCCCACACGCTGTATATTTTGAATATACAATTATAAAAAGAAAAGTGCGCAATCGGTTTACGTAAAGTGTGTTGATTTTTTTTCTTAAAGTGTAAACTGTTACAACATTTTGAATTCGACTACTTCCCAGAAGGTGCGAAGCGTTTCCGTTCAATGATAAACAAAACAACAATAGAGGACGCAAAGAAACACGATTGAAACTTTCACATTATACGTGTTCATTGAAAAAGTAGAAAAAAGAAAAAGAAAATAAAGAACATAAACGTAGAACCTCCTAATTTTATTCCGCAAAAACAACAACCTTGACCCGAAGTCCCTACGACATCACAGAGCAGCTCATTTATGTACTAAAAAAAGATAACAAAAAGAAATACCCCAGGACATGTCGGACGCACCATGTCTTCCGCTCGGGAAGCTCTAAACAGACAACAAACTCCCATTTCCCAATCTACAGCCGCCAGCAAACACGAGGCCCTGAGCACGTTGCGCAGAAAGAGCAACGAAACAATAAAACGCAACGACAGCGAAAGCGGACGATCGAAACGCTGCTCAGCCCAGTTTTCAGTGAGAAGTCCTCGCTCGAGAGAAGACAGCGCAAACTTCTGGTTCGCTGCGTTGGGCCCGTGCAGCCTTGCCTCAAGCTATACCGCGCAACTTGGGCGAACAAGAGTCCAGGCTGTCCAGGCAACGGTCTTTAAAGTTGCCCTTTCGCCGCTCCGTCTAGACGGGCGACGCGAGCTCAATTTAACCGGTGATGCGGGACCCGTAATACCCTGTACTCCATTTTACCTCACTATAGACAGCAGTGGGCGCTACACGTGCCATCGCAGCCGATCCACAACGCTGCCGACCTATCACGTGACCAGAATCCCCGCGTGTCACTGCGCCTTTCCCGAAAGTTCACGTGCCACTCGCTCGGCATTGGGTTAGCTGGCGTGGCTCGTAGCCTTTTTTGCGGTCCATCCCGAGGTGAAACGGAGTCTAGCCTACGCGGTCCGCTAGTGCAGGACTCGTTGCCTCAGGAACGCATATAGGCGATTGCGTTTTTACATGCGCTTCTATTCTGGAACACGCGGTGTGTCGCAACTGTTGAGTTTCGTTTTTTTTTTTTTTTTTTCTTGGCGTAATGGTTTTTTTTCATGAGAGCTACTGAGCGAGATCGGAATAATGAAGTCAGTTAATGGACATACGTCTTAGAAAACCTTACCGAACTATCACAAGGCACCGGCAGGATATAGTCAAGAGCCTTTCGTTTCCGGGGTTGCGTTTGTTTTGTGAGGAAAATTTGGTAGGCTACTAGACATATTGCTAAATTACCCGAGAGCACCAGGAAGAATGCCGGGAAGGTAGGTCTACGCGCTGCACACGCTCGCCCTCCTCGTATAAAAGATTAGAAGTAAATAACCGAAATAAGGCGTTAACGAACACGCGTGCAAGATGCCATTTTTTGTTTCAGGCTTTTGATTTACAACAGTTCCTGCCGCCAGACGCCAGCACGTGTACCTACATTCCCTGCATTCTACTTGATGGTGAGGTAATTTAAAAAAAAATATTTATTAGGCTGCGCTACGCTTCCAATGAATGTAAAATAACTGCAAGCTAATAACACCGTCTTTGTGTATTCATATTTTGTTTTTGAATTCGGGACATAAACAGACGTCAATATAGAAAAATCTTCAGATCATAATTTATTATCTCTCCTCATAAGGTTTTAACTTTTAAGGTCCACAGTGATCGTTTGAAAGAAGGGTCCCAGCACAAAATTCCAATGTTACACTGTTGGCACCTCGGAAGTATTTTTTATCGATGATTTATCAGCCCCAGGAAGACATAACCACAAGCAAAAATCCTATTTGTGCTATCTGTGTGCGCACACACCCATAGGTGCACACACACAAACCCACACACAGACACACACACACAGACACACACACACGCACTCACATGCTGGCCCACACACAGACACACACACGCAAACACACACAGACACACACATACACCCACGCACGCACGCACACGCACACACACGCACGCACACACACAGGCACGCTTTGAATCAATGAATCGATAATTTATGCACGGTTATAGATGAACTTGACCCAGTATTTTGAAATGGTTCCACCTGTGATCGCGGAGCGCTGCCCACATAACTCTTACGCACCCAGACGCAATGCTGTTGAGACAAGTTGGCTGATTAAAATTTTGAGAATAAAAATAACAGCGTAATTTTATATCTCCATCTTCTTTTATTGACTTGGGAAGATGAACTTACTAAGTGCACATTGTAAAGAACGAAGATGAAGTTCAAATGACACTAAGATTATTCTGATAAGAATAATGTTTTGATTGGAACATCCGGGCTAACTTCCGCCGATGTAATAACACAGATACAGCTCTATATTTTATTTAATGTAACTGAATATGCATGAAGGAAGTTTGCCATAGTTTTCCGAGATATCACGAGCTCAGGTTTTCGATTTTAAGTCAGGCTTGGTCTGTAAGGGGTTAGAAATAATTGGACATGGTTCAAAGCCCACCAAATTAGCATACGCAGTACAACACGTATTGCAAAGTAAACGAGTGCATTAGTAAGTAAACGGCGGAGAACAGGAATTAGTAAAAAAAATCTCGATGCATCCAATGAGATTGGCTGCAGATCAATAATCAATTTAAGAATTGCGCCGTGTTCAATAAACTTTTAGTGATTAGAGTAGGAAAATATCCACTCTAATATATATTGTGAAAGGAATAGCTCTAAAAAAAGATCCCAGGAAAAAAAAAATATCTAGCACAGCAAAGCGAACACTGACCATTCAAATTTGTTTGATTTAGACGAGACAATTTTTGTTTGCGCAGCTAATTGTGAGCTAGAGCATTGCCCATTAGAGTCGATTCATTGAAAACCACGGAAAAGTTAGAGCCGGGGGGCGTTTTCAGAGAAGTTCGGCCCACCATGTCCAATTACCATTTGTAATTTTGACCAGGAAAAGAATTTTGTTGACTCAATCAATGTCCATTAGAACAAAACCGACTTTTGTTTCGTGCAAAAGACAAGATATGGTAAAAAAAAGTTAGAAGCGCACTTAGTTTAAAGCGATCTCCGCGGGTTGCGCAAATTTGGCATTTCGGGTACCTCCCCCAAAACAATTGCTGCGTCTACGGGTCTAAAAATATTCACTGTCAAAATACCCATAGAGAGGATTGAGCCCAAGTATTTACTATGGGGTAACAACGTCGTTAGTTAGCAACAAATATCGCAAACACGGCACATTATCCAATAATGCTTGACTTTGATTATTAGAAAAAGCCCATCAAATTGGAAGAGTAGAAAAAGAATTGAAGATGACCTTTTTAAATTAGATTGTTAGAATAATCCGTATTTAGTAAAATTGCCCCCATTGAGCGTTTCTCGTAAATTTGTTCCGCTAAATTGCACAATATTATTTAGCTCAAATATTAACAGAATACAGAGCAACACGCGGGCAAAGATTGGAATTTTTGCGTTTAATCATCTGAAGAAGAACAATTAAATTTAAATAAATACTGCAACGAGATTTGAAATATACATGTCGTGTGCAGAAATAGGCTGAATATGATCCACAATACCCGTAAATGGCAACCGCACGTTTGTATTTTTAGCCTGAATGCTGTATTTATTGTTATAAACGGCCCACTCTCGCAAGCGCTCGGAGAGCAGCCAGCGGAGAGCACGTCACGTCCGGCGCCATCGTGACGTAGTTTGTCTCGGGATGAGCAAAGCTGAGGTGAGGCTGACGTCGTCAGGATGCCCTAGCCGTTCCAGCCACCGAAGCAGTTGAAGAACGCCAGCGATCGGGCCGCGGCCACTATAGACCTTTTCCACAAGGGTACCGCCATCTTGAATTGTCGTCACTTCCAGTATGGGCGAAAACATTACTTTGCCCTCACCACGCCAATAGAAGACATTTAGGATATAAGCCTAACCGTCACACAGTATCGTTTTGGCTCCACTCTATTTTTTACTGGTTACAGGTTGAAACGTTTTACTTTTTTTTCGTCGCCCATACTGGAAGTGACGACAATTCAAGATGGCGGCGCCCCTGTGGAAAATGTCTATAGTCAGTTACAGGTTAAGAAAAACATTTTAAGGGAAAGAAGGGATGGGGAGGAGGAAGAAAACGGGAGTGCTGGAGAGGAGGAAGCCTCCTCCTCTCTCCAGCGTTCCGTTTGCTTTCTCATCCCCAGATTTCCTTTCCCTCGAAAACGTTTCTTCACCTGTAACTGTGATAAAATTCGGAGTGACGGGGACTAAACTTCGTTATGATTGATGATTAAATTACTCACTGGGATTTAATCCCAGGGAAAGGATACAAAGCGATTTTACCAGGAAAAGTAAAAAATCACTCTATTAAAAAGAAAAAAAGAACATTAATACACATAGAAAGGAAATGACCAAGAGAAAATACGATGTACCGCGCTAATTACCAAATTGTCCCTTGATACAAAATTATCTCTCGCGGTATTACTATCGTTTTAATACACCGGTAGAACAAGCACCCGTAGCGCAGTTCATAAATAATTTCACCGATTCATTGGCGACGCGGCCGGCAGCGTGGAAGTCCTGGGTCAATGGAGTGTCGTGGGCGTAGTAACCTCTGGAACGACGAACGCTGGTCCTGGAACGAAGCGTTCCAGGACCAGCGTCTTCTTGAAGTGCCGACGTGGTGACCGTGGAGAGGTTATGACCGCAGCCGCGGTCGGATATGGCTGTCGGGCAACTGCAGGAGGGCTCGGTGGAGGTCTGGGGCGAACCTCGGGTCTAGACGCCCGACGGGTTCACCTTCGCGCCCGAATCCTTCTGGTCACCGATGTCGCAATATAGCCGCCATGACCACCGGTTCTCCGAACGCTGCTCTGCCAACCAACACTGGCCCGTCGTCCTCCCCGCGCTCCTCTTCTTCTTCTTCTTCTATATCCCACTGCCCGGGCCACGGGGCTCGTGTTGCGCAGATTCCGGCGCGTCAATTCAAAAATACCATACGGTGTCCTTCGCGCACATCACAAACTGACTCCGCAAAGCTGCTTATGCTTGAGTTTTGAGTGGCGGGTTAATCTTCTATAGTCTTGTAGAGGGAGTATAGACCTCTTCTGCAAGTGCGCCGCCATCTTCAATTGACGTCACTTCCAGTATGGGCGAAAAGATTGTTTTTGCCTTTGCCACACCAATAGAAGGCATCTAGGATATAAGCGTAAACGTCACACTTTGTCGTTTTGCCTCCCCTTTATTTTTTTACTATTTGCAGGTTGAAACGTCGGATTATTTTTTCGTCGCCCATACCGGATACGCCTGTTAGGTGGCTGGAGACGAGAGTACACAGAAAAGGTCTATAGCGACGTCTAGTACACCGAAAAGAGAATCCCTTTAAATGGGGAGTTCCCCCCTCCCCTCTTCTCTTGTGTTGGCCGTAGAGCTGTCGGGATGACGCCAGGTTCAAAGCATGTATAATTCTAGGCGAGACAGTTATTGTCACTTCCTGTCAAGGTTCCTAGACGGGCATTAGAAACGAGGCTTTAGCGACATCCACCATGTGCTCTTTGCTAATCGTGTAATTCGGCTTAAACTTCCTTTTCGTGTCTTTTTTTAACAAGATATTGGTGTGTCCGAGGTGACACTGCTCCTTTGAACACGTATAGACCAAAAATTACGGGCCGAAATTTCGTTCTTGTATCCTTTTAAGCATTATGGCGCCATGTGCCATGTTTTCGATTTTTCTTTGCAGGTTAAGGACGTCGTTACGCCGTTTAGTAAACATCCCCGACTTTATTGGACAGCAAACCCTCGGCGCATGCAATAAAATGAGAGTTTGATCTAAACAACAACAAACATCCCAATGTTCCCTGAGAATATTTTAGATGACGGTCAGATATCGATAAGCAGTAATTAAACTTTTGTTCGCGTATAGTTTTTATTTCAGGTCTCGTATTCGTGGAACGCTAATCAGTTAGCATTTGGAGATTTCCCTGGAAACTTTTTATGTCATGGAATGTCCCAGAAAGTTCGCCATGTACTTGGAATCAATGCTTCCTATACGTATTTTGTCCGTGATTATTTTTATATCCTCAGACGCAGCAGTTGTTTTGGGGGACATAGCCGAAATGTCAAAAAACTTTGCGCTACCCGCAGAAAGCGCTTCGGGCTGAGAGTGCCTGAAATTTGTTTCCGCACAAACATTTTTTTTTTATCTACAAAACAGAAGTTTTTTTTTGTTTTTTTTTTTGTTTTTGCTTAATAAACGTTCAGTCAACAACAGATATTTTTTTGGTCAAAATTAAAAATCGTCACCAGACATGGTCGGCCGAACTTATTTGAAAACATTCAGGAGCTGAACAAAACCTGTCGATTTCAGTGCCCTAGTCTCATGAGCATAAAGAAACGCCTAACGCTTTGTCAATGCTTTCAATGACACTATCTCAAACGGGCTTCTAGCTCACCCACTTCCGAGTAAGCCTATACCAATTTCCCCAAAGAAACGAAACACTAAAATATCCGAGGACACCTAAGCACTTCTTATGAGTTGTGAATGCGAAAGCATGAATGTCGTTCTTCCGCTCCCTTAGTTCGCATGCAGTGTACTGGCGTGGACAGCCACGTTTAGCTATTGCCGAGGTTGCCAAGCGGGCGCTCTCGTGAAGCGGCCGCCAATAGCTATATAGGAGCCGGTTTGCTCAGCCAATGGCAGAATTGATTCTTCTTTCGCGTTTTTTTTTTTGCAGTTACAGACGCCGCCGGTTCCGCTCCATGGGATAGTTAATGATTTCGCGTTAATAAAACTCAACGTGATAGTCTCGGGATTGATCGTCACTCAAATTCCTAAAATAATAATAAAAAAAAAAAATAAAAAAAGAGAAAAATCAATTTCGTTTTTTTTTTTTAGAGCAAAGAATAGAGGCTCGAGTATACGTACCGCCGGAAGGCAACTTAAAGGGATACTGAATCGAAATTTGAATTTCGCAAAATAAGGCTCTAGAAGCGTTGAACGGGACTCTACGAACTCCGAAACATTGCTCGTACATCGATATCTCAAACGGATGGCCGCACTTTTCGAAAAGAAGGGCGCGATCAAGCGAGGCCTCTGACATCACTGTCCTCCGGGAGAATTTGAGAATGAGGGGGAGCGGCCTCGCTTCTCTCCTCCTCGCTTCGGTTCACCAGCTCGACACGGGACGTAGTGAGGAGGAGAGGGAATAAGAATCATGACGTGCCTTGCCTTGTCGGCCTCGTCGGCCGAGTTTAGTCGGGCGCTTCTTTTCTAAAAATATGGCGATCCGTTAGAGATATCGCTGTATGAGTGATGTTTTTGGGTTTTGCATCGTCCCGCCTATCTGTCCAGCCTTGTTTTGTAAGTTCGAAATTTCGGTTCAGTATCCCTTTAAACGCAAGGGTCCACCACCAAGTCACAAAGCTAGTAGCTCGCATTCGTGGCGTTTATTTTGTTGCGAACCTATACTGTTACGACTTCCTATTCGTCTACTGGTGTGTGAAAAAAACGGGTTGCATAATCGTTTATACGACGGGAGGTTAGTTTGATTATAAATAATGTTACACGCGTCTTTGTTGTAGGCAGGGCCGGATTAAAATGCGGCCTAAGGGGGCTGCAGCCTAGGGCCCCAGGCTGCCAGGTGGTCCCCGTGCTGGCCCCCTGAAGTTTGAGAAAAAAAAAAGTCTAGTCGGTTTTAGTTTAAAACAGCTCAGACCTAAAGGAAGATCACAGGAGCCTCTGGGCTCCGGCTTTGTAGTGTCACCGTCCCCCCATGCCGCAAAGTTCCCTTCAATAGACAAGCTGGTGTTCGTGAGCTCTTTGTAAAAGACTGCTAGAGTAACAAAATGCTAGCGTTGCCTCCCACCCTCCTTGGGGAAGGGAGCAAAGCTGTCGACGCTGGCGGTCCCGTTGAAGTCTCTTCTAATTGAAGCCAGACAGAATGACGGCCACGGAGCTCTCTATTGTATTAGGTCCCCCTTGAGGCGGTTCACGGAGAATGGTAGGTTGGAAGGCAACTCTTGCCGATGGCTACACGAGAAACATACATGCTACACACTAGGGTCTGTTAATTTTTTTTTGTGAAGTTTCCTGTGGAAAATTTTGTCCGGAACGACAAGTTTCAAAACAAGCAAAGAGAAATATCAATGAACCCCTCCCAAAGTAACCCTTTATCACTACTAACAGGCGCATCTAGGAGTCGACTCTTGAGATGTTACCCAAACGTTTTCGAGAGGCAGTGACTACAAACCACTACTCTGGAGCCTGTGCCTGATATGCCAGTGCGAGACAACACTTTTCCTGCCTTCGAGTGATGTGATCGCTGCAATCTTTATACGAACCTCTGAATTATGACCTATTATTTTTAGCTTAGAGTAATACGTCCAAATGGCTAAAAAAAAGTCTTAATTACAACAATTGAAGAATCAAGACCACTTCCAAAACTAATTGAAACTTTTCCTCTTAATATACACAGCATACGTAAGAGAAGAGTTTAAAAATATATCCTTGATCTTCATAAGAAATGCCCGTAAATGTGCCAGAATGACAGTGG
This sequence comes from Ixodes scapularis, assembly GCF_016920785.2. Classification (NCBI taxonomy): domain Eukaryota; kingdom Metazoa; phylum Arthropoda; class Arachnida; order Ixodida; family Ixodidae; genus Ixodes; species Ixodes scapularis. Next base: position 115,879,167 of record NW_024609835.1, read on the forward strand.
TTGCTATATTACAATTACATTCAGTCTCAATTATTTTATTTTATTATCTGAATGCAGAAGTTTGTTATTTTGGAACAAGAGAGTTCAGTTATTAGAAGGGGGTGAACGAAGCGGTTCGAGCCCTAAATACTTAAACCACCAATATTACTTTGTTGTCTTTGTTGCTTCAGTGTTCAAGTCAGTAATTAATTAAAGAAAGGCTAATTAGACAAGCTCCAACCAATCAAAGTAATTTCTGGAATAAAAGCACTATATTCTAGGGACAGTTTTCTAATTGCGACTCGTGAGGCATGTCTTTAGGGGCAGCGCAATTCCTTTTTTCCTGCTTGTAATGGTAATTTTGGGGGTACCCTTTCCGTTACTGTCTAATGCACTTTGTGCCCAAGTAAATATGCCATTCCATATTAAGGAAGTAATCTGTACCATCTTTATAAATCAACATCACGATGAATTTATGCAAGTCAGCAAAGACACATACTGTGAAAATAAGTTTGTAGACTTGGTCCAACAAGTTAATAGGAACGCGGAGTCGTTATTTGTCAACTTTTCAAGGTACGTTTACGAAGCCCTGCTCAATGTGCGCCACACTTCTGAACACTTCCCAATTATTCATAGCTTTGCGTTTTGTACCTCTAAGTGAATTATTGACTATTTCCCATACAGCCTCTAATCCAGTCGTATCTGCTTCATTTCCACCGAGTGGAAATGAAGCAGATGCGACTAGTCCAATGTGATGCGATTTGATGACTTCCTAGTCATCAAGTCTACCGATACCGAAACCTTCTAAGATACACCATAAAATGAGCGACACCTTATAAGGTGGTGAAATATATATATTGCCGTTATTGTCGTCACCACCCCACCGTCGTCCTTATGGTCAGTATTATCTCAATCATTAGAAACCTGATGAGCAGCATTAGTACAGGGCTCTAAACTTCCTTGATCCGGCCTTGGCTCTGAGGGGCCATTTAGCCTGTGCGGCCTAATTAGTAAAAACAAATAGCACTTCGAATTGCTAGGCAATTGCGTTGGATACCTAAAACGTTCTTGCGTCACAAACGTTTAGCTTCACATGACCTCAGCATGTGATGTACCGGTTAATATGGTTTTCCTGTCGCTGCAGACAATTTGGAAGTGTCCTGTTCTTCCGCATATTTATCACTCTTGTTTCTTGCAAATAAGGTTTTAGGGTCGTGATTATTTTTCCCGTAACGGTGACATGGGATTGTAGTTGCGCAAGATTTTCCTTTTCCTTCGCTTTTCTTTTGCGGAAGTGGCGGCTTGTAATCCTTGCGCCATGCGATTGACATCTTGCGGGTCTCGGTCTCGCTCCTTATTTGCTTCCCAACCTTCATGGCTGCTTCCATCGAAGTGGCAAGATCCACCGCTGCCTCAAATGTCAGCGTCGGTTCAGCCAGCAGCTTTTCGAGAATGTTTTCGTCCTGAATGCCGTCAATGAACTTGTCTCAGAGTCGGTCGTTGAGGGAAACACCGAAGTTGCATTGCAGTGAAAGGTGTTCGAGCGCAGCTACGTATAGTCTGCGATGCATGGTTTCGGATTCCAGCTGCTTGGAATCCGAATTTGTAGCGTTAAACCGTTTCATTGGGCGTCGGGTCGATGTGGTTTTGCACTATAGTCGGTGACAGGTCAAGAACGAAGTGGAAGCCCCTCCCACCCCTTTTCACTTCAGCGGAGCGAACGGTAGAAAGGAGGTCGCCTCCTCACCAGCAATCGCACTACTAAAGTGGAAAGGGGTGGGATGAGCTTCCACTTCCTTCTTGACCTGTCACCGACTATAGTTGAACGATCTGTACGTACGTCTTGGTGCTTGGTTTGGCAGGCGCCGCCACGTTCCGTATTAGTCCGTAAATTAATCGTCCGACGTCAATGAGAACATCGGCTGGCTTTGATTGCGGAATGTCGTTCGCAGCGCAGAACACTTCGATCCTTTCGGTGTACGAAGACCACAATTTCGATTTCTGATCGAACTCTTCAATTTTCCTGATGCGAGGCATTCTTGAGGTTTGAGATGGGGCGTCATTCACGTTACCGCTGTCTCCTTTGTTCCGATGTCGCTCAGTTTATTTCCATCTTTGTCGCATGGATCCCATCCTCGTCGCCATTGTGATGTACCGGTAAATTTGAGATAATGCGAGGATGTATTTATATAACTGTTTAGGTTATAATCGGTTGGTGTTACGAGAAGCGTCTTTTCTGGTCTGCGACCCTGAGAAGCGTCTTTCCTGTGGCTTCCATGCGTCCCGTGCTCCTCCATGGCTCGCCCAGCTCGCCACTCGGCTCTCCTCTGCCGGTGTCTCCAGTCTCCGGTTGCATCCGCTGTTGTTCGGGCTCAATAGGTCGGTTCGCTATACGTGGCGAACACGCACGTAATACACGGCACAACAACAATTCAGTTTGACCGCTAAATTTAGCGGGAAGACTAAGCTTATCTATACACGTTTGCAAGTCAGGCTTCAGGGCGCTGCCGTCTTGCTCGCTGGGGTGCGCTTGGACGCATCCTAATCCGATTACAAAGCCTTGCTAAGGCGTCATAATCGGATTATGGCCGCGCCGAAGCGCACCCCACTGGGCAAGATGGCGGCGCCCAAAGACCGCACTTGCAAACAAGTATAGGTCACGTGACATAAAGTCATGTGACATAATTTCCCCCTGATTTGATGTTGAGGTCCTGTGACGTCACTTTTCCCGTTGAATCTAGCGGGGAAACTGAATTTGTGTTTAGGTCACGTGATGTGAATTCACGTGACATCATTTTCCGCACTAAATTTAGCGGGGAAACTGAATTGGTGTTGAGGTCCCGTGACGTTAATTTTCCCACTGAATTTAGCTGAGAAACTGTGAGGTAAAGCCATGTGACATCTTTTTCCTCGCTAAATTCAGCGGGGAAACCGAATTGGTGTCGAGGTCACGTGGCGTCAATTTTCCGTTTGAATTTAGTGTGAAAACTGGGACGTCAGATGACGTCACAGGTCACTGCTTCACGAAATGCGGTTTCACAAATTGCGGCTTCACTAAACGCGGCCTCACGAAACGCTACTTCACGAAATCCGGAGCAACTAGCCAAAGACACGCAGTGCGTGGTATATTTGTTTGCCACTTTTTGCTTTGTGATTTGTGACGAAACATGGCTATAAAAAAACACGCTGGGAGGTTAAAGGGATACTACAACGAAATTTCGGCGCTCATTTTTTGGTCTATATGTGTTCAAAAGAGCAGTATCACATGGAACATACCAATATCTTGTTAAAAAAGTCTCGAAAAGGAATTTTAAAACGAATTAAACGATTAGCAAAGAGCACCTGGTGGATGTCGCTAACGCCTCGTTTGTAATGCTCGTCTAGGAACCTTGACAGCTAGTGACGGAGGTTGTCTCGTCTCCGGCCACGACGAGAGAAGGGGGGAAGGAGGAACTCCCCTCTTCCCGAGAATCCCTTTTGTGTGTCGCAGAAGCCGCTATTGTCCCCCAAGAAGATTATAGAAGATTAACCCGTCACTCAAAATTCGTATAAAAGCAGCCGCTTCGGTGGCTGGAACGACTAGGCCATCCTCACGACGTCAGCCTCGCCGTAGCTTTGCTCGTCTTGAGACGACCTACGTCACGGTTGCGTTGGATGTCACGTGCTCTAAGCTGGGCCTTCTCCGAGCGCTCGCCCAGAGTGGGTCGTTTATAACGAAAAATACAGCCACCAGGATCAAAATACAAACGTGCGATTGTTATTTACGGATATTGTGGATCATATTCAACCTATTTTTGAACACGACGGGAATATTTAAAATTTCGTTGAAGTATCCCTTTAAAAAGGCGCCAAAGACTTGAAGCTACACAAATCAAGCCACGTTCTTGTTCTCGAATTATTGGTATTCTGTATTACCGCCTTAAGTAAGTGGTACTGGGAAGTACCTCGATTGTATTTACATTTACGGGCGTGCTGTTTACGTCCGTGTTTTTGACGCTAACAAGCCCCGAGATGTAACAAATAGACTCCCTCCGAACGATTGACTCTTCTCTATTACTTCCGCGCACCCGGCGTGGAAATTCAATCAGCTCTGTTTCCGATTTCGCTCCAAAGATACCTTTGTAAACAGCGAGGACGGGGGTGGGCGTTTGTCGCTCTGCGCCGGAAAAGAACGACGATTGCCGTTTCACTTCTGTATTCGCTTCGAAAGCGTTTCTGGCGCTTTCGAAAGTCCTTTTATAGCAAGCTAACATTGTGCCATTGTTCGAGCGTGGGCCGCCTTTCTCTAAGTGTGCCGAGCTGCAAACTTTACGCGCCGTCGCAACTGTCGTTTTGAAGAGCTACTTGAATTCAGCCAGCATCCAGGAACGGTTCCTTCGGAAATTTGAAACCGTTGTCAATGCGACTTGACGGAGCCGGAATCTACTGCAGTTAGCTGTTGATGCAGAATCTGATACTGAATACGAGTTTCTGCATATGTATTGAATGATTCGAATTAAATATAAAGTTGGTTCGCAGGTACAGCGTGTACTCCACCCTGTAAACGTGAATGTTAAACCTCAAGCAGCACAACCCCATGGTTTCTAGATTGTTTTTCAAACAGGCAGTACCTATACACGTCGCTTGCCAGATGAACAAGTTGTGCAATATATTAAGGCAGCGATTCCGCACAGGCACAGTTAATTTTGCTGGAAGTCGTTTTTCTTTTTTCTTTTTTTAAAATGGAAAGAAAAAGAACCGAGGTACACTTAAGCACTTCTTATGAGTTGTGAATGCGAAAGCATGCATGCCGCTGTTCCGCACCCTTATTCCGTCTGCGTCGTACATGCGTCGACGGTCGAGCGCGTCGAAGGCGCGTTGACCTTGGGCGTGGAGCGGTGAAGCCGCTGCCTCGCGGACACGCAGCGCCATGGGCTGGCGGTCGTTGAAACTGACGGGCAACGGCCCATGGGAGCCTCGTTTCTTGAAACTATGAAGCGCGTCAGTCAATGGGACCGAAGTCGAAATCCATCAGTTTCACACCGCTCCTTTGGTATCGGGGAAACTAGGTGCCGTTTGGCTAGGCTTTTCGCGTGGTTTCAAAGCTGAGAGCCGGCTTTCCTCGGAGAAAGAAATTTAGGTGCCGTTTGGGGCGGCTTCAAAGCTGATGACGTCGGCTCGCTCAATGGAACAGTTCACGCTTTCGCATTTAAATTGAAGATCCCTTCAACTTCACGTGAAGATGAAGGACCAGCGAAGCTGTTATTTTTACGTATAAGATGATGCCTAGAGGACGACGTTTAGGCCGCCCCCAAGGACGACCTCGAGGACGACGTCTAGGACGGCTTCTAGGACCGCCTCGAGGACGACGTCTAGAGGACATCTAAGACCACTTCGAGGACGATGTCTATGACGACCTCAAGAAGGACTTCGAGGACGATATCTATGACGACCTCAAGGACGACTTCTAGGACCACCTCTCAGGCGACCTCAAGGACGACCTTGAGGACGACGTTTAGGACGCCTTCAAGGACGACCTTGAGGACGACGTTTAGGACGACCTCAAGGACATTCTTGAGAACGACCTCAAGAACGACGCCTAGGAAGACATCTCGGACGACCTTAAAGACAACTTCTAGTACAACCTCGAAAACAACTTCTAGGACAACCTGAAGAACGACCTCGCGGACGTCTTCTAGGACGACCTCTCTAACAACCTCAAGGACGACTTCTAAGACGACCTCTCGGACGTCGTCTCGAATGGTCTTAAAGACGACCTCTAGGAAGACTTCCAGGATGATCTCAAGGACGGCTTCATGAGGACGACGCCAAAGACGACCTCTCGGACGACCTCAAGGACGGCTTCTAGGACGACATCTAAGACGGCCTTGTAGGACAACCTTAAAGATGACCTCGAGAACGACTTTTAGGTCGACCTCAAAGACGACTTCTAGGACGACTTCAAGGACGACCTGAAGGACGACGGCTAGAGAACGGCGCCTAGGACGACTTCTCGGACGACCTTTTTATTTTTTATTCATTCATACTTGCCACGATCAATGGGAAGTTTTCTGTCAAAATCCGTCAACGCATTTTTTCCCAGATCCTAGCGCATAACAGCTTCGCTGTAAAACCATTACGAATCTGACCCTCTGCAAGCACTACGAGAGAGAGAGAAAAAAAATATTTATACGCCAAGGTTCGGCTCTCAGTTTTATTTGGTCACCTACCAGTCCTCACCCAACACGTTTTTCACGTGCTGAATGAGTGCCGGCAGGAGAATATGGGCATCGGTTGGTAGACTAAGCCAGTCCGTTCATTAGTGAGGTTGGAGACTGGGGGATAGAGAAGAAATAGAGGATAGGAGGGTAGGTTGAATGTATGAGCATTGCCACAGGCAGTGCTCTAGAGAGGGGTATTCGCCGCAATTAGGGCATTTGGGGTGTCTGGAAAGGCCCTGGATATTGTGGCGAAGGAGGGGAGTCACGATCGAATGGGTTCGAAGTCTGTGGAGAATGGCGGGGCTGTCTTCCCGCGAGAGGGATTGGGGTGGAGCTATAGTTGTGGTGTGGCGGTGTTATCATGTACGTGGGCATGTCGGAATAAAATATTTTGTATTGAAGACGTTCTTGAACGAGGTAAAAATAAATTTATAAAATTGCTCGCTGTCTCCCATGCTTCTTTTTTTTTTGTTTATAATAAATTGAGAATTTCAACATTATTACAATCAATTAAAATAGTTGGGATGATGGCGTCAAGGTCACAGAGCCTTTTTTTTATAAGTTATGGTTTTAGGTTTTCCTTTTCGAAAATAAAACAATTAAAATGTTTTGTAATGTAAGATACATTTATAAAAAAAATAGAAGAGGCTACTACATGCAGCATTTCTTTGCCACCTCAACGATCGAGATGCTACATGCAATAGTGATAGAAGTTTACAGGCGGGGCTTCCATAAACATGCACCGTTTATTTCTCCTGTGCTGGTAGAAATCAGTGTTTCTGCCCATATTCTCAGAAATTGATTTTCAAAAATTCTATTTGAGCCAAAATAAAGTGGTGGTGAAATGTCAACTCCTCTGGAGACGAATGCACATTAAAGGGACACTGACAGGGTATTTATGATCGACAAGGTTTTTATTTATATATAAATAAAAACCTTGTCGAGCCCAACTACTCAGAACACGATTCGCTCCCCGAAATTCGTTTTTTTCCGACCGAAAACAGCCGATTGAGAATTTGCCGGTTTGAGTAGGGCTCACTCTGTTCTCCGTGGCCACGTGCCGTTTTTATGGTTTAGACACAACCACCAAATAAAATCAAAGTCGTAGGTCATCGAAGGCACGCACACAATATTAAAGATAGAAAAGAAATCAGATACCCATTTTTTTGTGGCTTTAAAAGACTAAATGTGTTGTTTGGGGAAAAAAATATCACAGCCACGTGACTTCCGCCATCTCTCTCCTTCTCTATACGTTTTCTTCCTCCCCAGTCTAGTTTCGGTTTCGGTTTCCAGCAGTTGCGTTTTTTGACTTTATCAAAAATATACGTGACGCTGTAGCAAAATATGGATTGTGTAGTCTTCTAACACCAAAATAAATTGCCTGGCACAAAAAAAAATTGTAGGATGTCAGTGTTTCTTTAAACTTTAAAGAATACTAGTCAGCTCACTTGCATGTAGCTCCTTAATCCTTGATCGTCACTTCGATGTTAGCGGAGCGTGAGTAGGAGGCAGTTCCAGATTCAAAATGTTTTCGTGTCTAACTTATTACGAACTTACTATAATTATTTGCTTCGAAATAAATTAAATTTGATCATAATGATAACACAGAGTTTGATTTGTAAATATATTTATAGTTCGTAATATTAACAACAAAATCTCATAGCCATTGCTCACTGCGAGACTATCTTTCGAAGCTATAACATTCCTTTGAATATAACGAACATTCTTCTTCTGCCATGTCAGGCGGATAGACTTTCAAGTGTGCACTTTACCTTTCATCTGCGAAATATTGTGCTCCGCGCGTTCGTCCACTGCCCGGTTGGCCCCCGCCCAAGTAGGGCGAAATTCTAGCAGTTCATTGAATTCTCTTAAAAATAGTCGTCTGATAAGAACGGACATTTTTAGGGAGACTGATTGAAAACATACATAAAGGGAATCAATTCGACACGAGGTCTATACTCCGCGACAACTTTTCTTGGCAATGCAGTGGAAGGTACAGGCCCGCGTCCCCTCTCCCATTTTGAGTGTATGCAGGCTCTCCTCCTCCCCCATTTCCGGGAAGAAGGGGAGAGCCCGCGCACACTCAAAATGGGAGAGGGGACGCGGGCCTGTACCTTCCACTGCATTGCCAAGAAAAGTTGTCGCGGAGTATAGCTTTTTCTCGCATTGCAGTCGCATCAAGCAGTTGTCCTCTTGAGGCATGAATATTTCTCACGTAACTCAATTTGTAATGGATACAAATAAAACGAAGGTATATTAGCATAGTCTCTGACGGAATGAGAATGGCAGGAAAGTGTTTCAGTCATTCCACTTCTGCAGCCCGAGCTTCCTACCTTGGTAGGGAATCGGCGTCTAATGAGCTTCGAGCGTGCGCACGCCACCAAAGCATGACAAAGGCCAACAACTAGCGCGTGCTGGAGGCCGGGCCGTCCAAGAGAGAGACACCCTGTCGTTCTCATTTCGTCATTGGCTATGAGCGCCGAGATGTTTCGGTGGCGCTGTCTTATAGTCCCCAATCACGTTCTTAAAACAACCCAGCGTAAGAGTTGACAGTTCGACATTGCCCTTACGTCCGTTGATGAAGGCGAAACTAATCCCACAAAAAACGTCGCAATGAGCCTTTGGTCAGTCGAGTCAAGCCGACCACCGCAGACGCGCATTTGGTGGCGCACGTCGCCAACAGAGCAACGCATCGTATGGTCGTTTGGCGAACTGAGAAGTAAAGGTTAAATGGGTCCTTCCCTCATTTCGAATAATCATAACACACGAATGGACGCACACGCATCAATAGTTGACGGGTTCGTGAACCTATCCGCCCCTTTCAGTCCTCCTTTATTTCCCCGCTGCACGACGGAGGCTGTTTTGAGTGGCGCCTTCGCGCGAAAAGCAGCAACTTCGATCGGCGCCCGCCGGCGGCGCGTCTGTATCGACTCAAAGTGCAAGCGGGTGCGACTCCCGTGGCCTAAGCATTCATTCTGCCGCCGGTTCGCGTGGGATAAAGGCGACGGCAGCCCGGCTCTCAGCCACTTCCTTCTGTTCATTCGCGCGGCAAGAATTCGACAGTGCGGAAATGTGATTCCTCGATCGGTGTGCTCGTCAGTGCCCCGTGTGTTTCTAGCGGGCTCATGGTACCCTCCGGTTTGTTCGTCTGGACTGACGAGAAGACGTCGGAGTGCTTGGACTTTGGAGGAAGTCATAGGGTGCTTCGTGGCTGACGAAACCGGAAGTGCATTTTTCTTTGAAACTCTGGGTGTCGACAAGGTCACGAAGTCCTCGAAGAGTTGCGGCACTAAGTTCGAACGCGTGCGTGTGTGACCTGCCTTCCGGTTACAAGAAGTTGTGCTTCATTTGTTTTCTTGTTACTGCGAATGTGGTTGGTGTGGCAATGCGGATCTAAGGTTGGTTTAGTGCAAGTCATATATCTGATTTATGGGAGAAATGTATGAACCTGTTTTCCTTCGCAGCCTCTGTTCAGCAGTTTTCTAAATCTCAACTGACCTACTCCCCCATCCCCTCCTCTTTCCCCTTTTCCCCTCATAAAGGGACAAAAAAAAAAAAAAAAACACAAAATTAAGATTTATTAAAAATTAATTTAGGGTAAAATAACAGTGATGACTCCTCGAAAGGCAAAGTAGCACCAAGCTAGCCGGTGGCGCTCGTATTCTTTTAGCTCAAAAAGTAAGGTATTGAATAAGATCGTGTTCTTGAAGGGTGCCACGCAAACTAGTGCACCAAAGTAACAAATGAATAATTACGATTGCGTGACACTTGTGAGTAAAATATAAAAAGACCAAACTAGCAAACAAAATAACATTAGTGTAAACAATTTACTGTTACAAGTTCTAATGCTATTTAAATATTTTTATTATAATAATCCACTCGACTAATTTTAGAAAAAAATGCACTACCGTGCTCAAATCATGATAGAAACACGTACAGTAAGTGTTCACATTTAAGCTAGAAATTCGCAGCTTACACCAGTCAAACTCCAAAGGCTGCGCAGGAAGAGTTCGTCGAATAAAGAGTAGCCGCAACAATCTATTTGTATTAAGATTTAAAAACCGATGTTTCTCGAAATCAGCAAGTCGGATTGGAGCCTTTATGAAAGGAGATTATTTTTGTAGTGATAATAAAAGGCGTGTCTTAAAATGTAGGGATACCGCGAACAGAGCGCTACGTTTTAATTGTGCTTTTCGTTTTATTACCCATTTCGGAGGTATAATGCAGCGTGAGCAGATAAATACTCTATCGGATTTGTGAATCAGTTAAATACTATTAGTTTTAAACAGCTCGATAAGAAGTACTACATATTTAAGTCTTCCTTAATTTCTCTCAGGTATCAGCTAGAGCTTATACCTTTTATCCAAGGAAGGTATCGAATAAATAAATGCACTGCAAATGCATATATAAATTCATATATAAAGGCTGGAAGCGGAATAATTTTGAAAGTGTCTGAGCATTAAAAGAAGTCAAGTAAACGCTGAATGCACGTGTAGGTTTTTCCAGTGGCATTACTAACTCGTTGATGTGAATATACCGTCCCCTTTGGAATGTGATGTCAATCACACGTGCCATTCACAAGAACAAAATGCAGAAGATTATGTCTATACATATTACTATCTTGCACAACACTTACCTCAAATGAACAATACTTGCTACGCTCCAAAGCTAAGGAAATGGGAAGACAGTAGTACTGAGTACCCTCACGGTCTTTGCTAATGTCCTGGAAGCACATACTGGAAATGCCATAAAGACATGCTGTAAAAAAGGGGCATAGCTTCATTTTTCCTTTTCACTGATTAAGAAACGTTTATCGCAGCCAGCCAATATACACCAATTCGAAATTTTCGAAACTTAACTGGCGAGTTTTGTCCTCAAACGTCTGACGTACACAAAACAAAAGCAACGCATTCCACGATGAGTTCTCGAACGAGCACCATTTCCAATGCGCCGCCTCACATCGAAAACGGGGACGTTCGCAGCGACCCAAACGCTAGCTTCAGAAATGACAACGGTCGAAACAGCCACGCACCAACCATCAGCATCGACCCGGGCATCGACGCGGGCCTGTTGCTCAGGGTGCCGGACCTGGCGTTCTCGCGAGACACTTCCTCGGCTGAGTCCCTCAACCGGACGCCGACCCCAACCCAGAGACAGTTCCTCGACCTCCCGTCCAACAGCCCGTGCGACAACCGACGGCACTCGATGCAAGACTGCTGCCACAACGACCACCAGCACCGCCATCACCACCGGAAGCACAGAGATCGCAAGAGATCCTGTCCCGACATGCGGGGTTCGAACTCCGCGGACCGGAGACGTCGAGGAAGCCGCAGCCCTATGGCACCTGGACACCCTGACTCGACCAGCGTGACCCCGGTGTCTTCGAGACGCTCGAGCGCGAGCAGCCTGAGCCGCCGCTCTTCGAGGGACAACGAGAGCTGCGCGCACAGTCGCCGCAGTTCCCGGTGCGACGACGTAAGTCGCCGGTCTTCGAAGTGCGAGGACAGCCGACGGTCTTCGAGAGCGACGGACGACACCGGCGGCGACGGCAGTCGCAGGTCATCGCGGAGCGGAAAAGATGACCGAAGGTAAGCCATAGCAGCCACTGGGAAGTCGCTGCGCCAAATGTAGCTACGTGAGTAGCACACTTCCTGTTCCTTTCAGTCGTTTTCTAGTGATTTCACTTCATGTACGCGAACACCAGACTGCCTGTTATATTCACTCATAAGGTGAGCATGGCAGGAACCAGCTTCAGTTGTCCCGGCCCAAGCACCCTACCCTCAAGCCCTACAGTTCCCACATTGTCAGTGCCTTTCGACCTCACTGCATTGGCACGACAACGCAGTTCTGCGTGTGGCGATTTGACTATTTTGGCCGTCGATCAACCTTTCCTAACATTTTTTTTTGTGCCAACTGCACATACAGTGAAAATGTAAGCCACCTTCAACATACGTTTCTGGCGATGCTATTTTAGTTGCCAGGGGTACCCGCCAGTTTGTAAACAATAGGCGTCGCATCAGACCATCGCGTGTAAGAGAAACACAAGCAAGAACATGGCTGACAACGCCAAGTGATCAATAATGATATAAAAAAACAGAGCCACGCGGCGCTTATCACGGTCTCTAGAGGGCCATTTTTAGTCGATAGAAGGCGCCAGACGAAACCCCACGCAGCGCCGTTTTGCTGAGCAACACCCTCGATGTCCTGAATCGCGACGCTGTTTATAGGGAATTTCCTGTTGGTGGTAAATTGTCTCCGCGCTTGTATGAAGATAATACCTTAAAAAATCTCCGTTTCTCTTAATATTTAGTACATTTCACCTCTCTACGGAGATGCGTCCCCACATTCGTAACTCCATTGATTTATTCTCATTTTAATACATAAAGCTCGATAGCCCGAATAGAAAAAAAAAATTAAAACTCGATGACAGCTTTCTTTATTTGAATGCGCAGCGAATAATAAGTTGTCCGGCTGTTTTCTGTTTTGAAGCAAAAATGACAGGGATTTTTTGTAGTTACGTGTGCTTTACGAGCTGACACAATATCTAGCATATCTTTCCGCAGCTCTATATATCGGTATTTGTGTGTAGCCTGGAATATTTGGAAATCGAACCCGTGCTCTTGCCGAGGTGCTGTCGCAAATGATGGTTAGACCGAGAAGGCTGTCGGAAGAAAATTATATGAGCCCGGGAGATAAGTGCATGGAATAACTTGTGCAGATTTGTCGTTTTCGACCGTGAGTAGATCACGTTGTCGAGAGAAGGCACCACACTTGCTGAACTTCTGTGGGTCAAGTTTAGTTGGTTTGACATGTTTACATGACTGGGTCACACAGAAGCGTGGACCGTCCCTGTTGAGTAGATGATCAAAGCTTAAGAACCATATGCCGTGGAAAATATTTAAATCCTATTCATGTTAAACTTCACTTCTTTTGACATCATACTCTATCACACAGGCCTTTGACACGCGAGAGCGCGTGCAAATGTTTCGTTCGCGCAGATAATCCCACATGGAAGGCCTCTTTTAAAACCGTGCGCTCGGTACTAAACCTTCTACAGCACTGTACGGAGTAAGCGAGGCCAAATGCACATATAATGTTTGTGTATACTGTCATCTACGTCAATTACGAGGTTTGAGACCACACTTCTGGAAATTAACATCGTTCGCAGTTTAATGCAGTTGCCGCGTTATGTTCACTCGCCGAGACGGTAGTAAAATAAATCTAATCAAAACAGAAAATTTTTAATTGTTAGGTGGACAAGATGGCGGAGAAAATAATCGCCCAGACCATAAAATCTGAGAGGAGGTTGACCCAATTAAACTGTAGTGTACACGGGTGCAACCAGAGAAAATAAGTCCGGGTTACACACTTAGCGGAGTAAAGACGCACTTCTCAGAAAGAAGGAACTGCACTATAACACGACTTTTGAGTGAACGTGATTAGATAGAAGATTGAAATTTTTAACATTTTCTGCTAGAAATGCACATAATAATAAACCAGACAGCTTACTAAGTTCATCTATCCGCTAACAAATGAATTTATACATCGCAGACACGTTTGGTTCGCCGACGACAGATAAATCAAAACAATGGGTCTCTATTGCGCAGAGCGCGAGTTCGTCTGCTTCTTGTGCAGGGGTTGCAGTGACTTCAGAATGCGCCGAGCTCTGATTGGCTTTGATGGGAAAGGTATTGGATAAACCTCAATGCTATAGCTGCCTTGAGGTTTACCCACAATCCTTCCAACCACAGCCGATCAGAGCTCGCGTTCTGACGTCGCCGCAACTCTCGTGCAAGAAGCAGACGAACTTGCGTTCCGCACTTGGTGCCACTTCGGGGCGTTGACTGACCATTTCGCGCGCGTATGATTGAAAGTCTTGACAGCCGCAGAAACAATAAGCTACAGAAGGTTCACGCGTTTATACCTAGTCGTGAGTCATAGTCATTAGAGGAAATACGTTTCGCCAAGAAGATTTCTACACCTGGAATTTGCAGTGTTCGAAAAATATCTTTACAGGCTTGAGTGGACGCAAAACGCTTAATTTACAAGTCACACTTACAGTCAACGCGAACTTACATAAATTTCACATTGAAGTATTTGCCGTGTTTATGAGATTACTAATATTCATTATGTACGCCACATGTTGCTCGTAAAATTCCTAGACGATATTACAGTTCCTGCCGAGTACGGTGCAGCATATCCACATCGCTCTGAGCAGTACCAGCTTCGGCCCTTTTATAAGTCTTGAAGGTGAGCTACCAAAGTTTTGTAAACTCAGTGCTTCTCAATATCACCAAAAGTCATCGCTGATTCTGTGATTAAGCCCTTAGACCGCATGTGGCAGGAGCTGGTATAACATCTGGACATTTCACGCGCAGTCAGTGGCCCCACATTGAACATTTGTAATCTTATAGAGCAGAAAAAACCTGACTCCATGTAATTTTGCCTTGGTTGTTAATGTAACTTGTATGCTAAATTTTCTATGCTCACCTAAGCTTTAAAGAACTTTTTGCACACCCTACAGATGTACCTTGCTTTTACTGCGAGTTGTTTAATTCGCCGCAGGTGTTCCAGTGACTCGCACCACCATCACCACCACCACCACCACCCCCGGCGTGAGTCGACCATGGTGGACGGGGCGGTGGTGGTCAGGCAGCACCGCAAGAGCAGTTCCTTGGCCGGTGGCAGCGAGGCGGGCAGCCGCAGAACGTCCAAGGTGCCCTCCCTCCTGGTCACCGACGAGGAGACCGGCCAGCAGCAGAAGCCCGACGACGAACTGGACACGCCGCGGCGCAGGATTATCATCTTCGTGATCAGTTCTGTGGCGTGCTTCATTCTACTCATGAGTGTCGTGCTCATCGCCGTCACCCTCACCATCTCCCCGGCCATCGACAGCATAGGTGAGCGACAAGACGTTACGGATTTTTCTCCCCCTCTATACTCTTCCGCCACCTCCAATACTTTGACTAACCTAACGTACCTAATACGAATGTGCGAAAACTAAATGAGATTTATGCAAGAATTAATAACTTCCACCTGAAAAAAAGTATAACTTGTGTCCTCTGTATGACTGGAGATCGCTGAAGAATACGCCTGGTTCGGGAATCGATTACGGGACCTCTTCAAGACGTCCTCCTAAAAACTCCGAATTTCAACGTGCCAATGCCGCCCCCTATTTCCACCCCCCCCCCCCCCCCCTCCGCCGCTCTAAGACAAAAAAAGAAAAAAAAAGAAAAACGGTATTTTAGAATTAAATTTGATCAGGGCAGACTGTAAATGGTCCTGGGAAATGCCCCTACAGTTATCTTTCAAATCTCCGACCATTGTCAAAAGGTGTCTCAGTGCTTATATCGTCAAGGATCATTCAGGACAAGAGGCCATTATACTTTCGGGTCACGACAAAGGCCACTATTTTGGCTTCCATTGCAGGCAATACTATTAATGCTTTATAGAAAGGAGATGTGTTTTTGTAACACATGTGAACCATAGAGATTGCATAAAACGCGGAAGAGGGACAGTTGAAACTCCTCTATTACTGCTTTACCACTCTACCTCGCGTTGTCGCGGGGTAGGTTGGTGGAAAAGGATTGAATGAATACGAGCTTCTCAGTGACTGCCTCCAGTAGTTCATTGCTTCTAAGGTATCGACGTTTATCGAAGCCACAAATGCCTGCAACTTTTGTCGTGGGACAAATTATTATTGCCAAAAGCAATGGCACCAACGCGAAATTCAACTGAAGAAATATTAATTGAAACAAGTGCGTTTTATTTTTTTATCTGGCATACATTTACACTGGGATATTATTTATTTACTTCGAATTCCGAAGGATTGGAAATCAAACAAATACAAACCCCAATAAACTCCGAATTTTCAGCAAACAAATGAATTCTGAGAAACACCCTCGGAATTTGACAGAAAATAACTCCGAAAACACGGAATTTTTATTAATACATCACATACATATCTGGCGCCATTAAAATACACTCACGTGGGTACACAGCGCGACGCTGTTCGTGGAACAAGTAATAGTCGTTTTTTTTTTTTTTTTTTTTATTGAAGTGCTTTAATAAAAAAACTTTTAGTGTGGCGGAAAGTCCCTATCCAGGGCAGTAACCTAATCGGTAAAGCTAAGTGCCCATGAGCACTGTGTCCGAGTAAAATGCCGAAAAGCGCCGATGTAGTGATTACGCGATCAGTGTCTCGCAGTGTACGTTTTTTTGGCACAGCGCTCATTATTATTTCATGCTATTCTACAGCGCAGGAAACAAAATGTCATGCATTGCAATAAAGTCGACTATTTGTGCCACTTTTTGATGATATTGAACGTTTATAGAGTTTGAAGTGTACTACGCAGGATAAAAGGCGTCCGTACGGGTTTCAAAAATGTCTAAGAATTGCTTTAGCATTTCATTAAACCCTTTTCGGCTCAAGTTGTTTCTGCAGAGTTGCATCTCCGTGCTGATACCCCTGCAGGAACCCAAATTTATCTCGGACCGTTGCACCTCACGACTGATCTGTCACGAAATGTTTTTGTTCCTACCACCGTTCATTAGAGAACTCCTGAAAGGCTGTCAGCACGCGGAGAAAAGCTCACCAGAGAAAAGCTCACCGGATAAAAGCTCACCGCAAAACCAGCAGATGCGGAGAAAAGCTCACCGGCCTTTGAGCGGATGCGAAGAAAAGCTGAGCAATTCTTAAAATTTTTTCTTAGCTTTGCGGATTCTGCGTCACACGTGGCAATTAAACACAATTCGAGTTCGCCACTTCATTAAAAAATATGTCCTTTTTTTGTAATACTCTTGAAGTTCACTGGGCATATTTACTAATTCCCCAGAAATTAGAAATCACCCCTTTTGTATATTAATGAAGCCGCAAGGGTATAAAATCAGAACATCGGACGCCGGTAAGAAAGAAAACAATATATTGACAGCTGACAGTGTGCCGTCGGTAAAGAGGTTTGTTCTTTGCAAGCTAGTATGAATAGCGGTATGTGAACCGCTTAGCTCCAAAAATTCTGTAGTGCCGGATAGATGAGGATGTGTTTGTTGACGTAATCAGTGTCGACTATGCTGTTTTCTTTCTGTTAATTTCACTCACAATATTTTAGTTGCGAGAACGGCTTCATACTGTCGTGTTCGTTACCTTCATTCCGTCGTCATTTGAACGGTTTTCATCATGTATAACGTTTACCAACTCGCCCAATTCGCTACCTTATAGACGACTAGTTTTTATATGGGTCACGAGTAACAACGGTGACAGTGTGCAGCTTTGAAGGTCATGTTCGCTGTAGACGGGCACTATCACACAAAGGCAACGTGCGAAAACACCAACATGAACGGCTAGAAAACGTGCATGTCCGTGTAAGAACAAAACCTCGATATCCTTCAGACTGTATTATCCTGTTTTCAAAGGTTAACAAAAGCTTTAAAGAGAATTTCAGGCACCTCGTTGTTGCGCATGCACTTTCGGATTTTCGGCATTTACAGTTTTGATTTTTAGGGCTTAGGCAGATATTATTAAGTTTTGGAACTTTTTCCTGTTCTTTAAGTTCGTAAAGTTTTCAGTTAGGCTTTCGTTGCCTAGAGAGTAAACCGCAGAAAACACTCGCCCGCAATAATATATTTGAGTGCAATGTACCCATTAAGCTTATCAAATAATAGAAAAAAAGGACATTTTCTTTTTTACAATGTTCACAAATTTTAATGATAATAAATTGATATATGTTACGCATGGTGAGCTTATCTCCGGTGAGCTTTTCTCCGGTGAGCTTTTCTCCGGGATTCCTCACAAGTTCCATTATTCGCTCGGTATGAAGCAAGCAGAAAGTTTTTTTACAGAAATATGATGTTTCCCTGTCTGCAAGAAATGGGTTGTCGGCCATTCAGCAACATCGTAATTATGACGCTCAAACATTTAACTGCTCAATCTGAGATAATCAGTGTCGTTTTCAGCATGTGAGTTCTGAATCCCGAAAACCCATTTCTTGCTGACAGGGAAACATCATATTTCTGTAAAAAAGCTTTCTGCTTGCTTCATACCGAGCGAATAATGGAACTTGTGAGGAATGCCTGAAGCCTGGGTGGAGAAATGTTAGCCAGTAATGCGCCTCTTTAAGTTGCGTGATTTGTAGATTAATATGTCAAGTCTTCTCGCCGCGATAATGAAATGCAACGGCGCGCTCCTACAAACTCAAGCACGCAGATTTCTAAAGATTCTGCGTCTTCGTCCCTCTATAAAATGTTGTAAACATAGAACTACAGAAGACATAATTATATTCCCAAAAAGAAGTACAGACGACAATCATGCAACAATAATTACTACAAATTAGAACCTCAGCGACGCATGGGTTTTATTCCCAGGCGGAACATATATTTTTTTACATGATAAAAAAAACCGAGACTGAAGGTAACGACACACACACACTCAAAAGCCTCAAACACAGCTGAATATATATATGTATATATATATTGTCTTGCTTTGTATGTTTTACAGCCTTGATGTTGGTACGCCTCAACGGGTAACCGGTCTCTTAGCTGTAGATGTGCAATTTATCCAGCGTAGTACAACCGCTAAGCTGGGTTTTTAACATGCATCTTTCGATCTGAATGAAACTCATCCAGATCGAAAGGGGCGGGGGGTGGGGATTGAACCCAGGAGGTTCCCAGCGCAAGCTTTCGCTCCACGCTCCGAGCTGAGACACGTTAGTGCACTCAGCCACCGATTCCCCTAGCTGAAATTTTATTTTACGAAATTTGATTAAACACGAGAAAAAAAAAAAAAAACGAACGAAGAGGGGGGAAGAAAACCCCAAGGGCACCTCTTTCGACGAATGTACATTCCACCCAGTTAACAGGACAATGAGGGCCTCCCCCCCCCCCCCCCCCCCCGCGAAATCTTTCTCCTCTCTTATCTGCGAACCCTGTCCCCCCGCCCATAACGAATAAGACAACTTTATTTCCCGGAAACTTGTAGACACTTAAGAATACTAATGTTCAAAACCTAAGAAACTGCCGGAGTTCGTGGTCCAAACCAAACGAAGGCTTATTAACAGCGTTTCCGTTACTTAGTATTGTGAATGATTCATTTATCAAACGTTTGTGGTCATTTTTTTCCCCTTTCTTCTACCGATGTCAAATTCCACAACGGCATACAATTGTTCCATCCGGCCAGATGTTTTAAAACTTCAGAATACGGGTCCTTTTTCTTTATACGGCGCTTATGTTCTGTCAACCGTTCACTACACAACGCTTAGTTTGTCCGATATAGCAAAGGCCACGCAAAAAAGTATCTTATAAATGACCCCTGACACACAATCCACATCCTTTTTTTTGTGTTTTTTCGCACAACCTCAAATAGTCGACGCAAAGGGGGTGAAACGGTTATAATAATAATAATGTTTATTTCCACCATAAGATGGTGGCAATCAGGGAAAAAAGCTGTCAGCTACAGCGTGACGGGTCCCTGACCGCCTACAGAGAGCAGCAACAGAGCCGGGAAAAACGGTAATCATGAAAAAAATGTACAAAGCACAAATTTTAGATTTCTTTTTTTTACATTGAGGCATGACGGACAGCAGAGATAAAATTATACAAAAACTAGGCACAAAGATTACAAAGAAAGGCAACTACCTCTAGCTGCTGTAGAAAAAGGGTGATTTTACTTCTCTTAGGGATAACTTATCCCAGTCCATATTTTTAGTTATATACGAATTGCCTAGATTGGGGATAGTGTATTTAAGCGTTTGTTTGCCATAGTTTGTTCTTGGTGTAGCCACTTCCGAACATTCAGCACCACGGGTAGTGTAACTATGAACATTTTTTTATAAGTGTCCTAGATCTGTTAAAAAAAGTTGTGTCTTTAAGTTGCTCTACTTTAAGGCTGGTGCTAAGCCTATAATCATATAATGTATGCACGTTTATGACGCGAAATTTCTAAAATAAGCCAGCTGTGTGAAAATCATACGAGACGACAGCTATAGCCCTCAGTGCTTTTTTTGTAATACATGAATCTTTTCTAGATTTGTTAAAGTTGTTGTTCTCCAAACTAAATGGCAATAATTTAAGCGAGAATAAAATAGAGAAATATATATTAATAATTTAACGCTTATTGGTAAAATATAACGATGACGATTTAACATGCCCACAATTTGGGATAGCTTTAGAATAAGAGTTTATATGACTTACCCACGACATATTTTCAGAGAAGCTGACACCTAAGGGTTTAAAAGAATTCACAATCTTGATTTTGGTTGAATTCAGAACTAAGTCCTTGGTAATGGTAACGAGTTTATTTTTGCGTTGTTATGACTCCACGTTTGTAACCTAGACAGTGCCAGATTTGCCATATCGAATAACAGATCAGTATTATCTGCAGAAAACAGTATGCTCGTGTCATCAGCATAGTTTACAAATTTTGCGATTACATTAATATTGACTATATCATTCACGTATATGTTAAAGAGGAGGGAACCCAATATACTACCCTGTGGTACACCAGAAAGAATAGGTTTTATAGCGGAGGAATTCCCATTGATATAAACATATAGCGGTTGATGCTCCTGATAAGATCTTATTAGCTGTAAAGCGTGCCCTCGAATTCCATTGTTATCTAATTTCGATAGTAAAATTTTATGATTGAGGCAGTTAAACGCCTTGGTAAAATCTATGAAGACTCCAAGAACCATATTTCTGTTTTAAAAGCTTTGTAAAATAAATCCTTGTATAACAAGTAAGGCAGATTCAGTCGACTTATGTTTTATAAATCCATACTGTGATGCAGTTACCAAGTTATACTTATTTGAAAATTTAGTCAAACGCGCATGAAGAACTTTTTCGAGCGCCTTGGAAAACACTGGTAATATTAAAATTGGCCTGTAGTTTCCCATATCATTTAAAATTCCTTTTTTATGCAATACTGAAACTAGCAATCTGCATTCGCTTAGGAAAAGCTCCAGTAGATAAAGAGATATTAAATATATGAGTTATAACATGTGCTAACTGATGAATAACATGCTTTACCGGTCTTCTCTGGATGCTTTCCACGTCACAGCTACAACTATTTTTAAGCTAAAGAGACGCGCTTATAACTTCTGGTTCGACGACGGAATCTAAAAAGATCGAGTCACTGTTCCTTTTATCATTTCAAACCAAAGGAGGTTCTGTTTCAGTAGTACCCAGAATATATACAAAATGTTTGTTAAAAGCATTTGCAAGTGAACACCTAGTAAGTTCAGTACCATTGTACAGAATTTTTTTGATTGAACTGAAGGGACGATTACGATAAAGAAGATGATTTAGTTGCTTCCACATGATGTCAGTGCATCCTTGTGCGACCTTGAACAGATCAAAATGAAAACGCGCTCTGGCGCGCTTTAGTTGTTTTGTTAGGTTCTTGCGATAGTTCTTAAATATTTTAAGGTCCTTCTGGTCCTTAGATTTTATAAATTTACCATGTAAAAGTTTTTTTATCTTAATTTTACAGAGCAAATTTCTTGTCATCCAAGGCTTCTTTATGAGCTTGTTTGTTTTAATAGAAGTGAATGGAAAATGTGTTTTATACAGACCAAGAAATAACTCAATAAAAGTGTTATAAGCCTCGTCAGCACTATCTTCACACAATACACTGTTCCAATTTGTATTTGACACAGCGGTTTGAAAAGTGTTGAGTCGATCTAATGTTTTTTTTTTTACTAACGTTCGATCTGTCCTGCAAGTTTTCTTCGGGATACTTTTGGGAGAAATGAATATTGGGAGGTGGTCACTCAGATCGCAAGCAATGACGCCAGCTTTCATATAATCGATTGTGCTGTTTAAAATAAACAAATCAATTAATGTCTCAGATTAAAGAGTAACACGTGTAGGTCTGTTAATAACATTTGCAAAACCATTTGTCGTGATCAGCGAATCTAAACTTTTTGTTTAGCTACGGTTTTCGCGCTCATATCAATATTAAAGTTCCCATCAAAATTACATTACATATTTCCTCATTAACAACCCCCCCCCCCCCCCCAAAAAAAAAAAAAATCGAAAAATTTAAAGAATGATTCTATGTTGTCGTTTGTGGTCGGTACACCACAGCAAAGATATTCTGGTTATTGCGTATACACATCATTTCATAATCTTGAGTGATGGAACTATGATCCCCTACTAGTTCACCAGAAATACTTTTTGTCAAAATGGCTAAGCCACCACCGCGTTTCTCTTCACGATTTATGTAAAAAGAGCGATATGTAGGGGAGTTGTAGTACATCAGTTTCTTCAGTGTACCAAGTTTTTGTAAGCATGATTACATAGAAAGAAAAACCAAACTGATCAAAAAGTAGCTCAAGATCTACAGCTTTGCTTTTCGCAGACCGAACATTTAAATGGAAACAGGTCATGTGTGAGATATAATCCGCACCAAGATAGCTTATCAAGTTTTGCGGTAGAACGAACGCGTCAATTGCTATAAAAACAAGAACAACAAAGGATATTATCGTTGACCGCCCTAATATTGAAATTCGCGTATAAGATCCTGCAAAAATGCCCGTCTTTATCATCGTGAAAGTGACTTTTGAAGATAACGCCGTCGCAATAGCCGTACTCAGATTGTCTATCTGCTACACGGCAAGTAAACTTTCGGGTTTCATTATGCAAGAAGTAATGCAACAAATAGGTTTAGTGCTAGTAGTTCTTATTTATTTTTTTTCAAGATCGCCTTCGTTTTGTCGGTGCGTCTTTTTGTTTCCTCAGCTATGAACAACCTTCCTTGTGCGAAATAAACTTGTAGCTGAGGTACTTTACCTTTGTTCTGACATCGTAGAACAACTGCCGGTTCGACACCGTCATGTGCTCTTGCAGGTACACGTTGCCATCATCTGCTTCCGACCTTAACTTCTGCTTGTTTTGAAGCCATGCATTTCGCTCATTTCTGTTCACAATGCGCACAATCACCATAGGCGTCTTCTTTGTCTTGTTTGGAACACGGTGGACTGTCTCCACATTATCTTTCGTTAGGGGCGGTACTTTTCTCTGATCTGCGGTTTCATAAGGTTTTTCCAGCAAATTTCATTGATAGTTTCTACAAGATCGTGCACTCGGAGATTATTCCTTCGTCCGTATTGTTCCAACTTGTTTAGTTCTTTTTTCAGTTGGGTAGTTTCGTCCGTTTTTCGTTCTTGTTCTAGTTGGTTCACCTTTTCCCTCAGTTTTTTTATTTTGCTGTCATGTTCTTTCATTTTTCTTAAGACTTCATCGTAGTTGTCGGATATTGCTTGCACCAATTTCTTAATGTCCATCACAGTTTGTTTCATGCCCACCAGTTCATCCACTTGTTGCTTTAGTAGCGCGCATATTGTCAGGATAACCATTACACGGGTCAGTTGCTGTTGAACATCTGGCGACTCATCTTTTGACTGTCCGTCTTCCAGAGTGCTGCGAGTTCTTGCGCTAGCACCCAGACACGTTTGGCATTTCCAAGTCTGTTGAAACCCCGGCTTTTTTACCCGGAGGGACTTTTCGGTCACGCCTGCACAGGTACCAAAACGATAGCAAAAGCGGCATTCGCTGCACTCTAAAACACCGTCATCATCGTCGATTTGCCCCTTACAATCTAAGCACAAATCATCATCATCTTTGTGTTTAGCCATCTCAGGTAACACTCTTTCGAAAGCAATCAGCGACAGGGATTTTAAGACACAAGTTGAAAAAAAAGGCGCACTTTTCCTACCTGCAGAATCAGATGATTATCGTCTCTCCAGAGAGCCCTGTTGCTGACTGTCAATTTATAATCCATGCTAACGGCTGTGTCGACATTGAACTTCTTGACTAACACTTTTATATTGTGAGACACTCGATGAAAATACGAAAAAACAACGCGTTTTGAAGGTCCAGTACATTTTTGAACTGCCTTTTTTTGGAAATAGAAGATACACCAATTCTCATGGGATGAGCTCCTCAGGATAACCCTCAACGCCGAAACGTTCGGTCAAAGAACGAAGAGATGAGCCAATCGAATGGGAGCAGGACTTCTGTACTGATGCTTTTACGAGATTCCTTATTATCTCCAACTTCACATACTTCGAGTGGCAGCTGCTGAAGGGAAAACGAGGTTTTGCTACGGCCTTTCCGTACTCCCAACAAAGATCTGACTAGTTCGGAGTTGAAGATCGAGGTATCGAAAGCGGGAGACCCGGCCAACTCGTCGACGGCCCATTCGTCAATAGGGCAATTCGTATTAGGGCAATTCGCCAAAGGGCAACTTGTCGAAAGGAGTAATCGGTCGAAGGGCGATTCGTCGAAGGGGATGAATGAAGGGTGAGGTAAAAGTTCGCTGTTCTCCTTTATCTTTTGACCTCAATTTTTAGTTGTGTTTGGTCTAGGGAAAGCGGCCTCGTTAAGTTACGAGATGGAAAGAAAAAATACAAGTTGGAAAAGACAGGAGAGAACCTTTAGACAACTTGAAAAATGTGTCACCTCATGATAGTCTTTTGTTACTTTTTTTATTACTTATTTTGTAAGGAGCCGCCGCAGGCTATCAACGCGACGCGGCGTGAACGGATGGGCCAGGTGGGTCGACAATTTTGTGATGAGCCGCCGCAGACTGTCGCCGCGAAGCAGCGTCAACTGATGGGCCGTGTTGGTTAACACGCGCCCCAGGGATACAGGTTTCGAAAGAAATGTCCCCGGAAAAAATTACCCCGGAAAAAAACGTCCCGGAAAAAACCTCCGCGGAAAAAAACGTCCTCGGGAAAAACATCCCCAGAAAAAAACGTCTCTGGAAAAAAATGTCCCCGGAAAAAAGGCCCAAAGTAGAAAGTAGAAAAAAATGTCCCCAAAGGGTTCTCTATCGCCGGGTTTTCCCCGATTGTCCTGGCCTTCGGGCGGTCCTGTTATTATCCAGTCACAAATGACCTGACCCACCTAGAGGTAGAAAGGGACACTAGAAGTCACACAAAGCAAATCAAGTAATCTATTGTAGGATATTTTGGAAACCAAATTATGGTTTGCCAGAACAAAATTATTACTTTTTTGTTTGTGTTTTTTTTCCAATGTGAAATAAACAATTATAACAATTCTAACCAAAACTCAATTATTGTGTTTGGGGAAATTTAAGAGGTACTTATTTACCATTTCCAAATAGGTAAAATGCGCGACACTGTTAGCACGAACAAGCGATCGCTAGATATTTTTGTAGAAACGAAAGGTTGTCAATAAAGTTATCATGGGTACTGAAAGTGCTCATTTGGGGATGTAAGGCAGACGATAAAATTTCGTTCCCACTAACTCTTTAAGTAAAATGTGAAAATGCGCCGATGTCGTGTTTGCGTTAACAGTGTCGCCATGTGTACCTCAGGAAATCGTATATTTCCTCATTTGTTGGGGTCGTTTTGTCCTACTTGCCACAGGGTGCCTTTTTTCCCAAGGACATATGACCGGACCGCCCGAAGGCCATGAGGATCAGGGAAACCCAGAGATAGAAAACCTTTTGGGGACATTTTTTCCTACTTCCCACTTGGGGCCTTTTTTTCCGGGGACACTTTTTTTCCGGGGACATTTTTTCCTACACCCCAGTGAAACACGGACGACGTAATAACCGTGCCACACTGCACCGTGAAAGTGGCGAAAGCGGCAAGTTGTTACCTTCGACAAGAAAGGGAAGACTGGAGGTAAGTTTTTTAAAGAGCGCCTAATGTATACATCTTTTTACGAAAGAGTTACACATAAAAGACAGAACACGGATTATTATAGGGCAGTATTTGCTTCAAAATTTAGGAACAAAAATTATATATTTGGCTTTAACAAAAGCGGTGACCAGTCGGCCTCTTTGACAAGTTTTCCTTCGACGAGTTGCCCTATGACGAATTGGTCTATTCGACGAATAGGCCGCCGACGAGTTGGCCGTCGACGAGTTGGTTTTCGACGAGTTGGCCTAGACCCATTGAAGGCAACCATCCTTCGGCCTCTCCGTAGAAAGCGTTAACTCGAGGGCTCTTTCGACCACTTCCTTCAGCATAGACTTCGTTAGGGACGTATCTGTAGAGCAAACCAAAATGCCATCAACGTATCTCTTCACCAGTGTTTCATTAGGCGACCTGTTATTAAAAGACTAAAAAAAAAACATAAATCGAGACTCCTTAGATAAATATCCGAAAGTGCTAGGGCCACCATTGAACCAATCTCTTCGTTGTTGGATTTATTCACGAAAATTATGCTGCACCAGTGTGGAGCCTAAGTACAACTCTACTTTTTAATTCGTCCTTTGAACAATCTTTGCAAAATTTTTACTTATTCCACCATAATAAGGACACGTAGTAATCCCGAGCATTCTAATAGAGTCTGGGCCATAACACACATTTAATGCTACTAACTTAAGATTTCATCTACGAAACTTTGTTTTCCTCAAGAAACAGACATAATGTCAAGCAATCGTGCCATGCTGTAAACTCCTCGAGCCCATATACTTCGTTTTATCTCAATTCCAGACGCAGCCGACGCTACAAGCTGATTGGACCAATCAGACAATGTAAAGAGCGTATCATTATGGTGTTCCTCATGTTTCTGTACGTGTTGTATTTTTGCTGAATCAATCATGAACAGAAAAGGCCCAGTGACTTGCGCTTCTGATGCCGCTTGTATGGCCCCATTTCCTGGCAGCGTTGGCTGTGTCTGAACTTAGGCCGACACGAAGTATACACTGCGCAATAGCTCGTACTAAAGCCCCTTCATACGGAAAAGTAGCGACATCCTTTGAAGAATGCCGCCTGCCTCTTGGAGCGATCCAGGCGGCGCTACCGTCGACGCGCGAGAGCGAAAGAGCAAAATATAACAATAAGAATGCGTGAGGGACGAGAAGGGAGAAGGAATGCCTATGCTGTTGGAGTGCAGTGCATGCTATGAGCTCATGTCGCCAATCAAATAACGCCGACTGTGCAACGTCACGGCTTTCATCGTCTTTCTTTGAACACATCCTCCACTGCTGGTAGACCGTGACAGTGCGCTTTTAGCCTGTGCGCATGGATTTGCGTGTCTTTCAGCCTTTGACTGCGCTCTGACTCAAGTATAAACCAAGTATAGGAAGGCCGTCTGCTATCTTGGAGCGATCCAGGCGGCGTTACAGTTGACGCGCGGGTGTAAAAGAGCAAAACATAAAGATAAAATGTGTGCGCGTCAGAAGGGAAGGGAGATGTCGCTACCTTTCTTATTCAGGGGCATTAGCTCGTACTATTCCGTTTTATGTTTTTGTTTTCATTTATTCGTTCCATATAATATTTTTTTTCTGGTCTTGTGAATATGTGTGCTTAACAGGCTTTTGATGTTTTGTAATACTTTTTTAATATTTGATTTGTTATTTTATTTAAGATGATGTAGACTTTGCTTGTTTTTCCATTTGCGAAATCAGCGCTCGTATAATTTACTAATTTAGAATTTTGATATACCAACTAAAATTTTGAGGTTTACTTCAACGCAGTTTAATTTGTATTGTTAATCCAGAGCTCCGTTAGAAGATTAACTACTTTGTACAGAACAGTTTTGTGTTTCGTTCTTTTACTGGTGTGGACAACTATATACGTTGAAAATCCTTGCTAGTTTTCAGTTTTCTGGTACACTTCATACTCCATTAGTAAATAAATTGTTATTGGATGCCACCTTTTGTTTTACTCTTCGGTTTCAAAGTTTGAAAGAAGCTATAATTCATAAGTTCAGAAATCTTGTCAAACTCAACCCCCCCCCCCCCCAAGCCAAAGAAAAAAAAAAAACGAAAAAAAAAACATTTGTGCATTTTTTTTAGTCTACATAAACAAGGAACAATGTTTTTATTAGCTGTAAAAGTCCGCGCAAAGATGTCAGACTAAAGAAATGGCGAGAAATAGAACGGTAACAAAAACAGGGCAAAACGTCAACCTCATCATCTACCAGATTCATGTTCCTCCTAATCATCAGACCCTGCCAGTCGTGCTTGCGATGACATTGTAACTGTAGCGGCACTGTTTTTTTTTTTTGGCCTGGGGGGGGGGGGGGGGGGGGGGTGAGTTGGACAAGATTTCTGAACTTATGAATTATAGCTTCTTCCAAACTTTGAGACCGAAGAGTAAAACAAAAGGTGGCATCCAATAACATCACGTTTCACTGTTTTTCGTAATCTCGGAAAAGGTCATCAAAGAAAGACACTCCTGTCTTTCAGACGGAACTCCCCAAATGCGCCCTAGGAACATTATGGCAGTTTTGCAGATGACTGTTTTTGTTTCATAAATAAAAAAAGACAAACAGAAGACCGTTCCAAAATGGACAACCGCACGACTGGCTTGCTCCTTTGACCGTGCAGAATAATCAGGACTCGACAAGGACACGAAGATGCTGATAAAATGGAATGGAGTGTACACACATACAAATGCAATGATCCGAGGAAATGAACGAGACGTGCTCGGCAAGTCGGAATAGACTATATCCGACGGAACAGAACGAGAAAGAAAAACACAAGTAAGAAGGAGAACGACAAAATTGTAGAAGTGCTGTGGACATCAGCAAATGTGTGTGTACAGGCGCTTGAGAAGAAAAGGATAGGTGTTGAGAACAGAAGTTCAAAAGCCACACTATCACGTATTCAAAATGAAAAGAATGAAGACTACCAACGTCGCATTGTATGACCTTGATTTTTGAAATTCCAAGTGTCTTAGTTTATATTTCGAAACTTTAATTGTCTGACCTTGTATACTGAATGCCATATTGTCTCACCTCGTGTTTTTGAGAGTCAAATTGCTTGACCTTGAATTTTGAAAGTCGAATTATTTGATCTTGTATTTCGAGGCAAAGCGAAAGCAGAATGGGCATGAATCGATCGTTGAAGACGGTAAAAAAGTTAAAAACCGTAGATTTTTTAAATTAAGGTATCATGATAGGAATGGGAGATATAATGTGAGCAGAACATTACAGTGTTAAAAATAAAGCATTATAAAATAGACGTCGACGACGTCAAGATTAATATTGACAATGACGGGACAGAAGAAATACCGAGCGATATACACACAGAAGGGAGATTCAGAATCTCCTTTGTGTGTGTATACGACGTTGATTTTGTTCATTCCTCTTTGCGCCTTCGAATTTACTTTAATATACACATGCGTATTTGTGTCTTTTGTTAATAAAATTTAAATATTTGAGAAGATTAAACGGTCTGGGCTGGGCATTTGTATGCATTGGCGCAATTTATTTGTAGAGCTACCTGTCACCGAAGCATACTCCTCTCCACGGTGAAAGAAAAGAGAGCGGTGTCTGAACGGCGCCACCTCGCCATGAAACAAGTGTGTCGAAGGTTCGCAAACATTTCTGGCAACCGCTTGAGGCATGCAACATAACTAGGAAAAGGAATCGAGGAAACCTCCTTACTCGCGCACACGTTTTCTGAAGGCCGCTTGGCGCGCAAGTGCGCCTACACGAAGGCCCCTCTAAACCGACAGTACCCCTGCCGGGAGATGCGCGAAGCACGAAGGAAATTTCGGCCCCCTTTCTTGTCTTCTCTCACCTGTCTACATAATGAGAAGTGACTGCAATTACTATAATGCTTCGTTTTCCACTTTGAGCACCAATAATTGAACGATTTTTATTACGTTTGACCAGCGAGGGAGATATGTTTTATCCAGTCTTAAGAAGCCCATAAAAAAAGTTTTTTTTTACCCAGTCTGGTTGGGACAGGCGCGTCAAAAAATTAACTTTACGAAAAAATAAAATTGTTTAGAGTATTATTGGTTGCGCGAGGCGTGATTTAGTCGGTAGTCACCTCCTTTCCACTTCTTTTCCCTCTCGGCATTTCGAGTGCGTGGAGGAGTGCTTGGCCATGACGTTGAGGTGGAGAGGGTGTATAACCATTCTGTGACGTCATAGACTTTGCACGCCGTCTCGCGCCGTCAATATTGCCCTACATGTTTTTTCCCGTAAAATTAATTTCTCGACCCACGTCTGCGAACCAACTGCTTACATTTTTTTTTCTTTTCAGGGGTCCTTTATTGTTTAGGCATTTTCAATGCAAAACTGAGAATGCATGGTTTCTATCGGAACTGGATGAAATGACTCGCGTTAATTCCTGGCGAAGCAGATAAAATAAGGATCAAATATTGATGTTCAAAGCCCACCGCGGGGTTGTAGGTATAAAATATTTATTGGAATTAAAAAGAAAAAAAATAGGCTTTTTGTACATATGAGTGCGTCCATCATCTTTTCCGACTACGTTTGCCCTCTTCGCCTCTGATTTTACCAAGACCACTAAACTCACTGCGGAATACATTTTTTTATCTTCCCGTAATATGGTTGGTACTGTTTCAATGATCGGTAAAGAGAAGCTATCCGTAATATTGATTTTACATTATTGGGAGGTTGTGTGAGCAAATACGTCATTGTTCCACCTATCACGCATGCACTATCACAAATGCCTGCTCATTTGTAATGCATTTGGAGCCCATATATCTTATTCCTTTAATGACGTGGCGATAGCGAGTACGGCAAGCGGTACCAGGCTGCAGTCGTCGCGCAGTTCTAGGGGCTGACAAACGTGTCTAACTCCTGTGTCACTCAGATGACCATCGAAGCGCGTGACCGCTTGTCTCCTTTTCTAAAGGACGTTATTGTCGTTCGGAGTGCACTGTAGAGGAGCGTGTACTGCGTATGCAGTATGAGCAAGTAGAATGAAACTCAGTTATAATTTCTTTTTGAAGTAAGTGGAGAGCTTTTTTTTTTACATTTTTATATCAATAAAACTATAGGTATAGAAGTCCTTTCTTTTCGGAAAGAAGTTAAGGCTCGAGTTGCATGAGGGCGCATGAATGAGAGGAAAGTGTAATTACAGTAACACAATCTAGTAACCGGGATTTAGGTTACTAACTTTTGGTTCAGGT
This sequence comes from Ixodes scapularis, assembly GCF_016920785.2. Classification (NCBI taxonomy): domain Eukaryota; kingdom Metazoa; phylum Arthropoda; class Arachnida; order Ixodida; family Ixodidae; genus Ixodes; species Ixodes scapularis. Next base: position 115,910,212 of record NW_024609835.1, read on the forward strand.
AAAAATATTGGGCAACAATAAAACAATTGAAACATTTTTTTGAATGGTACCGACAAAGCAACTGCACACGCGCACTAAAAAAAAAAACAGACAAATGGTAAGTCAATAATAAAACAAAATTAAGCCTAGAAAGTACGGACGAACAACGTATCCCTTTCGCGCACAAAAGACAGGCATTGATTTTACGGGCTGTTAGCCCCTAATTCTGCAATTTGCCTCCGGGCAGGAACATGGCTTAACGAGACCCAGGTACACATGACTTTCTGTTTTTTTCCTGTTCCTTTTAGAAAAAGCCTCAACTGTATGCTTTGTTATTTCTGTTTTGTTTGCACGCGATTAGCATACGGGAGGTAAGGCTAACAAACGATGGCGTTTTCATCCCGGTTGGTTGTATCCTACTTGCATTACAAAGCAGAACTCTTTTCCTGGCAGCATATAATGAGCACATACGACTTCAACTGCACCTATCGGCACTTTGAACTGCCGGATCTCAGTTTGTTTACAATGCGCGAGCGCGTATTTCTAGCATATATTTCTTTACTAATACTGCTGATTGTATACGAAGTGGGAAACGTTGCAGGGCGGAAAATTCAATATGAAAAAAAAAAGAAGATATATATAGTACACATAATTATGTATAAAAAAGAAACACAAAAATAACTTAGTGCATTTCCACTCTGTGAAAAAGGTTAACCAGCGAAGATGTATTGGGATGACTCTGTTGACAACTATATTTATTTACTGGCTATTGCTGTATGAATTGAATAAAGACACATACAAGTAACTTCGAGGTTGTTATCGTCTTTAATTTTCTCTCATTCGTTACCACAGTGAATCATAGCTTTGTGGTTGCCGTGGTACACCGCGATCAGTTGTACTGCTATGCTAGACACGTTCTTGCCAAAGGTTAACTCTATACACGACCGGTGACGCGTGGTCTGCACATTGACGTCCGTGTAGCACTCAATTCCAAACCGTTCCAACAGGAAGGACGCAATACATTTGCGGCATCTCGTCGCTTTCGCGCCCATTCGCGCTTTCGCTCTCGCTGTCGCTCCTTTAGAGCACGTTCTTCTTTCTAGAGCGCACTACGCGCGTCCTGCCAATAGCAAGTTCAAACTGCAACTGCTGAAAACATCGCTAGGGTGATGACTACGTCAGAAGAGATCGAGGGACTACGATTGGTGGGTAGACCATGACGTTTTATTATTCTTTTCAGCCCCTCCAATCGGGAGCGAAGGAGCGCCACCGGCGCATAAGTGGTGTGAGGAGCGGAGGCCACGCGCGAATTCTCGATCTACACGCTCTGTCCGCGCGCGCAAAATGTTTTCAGAACCTAGCCACAGACAACTTGGCTGTAAAAGATATGCGCTTGCTGCACTTTGGCTAGGGATATGCGGCCCAGCAAGTGTTCCAAAATTAGTCTTTCGGCGCATCGGAACGCAAGGAGCAGCATGCCAATCGGAGGGCAACACAGAGGACGCGTAGGAAACGCGAGATGACGAGGCAGCCAAGCGCGCCGTCATTGGTTGAAGTGGGGGATAAACAAAAACACGTGTGCGCGTTTTGAAGGGGCAAACAAACGCACGAGCTGCGCGAAGAGCACACGAACTTCCCGCCCTATTGTGAGGAAGCATTTACATCAGTCAGTGATTTTGCGAGAAAAACAAACACAAAAGCTTTTAAGTATGATTGTGTTTTTAGAGATAAAAAAGCCTATACTTTAGTCGTTTAGTTATTTCAGTACCCTAAGAGCCGACGGCATTCCAGAGGGAAGTGCGGAGTACAAGATTGAAATTATAGCAGACATAACTACGAATGCACGGCCCAAATCAGGTTACCCAATTGTACACTAGATTAGTAAGAGCAGATTTGAACAAATGATGAAAGATTCGATGGAAGGGGAAGGGGGCTCCAGTTTAGTGCGGTTTTAGGAATGAACGTCTGGTGGAAAATTTGGTATTGGACATTGACATTTTTACTTTATACGTATGATCGGGACGTAATAGAACGTGGTAGAACTTTGCTGTGAAATATCTCTTGAGGGGTAGCAAGTTATAAAGGTTACGCTGATACTAGCGTAAGGTTTTGGGAAAATTCTTTTAAGCAACCATTAGAAAAAAACGAATCTAATCAGGAAACGAAAATATGGGTGTTTCTGTTCGAGTTCTGGACCCTAAATTCGTCAAACGCAAAGTTGGACCCGAAAGTTCGCGGACAGCACCGATTGGACGCTGGCGACGAAAGCGCCAAGTCATAGTCGTTATCGTCCAATGGGCGCGCTCCGTCAACTTCGGCCCCAACTTTGTGTTTGACGAGTTTAGAGCCCCTTGATTGAATTGACTTTATTGCAAGATCTTAGTGGGTGAGTATGAACACATGTTTTTCTATATTCAGTGAAGCTGAATTTGTTTTGAATTTGTTTGGTGTTTACTCGTTTGAACGTGCCCCAAATGGTATTGCTGTACTTAGGAATTATACAGGATATATATATATATATATATATATATATATATATATATATATATATATATATATATATATATGCATGTAGATATTAACCTGTTATTCACCCCAAAAATCGAAACTGATTCAGAGACTTAGAGTGTTTCAGTTTTGTTAACTTTGTTAAAGCGGGATAATTCACATCATAAAACAAAGTTGGGTTTTTAGGGTTAATGATTAGCATATAAGTAATTTTCCTATGACTAATACACACTTGCTAGGTCTCTCATTATTTTATAATCTTTTTTAAATTCAGCATTGAGGTTAATATGGTGCTCAAAACGCTCAATTTTGTCATATAAAATACAATACTTATCACAAAATCATATTCACACTAATATTCTTTTATTGAAAATACATTCGCAAAAAAGAACAACAACAAACGAACGAAAAACATGAGTGGCGCAAGTACTGATCTCCACAGGACGTTCAAGTTCAAGAATAGTTAGGGTGAGTAAATAGCGAATATTTAGCTATATACTCACCGCCCAACGGTCAAATACTTACGATATTAGATATCTGGCAATTTATAATGAAATTATGCAATTTACCTACACTCTAAAAAAAGTCTGTGCGTCTGCTTTCCCGCACTACACTTGGAGAGCCAATCACCGCAACTCACGGAGGCAGCTCATCGAATGACGATGCCGAAACATATGTTTAGATCGAAAAACGCGGTCTGAGTTGTGACATTAGCAATGCAAAACGTCACGCTTGCATTGCTTTATGTCACAACTCAGAATGCGTTTTCCGGTCTAAACATATGTTTCGGCATCATCATTCGCTGGTCTGTCTCAGTAAGTTGCGGTGATTGGCTCTCCAAGTGTTGTGCGGGAAAGCAGAATCTAAGACTTCTTTTAGAGTGTAGTAGCCTAACTTCTGATACTTTATGGGAAGTTTTCGCGTAATCGATAATAGAGCGTTTACTTTATTTGTATATTTGGATTAGCTATGACGATAGGAACAATCTCTACAAATTGAGTGGTGATAACTAAACCTAATCGGAACCTGTTTCCGCTGTTTTTTTTGCATAATGTTATACACTTCAAGGAACTGAAAAATTGTGTTAATAATTAAAATGTACAAAACGTATTCAGAAAAAAAAGTTATGATCATAAGCTGATTGTTTTTTTTATCTGTTATCAATTTTGCAATTTAAGGTAATAATCTGGGCCTGAATATCATCCAAGTCGATGGGAACAGTGCCCAAAGCTAATGAAATATTATAATTATTTAGACATTCTTGAACACAAGTTCTGATATTTGTTTTTGTTCACTTTCACAAAATAGCAGTACTCATAAAACCATATTGGATTTGGTAATCGCCGATATACACCCAAAACAGTCTAGGTACAAATACGGGGAGATGCAGTGCAGTTTGTCACAGAAATGCTACGAAACTGATATGAATGATCCCGCCTTTTTTTTTTAGTTTAAAATCAAGTCGTAAAAATTTATTTTTAAAATACAAAATACGATCTTCTGTAAATACAATATCAAGACTGTAGCTGTAAGTGCAAAAGCTAAAAATGTAACGGTCCCTACAATTTTGAGGAATAAATGTTGTCATGTTGACGCAAATAGCTGTATCATTTTGTAAGGCGTATACTTAATTTAACTTACTCTGCGAACTAAAAAAGAAAAACGTAATTGAATGAGAAAACGGTAGTCCGCGAAAATGCTGACAGGGGTATATGTAAAGCTTTCGTATCTCTCACTTAAAGGGGTACTCCGCCGATTTTTGAGCTACATTAACTAACAATATTTTCTGACTCCCCGGCCTTTACCCTTTCTGGTATGCTATTTATTATCGTGAAATTCATAATATTTATTGTGAAATCGGCAAATGAAAATCATGCAAAAACAAACATTCAAATATACCCGCCCTTTTCAGGGCCGTGACGTCATTGGAAGGTCAGCTTGCCAGTCGGGCGAGCAGTCTAAAAAATAGAATATGCCAATCATTTGTTCCGTGCTGGAGCGCAGGGACTGGAGCGAGCTTCCAAAGCATTCATTTGACACCATGAAACTGCTTCAAATCAGTTGGGAACAAATTCTACAGTCCAAAGAGTGAACCCCTGCACTTCCACTGACGTCACTTTTTCATTGTTGCCAGTAGAGACTTTCAGTTTGGAAAACACGGTGAGGACCAAAATTGTAAATTCAATAACTTCGTGAAAAAAAATTATTTAGACCTAATATTTGGGACACTATTTTGGCGATGTTGTTTGGCGAGTTTAGCAAAATTTCAAGCAAATCGGGGACCATGAAGAAATCGGCGGAGTTCCCCTTTAATGCATTTGTAACTAAAACAAATAAATAAAAAATAGAAGAAACGTACCTATTTAAAATGAACGGAGGGTTATGCTGATTATAGGTGTCGAAGTATCTAGCAGACGACAACATAAAAGCGGATTACGCGGTCACAAAATCCGTTGGAAGTCCCCTTTAGAAATTGTTCGACTATTATTTTGGATTTTGTTTCAATCACAAATGATGATCTAATATTCTAGTTTGCGCAGTTTGGATTTCACCCTCCGGCCTTTGACGGCTTTTTGAATAATTTACAAGGCTGAAACATAATAACACAAAACATTTGTGATTATACGGAGGTCGCTCGAATATAAAATACGACATAGGCAACTAAAAATTAATAAACAAAATAAGTATCATTGTTTTGAGCGCACTGCAGTCTACGTTGACGCGTTAAGGGGAGTCACTATTTTATATAAAAAATCTTTATGAACATTTTTTTATTTAAAGCGCAGACTTTCGATGAGGCAGCACTTCCGTATCTTTACCGGCTGGTTAATTAAAAATCCGTTCTCCTAGCATGCAAATGTCCTTCGTCATTACAACGAAGCGCGAATGTTTTATGCATAAAGCACCTAGAGGAATTTTGAGAGAAATGCGAAATGATTTAGCGGTTTGCGGAACATCGAAGTTGCCTACGTATCGGACGCATTTTGCGTACTCGCTTATGACCAATAATGCCGCAGAACGGCAAACGCGTCACGGGAGAGGAATATTTTACACGTGTCACAACTGACGGCTTTTTGTAGGCTCACCGAAGGAGCTTTGACTCGTAGGCGAGCAAGGTCCGACTCAACGGTTGCAAAATGCGTGATTTTGGTAGTGTTTGAATGTGTCAGTGGTATGCGTTTCAGAATATTCCCACAGGGAAAACACCGCAAAATATCCCTTTAGGTAAATATAGCTCTCTTCTTTCAGAAATTGTCGCTATGTCTAGCATAGCGACATTGTGCTAAGATGAAAGAGTTGGAGAAAAAATCTATAAGCTATCAGAAATTTAAAAGAAATTCAACAGAGAAAAAATAGCCATGCATTTACTTTCAGGAAAACAATCACAGCGAGGAACGAATGGAGACTAACAAAAGGTAGGTTCAGAAAAAAAAAGAAGCATAAGATGTGACCGCCGAATATGACGTTTAATATACTAGGTCATGGGCGTCGTGGCATCGTAGAGTCCTATTTTATAGTCATTAGCCGCTTAATAAACACGGGGCGCAGCAAGTCTCGAGAATCTCATTATCGTTCCCCAGTCAATAAGATTGCTGCATTAGCCGATAAGAACACCAATGAACCAATCACGAAGCAAAACCGTCAACATAAAAAGTCATATCCAGCGTTTCTAAGCTTTCAGTGACTATAAACGGTTTTACTGAAAGAGGGCGAGAGAGAAGAGAGGAAAGGGCCCGGCGCTTTCCCCCTTGCTGCTGCGTTAGAAAGAGTAAAAGTCCCGGATGAGAGGCTTCGCCCGTGTTGGGTGTATGCATTGCCCTAACTTCATTCGCGCTTTCTTCTCTGTTTTAAGCTCCCAAACTTAATTACAGCCACAAGCTCGGATGGCGACAGTCCGCCGGTCATCGGGACGCCATTGCTCGGTTATAGGGAGCACGAATAAGAACAGAAAGCATCGAATGCTGTGCGAGGACAACCTTTGTAGCTTGCACGGAATCCGGCAAGGAGAGTGCGGCTGCAGTGTCTTCAAGCTCCATTGCTTTCCACATGACCCCGATCTCCGGCGGCAGGGCGTTGCGTCCGTATACCAAATAGGATTTTCACCAACGTCATCCGCTTGACTGTGCTGGAAACATTTTGTGAATGGAGCGCGCACCGAACACTGTATTGCCAATGAACATGGGGTACGCTCGCAAAGTGCGTGCAAGTTTTCTCGTGATAATTTCCGCCGCCGGGTTTGGCGGCGATGCTCTTGGCGTTTCAAAATAATCTTATAGATGCTCTGCAAATATTTTCCGGCATTTTTGTCCTCGATACGGTCGTGCACAAATGATTTGGGAGGCCCTTAAATGTTTTCTATTTTGAAGCTGATTTAAGTGACTATGTGTTTCTGAAACACACACACACACACACACTCACACGCACGCACACACGCACGCACGCACGCACGCACGCACACACACACACACACACACATATATATATATATATATATATATATATATATATATATATATATATATATATATATATATATACCTTTTTAAAGACATAGGAGTATATTATGTGCCCTTTAATGTTATGAATATCACTTTTATGTGTATATCGGTTGGACAAAAACGAAGCACGCAAGGGCGTGTGGCTGAACTATGGCGATTACGCACGCAGACCGTTATAAAGTGACCAGTTAAGTAGCTGCAATGTCCAAATACTACTTTGCTCCATTCAACGAAAAATCATCAATTAGCATGGGTGATGCTTTTTTTCAAATTTTAATTGAACGGCATCTTGCCAAGAACGTATCTCAACAGCGGCTATGAGAGTTGATCCTGTATAAGAAAATATTTACAAGGGTACGCGCTTGTTTGGGCCAGATTCGGTCTGAGTATAACGGTGCGTATAGAATAGAGTGAACAATTTTAATCACTCCTTTTTGCATGATCCTTCGCCTGCATCACGGTGCTGAGAGTTAACATAGCTGCTTAAGAAAACAACCGTTGTGATTGCCGCTCAGTGTTTCTATAAAAGGTAGACTAAAAGAGCTTGTCCCAAAATGTTAGTGATATATTGCAATTATTATCACTTTTAACTGAATTTCGTTGTCATAATATATATTGTAAAACATATTTCGTAAACTATATTTCGGGATATATATGGCGATGAGGTGCCGATTCTTTGATTTTATGCACTGCAATTGACTCCTGAGTTCAAGAGCACAACTATCATTTAGTTTTAGATACTGCGACGCAAAGCAGTACCAATGTCGGGTATTTTAGGCGACCTACCTCAATTCGGGACAACTTTTCAATTCCTGTGAACAAATGAATGTTGAGCCGCATAAAAACGCTTTGTATATTAATCTCGATTTTTTTTTTCGGTTGTGTCAAAATTAAATAACGCAATTTCTTATTTTTGGTATTTGAAAATAAAAGTGGATGAACGATATAAAAAGAACTCTATAGTTACTTGTTTCACGGCGAAAATAGTGCATAGTGCCAAAGAAGCTTGGGAAATTTATTCACACTTTAGCGGTTCAAACCCATTCGAACCGGTTTGAACCGTTATTTTTGCTTCCCTGAACTGAATCGAAAGCCGTGAACCCGAACCCGAACCGAACCGATAAAAGTTTTGGTAAAACACCCTGCCCATTACTAACAAAAAAAAAAAAAAAAACGCAAAAATTGACGAAGGATATGTAGTTGTACTTGACACGACAAGCGCTGACTTACAACTGAATTTGAATATGGACCAAAAGCACTAAGTATTTACAAACTCGCTTCAGTACCGAACATGTACGCAATCTCGATGCTAAACAAAGAGATTGGACGGAGAGCTGACACACATGCACTCCTCGCAACGTGACATGCTGAACGCCTCTGCTATCTCCCTGGTTCTTTGATTACTGTGCTGCGTCACAATTGCGGTGTCATTAAAGAGCGGCACAGACCCGCACCTGTCACAGTGTACCGCCAAATGGCCGGAAGGAGAAGACCTCAAAGGCAGATCCTTCTCCCTCATGCTGTCGTTAGTGCATCTGCCTGTCTGCCCTATCTACATTTGCCACATGACAACGGGATCTCATTTACCACCCTAACTTCACAGTTCACAAAATGTTTTATGTTTCTTTGTACACCCCTCACCCTTTTTTTCCCTGTGGATCCTGCCACATAAGTTTTCCAACGTCCTATGAGAGGAAAACAGCACCGACATATGTTGTTTGCTTTCCTCTTTTGTGATTCTATTGCTAACCTTGTGTAAATAGGGGAGTACTACCGGTCTAACTCTAAGTCCTATTTTCTCCGGTACCTAAGCGCTCATCTAGCGTCTCTTCAAGAGGGTCTCCACTAATTTCACAAGAAGCGCAGGTGGATATCCCCCCTGGGCCAGTCTGTAAACCTGTGACCTAAATCTCTCCGTCATCTTGGAAAGCCATGATTTTGACTGCGCGGTTTGCAGAGATAAGAGGGCAATACCCCTCTTGATTACTTTTGTGTGGTTGAAATCGAACTGGAGCAGGCTTTTTTTTTTAACAGGGGAGAATATTACCAGCAGACGTAGGAGGGTTGTAGCAAAAGTATGATATCCAAAAGCTGTAAGGTGCCTTCTAGAAGATTCTCTTGGGTAAAATAAACCCCTCCGATGAGGCCCTGAATACCTGCAAACAATTTGATACCACGCCAGCCCTTTGTGTATCTTCCGGGAGAGGAAACAGTAAGATGTAATCGTCAACGTATTGGAGATATTCACATCGCTCTTTAGATTTTGATAATTTTTTTTTGTCGCACATTGTGAGGAATAGATCACCCAGGGCCGGGGCGGCACTAGACCCGTTGCAGATCCAACTCTTCTACATAAGAATATTCTCTTGATGCACAACGTACATAGACGTTAAATAAAAATCTAACATTTCTCGAAAATTGTTCTCGTTGATTTCACAACCATTCTGGAAGTCATCAAACCACGGTTCTCAATTCTTTCACGGACATTCACAAGACGTTAATGGCGAGGTGTCGAGTTGGAGAGGTCTTTCACATCAGACAAAACCCACTTACATGTCCTTGGGTTCCGTATCGATCAAAAATTACACCACGCTTTCCGAGCTCTCAACGCGAAACCTGTCGTTTAGGGGAAGCTGTGACAGTTGACGTTGTAAGAAAAAGGTCAGTTGAGCTTGCCAGGATCCCTTCTGCGTTACAATTGCCCTAAATGGCCTACAGCCCTTTTGTGTTTCTACTGCGAGGAACACCTCTAGGTTGAGCTTCTTAGCCCATTACACCGAGGCCCTTAATCTATCGAGCCCCAAAGCCTCACACATCTTAATTGCTCTTTCTTGCCCACTCACTTCTTTGAAGTTCTTTTGTATAGCTTTGTCGCCCTAGTGTCGCCCCGGTCCTGAGTGATCTATTCCTTTCAAGATGCGACAAAAAATTCATCAGAAACTAGAGAGCAATGTCATGAAGACTTTCAGGTACGTTGACGATTATTTGGTACTGTTTCCTCCCCGGAAGACACACAGAGGTTTGTGGTGGTATCAAACTGTTTGCAAGTATTCAAGGCCTCATCTGAAGGGTTCAATTTTAGTCCAGAGAATCCCGTGGCAGGGACCTTACAGTTAGTGGATATCAGACTTTTGCTGCAATCTTCGCACGTATGTAGGCAATAGTCTCCACGGTTAAAAAAAAAAGCCTGCTACCAGTCGAGTCCAACCACTCAAAATGCTCAAGAGGTGTATTGCCATCTCGTGTCTGTGAACCACACTGTCAAAAATCTTGCCTACAAAAGATGACGGAGAGCTTTATGTCACGGGTACACGAATTGAAACAAGGAGATATCCACCCGCGTTCCTTGTGAAAGTAGTGGAGGCCCCCTTCAAGAAACTCCGGATGAGCTGTGCTACCGGAGTTTGTTAGACCTACCATTATACCGGTAATACTTTCCTGTAGACGAAATGTTAAACATGGAATAAAAAAAAAGTGCCTAGCAAACATCATATGTCGGTGTTGGTTTCCGCTCCTAGGTAGCTGGAAAAGTTATGTGGCAGGATCGAACGGGGAACAGGAAAGGGGGAAGGGTGTGCAAAGAAACATAAGAAAAAACATTTTGTGAACGAAGTAGTCGGGGTGGTATATAAGATCCCGTTATCATCTGGAAAAATGTACATAAGACAGATGGGCTGATGCATTAACGATATTTTGAGGGAGCATGATCTGTCTGTAAGGTTTTCTCTTTTCGGCTTTTTGGCAGTACACTGTGACAGGTGCGGCTATGTGCCACGCTTTACTGCCACTGCAAGTGTGACGCAGCATACTAGTCAATGACTCAGGGAAATACTGGAGGCGTTCTGCGTGCCACTACTCGAGGAGGGCATGTGTGTCAGCACTCCTTCTAACACTTTGCTTAGCTGCGAGATTGTGTACATATGTCGTTTTGAAGCAAGTTTGTAAATACCTTGATGATATAGGCAGATAGGCAGTGTTTGGTGTTTTTGGTGGCTCGACGGCTTTATGTTTCTTCATTTTCAAATTTAGTTGAAAATCAGAGCATGTCGTATCTTCACTTTTTACCTGTCCTTCCTAAATATTTTTGCTGTTTTTTTATTTGTTGATAATCCATCATTAGCTCGCCCAAGTTACCACTCTTATACAGAATACCCAGGTTCGAATTACGGGAGTTTAGTTTTTCTTTTCATTTGTCCGCTGGAAGTTTTTAGTCAATTCGCTTTGTTCATTGCGTGTTCTGATATGAAAGCAGTCATAGCGTGCTGCTTCAATGCAGTTTTACGCTAACACTCGATGGAGCTGTTTCGCCGACATCGACACTTTAAGCGCATTAAGAGGGTGCCCGCGACGCCGGTCATTGCACTTTTGTTTTTGCAAAGGTTCACCACGTTAAATATTTAGTTTGCTGAGTTATTTAATGTTTCGTCACTCGTCATCCCTGACAATACTGTCTAATACCATTGATACTGAATGTTAAGATTGCTGTTCTTATCGGCTGTGTATTCCTCGGGCAAAACCAACGCTTCTTAAATCACAGAAGGTCTGTTCATCGTATTGAGACTCGAGACGCATTGCCCCTGAATCCGTCGGCGCAGTGATTAGACCAAATTCCAAGTCATAACTCAAGAGAACGCTGTTGCTCAATGCATTTGTGTGCATGAACGCGTATTGAAGGACATCGGCTGCTTGACAAGCTCAGTCCGGAGACTGCCCAGCACCAGTCTTAGGTCGGAAGCATGTACCAAAGGTGTTTTTACAACCGAAAGTGAAAAACGAGCACAAAATCAATATTTGGCCTTATTGATTATTAAACGCAATGAATCGTGTTTGATTATTTATACCCACAACCGACATGACGAGTCCACCTGCAGTGAGTGCGCGGGCGCCCCAGGTTGCCTATCTCAATGCTGCTAACTGAGCAACAAGCTACCACATCCCAGGCCAGATAAGGGTTACAGTCCTGCAGTATTAAAGCGTAAATAGCAGTTAACGGCCCCCCCCCTAATCCCAAAATGGTGTCTGTCCGTCGGTCCGTCCCTCCGTTCGTGCATTTTCGACTAAAATTGGCGGGAAAACTGACACCACGTGACGTGACGTGACGTAACCTACTAAGTGCGGAAACCGGAGTCACATTGCTAAGTTTCGCGGGAAAATTCATGTCTTGTGCCCAAAACACCAATTCAGTTTCCCGAAAACGACTGTTTAATGTCTTAAAAGATTGTTTGATGTCTTTCAAAAACAATCGCTCTTAAATAGAGGATATAAGACCTAAAATATAAAGGTCGCTGACAATATTTTTTATAAAGTTGCGCTTTTTTAAAAATATAAAACTGCGTTTACATGTTGATCTTGAGCGCTGCGTGAAACGAACAATTGCATGCACTTTAAAAAATCTGGAAACTCTACTTTTAATTATAATGCAATTAAATGCACCTAGCTGTGTTTGAAGATTTATGTTTGTCCTTTGTCCCTCTTGTTCCCCTTCTCCAGGGATTACTTTCGTCAAACTCTACTTTCCCACAGAGAATTTGGGAGGGCAAACCGCTGCAATGAACACAAGTAGCTTGGTGAAAAACTAGGCTCCAATTAATGCTTCGACAAAAAACAACGCTTTTTGTCTAAGCATACGTTCCATAGGTATGAGCATGAAGTTTTATTGTGTTGAGTGTCACAGCGCAGAATGTTTCTAGGTCCAGGTATATTTTAAGCATTGTCCTCTGCCGAACTACCCCTGCACTTTGAAAATTTAAAACAGCGCAATGGACGAGGACCCTGATGAACAAAGACACGGACAAAGCGCTGTGTCCGTGTCTTTCTTCATCTGGTCTCTTGTTCATAGCACTGCTTTAAATGTTAAAATATGACATACGAACTAACTTAAGTTTCACGTTTACCTCTAGATTGGAGCAATTGGCTTCCCTCAACTGCTTTGCGGGGAACGCAGACGTTTGAGAGTGCTTAGTGCATATCTACTACACATAGAAACTACGTAATGAATGATAGGGAATCAGTGAGTAAATCATTAGTGGGTTCTCAACGCATGTGGGTCAAATACGACATGCGTCAAATCCGCTGTATTGGCGAGTGGTAAACTTTTATGAGTGTATTTCATTACGAATAGTTGGAGCGTATGTTTGGGGTGGTTAAACTTCTTGAAATTGTTGAAAGTTCACGTGCGTGCACCCTTTTTGAGGCTTGCCAGCTGTTCGGGGCACAATAAAAATGAATTGGTAGATTAATTAATTAAAGCCAGCAAAACACGTCAATGCTCGAGGAACAGTTCGTGATCTGTACAGGGCCTTCGCAGACTTTGTTTGATGCACTTTCGTATAATCGTCGCGCGAATATTTTTCTGCAGTTTTTTTACAGTCTAGAAGGCTAACTAACGACACTGGAATCTTCTGTGCAAGCATCACGTCTTTCTTTCTTTTGTTTTGTATTATTATCTAATATGATAAAGGTCAGGATAACTTGCCTGGATATCAAGTTTGCTGACAATAGACCTATTGCTAAATTACCCAAGCATCAAGGACAATGCAGGGACTGGTGTTCCACGCGCCACAAGCTCACTCCTTCCCCGTATAAAAGATATGAAGTAAATGACCAAAATAAAGCGTTGACAAAAGCGCGTGCAAGATGCAATTTGTTTTAGGCATTTTCTTTAGAAAAGTTACTACTGCTGAGGCCAGCACGTGCGACAGGTGGAACACCAATCCCCACATTCTCCTTGATGCTTGGGTAATTTAGCGATAGGTCTATTACCCAAGCACCAAGGAAAAGGCCAACTGGCGTGTTGATATCATAATTCAGTTGGCGATGCTAGGGTAGGGGCGCTCGAACATCGGGCGGCTCGGCGTCGCCGCGCATTTTGGCAGACGCCGCTTTGGTAGTGATCCGGGCGAGGGATAAACATATCGAGGCAGGTGTATAAATAACCCCGTAAGCGTTCTTCCGAAGAGGCGCGTCTCGTTAGCGAAAGACAGAAGGCTCGCAGCGAACATCCCGATCGTGCTTGCTGCTTTTCATAATATTCGCTTTAAACGCGCGTTCTACGCCTGGCTAGAGCCCTGTTTACGGTGCACACGCCGGAGTTGGCCGGAGCATGCATATCTCTTTGTGTATGTTGTGGATAATGTCTACACATTTCGGTTTTCACTTAAAATATTTCTATCCAGTCCTGATGAATTTCCAGCAAAAAGATAAACTTTCATTCAATGTATCTTATTCGCAGAGATGAAGTTGCGAGATGCAAAATGTGCATCCAGTCATAAAATGAACGCTTAAAAAAATATTTTCTCAGCTCGTTCTACGTACAATACGTGCGACAGTCACGTAGTTGGTACCGCTGTAGGTCACGTGATTACCTGACATCTCGGTGTCACGTGACATCATGGCTTCATATTTCACGTCGTGGTGTCACGTGACACCACGTCATGTGACATAGTGCCTTCGCGGCCTGCGCGCCGGCTCCTTAACGTCACGGCAGCGCGGCGCGGAAAGGGACAGAGCGAGCTGGGATTGGCAGTGTCGGAGCGCTGTCCAGGCGGCCTTTAGCCTCGAATATGTGTGCTTGAACGACTCTTACTTACGCCTGCATGACGAGGGCCTAATTAAGGAGGTTGCGGGTTTTATACTCTGAAGTTTAAAGGAGAACTCTGACTTCCAGCCTTTGTCTATTTAAGAACGAGTGAAAGCACTCGTGATAAATATTATCGAGAACACCATTGCTGCAAATATTTAGGTGACTTTTACAAAACCGATAAAAACACTGGTCTGCAATCATAAATATTTAAATTTTAGACATACTTCATTATCCCTCTTGTACTCTCATCTCGATAATGCGTTTTGTTGATGATGAAGAGCATGTGGATGTGCCGTGCACATACCTAGACATGTAGACGTAAAAAAAAAAGAATGATATCTTTTACGCAAATTTGTTTTTTAAACGCCATCTTTAATATTTGGAGGCACAAGGGAACAGAAAGAGGCGCATCAGTTCAATTTCAACGGGACCCCTATCAAGCCTGCACCCGTAAGATGATTAAAGGTTTTAGGCGTTCGCATACAAGAGGGCGGGGGTTGTACTGAATGGCTAATCAACCTCAAAACGGCATGGCGACAAGAGCCACACATCATTGAAAGGATGAGCAACGAAACTTGAAGATTGAAAACAGAAACGTTGAGAATTCTCAAACAGGCGGTATTAACTAGTAAGCAACATATTGTGCGGCATGTTTCGACATGACAGAAGGACAGCAGACGTAAGTGGAGGTCCTACACGGGGACAACCTAAGGGCCATACAGTGTATACACAGCGAGAGCCCAAGGACCATTAAAAGGCTGCCCAAACACAATAGAACAGATGAATTATACAAACACTTGAAACTACCGCTTTTAATTGAAATCATTACAACAAGACAGGATGAGCACAAATTGCGAAGAAAATCCTCTAGAGCGGGTAGGGCACTCATCAACCTTGACCATTCACGCCTGAAGACATAAGACACACTGTAAAACAAACTACTCCTATGGGAGGATGCCACTAAGCCAAGCGACTCGCGCACAAGAGTCGCAAAGTTGACCACGCGAAGGACAGTCAAATCAGAACTCGAGATTTGGAGAAAAGAGGACGTTATATATACATAGTATTGCAGCATGGTCTACAGACAGTTGTACAGTGGAACTAGCGGCAGTCTTCCGAGTCGCGTACAGGCAGACGTATGCGCAAGAACCGTCGTCAACAAACTTAGAGCTCTAAGCCATTTTTCTCGTTACGAAGACAATGGCCGTTTTTAAGTTTCCCGTAACATGCGCACAATTAACCATACTTACGGACAGCTAGAGGGCGGTAAAGACCCTTTAAACTACACCTAACAAAGGATTGATAAGCGACACGATTAAGACGATACATAAAAATATCAAAACGAAAAAAAGAAAAAAAAATCAAAGTGACGATTGCCTAGGCCCCAGGGCACCGTGCCAATTCAGGAAATGAGAAGGCACACAAACTGGCGAGCGAGAGTATCCACAACTGCTCATGGCCTATCGCTCCCCACCATGATCACCAATTTAATCCACACGAGAAGCGTATCACTCACAGGAAGGCTGCAAAAAAGCGACTTTCAACCATGATATCCGCCAACGACCACCGTTTACCCAAAGGCCTGCCCCGGGGATTCAAGCTTATTATTCATAAAACCCGCACTGGAGCAGCCCGAACAGGGGCCATTCTGCAAAAGTGGAGAGTATACGTGCCCAAGAAGGGGAGACCCCGGTTCCAAAACCAAGCTGGTGGCGCCTCTATTCCATCTGTGATCACGCAGACACTTTCCGCACGTGTACCCCCAACTCGCTCTAGATCCAATATACAACACCTAATTTGGGACTTCCCGGGACTCCAGAAAGATAAAGACAAATAAAAATTAAGAATATTTTCACTGGACGAGTGGATTCACCCACTATTTGAAGTAGCTAAGAAGATCTTCACGTCCCTTTGGGACTTCGCTCAGGCAAGCGGAATACAGCTATGTTTGTGAAGACTGCTAAAACCCTTAAACCACCTGTTCCCCAAACTGGTCTTGACGCCAATAATTTCAAAAACAATATTTAATAATTAATTCATTAACCAAATCCAGTACTGTGAGGGTAAAGGAGATTGACAATTGACCTCTGCATGGCAGTTGTAAGAATATATAAAAACAAGAAAGCGCGGGATGAAAATATCTTCTGCGACGAAGATTGAACAGGTTTGATGCATCCGCACCAGTATGTGCCACAAAAGTTGATTACTGAGATCAAACTATAATTGCTTACCAGCTGGTTTGGAATAGGCAAATGCGAAGTAAAACTTTAACCACCGCTGTCTGTAGGTGCCTACGGGTGTTTACATGTTCGGGGCATGCGCATTATTGTGACATGTCTTAATGTCTTCACTGTTTGCTTTTTAAAATGTTAACAGATCTAATGTGGACATATAATACAAATTGAATGAAGTGGCACGGATAAAAAAGTAGTGCTTAAGAATACGTCGCTTATGAACTGCAGCGAGCCAAGGAAGAAAGAAGAATGGCGGCGTAAACGCATTTTTCTTACTTCAAGTTTTAGACAAGGCGAGTACAGATCCCAACATTCTGAGGAGGTTGCTCGCATGCATAGCAAATGTTCCAAAACACTTCGGAAGCTGTTGCTCGTTCTACATATACCTACTCTTTTGAATACAGAAAACAGCGGAGTGGTTTAGCGTTACATAGTCTTCAGGAAAAGCAGTGTCAACATGGAAGTGTGAGACAAAGGAAAGCTGGGAAACCGCTTGACCATAGAAGAGCTCGTAACTTGTAAGGCTTTTTAGGGGCGAAGCTCCTTAGCCATGTCCGTATGTCCATCCGCCGTCCAGCGTGCCCCTGCTCGTGAGCTCAGCAACAAGAGCAAAAAAAAAAAAAAAATGTAAGGAAGAAAAAAAAAAGTGAAAGCAGTTTACAACTCCCTGTAACGCCGATTTGGAGCGCAGCTCTTGAGGAGGACCAGGGAAGGGTATTGAGGGGAGGGTAGACCCCTCCTCCTCCTTCTCCTCCTCCTCCCCTCATTCTTTAATATGCTCCGGGGGGGGGTCACCTGACCTCGGGGGGAGGGGGTCACGGGACCTCGGGGGGAGGGGGGGAGGTGTCGCGTGACTTCGGAGGGGAAAGGGGGTCACGTGACCTCCCAGTCACGTGACCTTGGGGTGACCTGGGGGTAATCTTGGGAGGGGTCACGTGACTCCTTTGGGTCACGTGACTTCCCGGGTAACGCGACCTCCAGGTTGCATGCTCTCAAGTTGCAACTCAGGTTGCATGCAACTCAGGTTGCATGCAACTCAGGTTGCATGCAAAGCTGAGTTGCATGCAACGCGCGGTTACGCCGACGCGACGGCGACGGCGACGGCGGCGCCACTCAAGCTGGAAACGGGCGCCTAAGAGCTGCGCTCTAAAATAGGGGGCTCTGAGATGCCATCCCATCTGTCTTCTTAAAAAAAGAAAAAGAAGAAAACCACACATTCTTCTACTGACATGAATGAAAAAGGCACCATCAGCACTACCTATGACCAAAATCAGTATCAAGAAAACAAGAAAAAGAAAAAAAAAGAAGAAAAGAGTAGGGGGTTCTGAGTTGCCCTGCCATCTGTTTTCCTACAAAAAGAAAAAGAAAACCACACATTCTTCTACTGACATGAATGAAAACGGCACCATCGGCACTACCTATGACCAAAATCAGTATCAAGAAAAAGAAGAAAAAAAAATAGCAGGGGGTTCTGAGTTGCCATCCCATCTGTCTTCTTAAAAAAAGAAAAAGAAGAAAACCACACATTCTCCTACTGACATGAATGAAAACGGCACCATCAGCACTAGCTATGACCAAAATCAATATCATCAGCACCACCCGAGCCTCGCCCCAATCACCATCACTCACCACGTGGAGATGCGGTAATATTTTTTTTTTTTTTGGGGGGGGGGGGGGGGGGGCTCTGCCTTACTTCATTGGCCGCACACCGTTGCTCGTTCGCTGGAAAGGGAAAAATGTGAACCTTCGGTTTTCCGGCTTAATTTCGGCTGTACAACACTAGAGCGCACGACACTTGAGCACCGACAGTAAAGCGCCGACAGTAGAGCGCCACGACGTTAGCGCGCGCGTCACTAGAGTGCCGCGACGTTAGTAGAGCGCGACTCGAGAGCGCCGCGACGTTAGCGCGCGCGGAGGTCGCATCGGATTATGGAACGGGGAAGATTATGGGAAGGAGCTCGCTGCGGGAGCTAGTGAACAGCTGAGAACATGGTGGCGGCCAACCTCGTCGACGGCGCGGAGAGCGGTCCCGTATGGTCGCCCGCAATTTTTTCCCAAGAACAAACGCGAGCTTTTATTGCCATCATAAGTAAGCGGAATATATATAGCGGAGCTGCTCGATGAGGCAGGCCCCCGTTCAAGTCTTGCGAAGTACGACTTGCGCGTCCGAAGGGGTCCCAAAGGCTTCGGCGCAAGCACGAACGACACCGAGACCTCCGAGCACTGTAGCGCACTGCATGGTAGCACAGCACAGAACGAGCAGCTCCTACCTCGGTGCCGTTCCTGGCTGCGGAGGAGCCTTTCGGACTCGGGGTCCGGTTGATCCGGTCGCGATCGGCGAGGTCTGGCTCGGCGAAGCGCGGAGGCGTCCGCAAAGCGTGCGCACACGTCGCCTCTGGTCCAGAGTGACCCTGCGGCCCGGCCTGGAACCCTAAACGCTTGGGTTTTGATGTTTCTTCCGTCTCGTAACTTCTTCCACAGCACCCAAGACAGCAGGCACGATCTTTACGTTCACTGAACGCGTCGAAAGGCCTCCACGTGCGATGCACCGGAAAACGTGGTGCGGCTGGTGCCGGAACTGCATAACTTCGAGCTTTGACACGGCGTGGCGCCACCTTCGTGTATTTATTTATTTATTTAGTAGATACTGCGGACCTTTCGAGGTCCAAGCACGGTGGGCGGTAAACATAAATAACGCTACAAAAAACAATGATTGCACATAAAACAAGAAAACAATGGTGGAACAACTGCTGCGCAGAAATACAAGATATACAAAATATACATATATCAAAATCTAGTAAATCACAAAGTTATAACAATGACCCATCAAAATATACTCGGTGCGCATTCATGTAAACGTTGCCGCGTGGGCTTCGTTCGAAGAACGAGTGAAGTCGATGCGTTGAAGTCGCTTTCATGTAAACGAGGCTATATATGCGGTGCCTGCACTCGTGGTGACTGTTGATGAATCTGCACCGCGCCACCAACCCGTACTACTAAAGCGCCGTTACCTGCAACCGAGTAGGAACAAGACTCGTCGCCCGTACGCACCGCTTCTCCGCTTGTCAGTCGCCATGTTCGCTTTTTTTTTTTTTTTTTTTTTTTTCGGCTTCGGTTTGGATACGGAATCGGCCAAAAATCAGACTCCTCCAAAAGCTCACTCCTCCTCGAAGGTAAGACGTCATAGCGAAGTTAAGCGGCCAGTGGCGGCGTCCGCGTTTCTCCTTCGGGTGATTGACGGGCCTCGGTGAGGTTTCAGCGAAAAATTGCTCCAGTAGCGAGGACCACGCGCCACTTATTTCGAAGGCGCGTCACTTTTTCGGTCGCGTTCAGACGGGGAATATGTTTCCCGAAACCTAGTTTCGCAACAAGATTCGCCAACAAGGTGCATCGTGTGAATAGACCTTGAGAGTGCCCGTCACGAGAGCGCAGAACCAGTCTAGCGCGAATGGCCCGACCGGACCGACCATTTCTTCGGGCATCGCGTGTTTTATGTAAAATTGGCAGGGATGTATGCCGCGGAATTTAGAAATGACATTGCGAAATGAGTCGACGAAATGTTTGCATTTGACAAACCAAAATGTGTTACAAAAAGCGAAAAAAAAAAAGAATATCTGTACCGTGCATTTTTGCAGAAAGAAAATAAAAACGTCGCCGGTGACCTAGCCAAGGTCAGCTGCCATGTTTTTTTTCTAATTTTTTAACTTTTTCTTTAACGTTTTCTAAATCAAAAAAGTAATGAAAGCTTCAATAGTTCTTTGACTTTGTATATCACAGATTTTCAGGGGAGGTTTTCCTGTATCCGTTAAAAGGCTGGAAAGATCTGTATGCGATAAAATTGCGCTGAGCTTTCCTTCGATGAGTTTTTTACAGATACTTTTTAGTGGTGATCTTTCTTCCTTACGGACATCGACGTCAGAATACCATTTAAGCTTATGCGAGGGTTGTCTAAATAGCCACCAAATAAATCGGAGCCCATATACATGTCAAGAATAGACAAAATATTGCAAAAAGTAAACTATTTATAGAATATCCGAGAGGCGCACCGCAGCACTGTGAAGAAATCTTTAACTCGCTGCTACACTCAACTGCAACCTTTCCCGGTACCAATATGCCACAGCCCACTCCCCTGCCCCCTTTTCTCTCTAATCTCAGTAAACAATTGGCTAGAAAGAGTCGTACCTTTTTTATTTTTATTAAAGGCGTACTCAATGAATCGAAAATCACCAATGCGATGAGTCGCACAATTTTGTTCTGTCTGTGGAGCCGCGGGTACATCACACTTTTTTGGGTGTTTGCTCAACTGGTCATGCGCTCTTGTGTCGTGCGCTCTAGTGCCAAGCGCGCTACTATCGCAGCGCCCTCGCGTCGCGCGCTCTAACGTCGGCGCTCTAGTGTCGCGCGCTCTAAAGGCGCTCTCCCCCCTCATGTCGCACTTGTCGCAATCAAAGTAAAGATTTTCATTTTTACTTTGATAATTTCTTGTCGTCACAGCCTGCAGCGCAAATGAATTGAAACAAGAGCAGTTTGCGTGGAGCGTAGTGCAACTGTGTTGGAGAAATGGGCCCAACCCCTAACCTGAATAAGAAATGGTATCCCTTCGCACGGTTTTTCGCGCAAATGAAGCACGTGGCATAAATGATCTCTCGGGATCTAGGCTCCGAAAGCTCGGCTGAAAATCTTTAAAATGAAAAGACGGCCGACTACTTCACCAGACTTGTACTCGTTACTTGAAAAATGCAATGAGTTATAATTACAAATTACCGAGCCTCAAATGTAATGGATTACTGTTACAAATTACTTTCGCTGAAAAGTAACGGATTACTTTACTCGTTCCGTTACAAATTATTTTGACGTTATTTCTTCCGTACACTTATCCTGAAAACAATAGAAACTATTTTGATATTATTCAAAAATGTTCTGTAACACTACTTCTAATTTCTCATACGGCCGTATTATGGTAGCCCTTTTAAAAATGAAATTATTGTATTTAAGAGGAAGAGCGTAGGTGCACTCCGTTCGCCTGTAAGCTGACAAGGCACCGAAAGCTGCAACCACACCCGCCATCCCGCTAGCTTACATCCTCCGGAAATAATCCCTGGTATTGTGCAGACAAAGCTAGCTGTGCGCATGCTGAGTAGCAGCGTCTACCTCTGCTACAAGAATCGGAGCTAAAGAAGCGATCTACGAAAGCTCCCTTTTCACTCGGGTGTTTCGCCTGTTGTTCACAAGAAAAAATGAAAGCCGTTTACAACTCCCTGTAACGCCGAATTAGAGCGCAGCTCTTAAGGAGGGGGAGGGGAAGGTACGGAGAGGGGGCTATGCCCCTCCTCCTCCTCTCCTGTTCGCGGGAAAATTTTCCTCTAAATTTAGCGGGAAAAATTTTCCGCTAGATCTAGCGGGGAAAATTTTCGGCTAGATTTAGCGGGGAAATTTTTCCGCTAAGTATAGCGGGGAATTTTTCCCGCTAGATTTAGCGGGGAAAATTTTCCGTTAAATTTAGCGGGGAAAGTTTTTTGCTAAAGTGGGGAAAATTTTCCCATCATGCACCGCGCGGTTACGCCGACGCCGACGCCGCTCAAGCCAGAAACAAGCGCCTAAGAGCTGCGCTCTAAAAAACACAAGAAAACTTGGTTCTAACGTTAGAATGTAAAGCCAACGCAGAAGGCAGGTGTCCCAGCTTACCTTGATGTGCTTCCATAGATTAGAGTGGGTTGTTCTTGCCGATGACGACGTGTTTTTTTTCTTATGTTTTTTTGGCAAGCAACGTCTGCGCTGAACTCTAGGTTTCCGTTCTTCTTAATGCCCTGACTTTTGAACATTTCATTAAGAGATGGCCATGGAGACGACGAACTCTCCGTGACCGAAAACTCAACCAGTCAGAGAAAAAGCGGCATTTAGGGTTATTGATCGTTCATCGGTTTTCACTTTCATACAAATATTCACGGAGGCCATGGGAGGAAGGGCAGAGAGAGCGAGAGAGGCGGTGGCCATCGGTCTCACAAAACAATAGAGGATCACACCACTTTAACGCGTTCTCTCTCTCCGTCTGCACTATTTAAATGCCCCCCCCCCCCCCTTTCTTCACGTTTACAGTTGACTGTAAAGTGAAGAGTGGACTCGACCACCATGCCCAGACAAGTAAACCAAGAGAAGAATCGTTCGTATTCTTGAAGACGATGCTCTTAAGCGTGTTTCACATGCAGCGATTTTGGCCCTAAAGCGGCGCGATTTCTGCCGTCGCGGCGCTCGTGCCGCAGAATTGCTGGTGCTGGCCAGAGCGCCGCGACGGAAGAAATCGCGCCGCTCTAGGGCCAAAACCGCTGCATGTGAACTAGGCTTTAGCCTCGCGCCGGGCGGTTTTCACCCGTGCCCCAAGAGCGTGCTAGAATACAGTAGCTCACATCAAAGACAAAGAGAATTGGACTCCCTCGCGCGAGGCTACATCTAAATTTTCCCATCATGCACCGCGCGGTTACGCGAGTTGTGAACCCGCGAATTGAGGGGGTGCGGGCCCGCGTTTGATGTCTGTGCAGGTGGCGGGAGACGTCGAAGAAGTTAGAAAGGGTGATACTGTGTAGAAGACAAAGACAAATAAACATGAAGAGCTTTTTCCTGCAGGGGAGAAGAAGAAAAACATGATGGAAGGCGTGTCGGAGAGCCTACTCGGCGTTGTTTTACTTGATCTTTGCCTTTCGTATATTTGTACATGCCTTGGCCGTTTTCCGAGTGGTTCTAGAGACCGGTCATACAAAAATTATGTTTTTTTTTTTCGGCTATTCTCCCCTTCCTGATGTTTTCTATTTTGTTGAACTTGCTCTTTTTATGCTGTTGAATGTTCTGCTCGTATTGCTCCAGTTACTGTATTACGCTTGCTTCTTGTGTACATATGACACAATTCAAACAGGTGTGCAAGTTGTTTTTGTTCTGGTTCCTCGTTTTACGCGCGCAGGCTCTTGCACTTGGACAAACAGGTATTCCCTTCTTTTTGTATTAGTACGTCATAGCCAGATATATTAAAATCTAAGGCCTCGTGTACATATGTGGTCTTATTAAATACCTCGAGATAATCTTAATTTTAATAAATTCTAGTTTCGGTACAACAAAAATTGCGTACAATATTCTACATTACAAATAAAAAAAAAAAAACTACAAAAAAAAAACACACAGATCAGCATTAAGGTTAAGTATTACATAATATTGATTTTTATATACGTCCTTATTGGTGTTTTCTGGTAAAAACCACCTAGATACTGATAACAGAACTGAGCAACACTACAAAGTTGAAACTGACTTCTACACGCAGGAGTCCAACATCCGTATAAATTCAATGTTGCGAATGTTCATGGCGCGTATCAATAAATTAGCCAGAGACGGCGATGGACAGATACGACGAGCAAAAATAACCGCTGCAGCCTAAGAACACGTGCAAGGGGCCTCGGCTCTCAAGCCCCGTGGAAGAATGCATCAGTTGTCTGCGACCGCGGAAAGTGGATGCAAATTGGATCGCGCCGTACACGCAGAACAACGCCATGCAGAAGAGCAACGGCGAAAATCAACCAGGCGCTGGTCGGCGCATGCCCGCGTCGATCGATGGGTCTCTTGTCGGGATCCATCGATCAGTCAACGAAATCATTGTCCCAGAACAAAAGATGATTAGGGTTACTTTTTTCAGGTAATTTAATATCGTGGGCCTTGTTTTTGTATCAGTGACCATACAACACAGGGGGAAAAAAAAAGTAAAAACGACGAAATCGACCTGTTACGAAAACTCAGGTCACGAAAACTGGGGGCACGAAAACTCGGTCACCATAGGGTTCAACGACTATAAATGTTGTATAGACCTTTACAGCCCTGCATGCACAGACAAAAAAAAAAATCTGGGCTGTTGATTTTTGGACGGATGTGCAATGCCGGATATTGCGTACACCAGAGCTACTGCGTATGCTCAGAAGGCCTTTCAAAGCCCAGCAGACAAAGATGAAATTGCACAGAAGGCGATATTTGAAATGCTTTATAATTGGCAACAGCTTGAAAAAAAAAAAAAAAAAAAACAATGAAATTAAAAACAAGAACAATTAAAAGGCTTATTTTGGTTACGACGGCACGTTGGGCTAGTTGGTTGTACATTCTTGAAGTAAAACGCTTTGAAATTGGGACATAAAATAGATGCTAAAGGCTCTATTAATACCGCGACGTCGAGCGTAGCAAACGCAGCGTGCCGCAGCGGACGCTGATACTGATTGCTCGAAGATATCGGGTTCCTGCTCGCTGGCCAATCAAAGGAACACGTTCTGCGCTACGCTACGTTCGCTGCTCTCAACGTCGAAGTGTAAAGGCCGACCCACATAAGGCGTATTCTCGACGAATTTACGCGCGTTTAAACGGGCGTTATCGCGGGATTCGGCGGGCGCTTTTTTCACAAAAGGGAAGAGGAGAATAAGGTAACCAAACCACACACGACGCTTTTCGTCGACGTCTCCTCTGCGTATGGTGAAGTGTAGCCCGACTCGCGCCTTTTAAGAAAGGAGGCAAAATGTAGATCGGCTGCTATATTATTACGTTCCGTAAGGGGTCAGAAATTACTGAATGCTAGTCAGCAACCGAAGCCTAATTTGCTAACGCCTGTTTCATAAATGTTGGTTGCAAACGTCAAGTTTCCAAAAACTCCCTGCAGAAGTACAGCCGCGATCTCTGCTCAAAACCATTCCTTTAGTAATTTTTTCACATCGCCGGCAACGTAGATGGTATTTTCTTCTGTTTCAGTCGTTCATCGCTCGTTCCAAAGAGGTATAACGATTTCGTACAGCTCGCCGTGATCCCGTAGGTATAGTGCCTGGATCGCGTCTTCGACTGGTGTGTTTAGCGTCCTATCCCACCCATACATCAAAAGGGGTCCCAATGTGGCAACAAATGACGTCACAGAAGCCGGAGTGTCATGCTGTTGTCTGTCGCGATCCTGGCGGTTAGCCGTAGAAATACTGGCGAAAAGCACGAGCGAACGCGAGTGTTTCTGCCGTCACGGCGTCCCAGGCGTCCCAACTTCCGGCTGCTCTAGCTTCCGTGGACTGCCACAGTGGAGAGCGACCCGCATCAGAAAAAGGCGTCTGCTGTTTCTACGACAACTCTTGAGACGCTGCCAGGGTCACGACCAGCGACAGCATGACACTTATGACGTCATCAGAGCGGAAATTGAGGGAACATTTTTTGGCCGCGGTAAACACACCAGTCGGAGACGCGTTCCAGGCACCATACTGTAATACCTACGTCACAACATGGCGTCCGGGCCCAAACAAACCGTTGCTAGGGACGTTTCTATGGACTAATGCATGGAGACTCCACATGAGGCTAGATTTTTGCTTACGAGTAAACATTTTTTTGTAAGCAACCTAGCTTATTGATATCTAATGATGAAGATGTTCTTGTCTCAGTGTCGTATTGCAACAATGAAAGCCATTTCTGAAGTATATTACACTCTGCTTTGCTTTGGTAGCAGACGACACGATAGATTTTCTGGCCTCTGATGCAGCGGGCGTCTTCATTGAATTGCGTCGGTAAACGTGCGATGAAAATAAGTGAATCGCTATGGCCGTAGAGGCCTCTGCAATGTGCGTTTTCTTTCTCCGAAAAACTCAGCTTAGTTCAGAGGGGTGAAAATGCCGCAAAATCAAACCACTCCATGTAGATCAGTGACGACAACGACCTGAAGTGCATTACCGGCGTAGTGCAGGCCAACATGAGAAGCAAATCGTACACCGTCAGGGTAAGTCTTTTGTTATTATTATTATTGAGGTTGTCAGGTTATTAAAGAATTGCATGTCTATCGAGATTTCGCAGTATTTTGATTTTTTTTCCCCCACTGGTATACATCAAAATCCGTCGATTTGCTCTTTCGGTGAAGATCTCCATCGAACCCGCGATACGAGTACAATCTGTAATATACTCACCTTATGTTTTTTATACAGTTCTTTCGCGCTTTGGGGTCTTTCTAATATCTGAAGAAACTGCAAGAATGTTTCTCCACGCGACGGTTACAACCAGGTACGAAGCACCCTCCCTAAGAGCGAGTCTGCAGACAACATTTGGGATCTCAACCGATCGCCTGAAGTGCTTTTCTCATGGGTGGAAGGCAATCTTTTAGCAGACGATCATCTCGATCGACGCCCGGACTTTAGATAAACCATATTTTGCATCGCATCCCACTATGAATTCTTATAAGTGTCTGAAACTCATTACATTTCAAGCAAATGCAATATCAGGATATCGTCTTTGTTTTCACGATTCAGACGCCGGCGCCGGCTTGGCCGGCGGGCATGTGGCAGACGGCATACTACTTGCATTGGTCGTCTGCTGCAGGCATCTTGAGGACCGGAAGTTGCAGTCGTAAATATTTCAGAAACAAGGGATTACCAACACACTTCTGTTAAAACATATATGACATTCAAGCTTTCTATATCTGTGATTTTTAGAAGTTTAAATATTACTCCTGATTTTTGAGCGGTTGGGTTTTCGTAGCAAAACCTAGCCACATGTTTTTGTCCATAACCACGACCCTTGCAACGGTTTGTTTGGACTCATGACGTCACATTTATGACGTCAATTTCGGCGGCTGAGTCAAGCCAGCCAGCCGGCCGCATAGCTAGGCAAGCCATAGAGATCATACATACTAACTCTAGAGGAAAAGGTCCGCCATTTTCCCATGCATTCTGGCTGCCGCAAGCGGCGGAGTATGCAGGCAGACCCTCGGGGTCCCAGATGGTTACCAACTGCCTTCGATTTCACAAATATATCATCAGAGCAGTTTCACGAACTTCAACAATCCACGAACCTACCGGTGGAAAGATATTCGCGTTCCTTTCGAAGGTTTCTTTTTGCATAGCGCGCAGATGTACGGCCTCGCGTCAACGCTAAACTAAACCAGATACCCGGCTTCGCCAGTGGGGCGCGGGTGGACGCGGTTGAGGAATACGAAACTGCGCAACCACCGAATTTCTGAGATTTCGACAGAAGGGAAGTTAATGCAACGTAATGAATATGCCGCTTTTTATAAGCTTTAGAATAGCTGAGAATTTAGTTTACAACATTAAATTATCACTGTCTATATTGATTAGAGTTTTTAGTCTTCGCGATTACCATTGCGACTGTCGTCCTTCAGCTGGCAACGTTGGTTTTTGTTTTCTCGTGTTTTGTCGCTCTCTTTCGCGATCTTTCACTCGGGACCCAGGATGTCGGCGCACGGGATTTGCCACTCCTCCTCACCCACCTTTACCCCCCTGAGGCAAGCCGATTCTCGAGCAACTTCCGGCTCTCAACTCGGGAGCTGATTCGCCGGCACCGCGCCCTACGCTTCCGGATATGCCACTCCGAAATACGCCGAAGCGCCGAGATCTGTCTCGGTTGGGTCGCGGTATACGGGCGTAATTACGCCGACCGAGGAAGCGCTCGTCCCGACGCCCGCTGCACGTCGCAAATACGCCCTATGTGGTTCGGGCTTAACATATTCTTGACAGGACTCGGCGTTACGCTGTGTCCTGTAAAGCATCTATTTTCTTCTGTCCCTGTCCTTAGGCGCCTAAATATGGGACATATAAATCTTTTTTTTTTTTTTTTCACGAGAAAAAAGAAAGCGCAATATTTACGCCGTTAGACGCAACTTCGGTGGAGGTAGCCCGTTCTAGCCCCACCCAGAAGCGTAGCTAGATTAAGCTGCACTTTTCGGCTCTTATTGGTTGGAGAGATCATTGACGTGTGCAATGTTGGTTGTAAAATTGTTTCGCCATGCCGCGGCAGTTTTTTATTCGACATTTTTTTATACTTGAGAAATAATCTATATAGACCTTTTCTGCAAGTGCGCCGCCATCTTGAATTGACGTCACTTCCAGTATGGGCGAAAACAGTGTTTTCCGTTTGCCACGCTAAAAGAAGGCATTTAGGATATAAGCGTAACCGTCACACTTTTTCGTTTTGCCTCCCCTTTCTTTTTTTACTATTTGCAGGTTGAAACGTTGGATTATTTTTTCGTCGCCCATACCGGATACGTCTATTAGGTGGCTGGAGACGAGAGTACACAGAAAAGGTCTATAGGTAGAGCCATTATCGTTTAAAAAATCACGATGCCACCTTTCTGCTTTGGTTTAAAACGATAACAAACATTGCTACCGGCGTTTGCGGCAAGCGATTTCAAGAACCTCGAAGCTCGTTGAGCTGGTTTGTTTTTGTTGAGTGCTAGTTGTTTTGTGTTCGCCGAGGTGTTTAAAGGAAGATCTCCTCAACCGACATAGTTTGTAGTAAACAACCATCATATGTGCACGCCTTCGGAAGCGCTGTGCGGGTGCTTGGTTTTGTAGCGGAACTAGCGCACTTGCGTCGCACGTCAGCTGTTTTGCTCGAGCTGGCTTCATTTATCAAAGCTGTATGTTGGGCTAGTTGGTATTGGTCTTGGGTTGCCAAAGGCATGGTAGCGCTTTTTTGGACGAGGACAAAAGAAAGAAAGACAAGACAGACACGAGCGCTGACTGCAACTATTTAATCAACATGGAAATGAGGCATATATACACGCTTCGATCCTATCAATCAACCAACCCCAGGCCTAGCCGCCACCTGCATGAACTGCACTTCCTTATCGAAAAGGTCGATAGATGCAACGCTGACACACCCCAGCCCTGCCCTTTTTATTTCGTCTGCTTCGATAATCTCCCTAACAGTTCTATTTTTATGTTTAGCGAGTACGGAACATGAGTCAAACAAAGGTTTGCATCCGCAGTCATGGCAATGCATTGAAAGGTGGCCATCCCGATAGTTTCTTATGTTTAGACTATGTTCTCGGAGCCTATCGTTCAGGCATCTCCCAGTCTGACCAACATACTTCTTACCGCATGTTAAGGGAATCTGATAGTGTTTATGCGGCTTTTGCAAGCCGCATAAACACTAAGGTGATCTTTTCTGCGCCAGAGAAGCTAGCCGGGCTTAGTCATTTGACGAACCCTTTCCGGAAAGCCTCGCTGGGTTGTGTGATTAGGCACAGAAATCCGTTTGTCGTTTGTGTTGAGGGTGTGGTATATCAGATTCCCTTAACATGCGGTAAGAAGTATGTTGGTCAGACTGGGAGATGCCTGAACGATAGGCTCCGAGAACATAGTCTAAACATAAAAAACTATCGGGATGGCCACCTTTCAATGCATTGCCATGACTGCGGATGCAAACCTTTGTTTGACTCATGTTCCGTACTCGCTAAACATAAAAATAGAACTGTTAGGGAGATTATCGAAGCAGACGAAATAAAAAGGGCAGGGCTGGGGTGTGTCAGCGTTGCATCTATCGACCTTTTCGATAAGGAAGTGCAGTTCATGCAGGTGGCGGCTAGGCCTGGGGTTGGTCGATTGATAGGATCGAAGCGTGTATATATGCCTCATTTCCATGTTGATTAAATAGTTGCAGTCAGCGCTCGTGTCTGTCTTGTCTTTCTTTCTTTTGTCCTCGTCCAAAAAAGCGCTACCATGCCTTTGGCAACCCAATGGCTTCATTTGTTCGTTTCCGTGTTTTGATGCTGCATGAATATGTCTGTTCCCGTAAAAGCGGCCCCGCTACTCTGAGAGTCGTGCAACAGTCGTGATGGGGACCATGGATTCCGTACAGAGACGTAACCTGCACAGGTAAGAAATTGCGAGCCATTTCGCTCAAAGCAATCGGGTGTTCGCGTCGCATCAGGCTTGTTCAGACATGTTGCTGTTTTGTTCTGTTCAGAAGGCCCGTAGCTCCAAAGTTCTCAGCACTGCACCTGGATTGCTAGAGCCAATATTTTTACGTCGAGTTTCAATTGTGCGTCATGGCGCTTGCCCACTTTAATCGCGGACGCTAAGCAAGAAAAAAAAAAAGAACAAAATATTAAAGACTGCATATCTATTTTTATAAATTTTTTCGCCCTTTCGGTCCCTTTTACCCAACGAGGCAGAGGGGCTGAGAGCGATAAACCGGGGTTCCGGTCTGCACTTGAAAGTGACCCCCATAAGGCCGCTGCCATTGTACGCTAATTTCACCACTCGTCACATGACCAAACCAAATACCTGACGTCACTGGAAAGAAGGCAGCGCCAAGGCAGCGGCTGGCCCCAGTGGGCCGGAGCATTGGCCGCAGCTTGTCGGATGCTTTGGCCGTTGTCGTTCGTCTCGGCGAGTTAATTTCAGACGCGGAAGCCGTCATGTGAGGCCGCTCGAAAGTGACCTCAGAGTTCAGCGTGGTGTCTGACGTAGGTATAACGCAGTGATGTGATTGCTGCGCCAATTGCGCCAAACTGCGCCAAGGGGCAAACCCTGCTACATCCTGCTACATTTTGCCAAAATATGGGTAATCTGCGCCAAACCTGTGCCAAAAGACCAATTTTGTTTGTGTTTCAAATCGAAACTAAACTGAGTACCGTAATTGAGCACGCGTGAGCTAGGTGGCGCAAGCAGCAGCCCGACAAAAAGTACCCTGTATCAATCGTCCATCCAGTCTTGCATAGTCTTTTCCCGCCGTCTCTCGTTTCACGCTCTCGTCGTGTCTCATGTGTCTCGTCTCGCGTCTTTAAAAAATAAAAAAAAAAATCAACGATAGACGCGGGCGTGTGTGGACGCTTCAGTCGTTGCACAGAGCGCTCCAAGTACTTTTTGACCCTGGCTCGCGATGTCTTGAATCGATGCGCTCAGGTTCTTATTTTTCTGTGTGTTTAGCTTGCACCTCGCCTGCCGGCCTGGCAAGCACGTGCCGCTGTACTGTTTTTTTTTTTTTGTCGTATGCTGGACAATTACTCTTTGCATACAATTTTGGGAACCAGTTCGCGACGGAGCGGAGTGGCATGGTGTCTGTTTCGATCGAACAGCCATCTCCACTCCCGCGACGAAGCACGTGCAATTGCAAGCCTGCCGAAGTTGCCCTCATGTGCATGCGAACATGACTGCACGACAGAGGCACCAGCCGGGTCGTTTGTTTTACGTTTGCTTACTTTTGACGAAAATCTGGCACGTCGGGAACCAGTAAAACGGTGGCAAGCGGTTTTTCGGAATTGCTCGGCAACGCCCACAGCACTGTATACACTTGTGGGATGTCTCAATGTCTCTTTGGAGACATTTAAAGTAGACATTCATTACTAGCCGAAGGCAAAGCGAGGCTTGCAGCAGCCTTGCAGAAATTTTAGAAAAGCCAAAGGAAAAGCACCCGCTAGTCTTAATGCACCTTTGTCTTGTACTGCAGTATAGTTACGTGTTTCATCAGTCGGAGACTGCTTCCATTTCTTATATTATATATAACTACGGTAGTCAACCTAGTATAATTACTATATACTAAGCTGGTTAGTTTCAAATAAGTTTTATTATGTGCAGTTTGGTTCTTATTTACCTATAACGGGTACATATACATGTATCATTTAACAGAAGCATTGCAAAATGTGTCATGTCATTGGCATTTCAGTTACATGTTGAGAGACTCCCAGGTGGTCTAACTTGACCGTAGTTTGTTTATTGCGGCGACCGAAGTGCCCTTCGTTCGTCCAGCACCTAAAACGATTATGTTTGTTTTCCTAAGAATATCTGCTCCAAAAGCCTCTTTTGCTGCTCCGAAGCACTGTTTTGGCTGCTCCCAAACACTCTTTTGCCTGCTCCAAAGGCCACTTTTCCTGCTCCAGAACACCGTTTCGGCTGCTCCATAAGGTGCTCCAAAACGGCTTACGCCAATCACATCACTGATAACGTGAAAATACGAAGGAACGGTGTGCATTTCGCTGTTGACCGACGGGGATATTGCCACGAAAGAGACAATCGGCCCTACGTTGCTCGGACCTCGGATTGATTCGGATACCGCTAGGATAAATTTTAAGGCGACGCTTCTGTGCTCTCGTTGACAATCGTAATCTTCGAGGTCTGCAGTGAAGCGTGTGCAATATATTTGGATACACTTTAGCGACGGAAATTGCGTGAGTCGTGCTTGGCGGTGTGCGATGGTGGTGCCGCTTCGTTCAATTGACCGAAGGCTCACTTTGGTTGTGCGGCGCACCGGAGAGCTGCCTTGAATCTTGTAGTTCCTGCGCCGTGCTAAATGATACGTTGCTGCTTCCCAAATTGTTTTTGAGTAGACGTGCGCTTTCACGGAGCACACGAAAGTTTCATCAACACTCGTTACGCGAATTGCAAGATGTATGAACATTTCATCGCGCGTGTTACCTACCCAGTCCACCCGTTCACGCCGCTTTGCGACGACAGTCTGCAGCGGCTCATTACCAGAAAAGTGGTCCCACATCCATTTCAGTGTTGCTCGACTACGGCAGTCGCCAAACACCGAAGGAGAGGATTTATTCAGACAGAATGCCACCAAGGCAATGCAGCTTCTTTAGTGGTCAGGATAGACTCTCTTTTGTGTATTTTGTTATATTGTCACGGATGCTTTCTCCAGTCTTGTTTTCTATAAATATCTACTGTTCTGGAAAGTTCCAGACCGTGCTCAGCTGTCATCGTGTGTTTTAGTGGAGGTGCTGCGCACTTTACCCGTTGCCTTTTACTTTCTGTGGACTCAGGCAGCATAGCTGAGTTGCCCGATAACAAGACACGAGTGGCGGATTATCCCGCGTCTTAAACCCCCGGCGAGCCGTGAACCAAGTCCTATCCCGAGCCCAGCAGAAAAACCGCAAGACGAGCGAGTACCACAAGGACGAACCTCGAGAATACACCACGAAGAATCTGAAATCTGAGCCAGCCGCTGCTACCAGCAGGAACCACCGGAATTCGGTGTTTTGCCAGAAAAATCGAAGCTGATAAGCCAACAATGACAAACCTGTAGCAGCAAACCGCATCCCCTGCCACCACTGTTTGCATGCCCTTGCACTTCACACTCCGATGCCCTTTCACGCAAGGTGTATGAGGACGTCGAGGGCTGGATTGAACAATACGACCGAGTTGCCCGCAACAGGAGGTAGACGGACAACCAGCTCCTGCAGAACCTATACTTTTCGTGGAAGAAACTGCCAGGCACTGGTTTGAGAGCCACGAATCCTCCTTAACGTCGTGGGAAGTTTGCAAGATCGAGCTGAAGTGCACGTTCATCAGCCAACATTGACGAGACAGAGACGAATGCCTGATTCTGTCCGGGACACGGCCCAACGAGAGCGTAACCACCTTTGTGGAGGATCATTTTCTGCCTGATCGGGCACCCATGCCAACCCTGATTCTACAGAGGACGAGAAGCTAACAATCCCATGTCCCTCATGTGAGGCACGGCAACAGTCGAAGGTTTCATACACCGAGGCTTCCAACATTGAATGCACAATGCAGGCTTAAGCCTGTCAATATCAACAACTGCCCAGCGTCTCGACACAGGAGTCGTCCAGCTGCAACTTCGACGCCAGCCTCCCAGGCATCCGCGACATCATCCACAACGTTGTCCGGGAGGAGATCACAAAGATACTTCCTGCCATCAGTTGTCTGGCTTTGATTTTGATTGCCGAGATAGTTTCGGAAGAAGTTCGACAGGCATTCCAACTGGAGACTTCTTTGAGCGAAGCGGCATCTGACGAACCGAGGGCGACTTAGGCCACAAAGTCACGACGACCACCACCGGCTACCCGTTACTATTAATTGCGGATTCGACGAGACACCCCCACGCCGAAGCATTCCCGACATCAGGAAGAACCAGTGTAGGTCCACACTGAACAAAGTACACCGAGGAAAACGGAGGTGCTGCGAATGGTCGGCCGAAAACCATTCTGCTACCATTGAATGAGGCCGACCATGTCTACCGGAGGTGCCCGTACCAATGAATTGGCCTGCAAGGGTTCGTGCCGAACAACCCTCGACCACATCTCGAGGAGCGTCCGCGGGACATTGAGGAGTATGTCCCTGGTGTCGACATTACCCAAGGCTCCTGATTTCCATCACCTCAACGGGAGGTAAGCACGTCAAAGCAGGTGAGGTGCAATGCAAGGACTGTTGATTTGGTGTCGGTTGTCATCCAACGATACCTAATAATTTGCTGACACCAATCATCTGCGTCCACGCCACAAAGCACACAATTTCCAACTTTGAGGGAGAATGCCGCTGAGTGACTTGGAGAATTAGAATGGTTGGTTGTTCTCAAAACTGGACACCAAGCATCACTCGACTTCCCCTTGCCACACGAGACTTACACAAGTTGCAGTGGTCGCGGGATTCAGAAAAAATCGCCATTACGAAATGGAAGCAAGCACACATTGTTGCCAGTTATTAAGTCAACGGTACAGCAAAAGGTACAGCCACGTAAGCAATATATGCCCGAGCTTGCTGCATTGATGCAGAAAACTACCAGGAAAATTTGCGGATTAGAAGCCAGCTCTGGAGCTTCAGTGCATCAAATGTCAGTGGCCGCACATGACGTATGAGTACAAGATGATATCAGTCGTCAAAGTTGCCGCTCGACCAAACTGAACACCGATGTGCCAGGAGTGTCATCCGATAACAAAGAGCACAGGTACTACGACTGAACACCTGACAGAAGACTGTCGCATAAAGAACTCGTTATGGAACCATTTGCAAAGGACCAATAATTATGTAATCAAGTGGAAATAAACATATTTGATACACTAGCCAAATAAACATATTTCCGCTCGCCTTTACGCCTTCAGAGTCTATACACAAAGAATTGAGTTCACCCCGCGTGGGAGACCTTTTGAGGACACTCGCATCTCTGACCCCTCGAGATTAATTAATGGGACATACCGGACTGGCAGACTTGTTGCATTAGGCTGCACTCATTCCAATTTTTCTGAACATCTGGCGCATCTGAAAACCAACTCCACTGATGTGAAAAAGTTATTTATTGATTTATTCACTCCTGGGGCCTTTGTAGGCATTGCAGAGAAGATACTTAAAACTACACACTGCTGTAACTTGTTAATTGCAAAAACAAACACACCTCTGAGCATATAGTTTAATAGCATGTGTTGATGCATTGTTATATAGCAGTACACTTCTTATACGTATGACACAATAGACACTTTGCAGAACCTTATCAAGCAACACAACTGTCACCATTTTTTTCGGCGTAAAGCACACGAATGGGCCCCAGTTCGCGTTGAACGCTAATGCAGAATTCAAGTTCAGTAGGCGCTGAGCCGAATTCACAGGGATGGCGGACATAACATTCTTGTCGAACAAATGCCCAAAGTATGAAAGCCTGGGGTAATTAAAGTAGTAGCTGCTGTAATTTGTTTCATCAGAATTTGGCAGACGGCAAAGGCTACAGTCTCGGTGAGTCAATACGCACATTGGAAAGACGCATATGACAACATATCATCAGAGTGCTCGTCCGCACAGATTTGTCACACACCTTCGCTCCGTCTCTCTGATTGGCTCGAGGGGGCTGTGGCGGTTGGCCTTTTCCAAGTTACGGTGATGCGAAGTATAGGCAGCCCACACTTTTGAAAAGAGTCTATTGAAGAGACCGAAAGGAATAATAGTCAACATTTTTCAACAAGCTCTCCAGGCAAGGGATGAACATAAATATAAATTATCTTATCCAGGTAATTAGAACAATTAAATAAATGACCGACTAATACAATTAACTCTTGATGAAAAAGAGAATTGCTGCAATAATTCCTACGAAAGAGAAAAAATGTGCATTTAATCTATGCATGCACCAAAACAGTTGTTCTTAGAGGAAATCGAATAGCTTCGAACCAGGTGCCTGCAACGATTTATTCTTCCCCACGCCTTAGTCAGTCTAGGTGGTGTTGTCTCAAGTGCACATGCGCTGCTTTGTCGCGTGGTGAGGAGGAAAGCAGGCGGAAAGGCGGAGACGTTGGAAGACTATCAACGCTTTCGTCACTTTCTCGCACCTGGCATTGCAGCGCACGCAGCCCATAAACCACGCGACCCCAATTGAGCAGTTGGGCACTCTTTGTAATACAGGCTCTCTAATGACGACTGCATACACCGGTGCTATCTATGGGGTAGCCGGGAAAACACTTGACATCTTC
Organism: Ixodes scapularis; assembly: GCF_016920785.2. NCBI lineage: Eukaryota > Metazoa > Arthropoda > Arachnida > Ixodida > Ixodidae > Ixodes > Ixodes scapularis. The sequence goes on from NW_024609835.1 coordinate 115,946,989, forward strand.
GTATAAAGCGCTTTTTTTGGCGCATCACCTTTTAGCTTAAAAAAGCTTTTGACGATGCTGCAAACTACAATTTATCATCGATATTACGTATACATTTGATACCATTCGTAAATACTGCAAAGCCTTCGCTCTAGTGAGGCGCACTTTCATGGTCACCTCATTGATGGCGACAGCGTGCTCTTTCGTCCGTAGGGATCACAAGACTTGATTGTAAGCAAACGCATGTGTGTGAACGGCCTTTATCGTTGGTTTAGGCTGTCAAGATTGTACAGCTTCTTTTTTTTTTTTTAAGTATTACTAAAAAGACAGTTGCGTCCGAGGACACGACAAAGATTACACTAAATCTGGGGCTTGAGACTCGGCGAGAAAGTCGGCGAGATTTCTGAGCGCCGCGATTGGCCAGCGGCGCAGCACAAAGGTTGTGCGTGACGCTGACTAATGGCGGTGGTCAGAAATCTCGCCTAGATTCTCGCCGAGTGTCCAGCTTAGGGCCCCTGGAAAGCGTTGGGGGTAGATGAGCTATGAACGATCCACGTGCGCGACAGGATTGCCAGACAAGCCGCCAGACTGGTAGATATTCAGTCTTTTATTTCTAAACAACTCTTAGCATAGGACATATTTGTGTATATTTGCCATATTTGCCAACAACTTAAAGGAACACGGAGAGGGTATTTATGCTCGCTAAGGTTTTCATTTTTACATGGAATATGAGAGCCCTACTATACCCTGAACACAATTTGCAGCTCAAAATTTGTTTTCTTTCGACCCGAAAACCTCCGATAGTGAACTGTCCGGTCTGAGTCCCGTTAACTCTCTTCTCCGAGGTCACGTGTCGTTATTTATGGTTTAGACACAACCACCAAATATAATCAAAGTCATGTCTCATCGAAGACACGAACTCAATATTAAAAATAATGAAAAATTTCATACCCATTATTTGTGGCTTCTTAAAATTTCCAATTACGTCGATTGAAAAAAAAGTAGCAAAGAGCACCGGAAGCACGCTGTGCATTCTCTGCGTAATTCTCAAAATGGCGTCGTATCGCGGGAGCAGCGGGCTGGACGGCTGAACGGAGCGAACAAAACGACGGCGGCGGACGACGACACCTCTACTTCACAACTGTTGTTCGCGGTACCGGTGAATCTATTTAGCTTCGAAAGAAAATCGTTTACTCATTAAAACAATCATGATTTATCCCGTACGACACGCCCGATCACGAAGCATATTCACACGAAGATGTCGCCGAGTCGTCGACCCATCGCTTTGTCAATGACATCGCTCCTCTGATGAACACGAATTGGTAAGACCTTAAAAAACGCGCAAACATGATGCACGAAGTAGTTGACCGTTGCGTTTGTTTAGTGTGACGTGCGCGTTTTTCGTCTGCTTGGCACGGCCAGCTAAACGAAGGAAAAAAAGAAAAGAAAAGAAAACGCGGTCGGGTGTTGCCACTTGACTTCTGGCAACTCCTCTCCTCTATTTTTATTCTTCCTCCTCAGTTCAGTTTCAGTTTCGAGCAGTTGCGCTTTTTGACTTCACGAAGAATATACGGGACGCTCTAGCAGAATATTGATTGGGCAGTCTTTTGACACCATATTAAATCGAATGGCAACAAAAAAATATTTCTAGAGGGGGGGGGGGGTCTTTTCTTTCCTTTGTCAGTGTCTCTTTAAGAGTATACACTGGCGAAACGGGAATAATAGGACAGAATAAAACGCGCTGCGCGGTTTCGGGTGGCTTCCTCTCTTCTACTCAGGTAGCGTGGAGAGGGCGCCAGATGGAGCGCGTGTGCTCTAATATTAATCGAACCAACGTAAGGTAGAGGGGCGGGGGGAGGGGAAATTAGGGGTGCAAACAAACTGGTGGTAGTTGAACATAGTAAGAACAGCCCGAGACTAGGAAAAAGAAAGGACGGACAAACAGAGGTCTCGATTAGAACGGACAAACATAGGTCTCTATCAGGACGGACAAACACAGGTCTCTACGATCGGAGAGGACTGCCCTTATGTGGCGAAAAAAAACCCCACAAAAGCCTGGACTTTGTTCAACGGAACCCACATAAAAAATTAGTACGGGTGATTCCACTAAAGGATTAAATGAAGACGCGATTTATTCCACCTCTTGTGCACCTGTGGTGCTGCTAAAGAGGTTTGTAGAGGAGCTATAGGAAGCCGCCACAATATTTATACGCATTTGTGACCGGAACTATTACAGACAGTATATCTACTTTCCCTGACAGTATCAAAAAAGCAGGGTTACCACGCCTCTTACTTCTTGATTCATAGGCCGGGAGTTTTAGGGAACTGTTCTCACACATCCGATACGGAACGATGGGCCCTTGGGTACGCTCTGTGCATAGGCGAGTCTTCCATGTTAGCGCATGCGCAGTTCATACGGGAGGGCCCATCGTACCATATCGGAAATGCAAAAACGGTTCCCTAAACCTGTCTAATGTTCTCCGGAATACACCTGTGCTAATTCTGTACTGATTGGCAGCAGAACAGTAATAAGATGTCTCGGCGCATGCTGCGTTTTTTTAAGCTGTCGGAGACTATAGCTCAAACTCACGCAAACATACATATCTTACATGTATGTGGCAATGCATTGCAGTTAACGTCCGCCTAATCTGTCAAACACCACGAACTTGAAGAGAAGCTTCTCGGACGCCTCAAAGTGGTACCGTGAAGTTTCACCACGAGGCTCATAGTCGCCGACAACTCAAGAAGCCTGGGGCGTGGCCTGTTTTGTCCACGTCTTTGGCTTCGCGATTCCCTCTTCGCCCCTCTTATCGGCGAATGTCGCAATTTCAGTGGCGGTGGAGCGGAATTTTTGTGCATCATCTCTGGCGTTCCGAAAATAGACTGTCGCAACTCGCTAGGAAATCCTGAACTCTGCCGGCGAGGCTAGCGGCGCGAATGAGCAATAGCGGCGTCTCTGTTGCAGAGAGCTGTAGCAGGAGGAGAAGACTATCGACGAAAAACTCCCCATTAAGATGCCAGGGACACGTCACGCACTGCGTTTTTAGGTTTTCAGTGACAAGCTAATAAACGCTACAAGAAACAAGGTTGTGAAACGTCGGCGGTCACTTTGAGGCACCCCAGATACCTATCTTTTCGAGTTTTTTTTTTTTTTTTTTTTTTTTTTTTTTTGCCACATTTGACCATTTTGGCGAGATCTAAGGTCGAACAGCAATGGGAGATTTGTAGATTTTGAAACCATCGATGAGCAGAGTCATTTAACACGCGCAAGGTGGATAAGACACTTTCTTGTCATTTTTTAAATTATATTTGTTGCTTCTTTCGTTGGGCTGAGACGTGAGTTTAGGAGGCGCTATATGGGTGTTTATTTTACCGCAGGCCCGACGAGTTTAAACAGGCAAGAAAAAATGAGAGTCTAGAATAGAGGAGAAGTATATATGTATAGGCGTCGTTATTCTCACCCGTCTACCAACCTATAAATAAGAGGGAATGTTAGCCGGAAGGGGTTTGCTGAGCGGGTGCAGAAAGGAAACAGCAGGCATTTCCTGTCGCCGTCGCGGGAATCCGCGCGGAAAAGAGAACACAGTTCGCAGAGTGCAGAAGGAAACCTCTCGTGACTTGGACACTCACACAAATAGCGGGGATCGTTCGCTCGCCCAAACAAACCCAGCTGTGTTCTGGCGTGCTGCGCTGAGACGGCGGGATTGGCCTCGTGTTCGTTTTACTTTTGTAGTCTTGCTTATGCTTGTCCGGATTGTCACTTTTTTCAGTTTTAAATCTTGGAGACGAAATCCAAATGAAGACTCTCGGGTTTGGTCCGATATTTCTGTGCGCGCTTTACGGCTGGAGTGGGCTCACAATTGACGTCCTCTCGTTCCCGGCGCTAATGCTTGTCGCCTTTTTCAATCAGACTCGAGTCCTTCCAACATGACTCTTCAATTTGCTAGTGTACGTGGCTGAAAGTCTGAATCGTTTTTTTTGTTTTGTTTTGAATGGCAAAGTATTTTTGCTCAAAACCCTTTCTTTGTGTTATTTTACCCCCTTCGAACTTTAGAAGCCATTCGCAGACTTCGCCCTAATAAATCAGCCGATATAATTTGCGAATGTTTTTTTTAAAATTTTATCCCGCAGCTTATCAAGATTTTTTATGTTTTCGTATTAATACTAAAACAGTAAAATTTCTTATTGCCAGGTGAAAGTGCCAATATTTATGCTGCCACAAATAAGTTTACCTTTTTTCTGTCAGATAGAATTCAAGGCAGGAGTGATTTTCACAGAAAAGCCTTTGGGATTCATCATTTTCCCGCTTGCGTCTAAAATGGATATACGACTCAGTCAGAGTTAAGTTTGTTTTATTCAAGCGTACAACAAAGTACGGGTCTGCGTTTCTTAATTTTTTATATGCAAATCTAAAGATGGAAGACAGCATGAGCATGTTTACTAAAGCGGGATGTTCAGAATACTCCGTTAATTTTCCGCACTTCCGTGTAATAAAATGATTACATATTAAATTCATGAGACTATTTCCGCGTGCTATATTATGTAAGGTATTTTCTGTTCTACGTTTCTCTATAATTTCTTTGGTTCTTTTCCTGACATTATCAATGGGACATATTCTCGCTCGTTACCCTAAGCTGCCGAACACGCTGTATACTGACGCCAATTTTATTGACCGTATTGCGTAAGCTCCTACCTAGCTTCATTAGTTCGTAATTGACTTCGTCATTTCGAACACTCTTTTAATAAACTGCATGAATATTAGAACATATATATATGAAAAAAAGAATTATATTTTTTGAGCCCATGACTGTGCAAATGCTACTTAGGATTGGCATTTCATCGACCTCAGGATTTCGCGACAAGATTACGTCATCTTGTTGACAAAGAAGTTACTTCTGACTGCACATCCACACACCTTCAGGGTAGACTTATAATCTAACCTGAGTACTCTGATCTATATTTTAACGGATGTGACACAGTAAGGGGGATCGCTGGATGAGTGTTTTAAGGGACTGCAACTTGAAGCGCGTGGAGCACGTTGCAATCCGGATGAGCATTGTACCGGAGTGCGGTTGTGTATCACTACTGCGTGATGCACATTAAAGACCCCGGGCGATCAAGAGAAATTGCCTATCTACAACGGAAATACCGGACGCTTATCGAGATTGACAAGCTTTCCCCTGTCTAAGCAAACGCACAGCGCAATTACTTTTAGATGACACAGCGAAGAGGGGAACAAGACCATCTCGTGCGCGCGTTCCCGAAGTAGTAGCAGGAGTATTAAAAACGAATCGGTAAGAAACAGCTATCGTTGTGGGAGCTCCTGGCGGTATTTAGAGTTTCATAATTAACCAGGGATAATGTAATTTTCCGGTTTATTAAGTAAGAATTTTGTGCAAAAAACAAACAAAAAACAACCTTTTTCCAAATAAAACTGTTTATATAAAAATATAAACAAAAGCCGTTCAGAAAACTGGAGTTCTTTATAGTGCGGAAGCTTGGCGCCTTCTTCTAATTTTTACTCTATTTTGTGTTCCTTTCAGCGTACGCAGATCATTTACCAGACAATAAAAATAACACTTTTTGCAAAATACGTGATTGCAATATAGCGTGGCATGAAATCCTCATGAACGTTCGTGCTTCGCCTCATTCACACATTCCGCACCTAAGCTGCAACACGAGAGAGAGAGACGCCGAAAATTTGTTATTTGAGGGAATACGCCGAACACGCCAAGGAACACGTACACGCCAAAAAAGAAGACAAGAAAGAAAACAGAAACTATAAAAGAAATTACCGAGGAGCTGGTGCATACGAAATATCGTGAAACAGTGAGCTCTTTAGAAAAGACCTCATTTAGAGAAATACCCACTCTAGCTTGCTTTCTGAAGTTGTGTTCCCACGGCGAGCTTGGTCGGCACTTTCGCACTCTCCTCCAGAAGTAGACAAGAGGCGCGAGAAGCAGGGATAGAAGCCAGATGAGGAAGTAGTAGATGAGGGTTTCTGAGCATGCGAAGTATTTTTAATGAGGCTTCGCTCGATTGCCGCCGCGTGCATACAAGGGGCACTCCGTTCTTCACACCGCTAAGTTGACAGGCGATGAAAGCTGCGTGTTCGCGGACCATTCATTCAATAACCTTTCACCACTTTAGCCCGTTACCTGCTGTGTCAGTATGCGTAGAGACCGTGATCAGCCGTTGCGAGACCGATTTAATTAATTTAATTTATTTTCATCTCAATGGCATCTAGATTGCATTACATGAGGCTGAAAGCGAGAGAGTGGCAGGAGTGATAGATACATACGCGTAAAAATATTTATGACTAGTGTAGACGTATAGGTACAATAATGAAACTGAGCTAGCTGAAGTAGTAAACCACTGGTTAACTAGTTCAGCAAGGTGCAGGTTCCACGGGCCCGTCGGCTAAGTTATGAACAGAGTATTGCACCGGCGCTCCCTGTCGGACAACTCAAGAAATACGGGGAGTGTCGATAACCTCTTATAGGTTCTGGTATTTTACTATTGTTAAACTTAGCTCATTTTAACGCATACATAATACGTTATATATGGCTGGCACCTAACGATATCCGGTTAGGTTCCGGCAACGAAAGTCGACAGGCCGATTGCCAGCCAAACCCTTACGCAGAGCTCGTCTCATTGATTGGAGCGCCAGACGAGACTTTCCCTAGAGTACCTCCGTGTTACTCCCAGCGGTGGTAAAACATCACGTGTTCAAATATACGACAGCGCTCTGCTTCGTGAAACGAGCGCGCTCCGGGCTTCACCAAACCAAAAACACAAGAAAAAGCAAAAAAAAAAAAAAAATAATAAATAAAAAGAAAGAGAGAAAACAAAAAGAAAAATAAGTCTTCTTTGCTGCATCAGGTTGAGTGGTTTTCTTTTCCCGTGAGCTGGTCCCACAGTTTTCCAGAGTTTCTGTTTTCCGCACGCTCCCTCTCCTGCGTCTCACAGTCTAACAGGCCCTGAGAAATTCGCATTTACGCTGCAACTGCACAAAATGGCACCCACAAGTAAGCCATTCACGTAGCACGTTATCCCTGCACGCCACGGGGCCGATTCGTGCCATCCAATCCTCACATATGTACACACTTTCTCCACACTAACACATCACATTCTGTGATACCACTGCCTTTTTAACTCCAATACGGCAAAACGGCGACTTTTTTTGTCTGTGGTTTCATATTTTATTTTGTTTAAAGCGTGTTTTTTGTGCAATATAATTTAAGAACGAATGTTATTGCAAATCACCGCCACAAGGCCCGGCTTGCTGCAGCGTAATTTGGACTTTTTTTTGGTGTGGTTTGGCTGTGGACGGCGCGAGTCCACTTATGGATGAAAGATAAATACCCCCTTCGATCCTAGCGTGTACATCGCCACAGATGTTGAGAAGCTGGGAAGTGCGCAACAAATAAGGCACGACGCAGACCGGACAAACAAAAATAGCGACCGCTATACCAGAGAATGGGATACTTTTATCGTAGATGCTTTTGATTGGTTTGTTTTATGCTAGAGAGCCAGTTCGAGAGAGTGAGTGTGTGTTGCGGGGGAGAGAAAGAGAGTAAAAGAGAGAAAGAGAAAGACAGAGAAAGAGAGAAAGAGGAAGAAAGAAAATTGGTGATGGTATCTTGAGAAATAAAAATGCCTCACCTTATTGCACTCGCAGTATGGGAGCCCTATAACTTCTACGAATCATCGGCAACCGACGAGGACACCAAAAAATATTGAAGCAATGGTAACATGAAAATAAAAAAAAAATGCAAATGTAAGACATGCTGTGAACTGTAAACATTGCTTAAACACCCTCTATGAAGAAACACCGAAAACACACACACACACACACAAAACAACAACAAAAAAACAAACGACTCAACTTTCTCAGTTCTAGGTGCCTGAGCTCCTCAGTGTTGGAGGTAACTTTTTACTACTTTTATTTCTCTGTAAGTTGTAACTGCATGAAGACATAGATCATGCCTCAGCACTTGTTGATGAGTAGTTAGCCTCTTCTTCTTCGGGGCTCTATAACACTCTCTTGGTTTGATTAGGACACAATAAACAGTCGTGAGCTTCTATTTTGTAAAAATGTTATTTTAGTAGCCAGTAAAGACGCCTCGGTGGTTCCGAGGCAAAAGCGCCGACCTGCGGATCCCCAGGTGGCAGGTTCGAATCTCAGCAGAGGTGCCCGCAATCTGACGGAGGATTATTGAGGGGAAGGCGCCGTGTAACCGGGCCTTCGTTCGCGCGTCAAAAGATCCCCAGGTGCCCGAAATTATTCCTTAGTCCTCCGCTGGGGTGTGCCAGATGCCCGTCGTTGGTTTGGCACGTGAAACTCCTAAATCATTTAGTGACCAGTAAATTACGAGGAAAAAAGTATGCTAAATCTAGTAGTCATTTTTCCTCGTGAGTTTATTTTTCGGAAGCTACGTTTAAATTACCGATTCTTGCGTCGTTGTCCCGTCATTACCGAACTTAGGCAGTCCGATCTGAAAGGCACATTTCCTAACGAAGACACACTGAAACCACTGCAATTTGTCACGATTTATCCCACGGCACTTCTTGTCGTCCTTTATGTTTTCTTCTTAATTACTGACGTCTCTCACGGGCTGGACAAATCGAGTTGTCCAGCCTAGTCAGACTGGGTGTCGACGCTTCCGTGCCGCACACTTTAAGAAATCTGCTTGGAGTAGTATCCCCAATCGTTGCAAGCTACAAAGAAGGCTCGGCGAATCACGAAACTAGAAGCACGTTTAAACATAAAAAAATGCTATATAAATTCTGACACTGGGACACGTGCTTACGCCATGCTCAGTGTCTTAGGGCCAACGAGGTAGAGGGTCTTAGAGCGCTAAACTAGCATCCCCTTTTACAAGGCAAAAGTGACCCCCACTCGGCTGCCACCCATATTGTACAATTTTGACAACTAGACTCGTGACCGTGCCAAATCCTAAGGTTTTAACGCAAAACTGAGCCGAGATTTGTATTGCGATCGCTGCAAAAAAACATGAGTTTTTCTTCAATACTGTTTGGCCCAGAGATCAGTGTCAAGCTTCGATAAAACCCCAAAATACAGCACCGAGGCTGACAGTATTGAGCGGGGAATCGCGAAGCTCCCCAGTTCTTGTCGTAAAAGCTCATTTTGAACTTAAAACGAGCGAAACATAACTTGCCTCGTCGGTACTTTTATTAAAAATCAAGAAGCAATAATTTGTGCGTGGTACTTCGTCAAAACCTAGACGAAAAACTATAAGGTGACCGTGTCCAGTGGTCAAAAATCTGCAAGATGGCGGCGGCCAATCGGGGGTCACTTTCAGATGCCAGTTTATTGCTCTAAGGCCCTCTACCTCGTTCTGCAAGGCAGACGTTTATTTTTTTTGTAGCTTTAAACGCATTTTCAGTTGTTGTCATTTATAAATTACAGCGATCGGCTCAACCAATTGCTTGGCTGGAAAGTAAACACACTGAAATTTTTTTAGAGTGCTGCGGCAACCGACAGAGGACCTATGTCGGAATATTTTCCTCGCGTTGGGGGGGGGGGGGGGGGGGGAGGGGGGGGGGGAGGCGGCTGCTATCAATGTGAGGCACTTATTTCTTCTTAAGCCGGGGTCACACTGCTCATACATGATACAAACGACAGTTTTCAAGCACGAGTGCCCACGATAACCCGGGGTTCGAATGCCGCTTGCCAAGTTTCTCCTTGAGCGAATTGCCATGCGGCATTCGAAGCACGAATCTCGCAGTAACTCGCTTTAGAATTTGTATGCAGACTGCATTTTGTATGATGTATAAGCAGTGTGATCCCGGGTTTACTGAACGGGTGCCACCCTGGTGATGCATTCCGATGCCGCGAAACGCTGGCCGGCGTGTGTAGCTTGCGCTCTATCGGCAAGAGGAGGTGTGCGTAACAAGCAAGCCTAGATCTAAAAAAAAAGGAGCAACTCAAACCACAAAAAAAGTTTGCATTTCGGATGGCGGACGCCTCCTAGGTGGATTAGGCGCAGTGCGCATGCGTTGCCTGGTCGCGTGGCAAGGAGAAAAGTGCGGGCGGAGAGGCGGAGCAGCTTGCAGGCAGCCAACGCTTTTCGTCACCGCCTCGCAGCTTGTATTGCAAATGCGGCCAGAATACCACGTGACTCCGATCAAGCCGTTGATCACGCTCTGCAATCTAAGCACACTAAGCGTATCAATAAAAAAGAAGGCCGCGGAATTTATGTTTTTTTAATTAGTTCGTTTACGAACACTGAAGGATAAGGTAACACCGGCCAAGTTATCTAGTTTTTATACCTTGCATTTTTTGGTTCGTCAACAGTGGGCATCTCGATTACGTACGGCGTGGATGCGAAATGAACGCCCGTGGACTCATTTGTGGAAGTCGCTGCATGGGAGACAGGAGCCTCATCAGCGTACGGACATTTGCCTTTATTTCTTTCTAGAAAACACAAAAAGGCACTAAGATAAGCCCTCCCAAGCGTGTATTTATGCTCAAATGACTTAATAAAGTTTACCCGCGACCGCTGACGGCATTGTACGTCTGTAGGGCTGTGCAAAAAAATATTAAGCGGCTTTGTCTTCTTGTTTTCTGCACAAAACTAGAGGAGAAATGACCTTTTACGAGCTTCATGATTGCGAGACGAGGTTGGTTTCTGAACGCGGAATTCTAAATGAGGTGCCCAAAATAAAACTTCCGCCGGACGCGCAATTCTTCCGGCCCTTTTTTGGTATGCAAAGAGTGAGCAAGATATGTAAGAAAAAAATTTGCATAGAGGGAAAGAGCCGTGTGTGAGGTTAAATTAGAATAATGACACCTACAGGCAAATCCAAAATGTCAGGCAGTGTTTTGGGCAGAGCCAGTTAGAATCACAAAAGCCTTGCATTGCACCGGTAAAAAAAAAAAAAAAAAAAAGAAAAGATCTTGAACTATTTTAGAGGTAAAAACTCCGCGTAAATATATTTCCCTCATTTTGTTGAGTCAAGCACCATGATATTGTTTTAGTAATTTTTAGCGTGAATCGAAATTGCCGGTATTAAATCGTCGTTGCCTGGCATGCGCCATCAGGTTCATAAGGCCAAATTAGCACACCGACTAAATATTTTGTGCGGCGGAAGGCAGGAGTAGGCTGCTGTCGAACATAATAATAAAATAGTTCTCAAATCACAGAGTGCACATTTTTGCAGAGATGATACACATTGGGAACGGGCCGTCACTAATATTGCAGAAAGCAACAACAAATATGATGACTTATTTTAGACGTCTAAAGTCCCAGGCTCTTCTTTTTTTTGGTGGGACAGACAATTATTATCCAGTCACTCCGTTGTCCATGTTAATTAAAGTTTAAAAATAAATACATCGTAAATTAATTTTTATAGGCTTCTGAGGGAGCGTATCTTTTCGATGTCTTCGAGTGGCTGATATTAAGATTGCCGTAAACCTTGCTGTTTGTTTATCGTTCGTTTCTGATGCACTTCCTCGTGCTTCAGCCTAGCGCCTCGGCCAGAAATATGGACCTGCCCCATCGCTGTCGGAGGATGGATGCCAGCTCAGCGCGGAGGCGCGGCAATTGCCTCTTCCGCGCGCTCGACGGCGTCAGGTCATATATGTGGCGGAGAGACATCTCACTTTCGCTAATTAGAATTGAGAGCTTGAATTGAATGGTGAATAGCGGGGTCGCGCGCAGTTTTACGCAGCACTCACGGCTCACCGGCTTTCCGGTATTTTGAGGTAAAAAACGTCCCGAAACGCCGAAAGATGTGCGTGCTGTGATGTTTTTATTCGTACACGTATTTCGCTTTCTCGCGCAGATACCGTTATTTATTCGCGCGGTGGAAATTGAAAGATACGTGAGCTACGCTCACTCGCAGCTAAAGAAACGCAAGGTGTTGTTTATTAGATTCAGTCTTTTTACCTTGTGATTCGTTCTTTGGCTTTCTTATCGGCTTATGCCCCGATATAATTAATTGCGGAGAAATAGCAAGTACTCTGGACTAGCCACGGCCTCCTCTTTTTTAAAGGGGTACTCCGGCCGTTTTTCGAGCTACTAAAAACAATTTTAATTTTTTCAGTCTTCACGGTATGATATTTATTATCTCGAAATTCTATTTAGTTATTGAAAAAAAAAAAAAAAAACCTAAATGAAAATGATGTCAAAACAAACATTCAAAATTTCGCGCGCGCTCGAGTGGTGTGACGTCACAAATGGTACAGACTTTCAGGTCGCGCAAGCAGTCTTATGCAGAGTTTTCATGTTATTATGACAATGCAATTAATGCGAATGTGCAAGCGAGCTAGACAAGAATGACGATAATAATCCCTCAAGAAAAGGAAGACAAAGGAGAAACACAAATCTCCAAACCCAACTTAGCTGTGTTTAGAGATTTTTGTTTGTTCTTTGTCCCCCTTCTCCATGGATTATTATCGTTATGTATGTCGAGTGTTTGTTTCGTCCTTCTGAGCGAATGAGCTTCCGAGCGTTTTTTTTCTACCATCAAACGTCTCGTAATCAGTTGTGAACGTGGTTCACTGCCCACTTTGTACCATTTCTTTTGTCACACTTCAGTGTTGCCAGCAGGGGCTTTCTTTTTAAGAAACACCATAAGAACGAAAAAAAAATTTACGAAATTTGTTTTTCCACACAATACTTGGGGGACTGGTAGAACCGTGTCTATCGGCGTGTTGAGTCAATTTTGAAGCAAAGCAGAGACAACAAAAATTTCCTTGAGTACTGCTTTGAGCTGTTATTGTCTATATACGCATGCACAATCTCGAACACTAGAAGCGACTAGTTGAACACCAGAGAGTAGGTACAGCTGGCGGCACTATGGGCTGGCCCACTGTGGTGCTAGCCGACAGGAATAAAGTTCCTCATAGGGAGGTTTCGGCAGGCTCTGTACTACGAAACCGAATGCCACTTCGCGGCAGTAAGAAATGCAGCAGTTCATTAAAATATCTTTTTTTGAACAGCTTAGCCTACCGGGTGCTACCCTTGCCGCATGGTTTTTGTAGCGGCATGGCCTGAACGCTGCTGGGGCATCTCGCATTGTCGCGCCCCGTACCCGTGTTCGATACTATAATTGACACCCTTGGACAGACACGATAAAAGGACGGTTCGAGATTAGGTTTCCTAACATTCGCCTGCACACTTTCTTTTCGTACTGTTTCAGTCTCTCTTTTTTAGGGACTGTTGAAGGGGGGGGGGGGAGGTGAGAGCAAAAGGTGTTTAGGAAGGGGGAAGAGGATGGGGATGGAGATCTGGGAAGAGGAAGTGTAGAGGCAAGTGAGGCGCCAATCGCTTCCGGAAGTGTTGAGGCCCCGCAGAGAGGAAGATAGAGAAAAAATAACCGACATGCTTGTACGATCGATAGCTGTCCTTCTATTTCCGTTCCCAGCCCAACGTGACGCTCCACTCCCGTTGTCCCGCTCCCGAACGTGACTTCAGCATCTTCTCGGAGCGTTACTGGCGGCAGTCGGTGGTCCTCCGGCAAAATCCTTGTTGCCGGTTCTTATTCCCCGTATTTAGTTTTTAATTTCTCTCCATCGTCTCCCTGCCAACGCAGCTATAACACGGAACAGGATCGCCGAGGACGTCTCCAAATGTTTTTGTTTCTCTAAGTAAACGGCTTGAATTGCTCAAAAAAATATGGGCTAACGTAATATAAAGTACAGGCTGTTTCTGAGTGGCATCCGGGTGTACAAATATCGTATAAACGGCGCTAAATAAACTAAGTGTAATGAAACCTTACCCAAAATGTCTTTAAATGGCGCATTTATCATACTTAAATGTTGAAAATGTAGGTCCTTAAAAAAGAAAAAAAAAACGGATTTTTTTTTTTTGCGCGGGTGGAAAACAGAAGCAAACCGTCGGGTTAGCGCTTTCAGCTTATTAGCTCCTTACAGATAAACACCCTAAAGCGGATCCAGCAGATCCAGCAGACCCGGGCGTGTGTGGCATGATATGTGAGCTGCAGCGCAAATCAGACGGTTTGTTTCCTTTTTCTTCATTTGCATCAGAAATACCAAGTTTTTCTTTTCTTGCACTCTTTTGTCAAAAGCCTACACTCGCGAAATTTAAGTATAATAAATGCACCATCTACCGACATCTTTGCGAAATTTTAATTGTGATTTGTTCATCGGTTTACTTATACTATTTTTTACACCGGAGAGCGCGTTGTTGCAGCGGATTTTGTAGAGAAAGATGGACTGTATGTCTTTCATTGCGGGTTTTGTGTTAAGGCTGATGTTTACATATGAAATTTGGGCGATTTTACGTGTCAAACCAACGAAGGGCATCTGGCACGACTCAGCGGATGACTGATGCTTAATTTCGATCACCTGCGGGATCTTTTGTCGTCCAACCGAAGGCTCGGTTACACGGCGCCTTTTCTGAAATACGCATTTGTCAGATTACGGGCACCTCGGTCGGGATTCGAACCCACCACCACGGGAATGTATAGGCACACGCTTTGCCTCGAAGCCACCGAGGCTACTTGGCGTAAACGTCTCTTTAATTTATATATTTAGGCTTATTTATTGGCACATACGTTTCCTGAAGCACGGCATGACGCTCGACGCTACACTCTAAAAAAAGCTCGTGAGTCTGCTTTTCCGCCCAACACTCGGAGAGCCGATCACCGCAACTTACGGAGGCAGCTCAGCGAATGACATTGCCGAAACATATGTTTAGACCGAAAAACGTAGTCTGAGTTGTGACATTAAGCAATGCAAGTGAGACGAGTGTTGTGCGGGAAAGCAGACTCACGGTTTCTTTTTAGAGTGTAAGCGCTCGGCCAGCATCCGGCGTTCGTAAGTCGGGCCATGCGCGAGGAGCGGACGACGCTTTTCTTCGCTCTCATTGGACGCAGCCTTTGCGTCTACCCACTAATCCTTCTAATCTGAGCTCGACGCTCTGATGTCGCCGCGCGCTCTCACTTTCTTCTTTTCCTCCATTTCTGATCTTATAATAGCGTAAGCGTGAAGATGACGGGCGCGGTCAACCTCTCGCTTGAGTTCTTTCAATGCGTGAATACGTCCAAAAACTGGGATTTGAATGCGACACCACCAGTAAATATTGCCATACTTGTCCTGCCCATTTTACGTCGAAACACAAATATGATGTTGCTGTTCGTTTAGCAACGTTCCGTTCCATAGAGAAAAGCCTTGGAGAGAATCCAGTTCGCTCAACTACTTCTGCGTGTTTCTAACATTTAGCGACTTCTAATAAACATACAGGAAAATTGGACGTTCCAACTTGATCTATGCTACATTTAGTTACCGTTTTTTTTTAAATTTCGACAATTGCGAAGGACAAGTAAGCTACACTAAAATTAAAAATGTCTATATGCTATTCACCTTGTGAGCGGTGTACATCAGGCCCTTTGAAAGAAATGGGGGGGGGGGGGGGGGGGGGTGACGAATATAAAAGGTATTCGTATATTGTCAACAGATACTAATAATAAAATTAGAAGACAATTTAAGATTTCACTCTTGACTTTTTCTTGTTAACGCATCTCGCGCTCGACGAATGACTTTCTGCAAAAAAGAGTACTTGGTTTTTGTTTCTAACAATACCGCTGGTTATCTTCGTTGGTACTGTTTTTTATAGTTTCATTTGCGTGTGGCATTAACACTGCTTGACTCAGAGAGCAGCACTGATAACCTCAGAAGTTTTGCTCTCCACAACACTGAAAAAGAAGTCTGTCCTTTACATCCAACAATACATGAAACACGTAAAACAAAATAAAGACGTGACAAAAAAAAAAGCGTTTTAACTTCGTAGTTTCAAAAAAAAAAAAAAAAGGAAAAAAGAATTGACACGTAGGAATAAATAACGACGATGTTTGCGACGCCGTTGAAATTAGAAATGAGGAAAGATGAAACCGCGGTAGTGGCCGAAATAGCTCCACGTGCCTTTATTTTTCAGTTAGTTTCAAGCTACAGTTATTCGAGAAAAACGTGGCAGTATTAAAAAAAAAAGCAGAAATGTATAAAAAATAACAAAGATAAATTATTCTTTAATTGAAAGCGGGGTCTTGTATCAAAACCGCTATGAAACAGAATGTTTTAGGGGGTGTGGCCAATGAAGCGCCAAATGTGTGCTTTAGTTATTGTTTTAGTAAATGGTAAAATAAAATAAAAGCTTTCGTCTACGGCAGTTCGGGCGTAATTTTATGCCTTTAGTTCAAGCTCTGACTTCATAAAAAAATAAAAAAAATTAAGTTCATTTAAAAATACACGAATGAAGACTTTTTCAATAAAATTCCTACAAATGTTTAACATCTCAAAGCTTGTCTTGAATGGACGTTTTATATATTTTTAGAACAAATAAGGCCAGCGTATGCATTGTTCTCTAAAACTTGTAGTAAAGGGACAAATGAAGAAGTGATGAACCGTTTTCAACGTGTTCATATGAGCAGCAACAATGCTACACCATCGCAAGCAGGCTATCATGCGAAACGAGTTTTGAAATGATTTTAACGTAACACCACAAAGGTCTCTCCTGAAATATCAAGAGGGTCATTGTCAAGTTCCGCACTGTACTAAACAGAAGCCGCGAGCGCGGTTGTGAAATAAGACTCGCCGTATTACGAACAACCGATAAGGACGGGGTTACGCGTTCATTTATGAATATTTTGGCTGTTCACAAAGAAACAGTTCACGAATGCGTACAGTTTTTTGTGAAGATTTATTGGAAGCAAAGAAGGCCAAATATTACGATTTTAATTCGGCCAGAAATATTTAATTGGATACCATAAAATGGCGCGAAATTTAAATGAGAAGACCATCTGGTAGAAACTGGGACCAGGTGACTTCTTGAGCATTAACAACCCTCAAAGCACACATAAAACTTCTGTTCTAGTTTTAGGGTAACCTAATATAACAACAATTAAAAACAAAGAAACAGGGTTTTTAAAAGCGAAATGCATTTTGTTACAATGAGAAGACCTTCGTCTAAGTCGTGTTTGCATGGAATGAACAATACAAAAGTGAGTGAGGTACACCAACCACAAGTACCCATATTTTTGAACACCCTGTGCTTCATATATTTCTAAGCTAAATATCCTCACTAGCAATCTAACAAGCTGTGGACTTGTCATGTTCTTCAACCGGCGTAACTAAGAGCCGGACCCTCGAGAATCGATGGACGCATTATTATTATCGATTCACAAGCTCGTGTATTTCGATGTATTTTTTGGTTGAAAATATCTTACATGGTCATTCCATGTGAAACGTCCCAGACGTCGCGCTCGACCACCTCCGATTTCTAAAAAAAAATTCATGGGCTTCGGCCACAATGTTCGTAGCCATACCCTAAAATAGTTTTGACCAAAAAAAATTTGTGATGACGTGAGCGCGATTTTAGTTTTTGAAAAGAGCGTGAAACTAGGCATCACTCAATAATTTACGAAAAATCAGCTTTTTTATGAAACACAAAACAATATTTTTTCTTAAATCGGCACGGTTGTCGGCTTACAATGTGGTTGAGTTTGTGCTGTTTTGTTTAATTTAAATATTTAAAAAAAATACACAATTTTATTCAAAAATCAACATATTTGTCTTTTTATTAAAAATATATATAATTGCTCCCGGGACCTAATATAACTTTTTACTGGTTGCCCTCTAGGTATATAACCTATAAAAAAATATTTAAAACCGCTCAATTAAACATCTTGCAGCAAAAAAAAAATTGAAGTTGCCAAAAAGTGCGTTTTGACGCATAAACAGCCGTTTATTCCACCCTGAGGTGGTCCAAGTAAAAATACAAAATATGGTGGGTTTGGAAGAACGATTGATCGTCTTTTTATTCTGAAAGTTTAATTAGAGTAATTTTTGTTTAAAGCGAGAAAACAATTTTTGAAGTTGAACTCTCGCACCACTACCCGGCGTCGCTTCTTAACGCCTCTTCGCCGCACAGCACGCCGCCTGCGACGATAGCCGACGCGATTAGGTCCAAAGAAACAACGGAGTTTGCTGCCCGCTTCCCCTCGTCCCTCTTTTCTGGCTGTAAGGGAAGAAACGGCGGGTATCGTGTACTAATCGGAGGTGCCGCCAGTGCGTCGCCATAGCAGGCACGTTGTGCCCTTTGTACCCGAGGGCGGCTCCTCACGCTCCGAAACGCGATGCCTAATCGACGGGTGGCAGCAGCTGACGTGGACGTCTGAAACACGATAATATCGCCGCGAAATCTAGCCGTTACGCATGCTGCGGTGAAAAGCGGAACTATGATCTGGTTCGCGCTTAGTTGGAGCGCAGTGAACGCTATCAAAGCTCTGAAACGCGCTGATTCAGTATGTTAACTCGGACGCTTAAAGCATCGTCACAAGCCAAGATTGCGCTTCTAGCATTATTTTCGGTCCATATTGTCAGTGCGGGAATCTTTACATGACCCATTGGAAATAATGAATAAACGAAGGCACGTGTCCGCACTATTGACACTGAGTATCGAGACTCATTCCTTGCATTTTGAGTAACCCGCTTCTGCGCTAGTAAGCTAAGAAAGGGCTGACAAGCGAGAAGTTGGCTTTTGAATGACCATTTGAGATCGGAAATCTGTCAAAGAAAGGAATTCAGTTTTCGTCAAGTGCGTTGTACGGTGGTGTAACGATGGATAAAGCTCTCAGTACAAGAACAAAAAAAGAAAATCTTTGCAAACCTTTGTCAACAGGAAAATGATTTCGGCATTTCCGCTGAATGAATTTTTTTCGCAACGTCCCACGGGAAGAGTGCTTGTGACGGAGTCGGGGGTACATTGAAACGTCGGGCAGCAAGGGCCAGTCTTCGACGTCCCTTCGAGAACCAAATCATGACCCCCCAGCAGCTGTTTACCTGGGCCAAAAATAACATCGGGGGCATAACAATACTTTGGGTGCCGAAAGAAATGGTTGAAGAAAAACGAGCTCGACTCACTCCAAGATTTAGCTCAGCGGTCCCCGTCAGAGAGACAGGAAGTCACCATCTACGCTACGTGCTGGACTTTGTCATTTCAAAATCGATTTGAGCACAAACGACGCGTGAGCCTTCAACGGCGTGCATTCGTCAACATTACATCGCCTCGTCGTTCGAGATTGCCCTTTCACGGGTCTTTTGTGCTGCTGTTTACATCTGTGCTGACGTTAACAAGAGAGAGTGATCGCGTTGTGTATGTAGGAAACAGCTAGCTTACTAATGGATGCTCTGAACCGGCAGCGCTAAGCATCTCCTGACATCAAGACACTTGAAGATCACAGGAGGAGGTCGCCGCGTAAAACGGTCGAAATGGGAAAAGCCCTAAAGCAACAAGAGTGAAAAACAGCCGCTTTTCACCAAGATGTACCCGACAACTCAAGGTCTTGCTCCCTACCTGCGTGGGCACACCGTTACACCGTCGCACGCTTCGCCGGGCTCGACGGTGCCGTGCTGTGCAGAGAAGAGGCACGAGAAACGACTCCAGGTTGCGACGTAGAAGCTCAACCAAAATGTTTTTTTTTCGTGTTTAGAACAAAATTTTTTAAATTAAACTTTCAAGAACAAAAGGCAATAAACTCTTCAGTAAAAGTCACCATGTTTCGCATTTTTCTTTCGACCACCTCAAGGCAGATTTGACGGCTTTTTTTGTGCAGTATATTCACAGGGTTGCCAAAACGAATTTTTAATCACCTGCAGCAACGAGATAGTTTGTAATCAAACTATCAAAAAGGCTAAAATTCTCATATGTCACTTCTTTTTTAATTGCTTTAAGCGAATATCCATGATCCTTATTACACAACAATCAAAATACCATGTGGTTTTTAGGAAAAAAAATAGTCCACTGTTCTATAAAAATATTTTAATTTTCATCAATTAATAAATGACTCCTAGTTTCACCCCTTTTTTACAAGTTCAAACCGCCATCGAACCATGAAATTTGTTTCTCGCCAAATATATTTTAGAGAAGCACCACAAACATTATGGTGAAGAACCATTAATTTTATTTTAGGAATCGTTGGTCGCCGTGGGACCTTTGGCATGGCATAAAGAAGTCCACGTCAGCTGCTGCCGCCCGTCGATTAGGCATCGCGTTTCGGAGTGTGAGGAGCCGCCCTCGGGTACAAAGGGCACAACGGGCCTGCTATGGCGACGCACTGGCGGCACCTCCGATTAGTACACGATACCCGCCGTTTCTTCCCTTACAGCCAGAAAAGAGGGTCGAGGGGAAGCGGGTAGCAAACTCCGTTGTTTCTTTGGACCTAATCGCTTCGGCTATTGTCGCAGGTGGCGTGCTGTGCGGCGAAGAGGCGTTTAAGAAGCGACGCCGGGTAGTGGTGCGAAAGTTCAACTTCAAAAATTGTTTTCTCGCTTTAAACAAAAATTACTCTGATTAAACTTTCAGAATCAAAAGACGATCAATCATGCTTCCAAACCCACCATATTTTGTATTTTTACTTGGACCACCTCAGGGTGAAATAAACAGCTGTTTATGCGTCAAAACGCACTTTTTGGCAACTTCAGGATTTTTTTTTACTGCAAGATGTTTAATTGAGCGGTTTAAAATATTTTTTATAGGATATATACCTAGAGGGCAACCAGTAAAAAGTTATATTAGGTCCCGGGAGCAATTATATATTTTTTAATAAAATGACAGATATGTTGATTTTTGAATAAAATTATGTATTTTTTAAAAATATCGAAATTAAACAATACAGCACAAACTCAACCACATTGTAAGCCGACAACCGTGCAAATTTGATAAAAATATATTGTTGGGTGTTTCATAGAAAAGGTGATTTTTCGTAAATTATTGAGTGATGCCTAGTTTCACGCTGTTTTCAAAAATTAAAATCGCGCTCACGTCATCACAATTTTTTTTCGTCAAAACTATTTTAGGGTATGACTGCGGACATTGTGACCGAAGCCCATGAATTTTTTTTAGAAATCGGAGGTGGTCGAGCGCAACGTCTGGGACGTTTCACGTGGAATGACCCATATATATATTCGGTTCCGTTTTAGCTTTCTGGGGCAAGCATGGTTAGTGTGTATGTTGGAAGTGCGGAAGTTTTGTGTCGATTAATGCGCAACAATTGAGTCTCTAAAACTTGCATAAAATCGCGATCATGTTCAAGTTTGAATTTTGCTTTTATAGTGAAAGTGATTTCACGTAAATTTGCACGTAATAGGTTGTTACGCACGTAAATGCCCGTACATTGCTGCTATTGCAGAAACAACGCAAGGTTTCTCATTATTTTTTATTCAGAATTGAGGAAACTAAACAAAATTGCACAAGCAAGCTGCTTATAGTGCGGTTCTTTTAACAAAAAACAATCCGTTTTTTTTTTTTTTTAATGCAGCAGGGATTAGTTTATTTGAGCGTAAAAGAATTGAAACATGTTCGTGTGCCGTTTGGGAAGGCAGCTTCACCTTATGCTCCAATGCGCGTAGCGAAGTATCCTTCCGGGGACGGAGTCGGCCTATTTGCGCCTCGTTGTCATTGCAGAATGGTACATCACGCTACATGATATCATCTAGTAACGTTTATTCAGAGTGTTTTTTAACAAATGAATGAACTGTTGTTTGCTTTATTTCTTTTTTTGCTTTCAATTGTTGTGTAGAATTGCCGTATTATGTTTTGTGGAGTTGTTGTTATTACGTAACTATCTTGAGCTGCTGATCTTCGGGGGGCAGAGGCTGTGTCAGGCACCAAGCCTTTGTTATCTCTGCCCCATACGCGGCGAACCCGTAAAACAAATGAAAAAAAAAAAAAAAAGAGAGAAGAGGTAGCAGTAAGACAAACCTAAGAAGGCTACAGCATAAAAAAGGGGATCACTGAAAGTTGGCAGGAACCTTTATCTTCCAATTCCAAAAATGCATGAATTGCAGTATTTAGGGAGCTATCCTTTAAAATGGAGAGTGAAGAACTTTCATTTTTGGAGAGTGAAGAACCTTCAAATTCCGGGATACACTGCGGGAAGAAACTAAATTCGTATATAGGTCTTGCTTCGTCAGCTCACGTGGCATCAAGTTTCCCGCCAAATTTAGCAGAAAACTAAATTTATGTATAGGTCGTGTGACCTGTACATAAATCTTCAGGCCAAGTGATATCTTCGAGGAAACGGGAATGGACGTTCAGCTTTAAAGGGGCGGTGCAACGATTTTAAGATTAAAAAAATTTGCATGTCGTCATTTTTACGTTGTTTATCGTATCCTGGAGGAAAGAAAAAAACATATCCTTCATTAAAAAATGTCGCGATTCCGCTGTATGATCGCAAAGCCAAAGTCGAGCTTTTCCCCCACCTGCAGCCGCAAGTGGCAACCGAAGGAACTACGCCGAAAAGATTACGCGATCTCGCTCGGCTCTAAGCTGCAGCATAACGCCCGCTAGTGTCAGCAGAGAGAGGGAGAGGAAGCGTCCTCCGAGAGGGCACACGGGACCCCGAATTACGTCACTAGGAGTGCGATCGGGTGTGACCCTGAAGACTGGAAGTGAGTTGAGGGGTGTCAGAAATGCCAATATTTATCTTTTATTTGCACAACAACTAGGACACGCAGGCGAAATCGGTTTTCTATTCTTTACTTTACATGTGTCAGAGGGCAGCTCCCACAAATTTTTGACCGAAGTCCGAAAATCGTTGCACTCCCTCTTTAAATTCATGCCGCACGAAAAACCGACGTAATAATAAAAAGTATGTGGAGAAACTGAATAATTGTATAGGTCACGTGATGTCAGGTCACGTGACATAAATGTTGCCCTTAAATTTAGAAGAAAATAAGTGAACACACGGACGGACGGACGGTCATAATTTTGTGATTGAGGGGTAGCGTTAAAACGGATTTTATGTTTTAAAAGAAGCTCAGATATGCCCATTTATCAAGCATGCAGTTTACCAGAGAGTACGGAAATCTCATTGAAGTCGATAATAACTTTTGTATTTATCACATTTTGTTTTGTTCCTTTAATATGTGTATTTCAAAGGTTTTGATGCCTAAAAAAACCGGACATAAAAAAAAATATTACGTCTAAATATTTTAGGAATATGTCACAATGTTTCAGTAGGTATAACTACACTTGGTCAGGTGTACAAAAATCAACAACGCAAAGTCACATATGAGTTCCTTGATGTATCGCTATCATCGGGTAATTATGGATGCACTATTTTCCGTTTCACCTTATTGCTGAACGTAGTCAAGGCTGGACCACACACAAACACGCACACACACTAGAAGCGCAAGCTCAGGGTGCTGTCCCTGCGGTTGTTTGGTTTTAGCCGATCGTAGCACAACCACAGAAGGATGGCGAATGAGGTGAAGCTGCTATTTTTTCGTTGCTTGATCGACTCCATTAGCTGATATACTCGGTTTCAACTTAAGTCCAGACGCAGCCGACACTACGAGTGAACGGGACCCATCACGCAGCGTCCAGAAGCGCGAGTCACTAAGAACTTCGTGCTTTGGTTATGTTTTGTTCCGTGATTATAGAACACGTGCACGAACACCATGATGGTGTGGTTTTGGCGCTGTCTGGTTGGTCACGCCTGCTCGTTGCGCCGGATTCATCTGAACCTAAGGTGAAACGAAGTATAGTGTTGACTATGTTCGGACTTGAGGTGAGCTGAACTATACTCTAAACGATCCAGTGCGTCTATTTTCTCGTACAGCACTATAGGGCGAGCCAATCACTGAAATCTACTGCTCGGCGATTGACGGAGCTGAAAACACGTTCAGTTCTTAGAAAACGCTCTGCGCTGCGACACTTGGTTTGATGCTCCACGTGCTTACGCGTTTCTTTGTGTCACAACTCACTATTTTTTGTTTGTTTCGGTCTAACCACATACGGAGCTTCGTCGTTGCAGTGATTGGCTCTCCTAAGTGCTTTGCGGTAAAGTGGACGCACTGGACATTTTTTTTTCCGTGTAGACGACTGAGCCGTAAACACACAAGTCCATACAAAAACTGATTACACTCCGCGCGTCTCTTAAGTTATGAGGATGACCGCGTCCTTGCCCATTTATAAATTCTCCCCATTTATGAATATCGCGTCCGCTCGAGAATAACGGAAGCGAAATAATTTGTAGATTGCCAAATATTTAACTTTGATGTACTTGATATCGATTAAGATACATCCGACGTAAAAAAATAAGTCGCAAAAACAAGTAAAAAGCTACCCGAAGCTTGTATCGTATTTTCTGGGCTATATTCCGCGGACTATACATGTTTAAAAGTTGAAATTGCTCGCTGTGCGGACTATTTCCGAGTGCGGGCTATACAGGAATTATGTTTTTCAAGATCGTTTATTATGACGAGATGTGACGAATTCTGTGCACGAACGTGTATGTTAATGATGATTTATGCACATTATGGGCTTTATTGTGAGCTAAAAAGCAGACATTTGTAAACGTGTGCCGTCTATGAGAAGATTTTCGTGTCGACTAAGCACCAGGTGCGGACTATGCACGGGGTGCGGCCTATGCACCGGGTGCGGGCTATCTAAGCAAAATCTTTTATTTTTGACCCCGAATTTCCCCCTGCGGACTATACACCGGGTGCGGACTATAGTCCGGAAAATACGGTAAATTAAATACACTGAGCGCCCACGTATTTGGTTTCCAGCGGACTTGGCCTTCCGCCAAAAAAAAAAAAAAAAGTAAAATCCCCCCACCCCTCTACCCCCTCCCCCCCAAAAAAAAAGTTTAGTAAGATTGCTTGCTCGCCAAAGCGCATAAAAGGCGAAGGTCTCATTCGGTCTTATCTTTGTTGCGGCTTAGCTTTACATATAACAAAAATAAACGTGTACCAAGGCGCTGTAAAAAAGGAAGTCTGCCGCCAATCTCTTCTTTGCACACGCATCAGCGGATAAATAGGGCGGCGATTTCTTGGGGGGTTGTTTTTATTTTCTGTATTGCTCCACCAACTTCCTCCACTAATCTCGAGAGGGGTACTCACCATGTTTGCTGTATGCTTATTTCGCATGGTGGAGTTTGTTGATATGTGTATTAAAGCTCCCTGATAAAAGCTAGACAAACATGGAGTTTTCTTTAGCAAATATAGTAAGGATACCACTGAGTGCCTTCCCCCCATCCCCCCGAGTTTATACTCGGTTCACAGCTAAGCTGACAAGGCGGTGGAAGCAATGTGCTCGTTGGACCAATCATAGATCTATTATATTATACGTTAGAGGCTCAACTGGTGCTAGATTGCTGATGAAAAGTAAAGCAAACGGCAAGCAGCCACAAATTGACTTCCCGTAATGCATTTCTGTGTAAAAAAGCGAGTGCATTTTCTTCCTGTGCTTGACTATAATAGCAAATATCACGAAGAAGTCGTATACGTACTAGGTAGCTTGGAACATCTCTTAGTCCCACAGACGAAATGATTGGTCAGCTACGGCGTTTGGCTTTAAACACAATGCTAAAACAGCTTCACACGTGCATTTATGTGCACTGTGGGACACTGTTAGCGCGAACACGGCGTCGGCGCTTTTCAGAATGGGGGATATACTTTCCAAACGAAAGAAGGACATCTGGAAAACAAAGAGAGACGACGAGAACCACGCAGTAAATACTGGATAAGTAACTCCCTATGTATGTACGTTCAAAATAAATGGAAGGTCACTAATATAGTGCGATTGGGAATAAATATGTAATGCTTTATTGTTTATGCTCAGCAATGTGTGCGAAGATGCTTGTTTTGCCTGGCATAGGAAAAAAAAAAAACTTTCACAGCCCACGTACTTTATCCCTTACGTTTCAAATGTTTTTAACCGGTCGTAAAGATGCCCGACGGGGTTATTTTTATAGTGACAGGACTGGCATATTAGCAGTACATAAGCGTCACCAGAATGCTGGCGAACCTTGAACCCACTATTCCTTTCGATGGCTATATTTGCTTAGAGCCGTCACTCCTTTTTACAGAACTGCAATTGAACTGAGGTTGGGGCCTGAAATATAGCGAAATTTAACATTATTCACGTAGGAAAAGAAATACTCTAACTAAAGCAATGACACTTTTACAATAGAATTAAAGGTACATGAAATAACAAAAGTTATCCATGTTATTTTCTGATAAAGAGACACAATACACGCGCGTTTTCTCATAGGAATGCGCAAGAGCACCGCAAAAGTAGACTGGTGGCTGCCCGCTTCAATTTGCATACCAGAGTTCTCACTGGCACTAGCACAAGTTGAACCTTCAACGTGCAATATAATAACTCTACACCGACCACCCGTCTTGTAGAACGTGATAACGTGCCCTGCGCACGCTACCGCGCAGAGAACGGGATCAGCCGAGATATGGAAGGCGATTGATTGGCTATGAGAGCAACTAGTTTCTACCACTCTGTCAGTGAAGCGATGAACTGAGTATAGATTGCCGTGCGAGCACCTAGCAGGTGAGAAATTTATTTTTCAGGTATTTAATGGCTGCTCATATATTCTCTATAGAGGCCAGCTGTATAAGTGTGAAACAAAAATAACCAACGTCTCTAACACTGAGACTTGTCTGGCATTTTACTTCTGCTATTTTTGTAGCTGTTGATTATTTGAATTTGAATTTGAATTTATTTATCTCTCAACATTACATTGTGAGATGGGACGCAAGGGAAAAAGCTACGTGGTGCAGCTTGAGGGCCCCTGCGCCCCTACACACGACAGCAGTGGGCAGGAACAGAAGAACATTTTCAATAAAAGTACACTGACACATTCAACGTAATGGGGCACTATGCATATTTCAGTGAAAGGAACAGTTACACAATTCTTACACAAAATGTATATCTAACAGATGAAGGACATCGATAAATTTTTTCTTGGGGGTTGTTTCTATAGAAATATTATTATGCAAAAGAATGTTGAGATAAAGCGGTAAGTTATAACATAATGATTGGGCGCGATAAGATGTGCGGCAAAATGGCAATGACCAAGCAATGTTGTGACGTATGTTATATGCGGGTGTGTGGAGATTGAGTTGAAACATACTTAACACGACATCATTGTTAGTCGCGACAGCACTCTTATACATACACAACAATTTGAAAGCATAAACAGAGGTTGACTTAATAATACTGAACTTGAAAAAATATTGTTCAGTATGCGTGCACCATGAGACATTCGCAATCAGCCTTACTGCCTTTGTTCTTGTGAACCTGTTATATGTTGTTTTAAATAAGTAAATTTAAGGTAGGAGGCTATATATTCAGTGAGGTATTTTGTTCTTAAGATGGGTAAGTTGTATCCGCTACAAAGGAAAATTTAAAAGTTGCAGTAGTGCCACTCTTTGTAAGGTCTATCCTGCAGTAGGGATGCTCTATTATATAACGACAATCCACGTCGACAATGGGATGTGAGAGATTTGAGCTTGTAATTTCTGAGTCTACAGTGTGAGTTCTTGCCTTCTGCCGAATTTCGGTACGTAAATAAAGACAATTTCCGATTCGTGTCTTGTATTTTAATACGTGTTGAAGAGTTTAGACTCCTATTAAAAGACGACAACTTATTTTCAACTGCTGATAGGTTTAGTCGGTAAAGGCATTTTTGACATTTATTGTTTGTATAATTTGTGAAATTTCCTGAAATATCTAGGTAAATATTATAAGCACTGTGTATGTGTATTGTCCCATCACATTATATAAGTACGCCCGCTGTTGCATTGTGTTATATGACAGGAACCACCAATCAAAGGATACCCTTATCTCAAACTGTACATATATATATATATATATATATATATATAATTATGATATATAATTTATATATAAATATATATTTAAAAATATCCATGAGGCGTTTTTGCAGTTTGTTTCTGCCGTAGAAAAGAACCCTTCATTATATCTGCATCCTCAGTTGTAAAACTCGTGAACGTCTGTAATTTGACGTATAATTATACATTTAACTTTGTAGCAAAAACACGAAGGCTGAGTTGTCTTTCGCTTAGATTATTACAAAACATGTTAAAATAAACATTCTTGAATAATAAAAAAAAAAGTGATGTGTACTACCTAGACCTCGTGTAGCTATATTTATAATAGGTTTAGCAGATGGAGATATTATACAAAACATAAAACGTACGATCCTCTTAGACTTTGTCGTTAGTTTATAAGAAAAACAACGTTCATTACTTCAGGGACCATTTTTGAAACTGGAACATTAGAAAGCGATTCTTGGCGTATGAAGCGGTATAAAAATATCAAATAGCACGCACCCTCCCCCCAACAAAAAAGAAAAAAAAAGAAAAAGAAAGAGAGAAAAAACGCAAACAGAGTTCACTCGACTCACGTCCTTCTAACATAAAGGAAACGCACCATCAATCTTGCCAGTAAATTGCCTGAAACTATTGCAGAAGGAGAAAGGAGAGAAACTAAGTCTAGATCGAAAGCAACTCGATTTAACTTCTTTCAAATCGAGGTTCTTACCCAGGTTGGTTTCACGCTTTTTCTTGTTTAGTGATATTTTTTAACACAAGACGTAATTTTAGCGGATCGATCGATTGAATGGCCTCTTGTGGCAGACGTAAATGCAAACGTAATTTATACAAATGTAAAACAAAGAATTTATCTAAGGCTATGCACGGAATGAGAAACAATGTGAATGTAGAAACCACTGAAAAAGACCCGGACTTGTAATGCGATATGGTTCTTAAAAGAAACTAAAATTGTGTCATAAAAAAAACACAGTAGAGACGGCAAAAATGTTGCAACGTTGCATTGGATTATTCGTGCCTAGCATGAAGCTTTGCAGCTTCAAAAGAAGAAATCCAGGAAATGCAAGACCTGTTACTCGTCAATGTCATCCTCATACCACAAGAGTCCGGATCGTTTTTGTAGCAAGGCATTAAGTTGGGCTAGTTTGTAAATAATTATAAAATGGCAGCACTAAAGCATACGAAGGACGAAGAAATTTCCGATTGTGGTAGGACTTCTGTGCAATAAGTCATGCAACAGCGAAATGATCCGGTCTCATGTGCTGGATACGGATGGGGTGAGTCAGACAGATTACGCCTTCTGTTTTATGTTTCGTTTGTCAGAGTGCCTAGCTTACTCATCATGTTGAACGCCCGTCATCAGGATATCACGGGTCAATAACTAGCAGGGTTATTTATTGACATACAAGTCTACCCTATGTTGTTTCGGTTTTCATGCTTATGTATTTTTGCCGCAGTAGTCCTTTATTATCCTCGCCCCACTGAATACCGAGAAAAACGATACGGTCTGAAAATTAATGTCCGTCGAGATAGTCCGCACCATTAGTTGGACACTAGGTCGATATGTAGGTCGCCATTACGGTGAGACGTCTGATTCGATAGGAAGCCAAGGTCGATAAGATCAATCCCAGTAGCGCAGTTTGGACAGAAGAAAAATCTATCCTAACGCATTCTGCCCTACCCAAATTGGATCGACTCTTTATATGACCGATTACCCTTTTTTATTTTTTGACTTCCATCTTTTTCTTTCAGTACCAAATAACAACTCTGTAAAAAAAAAAAAAAAATACGACGCAAGGCCTATATTTTTGAAAATACCAGCGCTTGTTATTTTCGCCAACACTTCTGCTTGGTAAAGTCTACTCACGGGATTTTCAAGACATTTCTTGGCCAGGTACATAGAAAATTTCCTTATATCGTGTAAGCTTATATTGCATCTTACAGTAAGAAGAGCCATCGCAAAGGAACCTCTTGAGAGGCGCGGAATGGGCTGTCGACGTCTCTTTAGAAAACATTGCTTCGCCGGCAGTCTTTTAAAATACCTTGGCTGCTGCTATAGGGCTTCTAAGAAGGTTTATTTTGCATTTTATTGCGATAGTATTCGTCAACATCTTCACTCCGTTTTTGCCATACGGAACGCGCTGCGCTTACGCAGGCGTCGCGCGTATGCGGAGCGGCCATACGCACTCCTTCAGATTTTTTCATGAATGAAGAAAGAATAAAACAATTAAAACAGGGACAACACAACCATATCTTTCATTCGCAGTTGGGACTGGGACGGTACATGGCTTAGAAAAGTAGGTATGCTTGGGAGAAGAGCGTGTTGGTTTAAGTCATTGATAGATTTGCACCGTCTTTGAAGGACCTGACTTCATTGACGTCGCCCTCGACTTAGTTCCGGAGGTCGTTCTTGAGCTCATCTTAGAGGTCGTCCTTGACGTCGTGCTCTAGGTCGTCGTTCTTGACGTCGTCTTTGAGCTCGTTTTAGAGGTCGTCTAGAGGTCGTCCTTAAGAACGCCTAAGAGGTCGTCCTTAAGAGCGCCATAGACGTTGAAGACGGCGTCCTCTAGGACGTCGTCTTCAACGTCGTCCTAGCAAGCAGATAAACCTGCGCTGAGCATACGCGGAGCGGCAATACGCAGCCATTCACATTTGCGCCCGTGAAATTGGAGTTTTCTTCCGAAACCAACGCCTATCCCACTATATTGAACTTGTTAAGGCTCCCGCTCGCATGCGTCTTTGGCTGCCTCTTCCTTCGGTTGCCGCCAGCAACACCAGGGATTAAGGCCCTGCCATCGTTACCCAACAAATTATCAACGGGCGCTGTTTTCACCGCTGCTGCTGTGAACGAGCCATCTTCATTTCCGCACCATCACCAATCCTGGAGCGGATCCTTCGTCATCGCGCTGCGCAGTGGCGTGTCTACAAATATTGAGCGCCATATCGTCATCGCCTCAATGAGTCGGGAACTTTCTTGCAAATGAAACGCCTGACCCCTCTATGTTCAACCTGTTACAGGTGTGTAAAGCTACTCTTTGTATACTAAAATATCTAGCAACCTGTGTTTTCTAGTGCTCTCGTGCCGAAAGGTGCTTTGCTGCATGATGTGCGAGTTCTTGAGCGTGATTCGTGCATTGTTACAACTCCCTGGCAATGCTGAATTTAACCCAGGGCCAGATACTAACAAGAAACCCCAACTGAACAAAATTCTTGCCATTGTAAAAAAAGATTGAGGCCAATTCTTCTCAGCCTGAATAAGGCCAGAAATCAATGATGTGTGATATCAAAACTCTTCTCGGCAAGCAAGATCAGTTGGAAGGCTTACTTAATGCCATTAAAACGAAAATAGCAGAATGTAAGGGCAAACTTAAAACAATTTTGAAGACTAGAGCCGAGGTTTCTAACATTCAAGGTACCCTCGCTGATCAGACCACGGCCACAGCGGCATTGCTGTCTAGAAGTAACGCGGAGAACATAATAGCGCTTCACGACAGGGACGAAGAGTAGGAACGAGACGAGACAATGCGCATTGTGTTGTCTCGTTCCTACTCTTCGTCCCTGTCGTAAAGCGCTATTATGTTCTCCAAGTTTCAGTACTAACTCGCTCAAGCATCCGCATTATCGAAGTAACGACCTAGAAAACGGATCCCACCGTTGTAATTTGCTCTTTGGCGGCATACCCGACGTTCGAGGAGAGTCATGTGTGATATCTAAACATAAAGTACTAAAGTTCGCCGAAGAAAACCTTGGCATTACTTCAGAAGATTCTGACATTGAGCGTGCGCATAAGATTGGCATATTTCAAGAAGAGAAAAACCGACCCATAATAACCTGTTTTTCATCTTTCAAAACTAAAAGTCGGCTTCTACAGAAAGGCTCTCGCCTCGATTGCAGTTTATTTCTTATTTCGGAGGACTTCTGTGAAAATACCCGAAT
Organism: Ixodes scapularis; assembly: GCF_016920785.2. Classification (NCBI taxonomy): domain Eukaryota; kingdom Metazoa; phylum Arthropoda; class Arachnida; order Ixodida; family Ixodidae; genus Ixodes; species Ixodes scapularis. The sequence continues at coordinate 115,978,547 of NW_024609835.1, forward strand.
CGCGCGCCATAACCTTGTCAGTTTTGCTAAAAGGCAATCTTTATCCTTCAAGCTTCAACTAGATAAGATTTATGGTGACCCTAAGACATTTGTATGAGATGCCCAGAGAGGAAGCGTAAAAGATATCTTGAGATAGGAGGACGTGGGGAGTGCTTCTTCTGATATCGCGGGTTCACAAAGTTTATTTAGTGTTTTGTATGCAGCGCACGTAGAATAATGCTCAATCGTGATGATTTGTCGTCTGTTATTACTTCACGCGATGCTGATATTGTTTTGCTATCAGAAACGTGGCTTCAGTCTGACGTCGATGATAGTGAAATATGCCGGACCATCCCCAATTCAATATTTATCGACCTAACAGAGCAACCCGTCGCGGTGGCAGAGTCGTTATTGCTGTTATTAAAAGTATCGCAAGCCAGAATGTTTTGTCTCACACTGCTCTTGAGACTGTATGGGTGTCCTTAAGTTGTTGTTTTGGATCCTTTTTGATTGGAGTATGCTACCGTCCTTCCGACGCTTCACCCGATTTCAGGGACTTGCTTCGTGACGATCTGGTTATGTTGTCTTTGAGTCATCCTAACAGACCTATTTTTCTTTTTGGTGATTTTAACTTTCGCGGTATAGAATGGAATACTCAGACTACAAGTTGTTTGGGGGGCTCATGTGTGGACCGCGATTTTATTGACTTGTGTTTTTCTTTTAACCTCACCCTGGTTGTTTCTTTCCCAACAAGGATCACTGAAAATAGTTTGAATGTTTTAGATTTGGCGCCTGTCACTGGTCTTTTTCTAGTCAAACATTTATCTCCTCTGGATGGCATTAGCGACCACAAGTCACTTCATTGTTTTCTTGATATTAAACCACCAAGGTCGACGAGTATTTCTAATGTTTGTACCACAAGGGCAACTATGACATAATTAACTCCGAACTCTCTGATTATATTGTTTACTTCAGTGAAACCTTGGATTGTCATAATGATAATAAAAACTGGCAAGCTATCAAGACAAAATTATTTGAACTTATTAAATATCACATATTGTGCGCAACAATTCGAACTGCAACGTCTAAACCATGGTTCAATAATTCACTTCGTCATTTATCTAATAGAAAGAAGAGATTTTTCAGGAACGCAAAAAGAACAAATACATTGGAAGCTTGGTCAAACCATGCCACTTGCTCTTCAGAACATAAAAGTAGGTTGAAAGGGTGTAAACGCACATTCTTTCTGCAAACTCTACCTAATATTGCCGCGCGCGCAGCTAGCCAAGCAGGCAGCACGGCCGTCGCCTAACGGTTATCGTGCTTGCCTCCCACGCGAAGTGCCGGGGTTCAATTCCCGGGTTTTACGCATCCTTCTATTTATTCTTGTAGTTTAATGTTCTGTTTAACTCGAAAACTGTGTTGCTTGTTCGAGGTTAGAATGGTTCTACACGCCGAACCTACTACACCGATTATTCCAGAAGCCCACGCGTGCACTTAAGGGTCTCCGCGTGGCGAGCTGCAATCAGTCTCGCCCCAACGTCTGTCTCTTCTGTTATGCCAACGCCCGCGATGCTCTTCTGTTATCTTCTGTTTCCTTTTTTTTAATTTTTGGGCACAAGTTCACCCTATTAAGCGTTTCAGTTCTTCCAGTTATTGTATTTGTTTTACCTCGTCATTTGTGACAATGTGTCGCTAAACAACCCTCGCCAATTTTAGAGATTTGTTAATGAAAAGCCATACTCAGAATTTATTCCAGTGAATAGCTCTGGTGATAACGTATTGAATTGCGGATGTGCGAATATTTTAAATATTTTTTTTAATGCTTTCCCCGTTTCTAAACCCATCACTGGAATTCTTCCTGTTACAAAGAATGATTGTCCAATATCTTCAAGTGTTATATACTTTGAAGGTGTTATCAGCATTATAGAATCCCTCAAAATATCTTGATCGTGTGGCATAGATTGTATCAATATGAAGGTTCTCACTAACATTAAATTTTCATCCGGTCGTTACCTAACAAAAATATTTCAGCAGTCCCTAGATACAGGGGTGATACCCTCTGACTGGAAAATTGGTAAGGTCATTCCGGTCCACAAATCCGGCAGTAAGACGTCTACACTAAACTATCGGCAAATATCACTAACCTGCATCTCCTGCAAGAACCTCGAGCACGTCATCTACAAGCACTTGATTAACTTGTTGGATTCCTGCAACTTCTTCACCAATGCGCAGCACGGCTTCCGGAGACATCTTTCTTGTGAGACCAAACTACTTATTCTAACGACTCGTTTAAAAATTTTATCAGCGGCTTTCTTACTGACGTTGTTTTTCTTGATTTTGCCAAAGCTTTTGATAAGGTCACACAAATCGCCTTCTTTTTAAACTTTCTTAACTAAAACTAGATCCTCATATTTTTAAGCGGATTGAATCATTCCTTAGTCATCGCTCTCAATTTGTTTTGGCTAGCAGCACATCATCCTCTTTCTCTCCCGTTTCTTCCGGTGTTCCACAGGGACTGTACCTGGGCCTTTACTCTTTTTAATCTACATTCATAATTCCCCTCTTCACCTCTCATACTTCGTTCGTGTTTCTGCTGATGACTATGTTGTTTATAGACTACTAAAAAACACAGACGACCATTTTGTGCTCCAGAACGACATTAAAAATGTTACTGAATGGTGCCGCATATGGAATATGTGTCTAAGCATTACCAAATGCATGCACCTCTGCTTCACACGTTCTTTTTCTACCCCCCTTAAACTCATTCACACTCAACGGCACTACCATTTAGAATGGTATACAGTACAAGTATCTTGGTGTTCATTTAACCACTAATATGTCCTGGAATGTTCATGTCGACAAGACAATATCATCTGCAAACCGCTCACCTGGGTATATTTCTCGGAACTTCAAGTCTGCCCCTTCTAACCTTAAACGTCTCCTTTACGTCACGCTTGTTCGCCCTCAACTAGAGTATGCTTCAGCGATCTGGCACCAACATCAATCCTTTTTAACTAACGCAATCGAATCTGTCCAAAATCGTGCTGCTCGACTTATAATTTCTAATTACTCTCGCTTTTCTAGTGTGACTGCCATGAAATGTCAATTAACTCTTCCTTATCTTTCCGTTCGTCGCAAAATTTCCCGTCTTTGCCTTTCTTTATAAAATTTAATATTTGAAACCATTACGACAGTCTCTTGTCGGCCACTCCAGCTGTATATTTGCAAGACTTGATTATACAGGCGAGATTGCCCACCCCAAGGCCATTTCAACAGCCTATCAACATTCCGTTCAACCAGAAGCTATTGTGGACTGGAATTGCCTTCCCAATGGCAACGTCACCATCACCGATAACTCTAAATTCAGAATTGCAATAACCAAACACTCCACTCTGTAATGCTCCTCGGGGCTCTGAGGGTAATTGTAAGTAAATAAATAAATAAATAAATAAACCATTACTCATGATTGCGGCGAAAGCGGAGAAACCCACGCCGCGCGTACACGGAGCGGCAGTAGGCCCATAACCACATTCGTGCCCAAGCTAAAAGCAATTATTGATTTGAGTGAAGCTAGTTGGATACATGGTCTAGGATGATGGTGAAACGTCTTGAACATTAAATGATTACAGAGACGAAGCAATCACTCAGTTTCGAAGTGACGCTCTGCAGTTGCGCTGACGTCAATTACTGCGTCGTAAACCATTCTTTATGAATGGTTTAAGGTGTTTACTAAATAATTTGCGTCGCCATATTCGCAGTGAGCTGCGTCGTGAGTTTCATTAAGAATGCTATCGCAATTCATAGACAACCAACAACAGTGGTTTCTGCAGCCAATTGTTTTACTACATCCGTCTTCGCACATTTTCAGGGTGATTCGGTAAGCGGTGTTAGAAGCGATAAAATCACAGAATATTTTGATTTTTAACGAGTACCACAGCTCTGATTCTACCGGGGTCTTTCCTATTGAACGCGGACGGCGCGTCGTCATTTTTCACTTCTGACGCATCCTACATACGGACGCCAACGCTGCTATTAGTCTGCCGTGTCTGCGGGTGACATGTCCCTGTTTGGCGAGCATGCGCTTACTGCTGTGCACAGTGATTGCTGGCGACGCACCGCATTGACGGCGACGCTTTACTATTTTTGGCTGGACCACATCCCGTCACGCACCAACTTGACAGGAGATGATTGGCTGGAGGACGGAAGGAGGTAGTAGATGGGATGGAGGGAAAATATGACGGCAAAGGAGAACTTCGGCGCCTAGAATGCGCTTAGAATGATAATGGTTGTTTAATGCAGGATGCATTTTGTGTAAAAGAGAAGTGAAATGCATGCGGGCGGCATTCTTTTGGACGGCATGTAAATAACTGTGTTGTTAAATTTTCGATTGATTTGGTCTCTCTCGTGGTCTTGTGGCCGACTCATCTAAATTCATTTAGGAATATCGGTCGCGGGTACAGTAATTTCACTGAAGCTGGTAACATCTATTTATGTCCATGTTTCTCAATCTTTAATTCGACAGAAATTTCTGGCTTCCCTCGGGGCGTTCCAATTCTGCAAAGACGATCAATAATAGTGAGGTTTCAGACTGAAGAACCAATTATGTTGATAATATCCTCATGCCCCCGTGGCATCATTATCTATCGAATACTCATTTCCAGGAAAAATTTCACGGAGAATAATTTTCTTTCACAAAGACAAAGTTCGGTGATTTATTTTTTCGTTGTAATTGTTTCATGAAAATCGCCTTTTGTCGCTTTTTATATAATTAATCGGCTACTTGATACTCCTTCAACTTGTACTACAAAGAGAACAGTAGAGTGCACGTAATAAATCTCCTCATTAAAATGCTGAGGAGACTCGAGCCCGGAAAGGTGCTTCCGTTGTGAGAATACATTATTTTAATGCACACCATGTACTTTGCGGATAAGAGTCTCCTTGCTTCAAAGACGGGAGGATGCAATTAAGGAACGCCAATTTGGAGTTTCCATTTGTATAAAAGACAATGAAATTGATATTAAGCCTCAGGAGATACGTCTCGCACTGGTTGCGGGTTAATTTTTTTCGTTCCTGTTAACTCATGAAAAAATTGCATTTGTTACGAATGCGCACGAGGCCTGTATTTTTGCACCCAGTAAAGCGCAAACAAAGCCATGAAACCTCTCAACAGGGTCAGTGGCCCAATTTAATATTCATAAATATTTCAAGCACACGGTTTTGGTAGCTTTGCGAGTTTTAAGGCCCGTTGCACACACTTGTGTCTTTTTGGAACCGAGTGCTTTAAAACATCTTAAAATTTCTTACGACGAGAGAACACACTGGTATGCCGGCGCCATCTATGCGGTGAACCTGTGCGAAGAGGGCACACAAAAATAATAAACACATTTGAAAAAAACAATTTTTTTTAATCAGCTTGCCAGAACGGTGTTAACGTTTTCTAAGTAAGGTTCAATCTAGAACCATTAACCATCATGCAGCGTTGTTTTCTAAAATGTAGCACACGTGAATGGAAATTTAATTTGAAATGACCAACCAAAGAGTTAATAAAATTGCCATCGACCTTTTCCTTCAGTCTTACAATGCATGAAATGTATATAGGGAATTGGTGTACACCTGATATAAATTTTCCCGCTAAATTTAGCGGGAAACTGAATGGTTGAATAGGACACGTGACGTCGATTTTCTCCGTTAAATTTAGCGGAGAAACTGGATTGGTATCCAGGTGAGAAGAAGTGAATTTTCCCGCTACATTTAGCGGATAACCGAAATGGTGTATAGGTCACGTGACGTCGACTCCCGCTAAATTTAGCGGGAAAACTGAACTGATGGTTTCGACACAAGACGGGATTTTCCCCGCTAAATTTATTCGGGAAACCGAGTTGACGCATAGGTGACGTGCCGTCCATTTCCCTGAGGTCACGTGACGCAGGTGACGTCACGTAACGCGACTCTTCCGCCAAATTTAGCGAGGAAACTGAATTGGTGTATAGGTCACGTGATGTAAATTTTCCTGCTAAATTTAGCGGGGAAAGTGAATTGGTTTGTATGTCCCGTGACGTCTAGTCACGTAACATAAATTTTCCAGCTAAATTTAGCTGAGAAACCAATTTCGTGTATGGTACTCGTGATATCAATTTTCCCGCTAAATTTATCAGGAAATGCACAGACGGAAGGACGGACGGACACATTTTTACGATTGGGGGTGGCGTTAAAAAGCAATTCTTGCATTAAAATTTGCCATATTGCTAATTTACAAATGATCTTTTTCAAGCGAAACAATTCCGAGGCCGGACGCGGTAGTCTTATTCTTCGAAACATTGTGGCACCCACACTAGCGGAGGTAGAATGTAGTTGAATTATTATCGTCATCTTAAACGTAATATAAATGTATACTTTACGCTTAAAACGGTTACACAGACGTCTCAAAAATGTGGAAAATCTGTTGGTACGAGGAAACTGATTGTCAATGTCTCTGATAGATGAGTTTAGGTTTTCTGTATCACATAAGTGCCACGTTCATATATGCTTTATAAACACTAACTTCAAGGCAGAACTCAGATTTAAATCGTTCAGAAACGGCAGCGACCGTATTGCTTGTGACACTCTGGAGCAGAACGCCCAAAAGAAAATCCCGGTGGATTGTACATCTCAAAGCAAGGTATGAGTCAATTACTGCATTCCCCAGAGAAAGTCTAGTTAATGACGAGAATCCAAAATATGATGACTCAAAACTACAATGTTCATTGGGACTGTGCAGCTGGAAAAATAGTCATAATGAGCGCAGGTAACTTCCTGAAAATTCCTAAATGTTGCTATTCGCTCTAAGCCTCCCGCGAAGATCGCAATCGCTGGATCTTTGCGTACTTTACGGGTAATTATAGGTACTCAAAAAGATTTTAGAATGCGAGTTGAAATCAATGTAGTTGAATCAAATTGCGATCACGTCATTTATTTTCCGACACTGGGATGCAGACTCGTGATTTCGTCCGCTTTGAGAGCATTATGGATCCTCCCGGCGTCTTGTTGCCGAATATATTGAAACCCGCAAAGAGATGCTTTTTTGTTGGTGGCGCCGACGTCCACTTGTAGCTATCGATTTTGTCTGTGAGGATCACTAACGTCGTTGATCTTCCTTGGAGACAATCCATGTCCATGAAACCTGGCTCAATCTACACGACATCTGACGGGACTTTCACCGCAATCGAAAATCCCCGAAGGTCGCTAGTCTCTGCTGACGCCAGCGCATTTTGCGCGTTTCCAATTTCAATGTCTGAACAGCAATGAAGGTCAATGAGGATAACTGTATACGACCAAGTGCGCCATCAATCATGTGCTACGTCGTACTTGCTCCCTTCGTCGAGTCTTCGGCCATAGACAACAGATCGATAGCTTTTCCACGACCACCGTTCATTTCTGCTTGATGTCTTCGTTTTGAGGTGGAACGACGTTGCTTTCATGATGAAATATCTTTATGTTTTGCGTATTTTATATGTTGCCTTCTACGTAATGAGGGTGGCTGCTACATGGCCTTTGTGTGGTTCGCCGAATTTTCTGTCGAATTGTAATATCCGATTGACATAGCCGTTCTAGTCAATTAGTATCTTTTTCTAATACTATAGCAATAGCTGTTCGGGAACATAAAAATATACATAAATAACACACCCTCAATTATACCCCGTATCCCAAATATCGGCCAGGCTATTTAAATGGATCGCAAAAATCGCTTCCTTAAACTATCGCGTTTCGATCTTGTGCAGCGTTGGCCACAGGTGGTGCATTTTTTCTATAATATTCGAAAAAAAACTTACCTAAATAAAAAGTGAAAAATAAAATAAAGTCCTAATGAAACGCAGCAAAGTCACCGGTTTTCAAACCATAGGGCGCCTTATCGTTTGAAGACCGGTGCAAAAAATAAATTATAAATTGCCGAACGATCTATTTCTGCTCAAATGCTAGTGCTGTAGTGGTTAGAAACAGATGCAAAAGTGTCCTTACTCGCAGATATCTGACTCAAGAGTTATAAGCAATTTTAAAAAAAGAGTTTAGTATGAAGGTGTATTCCCCCGTGAAGCCCGGGAATTCATAAAGATAAATGGAGCGTTCTATCGGGAACGGGCCCCCATTTTCTCTTTTATAGATCGATTATATAACTTTCAAATTTGATATTGGTATGGGTTCGGAAACCTTTGACATTTGGTTTCAACTGATAACTCTAGATTTGTGCAGAGACCGAGCATTTGGCCCCCCCCCCCCCCCCCCCCATAGTTTATTTTTGGCGGCGCCTAATCTGTTGTCTTTCCTTTTTAATACCCGTGATTTTATAATGCAATACGTATAGCTTAGCGACTTTAGTGTTTACGCTTAAAAGTGTTTACTTTTTCCACTGATAATAAATGATACACTGAAATAAATCTCGCGCGTCTACTTTTCCACAAAGTTGGGAAGGACCATCGCTGAATTCAATGGAGAAAGCTCAAGAAAAAACGAGACTGAAGAAAAAAATGAAAACGTTTAGAGAACAGTTTGGGCTGGGACATTGAATATTACGTTTCTAGTATAACAGTGCCGACTTTATCTCGAGTCTAAAGATACTTTCAGCTTCCTCTGTAGTCTACAGCGATGGGCTATTCCGATAGTGATTTGAGATATAAAATGCGATTCTTTAGAGTGTACTTGTAGCCGGAATACATTTAATATAATCGTTTGATAATTTTCCAACCGACTTTTCAGGGATTTGTCTTTAAAGGGGCACTGACACATCAATATCATATTTTTTTTTTATTGTCCGAAACGACTGAAAACGATGCCGGGACATTACCCTCAAAATTTGAAATTTGGGAATTCAGTATTTGTGAAGTAAAAACACAATTTCCAAATGCCGAATTCAAAGTTCCCGCGCGATCGGCGCCGGTGCCTTGACGTCAAAAATTGCGGAGACCTGAGAGTCCACTTTTTTTCACCACTCCCTGCTGCTGCCATGCTGACCCAAAGCGAGGAGGAAAGGAGCGAGCGCCGGCGTTGCGGCGGACCGGTTTTGAGCGGTGTCGCCTGTTTGCCGTTGGAGGATACAAATCCAGGAGACGGCACCAGAACGAACTCCCGATTTTTGGTATTTCAAAAAGAAGGGCCGTAGTGCGTTCGCAATTGCGTTAAAAACATGTTTTAGGATTGCCGTAATTAAATGTTATAGAGATGTCGCCTACAAAGCTTCTAAATTTCATGATTCTTGACGTCACCGATCAAAAGAAGCGAGGAGGCGAGAGGCGGGAAAATCAAACGCCAAAAATGAAAAGGCGCGCGCGCGCGCGCGGGGAAGTTTTTTTTCGCGATGCGTTTTTTTTTTTGCGTGTCTATGACTGCAACTTGCATCGTTTTAGACAATAAAAATAAATATGACGTTTGGGGTGTCAACGCCCCTTTAAAGACTATTGGCGATGTCAGGCGCGTGGAGGGTATTTATGTTAGTTTCATACCAAAATATTTTTAAATTTTAATTTAAAGTAAATAATGCATGAAAAAAAAATTAGAATGGTCCATATACGCAAACATATAAAAGAATATCTGGACGTGATGCGGATTTGCTGAAATGCCCCGTAAAATACTTACATTTTGCAGAAAACGCACGAACAGGTCTGTTTGGCTACCATGCAAACGCACTGAAAGAGAACAGCAAAGTGGTACGGTTCCTTCATGTTTTTCATTAAAACCGTGAAAATCGGTCTGAAAGCCAGCCCCTGGGGCAAAGTTGGCAGAGCGAGGGACGTCCAAAAAATGTCTGGGTCGTCTTTGAGACTTCGAATGCAGCTCAGCCTTTCTCTTTTCTTTTCTAGTCCATAGTAGTTTCTTTGCTCGTTGTATGTTTTATGCTCCAGTTTTTTTTTATCTCGTTTTTGGGTTTAATGCTGGATGTATTTTGTGATTTATGCCCGCAGCGGGCAAACCGGCGAAAAAATAAAGAAATCAAAACTGGTGGAAAACATTTTGCCTACTAAGGCATTTTTAAGGTAAAAATAAAAGTATGTTTGCTGAAGAAAAACGGGAGCTTTGCTTTTATTACGGTATTCAGGGAATGGTAAAGCAATTTGTATGACAACATATCAAACAAGGTGAAGAGTGCCCTAGACTGACGTTACTCAGAAAATATGAGAAATATATATACACGTTAAAACTGTGTTGATGACCGAAAGTGAGAAGAAGCCAATTTTATTTCGGAGTTACTTCATATTTTGTTCTTGTTTACCATCCTTAATTATCTCAAGATCACAAACCCACCCATGAGATGACGACAATGCCCGACAAGAACCAGACGAGACCATTTGGGAAGCAATAACCGGCGTCATAATCAACCGCATCACATTTTTTAAACATCAATATTTTGATAGTAATCAAACAGGCTGTACTAAATTTTTGTATTAAAACTTTAACTGACCTTTATATTTCAAAGTTTTATTTTGGAGATAGGTCATAATGACGGCGTTTGTGCAAGCCTTACCACAAAGAAAGAAAAAAAGGCACAGGAATTCAAAATGAAGTAGTTAATAATCTGTTTTTCTCGTGCCCCCATGCCGTCCGGCAGTTTTTACAATCAACTAGTGGGTGGCTATACTAAGAACTGCTCTATTGGAGTGCACATGCGCATCATTTGCGATTTGAAATATTCGTTTGCAATCTTCGTAAAGTTTATGCATTTACTACTTGAATCATTCTTCATTCTGGAGTTTTAAGGTTGGTTGTATTAATTCTTTTTATTTATTAATTTTTTTTCGGGGGGGGGGGGGGGGGGGAGGGGGGCGGGACACGGAAAATGCAATTTAAGCTGTTTCGGTATGGCTGCAAGCAGTGAAGCAGTGTATTTGTATTCGCGGCATCTGAAAAAGAAACTTGATCTTCGTTTGACGATTTACTTAAACCTCTTTTTCGATATTTGCATTTCGTTTTGGCGTGCAGCCAGCCATAGCTACAAAAGCGTAGTTAATTAAAGATTTTCTGAGTGATACTGTCAAAATCAGGGGGTCAGGGGATCGACCCGGATTGTACAATGCACAAATTCATCTTATGCTTAGGCGGAAAATGTGTCACTTGTGTTTAATTTTGTTTTGAGGGGTAAACTGCAGAAATATTTGCTTTAAAAATAAGTAAACAAAAAGTAGAATTCGCCGATTTATTACATCTTAAAAATAAGTAATTAGTGACCAAACAATTGAGTATTCGGCTAGCATTGAGAAAAACAGCTGTAGATCAGATGCGCCAAAACGGGGTGTTGTTAAATCTATGCTCGAGCAAAAAAGAGAAAATGAATTTTCGTATTTGAAAGACACCGAAAACTTCTGCCATGACTCTCGTTCTACTAGGAGGCTGGAAGCTTAGCGGTTTAATATATGGGGTAGCTAATAAGGAAAAAGTGCGTGCGCAGAAATTGTTTAAGCCTCACAACACACAGCTCCAGACTTGAAGTCTTGAGTTGCGTTATCCTTTTTATTGATTCATTTTACAAAGAAAAATGAAGAATACTCAAAAATCGTGTTTTAGACGTCCCACACGAACTGCTTTGTTTTTTTTTTTGGCGCGTGAATGCGAATGCGTGAGAAATGCAACAACTGCATGCTTGTAGAACATTTGTATATTTTTAGTTTGCAAAAGAGAAAATAGAGACACGCCCCTCAATGCTTTCTTTTTCAGGCTTGCTTTTGTTCTAACATGCGTACATTTTTATTACACACTTCCAGATGACATAACATTGTTGACCTGCGAGAACTCTAGCATAACAAGGCTACACTAGCCAGAGTCCTTCTGTTCCAGTAATAGAAACCGTTACTATCAGCCGTAGAAGGCGTTTTGGCATCTGTATAAGATCTTGAACTACCCCGGTTAAGGTAGTCGACGTTATAACTTCGAGCCTAGAAGAAAATAAAGTGCATGACCGAGAGAGAGTGCTTCTTCGAATTTCTAAAAGATTCAAGTTTACTATTACCCTGAGCGTAGAAGATAAGGAGGCGGAAATGACCTTGCCCATGCAGCCTCACCCTAGCTCTCGCATAGATACCGAGGGAAATAGGTAAGGAGCCCAGCGCGGCGTTGCCGCCTTAATGAGGCTCTCCCGATGAAAGACACACTCTTTCTCGCAGTCCCGCTTCAACCAGCTGTCCCGTCGCAGCCGCGACATTTCTACGCCCATTCTTTCGTTTGTTTCTGGCAGACGTTCGCCGATTCAACCTTTACTTTCAGTTCATGCCCGTTACGACTTCCGTCGTAATATCAACCTTTGTAGATGTTTTGGCATCTGCGTTAGATCTAAAACGACACCGGTTAAGGTACTCGGCATGATCATTTTGAATAGAGAAGAAAAAAAAGACGCTTGCACTAGAGAGTAAGCACTTGCAATCGGACTTTCTTTTTATTTGTAGGTAATTACGCAGCTGTGGCGGTTCTCCCGACGGCCCGCATAACGTATAGTGTTTATCAAACGAATAAAGGTGGAAGGGATCGGCGACGGCTTGGTTCCAATACCTGGACGCGAATGTATCATAATGGTATAGTTTTCTTTCTCAGCACACGTAACGGTCGGGAGAATGCAGATGATAGGATTGATGTCGTGGTATGCTTTCCACGGAAAGTTTCGTAATTTCCCATCTAAAAAAAACAGCGTAGTCGGTCCTACATTTGTTAGTGTACAAAGTGTGGCCTATAGGGAGTTTGTAAATAGTGTGATGAAAGTTCTACGCACCGAAAGAGATATCGTGGTCACCACCGGTAATGTGCGAAACACAAACAATGTTTTAAATTTTCGGTACGCACGCTATTAACAAAAAATGCATGGGTATCCGAATTTGCCCTAACGTCTTTGCGCTGGGCGAAGCACGAGAAGTTGGCTAAAAGTAATACGAGCCGAGTTCGAACACGACGACCCCCAGGACCATGGGCGCGACGTCAGCGGCATCCACGCGGCTGCGATATTGGATTCAGGACGACGCTGCATTCTCACACTTTGGACAGCGCTAACCAACAACAAATTTGCAAAAAAAAAAAAAATAAATAAAAAAAGAACGAAAACAACAACAACGCTAGCAGAGAGGGCAACTGTCGCCAGCAACTTGCTACTTGCGACGTGCACACGGTTTTCCGCGAAGTTTAGTATACGAGACTGCTCTTGCCAACGCGACGCAAGAGGCAACGACCGGTCTAGCACTCCCATTGTATGTATATAGAATGTTATTCAGGATTGAAAGCTTTTTTTCTGTTTCTTTACACCACTTTGGGTGTGCAAAAACGTTCTACTGTATGACGACGGTGTTGTAGGTCGAGCTGATTTGGGTTTTGAGCTGCGCGGAGGAACGCTATTCGAAAACATTCTTGCGTCACTTCAGTTAACATTAGGGAGTTTTAGAATTACGTACGGAGTTTTAGCGTACGCTAGCGCTAAATTTAGCGCTTGCACTCTCAGAAAAAGCGGTGTATTCTTACACCCCTTGTCCCATTGAGGACACTCCAAAACTTCAGTGCGACGTACAGCGCGCTGACATCGAACCGACGGTATGAACTTTCACGAGCGGTTTGATAGCCGAGTGGTACAACCTATTAAAATACCTGATGCACGTGTTACAGACTACAATAAAGTAATCGGGGTTTTCTCGGCCCTACTGCAAAACCTGTCTTTTTTGTTTTAGTTTTTTATACATACTTTAGCTGTTTAATGAGGTATATATCACCGTTCGCAAGCACCTCGTAAAAGGTGTGGCCGTCTGTTCGACGTCAGCGCGCTGTACGTCGAAATGAAGTTTTGGAGTGTAGTATATGGAACAAAGGGTGTAAAAATATACCTTTTTTTTCTGAGAGTGTGTTTTAGCGCACGCTGCGCAAGAGTGTTTTAGAAAAGCGTTTTTTCGCCGCGAAGCAAAAGGCTAAGCATCTCGCGCTTGCAACACCACCAAGAGGCAGTAATAATTTTTATTTCACACGCAAAATGGTGTAACTTGACAAGGAAACAAACTTTTAGCTCAGAGCAGCATTTTATATTCTTTTAAATATGAGAATGCGACGAGAGCGCTCGACCAGTCGGGTCCGCTTGCGTCGCCTCGGCAATAAAGATCTCGTGCACTGACCTTCGCCGAGAAACGTTTCTCTCGTCGCAAGCAGAAAGTTGCGGGCGATCGTTGTCCACCTTGCTGGGTCTTCCAAAACGTTTCTGACGTGCACCACCCGTGGGAGTGCAATGACGTCCTGTGTTGAAAATCGTAGTCACGAAGATGCCGCCGACGTCGAGCACAGAACGCCGCCAAAGCAGCCACAGCCGCGATCCTGGGGACTCGTCTTGGCTTTAGCTAACTTCTCATCAAGAATCCTTTTTGCAGGAGCACAACGAGCGCAAAGACCCTCCACTGTGGAAAAATTTGCCCTCTTTTACGGAGAAATTCTCTGGCACCTATGCTGCCGGAAAGGTCATTCGTAATCTTAATAACGGAAAAATCCTTTTAAACATGTAAACAATCCGCAAATAAAAGGACATTCTGCAGAACAGATTACGGAAAGTGCTCTACTATCCGTAACACTATTCGAGAGCTGTCCCTAAAACAACGGGCTGGAATATGCATTCCGTAAAACGTATTGCGGAGATCACTCTAGTATCCGTAAAAGTGTTTAAAAGTTGTCCGTACAAGGCCAAACAAAGTAGGCTTTCCGTAAATTGTATTACGGAAAGCACTCTTCAGTATCCGTAATCCTATGCAGAGCGCAAGTTTGCTTCTTGGACAGGGGTTGCGGTGATGTCAGAATGCCGTGAACTTATTGGCTGATTGAACAAAAAATAGTGCGGTGTCTAACATTGTGGTCTACCCACTATATCCTTCCAATCAAAGCCATTGAGAGCTCGTCCACGTTCTGACGTCACCATAATGTCTGAGCAAAAAGCAGGCGACTTGCTCTCCGCATAGGGCGGTGTCAATAGAAAGGTGGGCTGTAAAATGAGCTATCAATGCCTTCATTTAGCAAGTTCCACTTATTATCAAAAGTTTTGTTTTTGTGACACAGATTACTATGAAAACTTTTAAGGTGCAACTCCATTCTGTGAAAAGTATGAAATACATTATTTAAATTTTCGACAAAGGACACCGATGTACACAATTGAGTCGTGTGGAGTGCTCTTGTCGAGAGGTGCCAGAACCTTTGTGAAAAGCTGGCAATACAGCTGAGCAATTCATCTGCAGCAAGTTTCCTCAATGCCAGTTGTTTTTTCTTCTGTCAGTTCTGGCATTCAGATCAACGTGCAGAATTATAGAAGGTAGTGGGATTACGAAACATTATCTGCAGTCAAATCGACCGCTGCAGTCATTGCATTTTTAAACAGCGATATGAAGCACCTTCTCGACAACACCAAACGTCACTCTCAGTCATCTGCGTCGGCGCTCACGCCTGAAAATATAGAGAATGCTGTTTTCACATTCCACAAAGACGGAGCTATGCCTTGACATGTCACAATAGTGTTCACTGCTAAAATAGACCTTTGGTAAGAATATGAGCTCAATGCTTGTAGGAGCAGATTTCTCCAGTTAATTTTACAGCCAGCCCCTTAGTGATGCTGCTTTATACATAGAGTAATGTTCATTATGACCCCGATACAACCAGGTTTTCTATAAAAAAAGTTACAAAATTTTGAATTGGAAAAGGATCTCTTTAAAAGAATATTGAGTCTTCTTTCCTATGCTGCTTGCAGCAATCATGCAATGTCATCTGAATAATTGTTCAGAAAATAAGAAAAGTACCTTCGAACACTTTATTTGGGTCTTTGAAAAGCCAAAGTAGAGCCCCACGGTGTTTGCCTGAAAACAAAGAAAAAATATTTAAATATTTGTATCAGATCAATAACATGTGCAAATTGAGCTTTGTGCATAAGACGCAGTCCCCCTCAGTCCATTTAATTATTAGCCATGCATCTTATACAAAAGTCCAATGGACATTGCCCCTAATTGGTCATCCTGTGATCTGCTATGTAAAACCAATGTTTGACTTGAGGGTCTTGTTCTCCTGTTCCTTAGTCCATACGGATAGACTTCAAGCTTAAATTCATTCGAAAGTGTGAAAAAGATGCAAGGCCGGAATCACAATAGTGATCTGCTTTATAATGTTAAGCATTTCTTCAGAACTGATGAACCAACCGGAAAACTCTATTCAGTTTGAGTAATGCTTTATTTCTAACGTTCCGGAGATGTTGCAGAAGAGTCTTTGTAATACTGCCTAAGCTCATATCCTAGACTTTCCTAAGTTCGGGCAGCCACTCAAAATCCCCCATTAGAAGGAAGGGCTAGTTGCACTCTTTCACGTTGTCGAATCAGGTGGTCAGCCTGAAGTGCTTCGAGAGCGTGAACGTTAGAAACCTTATTTCCTCTTTACATATCCCTGAAGGTTTTCACAGAACTGAGTGGGTGAAAGAGTGCATTTGTACTAAAACTGCTATCAAAAACTGGGTACTAAGCAGTAGCTTAGTCATCAGTTCACAATCTCACAATTTGGGAGCTCCATCCTATCCACGTTTGAGCACGCCTGTGCACAGGCTTTTGAGTTGAGCAGGTGGTAAAAATTTATAGCATTTTTATATGGCATACAAGTCTATTTGCAAGCTCCACACTCTCTGCACCTGATTACCCGCAAAACGTGATCAAGTTATTCTCTTTACCCCAAGTGCCTACCACTCAAGGAGCTCACTTGGCCACCTCGTCAGCGCATTCTGACTGCGCATTTTTTTGTTGCCCGTTAAAAGGCGGACCCTTCTTTATAATTTTCTCTAAGAGATTGTTCCGATGTGTGCGAATGATGCATTATGCTGTATCTACATGCCATATACTCCAATTCACAAGTTGGCTTTTGAGCTGACAAAGGCATAGGGTCAGACGCACAATTTTAAAAAGCGTTCTCTCTGCGTGAGCGCTCATACAAACCAAGCTGTCCTCAGTGCCTCTGCCTGCGCTAGAGTCAAATTGGTCATACAAACCATCCAACAGACCAACCGACCGATAAAAAGTGATAAAAGGTTCGCCCACAAATGCTGTCGCATTTAAAATGAAAATAGGACAAGCTGAGACAAGCAACCCATTAAAATAAAAGTAGCATGAAACTTTCATTACATCAGTTATTTGATATCTACAATTTATAAATATATGAAGCGAACCGCTTAAAATTAATTTATAGGCCATAATCGAGTCTGCACAGAGAAAGAGGAAAAAGCCAATCTTGAGGAAGGCCTTCTTAATAACTGTGGCTTTTGACCTAGTGAAGCTGTACAAGTTAGGATAAAATAAAATGTTAGACACAGATTTGTCTCTCTAAATTTTGGAAAAATAGACATCCGACTACGACTGTGGAGGGAAGGGGGACACAGGCAGAAGCATCACCTTTCTTCTGCGTTCACCTCGACTAAGTCGTAATAATTTGGATTGTGGGGACCTGTAGCTGCATGTCTTGGCACTGAAATTCGCCGAGCACGGCGGATTTCTGTGCGAAGACATGAATGCCATAATACATTTTTCGAAGATTTGGGCGGCTAGCAGGACTAGTGGGCAGCGAAGCCAGTGCCGCCCACCGTAGGAAAAACCCTGGTTAGATGTGACCAATACTGTCCAAACAGTTTTCAGAAGGGTGTAAGTCACATCAGGTTTGCTTTTCTCTCAGACATGCTAGATTTTAAAATCTGAACTATTTACTTTCCAGCGAAAAACATGTGCAGCCAACTCCACAAACTGACTTTTTCAAAGTGCTCAATCGTCAAAACCTGCTCCCTTGTTGTACAATTCGAAATGTAGTTCCTGAAAAAAAAAAAGACGAACATGAATGGCAATTTATAGAAATGAGTTGCTTAAATTGTAGCTGGCTATAAGTATGCAAGATAATCCTGCAGTACAATGGCCACAGGAGACTGCCAGAAATCAGCTGACCTGTGCTCTACGAAATTCCTACAAACAAGACTTAAGAACCATGCAGTTCCCTTTACTTAAAGGTTACCTAATAATGTGTTAGAAAATACAAGAAAGCAGGTTTAAAATCTTACAGCAAGACCTTGTAGGCATCGACATAAACTAAGCAAACAATGCATTTAGAGGACCCTTGCAATATTTGTCGCCTTGGGCAAGACAATTTAAATAAAAAACTACCTAATTAAGCTAGTTAAGAAAAAAGTAACCTATAACAGTTACTCCTAAGAGGTAATTCAATTACTTTACCGTACTTTTTTATTAAAAAAATCAACAAGGAAAAGTATCAACCGGCTATGCTCAGGTTTATTGCACAAAGTGCTTGTACCTGTGTTATTACATCTTATACTAAAGCAGGAGTTGCTTTTCAAACTTTTCGTCCAAAAGTTCTATTTTACTGAAGGCAAACACATCAATTTCTATCGCTGCACAAGCTTTCAACTGGCACACTCGGTGGAATGGCTGGCACACACAAGGATTTGTTCCTGGTTTAGACCTTAACGATACACAAAGTCATTGCTTCCGAGGTTACCTTTCTCCACCACTGCGCCTCACTGTGCACACAACTTTAGGAGGGAGTTGAAAAAAATATTCTCCTCGTATATCTGTTGTCAGTGTTTTCTCCGCATTGCCAGCTGCGCTTTGTCATTGGCACTCGTTATCCATAATCTGAAATGCGTAATCTTTTTGGTCGTTGTCTATCCATGACAATCTAGATATAAGGTATGCATCAGATTAAGCTCCTCAATGTAACTGTAATTAGAAAGATGAGAAAATTAACTACAAAAGAACATTGGTACTTTTTTTATTCAGAAAAGAATAACGTGATACAGAAGTTACTTCCCCCAAACTTAGCATGTGACAGTTAAACGTTACCAAGAAATCAATTGTTACATTAATGTTACTTGCAACGTGCCACTACACAATACTACCTGCGATTCAAACGTGGCAAGTTCATCGGCTACAAAAAGCCAGCAGCAGGTGACCTACTAGGTTTGAATTTAGCTATAATAACTAGATTCAAATGAATTTAGCATATTAGGTTTAAATCTAGCTATAGTGTATAGTAACACCAGTTGGGGTCAAAACAATGTTACATGTGATGGGCACTACTACAAAACTTGTCGGAAAAATGACACCAGCTAGATCTGCGTTGTCTCCCTCTCAGAGTCGTGCTCGATCTGTAATAACTCAGACTTTTTACTTACCATGAAAATACACCAGCGAAGGTGACTCCGTGACTCGACTTCTTCAAATTGTTAAATCATCAAACGTTGCTTGACGTTTCAAGATGCTAACCGTATCTTTTGAAAAACAAGACATACACAAGACTGTCAGAATGCCAGTTTAAGCAAGTGAGAGTAGCTTAACTCGCAGTTGGGACTGGACATGCAACGTAACCCTGCAGTGCAAGCATGGGGAGGCTGCCAGAGATCAGCCAACTTGTGTCCTGAAAAACCTCTACAAAACAAAAATGAACTATGCTTTTCTATTTCGAAGTTAACTCATAACCTGCTAGAATATGCCTTAGAAGAAGGCTTAATAAATGTTCAAAATGGGGCTTTGGAGGCACCACATTAGACGTCGCTGGTATTGCTACAACAGTTATTGAAAAAGTAACATCAGCTACATCAGCGTTGCCTGCCTCTCAGGGACATGCTTAATCAGTAAGAAATCAGGCGTGTGACTTACCATGAAAAACACAAGCGAGGTTGACTCCGTAACTCGACTTGTTTAAATGGTTAAATCATCAAACATTTATCGACATTACGAGATGCTAACTATTTTTTTCTGAAAAACAACACACACAAGACTGTCAGAATGCCAGTTTAAGCAAGTAGTGTAGCTTAAATCAGAGTTGGCACTGGGCAAGCAAAGTAACACTGCAGTGCAAGCATGGCTGCAGGAGGCTGCCAGAGATCAGCCAACTTGTGCCCTGAGAAACCTTTATGAAATAAAAATGAACCATGCAGTTCTATTCGAAGTTAACTCATAACTTGCTAAAATATGCATTATAAAAAGGCATCTGTTCAAAGTGGGACTTTGGAGGCATCATGTTAGATGTGGCCGATATTGCTACAACAGTTGTCGAAAAAGTGACATCAGCTACATCAGCATTGCCTCCCTCTCAGGGACATGCTCAATCTGTAAAAACTCAGACTTGTGACTTACCATAAAAAAAAAGCGAAGTTGACTCCGTAATAGAACTTGTTAAAATGGTTAAATCAACAAACATTGCTCGACGTCCTGAGGTGCAACCTGTCTTTTCTGAAAAACAAGACACAAGATTGTCAGACTGTCAATTTAATCAAGTTAGAACAGCTTAAATAGCAGTTGGCACGGGAGATGCTAAGTACTCATGCAGTGCAAGCATGGCTGCAGATGGCTGACAGAGCGGCCGACTTGTGCTTTTAAAAACCTCAATGAAACAAAAAGAAAGAACCATGAGGCTTCACTTACTTCAAAGCCTAAAAGTTACTATTTAATAATAATACATTTAAATATCAAACAAATAATTATTTTTGTGCGAGAGCAAGGGGCAAAAAAGTTGCAAGGAGATAATTTGTAAAATGGCAGGATGCCGGTTGCCGTAATTAAACAGATGCAGACTCCTGGTAACACGGGATATAAATACCGTATCATGCCGGCCACATCTGCCTTGATCAGGGGCGGACCCAACGGGGGGGGGGGGGGGCGTCCCCGTCGACCCCCCCCTCCCCCTTCTCGAGGGGCAATTCGACATGGGTGGACCCCCCCCCCCCCCCCCCCACGTGCACACAGAATGGGAGAATAGCATCCTTACAAATTTTCTGCCCCCCGCCCCGCCTCCAAAATGGAGTTCTGGATCAGCCCCTGGCCTTGACACTGTAGTATTCGCACAGTGTGCATGCATCACCGGTTCACAGCAGCGTATCGCAGCAAATCATGTATTGGCTCTGGGGGCTCAAACATTTTACAGATCAACGATCTTTGATTACAATTATAGGATGACTTTCAGTTTTAAATGAATGAGCTGAAATAAATTTTATTTGCATACAGTTTCTAGACTTCTGTGTGGGCTTTTGTGAGTCGTTTCAGTTGCTTTTTTATAATGGTGTGTCCTGGAGCATTCTCAGATTGAAAATTTGTACAACTGCCAAACCGTCCTATTCGATCAAAGTACAAACAAAATATGACATCATTCGCTTCGATATCTGAAAGTTTTGAATATTCACAAAGCCCTTCGTTACACTTCTCAAAAGTTTGGCATCAGCCACATTAGAGTTGTCTTTCTCTTGAGACATTCTAGACGTGTAGGAATTCAAATTTGCACTTACCATAAAAAGACATATGGGTTCAAGGAATTTCTGTGGATACTTCATTTGAAGCCCTTCAGCAGCGCTTATATCTTGCGATGGGCCATCATTCGCTTCACTGCTCCCATTCTCTTCAACCCCTTCTTTAGGTTGATCCGGAAGATTGGTCTAGGATGATATATTGCACCATCTAACATTAATGCCATGCCTGTTTCATGCATACTCAGCCTGGTGAAGGTGAAGCCATTTTTTTTCTACTATCAGGTCAGGCTATGGTAATGTTGGAACATGTTAAACCTGAAAGACTGCTGAACAAACACACATTCTATAGACCGACACGCTGTTTATAAACAAGCCCGCGTTTGCCGACACCAGGTGTGGGCGCTGCGCGTGCGCACAAATTCGCGTGAAGTGAAGCGTCTGCGCATGCGCGGTGCCGTCGACAGCGCCACCGCAGCTGCGTGGCGTCAGTGCCGCGTTCTGGTCTATACAAGATAACCATGTTTCCCTGCCTTGAAAGTTACAGCCTGATGACAGTGTTCACACGTTATCAATTCATTATACAAATGCATCAGCGTAATTCTTCGTAAAATTAATACAACTGAAACGTTTGTGCGAGTTGTGCAAAAGGGCGTTACGGCATGATAAATGGAAGGGTGATATAGATTATGTCATTCTATGACATATCCTGTGGACTTGATGCATTTAAAAATTTTCTCACCGTTGAATAAACTCGAGTGGCCAAGGCTTCCTTTGGATAGGTAAATTCAACACGTAAAAGCTCCAAACAAGACGAATACCGCATTCAAGAATGGCATAGTCTCTTTAAACATTGACTGATGCTCAATGACAAGGAAGGAATTGTCGTTGAAGGGCGCCTCCTGAAAAAAATATGAGCTTGCATCTCAGACAATTTGAATCTGCAGAAACGGTGGCTATGCTCCTTACAAACAGTCTGACTGAGGAGCCAAGACTAATGCATACAATTTTACAGTTCGTAGAACAGTGGTATTACGCGCCCTCCTCAGTGGCGCCGTGCAAGTATTGAGCGGAGGTATATTGCCTTAATATACACATAGAATATTAGGAGCATAAAAATTAATATCAATAAAACGGTCTTAGACCATGTGGTTGGCGGGCATCAGCGTACGGTGACACAGGTGCATTCTGTGATATGAGAAATTCATCAGCTGCATTACGACTGCTAACCAGTGAACCAGGGGCGGATCCAGAACTCCATTCTGGGGGGAGGGGCGGAAAATTTGTAAGGATATCATTCCCCCATTCTTTCTTGTGCACTGGGAGGTCCACCAATGGCAAATTGCCCTCCGAGAAGGGGGGGTAGACTTTTTTTTTTTTGGGGGGGGGGGGGGGAGGGGCCGCTTCCGTTGCCTGCCCCCCCCCCCCCCCTGGATCCGCCACTGCAGTGAACGTGCATCACGCAGTGGTGATACACCGGTGGGAATCAATTCATCGAACGACGTTTCCTCGACAGATCGTTTCATCCACAGCTCATTAAATAAGCATTTTTTTGGGGGGGGGGGGGGGGGGCGGGGGGGGGGGGTGGGGGGGGGAGGGGGGCTATAAGCTTCATGCAGGATGAGACTGTCGCCGCGAAGCGACCTGTAGGGTCGGTTAGGTGGGTTCACACTTTTATAATGAGCAGCCGCAGACTGTCACTGCGAAGTGGTGTGAACGCAGGCGGCGGTGTGGTTAACGCGCATTTCAGTGATACACGCGTGGCGAAACGTCCCTGCAGCGTGAAATTCGCGTAACGAGTATCGATTAAGCGTTCGTGTCGACGAAACGTACTTCCGCGAAACGAATTTCAACGAAACAATAGGGACCCCTCGACGAAATGAGAAGGCTACAGGCCGCGCGAACAACGATGCAAAACTTGTAAAGGGCACTCACGCACTCTGACAATGCGTTGTCGCGTGCCTTATTGCAACACTCTTGCCAGCCAGCACGCGCGAATAGCCTCCCAATCGCTCCGAACGACGAACCGCGCGTACCAGCAAGCTCGCGACATGACGCAAGGTTTAAACGAGCACCCGACTTGAGCTTTCAACTCTGAGGAGAATGTCAAACACGAACTGAGATAGCGCCGACCGTCATTGAACCCGAAAGTTATAAGCAACGTAAATCCGTGGTTTAGTTTCTTTCGAGGAAATAAGTGCCAACAATTCGAACGTATATATGACAGTCCCCAATCAATGTTAATAAAAAGAGCAGAACAAACTCACCGTCTTCATAACAACAAGGAAAGCCCGCACACAATCCGTAAAAACAAGGTAGTTTAACGTAAACAGTCGCAACCTCAGAAGCCACCAAGCACCTTCACCCCTCGACCACACAAGCGCGCAGTGTTGCCAGATGGAGAAAAAAAAAAGTCAGCAGATTGATCCCCAAAAAGTCAGTAGATTTGCACAAAAATCAGTAGATTCCACAAAATATGTGTTTTGCCATGTTTTGCTATCTCCATTAATACACACTTCAAAGAAATAGTATAGAGTAACAAATAACATGGTAATAAACACAAAAAAATTGAAGGAAAAAACCAAGACAGTTCTCAGTAACTTTATATGAGACAAATTAAAATGACACCATAAATGTTTTTGTTTTAGTCATTATTGGCTGTTTCGAGGATTATTCTTTAGAATCGAGACTGAGGCACTTTTGGGATCACAGATGAAGGCGACAGTGCGACGTTCACCTGTCGCTATTATTGAAACGAAACCGAAACAAGACGCTCCGGCAAGTGCGCGCGAACATGTCCAATGGAAGTCCTCTGCATGCTGCCATCTTTCCTGACTGGGCTGTGGAAGGTTTTTGAAGCAACGCTGTTGGTCCAGAGCACTGTTGAGGCTACGCGTTGTCTGCTACGGGCTTATTTCTTTTTCGCCTGACCCAAAGTTTGCGTTCAAACGTGGCGAAACTTCATTCGTTAGCTTTTTAAGCCACCGAGGAATAGGATTATATCATTTTCTTGCCACAGCCTGCCAAATAAAAGAAAATAACTGAAATTTGGATGTCGATCCCATGCATTCCGCCGAACGAATGAATGAAAATTGCGGCTCTCTCCGCTCAACTCGAAGCTATTCTAGTAGATTGTATAGGAGCAGCCGAGAGTTCAGGCGCATGCGCAAACACCTCTCGCTCTGCGCCGCGGGCTGATTGGCTCACTCGGGAGAGGGACGTTACGGCGAGATCATAGACTAGCCAAACTCTCTCCATATATGGCTCTGGCCCGAATGTCACCGTCGAACCTGCCGAAACTGCTCTGGGTAAATAGATAGATGAATATACGACTACGTCACTCGAATAGGACGGGCTTCTGGGCCATCTAGCCAGTGCTTCGTTTTTAATTCTGGGACATTATGAGTTTCCTTTGATGGGCGGCACTGGGAACTGAAGGGGCCATATAATAAATTTTTAATATGTTTACTAAAAAAAAAGTCAGTAGATTTTCTTGTTTTTCAGTGAATCAGTAGACCCGGAGCGAAATCAGTAGATCTACTGATAAATCAGTAGACCTGGCAACACTGCAAGCGCGGTAGCCGCGGTCACGGCGGTTGGCGGTTGCGGAAGTTGCGGCGGTCACGAGCACTCCTCCTCACCCACGTAAAGGTGGGTGAGGAGGAGTGGCAAATCCCGTGCGCCGACACCCGGGGTCCCGAGTGAACGATCGCAAAAGAGAGCGACAGAACACGAGAGCAAGAAAGCAACGTTGCCATGGTAAACGCGGTAAACGCGAAGAGTGTAAACTCTCAGCAATATAAACAGTGATAATTTAACGTTGTTAAACTAAATTCTAAGCTATTCTAACGCTTATAAAAAGCAATAAAGTCATTACGCTGCGTTAACTTCCCTTCTGTCGAAATCTCGGAAATCTGGTGGTTGCGCAGTTTCGTATTCCTCAACCGCACCCAGCCGCGCCTCACCGGCGAAGCCGGGTATATGGTTTAGTTTAACGTTAACGCGAGGCCGTACATCTGCGCGCTATGCAAAAAAAAAAAAGCTTCGAAAGGAACGCGAATATCTTTCCACCAGTAAGTTCGTGGATTGTTGAAGTTCACGAAACTGCTCTGATGATGTAACCGTGTTTGGGACCCCGAGGGTCTGCCTGCATGATCCGCCGCTTGCGGCAGCCAGAATGTATGGGAAAATGGCGGACCTTTTCCTCTAGAGTTAGTATATGATCTCTGTGGTCACGAGCAAGCGGAGATGGGTAGATAAAGAGATAGCGGCAGTGTGAATGTACTAGACAAAGATCTAACCTCGCGCCTTTTCAATTGAGCTGTAACTAGCGCCACCTCGTTTTGAAACGTTTATCATAAGTTTTTTTACAGTGCAATAAATGATTGTTTAAAGTGTGAGAACCGTTGTCTATTAGTCTAAACCAAATAAAACAATTTTCAGCTTGTTGTAAACAATTTTCGTTGATGTTTAAAGAATCGTAACTTTAGATTTACGTACAAGTCAATCATATTTCAGATTACGGATGCTTCTCCGTAGCTTTTAATGAGAAGCTCTACGTTTTTTTACGGAACGTTTTTACCGTGTACGCACGCAGTTTCTGAACAGTAGCGCAGGCTAAAATAGCACGCGCAAAACGGGAACCGCACTTAGCGTTCGGCGCATGCGCAGTGGTGACGACGCTATTCTTTGCGTACGAGAAGCTTTAGCGCGCGCTATTCTGAAGCTGCCTATTAGAGAGTTTTAGTAGATCGTACGCTGAGGAAAGCGGGCCAAGCGGGCGCTAGCTCAATCTGTGCTTCGAACTGACGGCAGCAGCTCCATCTAGTAAATCGTAGCTCTGGAATACAATCTATTAAATATTTCTATTAGCACTAACGTGTGCTAAAATTGGGTGTGCTAATCTAAAACTCCCCAATATAGATTTCGTACCGGGTTAGAGACAGTCGGATACCATTTATCACATAGAAAGTACTCGCTCTTTTTCAAGAATACGTGTCATGTCACGCACGTGATAAGCTTTGACGTCCTCTCACTTGAATGTGAATCTATCGAATTATTAGAGTAGCAGAAAAAATAAAAACACCTATAGCGGTACTCAGAAACAAGCTAACGGGTAACTATTCATAACAGCGAAAGCCTCTAGATTGAGGAACACACCGGAGAGGGGTAGGACAAACAAATACCCAGAGTCGCAAACACAGAGAGATGATGGTTTAGTAATCCCACTCCAAGTTAGGTAGCTGTTTCTGCATCTGTTCTCGAACAACGCCTCTCTGCGGGAAGCCGTGCAGTTTTCAGTGCGTTGAACAGTCATCAAGACCTACGCGACACCTTGGGGAATGCGTGCTCTCAAGGGCAGGTGCGGGAACCATTATTATTATTTTCTGTAATACTGCCAATCTTGTAAGGAGGTTCTAGAAGGTGAGTATAGAACATCAACGATGGTATAAATTCAAGTATTAATTCACAAATAACGATACCAGCCAGAAGAGCACTCTTCGCACAATATTGGGGAAAAATACAAACAATTTTTATCAAGACGCGCAATAAACATGTCTAGAGTTTCTCTCCTGTTCAACCGTGTCACTAGGAAGCCCGCTCCACTCCACTACCGTTCACGGAAAAAAAAGAAATTTTAAAACAATCATTGCGATACCTAAATAGGACTATAGAGAATATATATCTTTGTCTCCTCGAATGGCCCTCAGAAAAGAGGTATATAATTTACACGATTAATTTTATAATGGCCATGAGTGATTTGGTGTAGGTATTTTAGTTTGCATACTCAATGTTTTTTCCACCTGTGATGGAAGGCCAGCTCTCTCGACTAGATCTGTAATTGGCGTCCTCCCGTATGTAATGAAGATCAATCTAACGGCTTTCTTCTAATCCCTGTCCTAACTTTGGAGTATTCAATTTCGTACGTCTCCCAAATGGTGTTAGCATACTCAAGCATTGACCGAATAATTGTCTTATAAGCTGGTAAACTCTAAAAAAAGCCCTTGCGTCCCACTCGCACAACGCTCGGAGAGCCAATCACCTCAACTTACGGAGGCAGCTTAGCGAGTGACGATGGCGAAACATATGTTCAGACACGCACACAAAAATAGCAATTTGAGTTGTGACATTAAGCAGTACAAAATGTTACGCTTGCATTGCTTAATGTTACAACTCAGACCGCGTTTTGTTTTTTTTTTGGGGGGGGGGGGGGGGGGGGGGGTCTAAACATGTTTTTGCATGCTAATTCGCTGAGCTGCCTCCATAAGTTGCGGTGATTGGTTCTCCGAGTGTTGTGCGGGAAAGTAGAAGCACGGGCTTTTTTTTAGTACAGTCTAAGAAATGCCTGCGCATCTACTCACCCATAAAACACTGAAAGAGCCAATCTTCGCGATCACCGAAATCAGCTGAGCGAATGATGGGGCGGAACATCCTTTAGACCTCAAAATGAAGTCTGCGTTGTAGTATTACGCGATGCAAAGCGTCACGCTTGCATTGCGTAATGCCACAGCGCAGACTTAATTCTGAGGTCGAAACATATGTTCCGCCTCATCGTTCTCTCAGCTGATTTCGTAAATCGCAGAGATTGGCTCTTCGAGTGTTTTGCGGGTAAGTAGTCGCGCAGGCATTCCTTAGAGTGTACTGTGTGCACCCTAAAAAAGTTTGTGCGTCTACTTTCACGCACAACACTCGGAGAACCGATCAGGGCAACTTACGGAGGCAGCTCAGCGAATGACGATGCAGAAACATATGTTTAGACCATAAAACGCAGTCTGAGTTGTGACATTACGCAACGCAAAACGTCACGCTTGCATTGCTTAATGTGACAACTCAGTCTGCGTTTTTTGGTCTAAACATATATTTCTGCATCGTCATTCGCTGAGCTGCCTCCGTAAGTTGCGCTGATTGGTTCTCCGAGTGTTGTGCGTGAAAGTAGACGCACAGACTTTTTTTAGAGTGTGGTTTCTGATGTAGAATATTTTTAAGTTCTTTTGAAAATGAATAATTTGCGAAGAACATTAGATGTTGCGTAGTCAATATGCTTATTCCAGCTTCGTCGGTTGGTTATGTTTGTAACATAACCAACCGATAGGCTCTTGTCTTCAGCAGAATGTCTAAACAGAAGGGTCTCTATTTGTGAGTTATAGACATAACGATTTTTTTCATAATTATTACACATCTGCTCAGAGTTACACCACTTCACAATCAATCCCAGGTCGTAGTTCAACTATGTTGATAGTTACAATCATTCACTTCATAATATAGCGCGCAGTCATCAGAATACAACCTCAATCTTACAGAAACATCACTTTTAATCTCCTTAATGCACAATATATATAAAAGTGTTCCAAGTACAGATCCTTGGGGAACCCCGGAATCAGCATAAAGTTTATCAAGAGTGGTCTTGCTAAAATCTACGCACTGTAGTCTGTTGGAAAGATATGCTACTACCGAGTTGACGAGCTGTTTGCTCATTTCACAGTATCTCGCGTAAATTAGTTTTTTTGCGAGATCCTGTCCTAGGCGTCGTCCTCGAGGTCGTCCTTGAGGTCATCCAAGAAGTCGTCCCTGAGGTCGTCCCACCATAGTACAGCTTCACTGGTCTCTTTTCTTCAACAGAGTGTAAAGGCTGAATGTTTTAACCTCCACGTTTTGAACCTGCGGCGATGTGTTGGAGTAAGCGAGGTTCAGACGCTTGACTTTTCGAGGAAGCGATGAAAGGACTGCCTGCTGGCCTTTTTAGGTGTTTATGAATGTTGATAAACGCGAAATGTCTGGTTCACGTGGTTGCGTGGGCTGCGTTCAGAGCAACCTGGGTAACAAGCTAATACCACATTTACGACAAAGTCACCGAGACACCAGTTCTATCGCGCAAACCGCCGATAACATGCAATCATAGAAGCCGCAAGAGACGAGCAGAAATCTCAGAAGAGACTCTACCGACCAGTTCAGTGTTTTCCCGATAGGTGCCGTCCGTCTTTGCTGGAGTCCTGAATAGTTGAGAATGAGTTGCATGTTTCCAGAATTATGTAATGGTCTAATCCTGGCAGTTTTCAGTCTTAGGGAAGTGAACTTTCAGATAATGATTTTTCAAATATAACAAATAAATACTTAAAGACTCACTCAGCGTAGCGCCTCAAGAAAAAAATGCATTAGGTAAACATCAGACCCTATAGACTTGTTTTCGTTTGTGTTAAGCAGCATATTAAAAATACCACTTTCACTTAAAAGTAAGTCTGGAATACTTGGCAGATGTTCATGTATTTCATGACGGAACAATCGTCCATCATCACTAGTAAATAACTTTGGCAATATTTGCACTTTGCACAATTACACAACTGCACTAACTTGTGGTAATATTACTCCAGCTTCAGCTGCTTGTACGACTATTTATGTTTGTTCATTTTCTATTTTGTTTTTAAGTCTCAGTTTTTCGTCACTATGAAGTAAAATATAGACTTTAAAAGGCGCTTGCGTTTACCCAAACATTACTGTCCTTTACACTATCAGGAGCATCTAGTCTCCTCACCTCGAATGTACTTATTATCATAGCTGAGGGTTCCAGTCAAATTTAAGATTGAATATAAATTAATCTGTGTGTTAATTTAGGGATGGTACAAAAGGGGCTTTGATACTGTATTTTTGTAATATTCACGTAAAATTTAATCGATTGGCCTTTGTTAGGATGTTGAACCTCTTGGAATGCCACCGGAGCATAAGCGTTGAATTATCGAAACTTTTACCTTTCTATTTTTTTAATTTTTATTCTTACGTGCAGTGCGAGGTTTAATCAGGCTTTGCTAGAAGACATGGGTACTATAAACTAGAGTTTAGGCAATTTGAGAAAGAGCGGTGCATTCTGCCTAAATATTATGACGAGTTTTACAGATAAACATGACAAGAAATGTCAAGATTTCACTATCAGATATCGCTCTCATGCATACATTACGACCTAATGATTTGATTCGTTTTCTTCTCTCCTTACAAACTTACAGCTCAAGATATGCTATAAACGCGAACCGTGCCGGAAACGTTCTGTAGCGCCGTAGAGGGGGTTTCTGAAGAAAACTTATGTATCAAATAACCAACTTGAAGTTTAAGGTTATGATGATAATCTATTTAATGCAAAGGTGCAAGCGGGCTGGACGAAAATAACGATAATGATCCCTGGAGAAGGCGAACAAAGGAAACAAAGGACAAACACAAAATTTCAAACACAACCAGGTGACTAGTGTTAGGCTAAAAAAATACCCCTGGTCCTAATTTCGAACCGGGGACCTCCCCATTTTCAGTGGAGGGCTCTACAAACTGAGCTAACCAGGAGTTAGACGTCAGTAGTGCAGACCGAGTTTTACGGCTTCCACCAGTCTAACACCAACATGGGTGAACGGCTTGCATTTTAAATATATATAGTCGTGATGATAATGCTATTATTGCAAAAATGCAAGCGAACTGGACAAGAATAACGATAATAATCCGTGGAGAAGGGGAGCAAGGGGGACAAAAGACAAACACAAATCTGCAAACATACCTAGGTGAGTGGTGCGTGACTGCGAAAGGCCGCCTGGTCCTGGTATAAGACAAAGAACCTCTCCATTTCCAGTGGTGCGCTTACCAACTGGGCTGCCCAGGAGTCAGACGTCAGTAGAGCAAACTGGTTTTAGCAGCCTCTACTAGGCTAACACCAACAAGGGTGAACGGCCTGCATTTTAAGGTTATGATGATGATGCAATTAATGCAAAGGTGAAAACGAAATGGACAAAATCAACGATAATAATCCCTGGAGAAGGGTGGACAAAGGACAAACACAATCTCCGTACACAGCTAGGTGACTGGTGCACGATAGAAAATATCTGTCTGGTCGTGTTATCGAACCAGGGACCTCTCCATTTCCAGTGCAGAGGTCCCTGGAATTTTTCAGTGGCACACGAGTTACCTAGTCGTGCTTGGAGATTTGTGCTTTTCCTTTGTCCCCCTTGTTCCTCTTCTCCAGGGAATATTGTTGTCATTCTTTTCCAGCAGGCTTACACCTTTGCATGAATCGCATTACCATCATAACCTTAAAACGCAGGCCGTTCACCCTTGTTGGTGTTAGACTGGTATACTGCCGATAAAACCCGTTTGCTCTCCTGACGTCGAATTCCGGTTAGCTCAGTTGGTAGTGCGCTCCACTGAAAATGGAGAGGTCCCAGGTTCAATACCAGGACAATGCGTATTCTTTCAGTCGCGCACCAGTCACCTAGCTGTGTTTGAAGATCTGTCTTTTTCTTTTGTCCGCGTTGTTCCTCTTGTTTCGAGATTAATATCGTCATTCTTGTCCAGCTTGCTTGCACCTTTGTATTAATTGCATTATCATCACGTCAATGTTTCTGGTTTATAGGCGGGCTTAAATGGTAATCAATATAATGAGGCACCGATAACATTTAACTTCTATTCCCTCTCTCGCTCAACCCTCCAACCTTCCCCCTTCCCTCTCAGTTAAAAAAGAACAAAACAAGCCTTGTTCCCTAAGACAAACTGCGTTTAATGGGGATGTTCCTGTGTTCAGACTGTGGTCGCAAATCGCAATTTGTGAGTTTCTTTATAAAAGTGCTCCGCCATTATCTGCCTTTCTTGCAAAACAACGACAACCACTTATCGTTTCCGCATGTTCTGTCCACGTGAATAGCTTTCGTCAGAGGTTTAAACAAAACTTAGATATGGTAACTGTGACAATGGCACTCAGCAAAAGTTTCCATCCCGTTCAGAAACTTCAGAGTAATTTCTTTGTTTGGCGGTGCATTGTATGTTTATGGACCTGTTTTGAGATATATCTGAACAAATATAGATAACTATAATAAAAAAAGAAAAAAAAACCGGCATGAAAAAAATATAAGAAAGAGAGCAGCGAAACAACGCGCTGGCCGTGGGTATGAATCCACGATCTGCACCCGGGATGCTGCAGTAGTAAGAAGAATTCTGAACTTGGGGTGTCGTCCACCAAAAGCTTTAAACAGGTTTTCAAGCAATACGTTTGCCACTCCTTTTGTGTTTAATTGTGAAATATTGTATAGCTCTAAGTAGGTCAGTTTTTTTCTTGCGACGCAACCAAACACTGAGAACACGTAAAAATGGCACTTATATGCGTTATGCTAGTAAATGATAGGTTTTTGCAGAAAAATGTATAGAGCAAGTTAACAAAAGAAAACATTTTTATTAAAATACTTCACGGTTATAAATTAGCATTTCTTTTTTTTTTTTGTTTTCTGAGCGCGATATGTTTTGTTCTTACACCATTTTCTTCTCACACCCAAGCAAACCGTCTTCAACATGAAGAGCGGCGTCCAGGAAGTTTATTTTTAACTCTTTTATATACTCGGTGCCAGATGTTTTCCGAATGAATTAGCTAGACATACCCGAGAGCACCACTAATTAGAAATTAGGAATACGAAACAATAAAAGACAAAAAGGGGGCTGCACTGATCTTTCTCCTCAACCGCGAAAAGGAGTGGATAATTAAACGCCCAAAATGAGCTCAGTGATCAGGGAGTCTTAGGCCTAATTACTTCGGAGTGTTTAGATCGAAAGTCTCTCTAAGGCATTTCTTTCCTATTACTGTATTTAAGATGTTTTTTTTTTGTATGTTTATTCGGGGATAGAACCGATTTTGAAGTATAAAAAAAAAAGTAAAGCTATAGCACCAAATTTCGAATTCTTTCAGCACCCGATCATTTTAAGATGTTGAGAAATCTCAGATGTTCGGAGAGTCGACGCCACCGATCGCCCCTGCCACCTAACGTTATATTCAAACGTCGTCAGCAGCTATAGTCATGTCTCGTTAATATAAGCCCCGGAAATAGGAATCCTTCTATATAAGAAAATTATTCGGGGACGGGCGGCATAAACGCATGCATCTGTTCTCGTTATTGCAGAATAATTTTTTCGGGGGGAACGGAGATTTTCATGTCAACCAGACATGCCTCTTCAGGGAGATATGAGGGAAGGAAAAACGCTTAAATTGTCTTAATTTGGCCTTCAGGATCACGGATATCGGGAATATTTTTGAATTTGGTGCACGGAGACTACAGAAAATTTCTTTCAAAGTAGCGCCGAAACCCCTCGTTCTTGGAGCGTGACGTCATATCTACTGTTATTGGAATCTCCGCTCTCACGGATCTTTAGTGCTTATCAAAGTTATTCTTGCGTACTCTTGC
This sequence comes from Ixodes scapularis, assembly GCF_016920785.2. Classification (NCBI taxonomy): domain Eukaryota; kingdom Metazoa; phylum Arthropoda; class Arachnida; order Ixodida; family Ixodidae; genus Ixodes; species Ixodes scapularis. The sequence goes on from NW_024609835.1 coordinate 116,011,955, forward strand.
TATTTTCAAAAAGACAACAACAATACGTCACGACTTGTGTCAGTGGCGTCAGTGCGGGGTAAAATACACCTGACAAGCTTGCAATGTACCTTTGTATGTATGTATGTATATGTATGTATATTTGAGGCACAATCTCTTTGTAACGAGAGTCTTGTAAGACATGCCAATAAAAGCAAAAAATAAAAACTAAATAAAAAAAGGACAACAACGAAAGAGAACTGGTTAGCACGTGTGTCCAAAGTTCGCCAACCGTCACTTTCGCAAAGTCAAAGTTAATCAGTTCACATGACACCGTCGTTTTAAGTGAACGCTTGCCCCTCCAGCCAAAAGTAAAGCAGCGGCTATTGGCCATCTTGGTCACCTTGGTCGTCTTGGTCACGACCCCGATTTTTCAGTCGAGTCTGCCACCATGCCTCGAGCCTCCGCTTGGAGCATGCTACATGGGTCTGTTCGTTGGTGAAACCAAGTGCCTGCTCCAAGCGGGCACCCACGACAGGCGTTGGGTGTAGCGCCCTGCACGCAAGCAGCAAGTGGTCGATTGTCTCTTCGCCCGCTCCACACGCACTACATACCGTGTCAGTCACGCTGCTATCGTACTTGCTTCGGTATAGGCGGGTACGTAGGGCACCACCGCGGGCCTCTATAAGTAGTCGACTGCCCAGTGTGTTCCTTCAGAAAGTCACCGGGGCAATCTCCGTCTTCAGAGACGCGTACATGTGCATGGAAGGGTGTTGTAGCATGCCGCTCATCCAACGGTCCCTCTCAACCCTCTTCACTTCCTCCCGCACTGTGCTCATCCACTCCTTTTCTGTTTGAGGTTCAGTGGCCAAGCTGAAGATCTGAAACTTTGTCCCAAGACGAGTGACTCGCTTCCTCCACGTCGAGTTGATATGCTTCAGGTGAATGTACATAAAAACTCGCCTGGCCCACCGGTCTCCGTTCATGTACCGAAGACGTGTGTAGTACTGAAGCTTGCTGTTTGCCTCCCGCGCTTCAAAGGAAGACCAGCCGACATCGCCCTCTATCAGTTCATTGGCTACTTGTCCATGACACCCTAGTGCCTGTCGTCCGACCTCCCTTTGGCGCCGCTCGAGATATGTGCGTAGCTCACTAGGAACACATATGACTGAGTTTCCAAAGGTCAGCCCGGGCACAGCCACAGCCTTCCAAAGTTCTCGGGTGACAATGTACCGGTCACAGCTCCATAGGCTCCGCCTTCGCAGTATGTTCCGCTTGCTAACTGAGGACTTCCTGAGGCCCTCATGGTGCTCAGTCAAGTAGTCCTCTCTAGCCGACAGTGTTATTCCGAGGTACCTGTATTCGGTGTGAAGAGGTATGGCTGAGCCTTGCAGGATGAGCGACCCGAGATTGCACTCCTCGCCAGAAAAGATGACTGTCGCTGACTTGCCAGCATTGAAGCGTAGTCGGAGGTGTTCCGCTGCAGTTTCACAGGCGACAAGCAACCTCCTCATGTCTTCCACACTGTCGGCCATCAGCACGAGGTCATCAGCATAGGCAAGGCCAGGGAGTCGCCACGCTACAATATCACCATGCTGGCGGTGTTCCAAAGTGAAACCAATGCCAGTGTCTTCAATGGCCTTTTTCATGCTCATTCATTCATTCATTCTAGAGGCATATAGCATATATAGCGTCGGCGACAACGGACAGCTCTCTGGAAATTAGCGCGCGCCCTCTAGCGGCAAGCGTGAGACATTATGGGAACAGTGAGGGTCGCTGTTTTGTCGTTTGGTGCTACCACATGTGAGAAAGAAACATGTTGCCTACGAACGCGTTGGGTCCCTGTGTACGGCAGACGACAATCTTTGCAGCACCCGCTGCTCCGCCGCATTGCCCACATGAGGTGAAACGCCCTCAATCACAGCACGTCTATACACTGCCCTTTTTTGGATGCACCATGGTTCTCGATGGGCCGCCGTTCTTTCTTGAATGGGCCGTCGCGCGTGGTCCACGAGCCAAAAGAGCGAGGTACACTCACACAACGAGCATGTTTTTTTATTTTTTATTTTGCTATTGGAATTAGTTGAGCTATACACGTTTTCACCTCAAGAAAAGCGCAAGGTTTGCGCATTGTTCATACGCGACGCTAAGTAGTTTATACGAGAATTGGTTATCGAAGGGAAAAGCGATGCTTTTGGAGTTTGGAACCTGTAAGCCTTGATAAGATAACATATATATATATATATATATATATATATAATAACATTCACCTGCATATATGTTAATTATCCAAATAAAAAGGGGACATCAGTAATGCTTTGCGAAAAGCCGGACTTGTTTTAGGAGGTAGAAGCTGAACGAGTTGGTGGTACATATTACAACGGTTAAACCAGCTGAACTACGAAAATAGGGAGAAAGGAGTAAAGACAAGCGATCGCTGGACTACCAACTATTTAGTAATGATCCTTCGTTTTCCTCTCTTTGTCTTCTTTCGTTGTGGCTACCTTCTCAGAACTTATTCCATCATTTAATGTTGTTGCTCCTCTATTAATGTCTTCATTTTCTTCCTACTTGATCTTTCTGTGCCATCTCGGATACTGGTTTTCCAAAGGAATCTTTTTTTCGCTTTTTTGTAGGGCAATAGATGGTGAACTAACGCAGTTTTCTTCTTTATCTTCTATGGCCAAAACCTCAAGTATTTCGCGGGCGAGCTGGTCTTTGTGGTGAGCTAAGATGGTTCCCATTTCGAGCTTGGTCTCGCACGTGCATGCTCGACAATGAGCGGCTAAATGCCCCAATCCTGTTAGGGCCCTTATGTTTGCGGCATGCTCGCGTGCTCGATCGTTCACGCACCTTCCCGTTTGTCCAATATACACACGCCCACATGACAGTGGTATGTTTTAAACTACTCCCTTTTCGCACTGGACGTACTTATTCTTATGTTTGGTGTTGCAAGTGCCGGTGTTGTTGGCCTCTGCCAGATTAACCTTCCGGCACATGGCATACCCCTTGTTGGGTGCCAAGCACACTACTTTGATGCCCTGCCTTGTGGCGATCTTTTTCTGCCTATGGGTGACACCATGAATATACGCGCAAAAGGTGGTCTAGGAACCTTCTTTCCTGTATTAGAGTCATTCTTTCGGCTGAATTGTTTGATGTTTTGGCAGAGTTTTTCACAGATGGAGGCTAAGAATGGTCTCGGATATCCGGCCTCATGGAGTCTGGAGATTTGGGTCTCGAAGCTTCGTCCCATCTGATGTGAACATGTTTTTCTGAGGCTAGCTGTGAGAGCTGTGGTGGCGACCCTTTGCTTTACATTTTTCGAATGTTCGGAGTCAAAGGGAAGGAACCCTTTCCACGATCGCGTTTCGTATCTCCAACAAACGTGTTCATTTTGGAAGTCCATACTTTGGTGACCATACTTTGTTCCTCTAAGAACTGATCTTTCTTAGCAGTTGATGCCAATTTTTTTCTAATATATACTATGAAATAAAATTAAATATACCGTAAATATTGCTCCTGAGTTGGTAGTATGATCATTTTCCGGGCATCTCGTCAAAAAGTCATATAAAGACGAAAGTACTATCAAAGGAGGTTCGCCAGAAAACACACAAATGCTACGGATGTCTCAAGAAGCTGACCTGTTAACAATAAACTGATATTGTCAAATTTTTTACGTAAATGAGAAAACCTGTCAGTTATAAGTTAAATAATGTGGAGCCCTTCTAGTGAAGTTCTGGCTCAAAACCTTTCTTCAAAGGGACAGAATTTGCTTAAAAACGTTTGGTTAAATCTAAATTATATTTTGCGCTTTAGAATAGAAATTAACTACAAAGTTGCATCGCTAATACGTCGTGCATTGTTTTTCAAAAGATTGTTCTAATAGTTTGTTACGATATGATAATATTTTCCCATCTGTCTCTTTTATTCATCTCTTTAAGTTTATGCCACTATTAAAACATGTAAAAATATATTGTTATGCTGCTAGAAGAGGTAAAGTTCTGCACGTACGGTTTGTTATATAAACAACATAAATAATATTTATACAATTACGTTGTGCTTTCTAAAGGTGTTAGTTAGATGTTTCGTTATTCTTGCGCAATGAAACAAAAACCAACTCTGCCCGTTCCTTGCAATCAGAACTGTTAAAATTGGCCCATCTTTGTATTATTTCAGCTTTTGATGCTTATGTAAGCCTTTACTTTGTCACGCGTTAGGTTTAGCTGATCCAAGCGAAAAGGCTCCTTTGCCGAGAGGGATCAGAAAAATACACGGTATAACCATTTTAAACATCGTACTACGAAAAAAAAAAAGAAGTCAAGTGAATATTAAGATTTTGATAATATTGCAGCTAAAACCGCGCCCTATAACGGGACTCGGAGTAACTGTGATATATAAGATTTCCGTATCAAAGCGTAAAATGGGGTTGTTAATCTTAAAAAAAAAAAATGTGAACTCCGATATTTGGTTTTATAACGATGCACACGTGCGGGTCTTTTTTCATTCTAAAGATCCGCATGAGGAGTATCGGAAGACACTTGAGCAAGAGCGCGGCTTTAAAAAGTATCAGCAGTATTCACCAGTCGTGACTAACTAGTCGCGAACTAGGAGAAAAAATCATCCACTAAGGATCAACTAGTTCTGCGGTATTCACGACCGCGAAGTGAGCGGGTGACTATCTAGTCACAACTAACAAGCAGAAGTGACGTAAAAAGATAGCACACGCTTACGCAAATTTAAAAGCCACTGCGTAAATGGGTATTTTATCGTATAAAAACTAATATTTAAATGTTTATCAGGAAAAAAAAAGTTACAATGCGAGTCTAATTGTCCAAGAGAGAGGTTTACAAAGAAAAAGTAAAAACAAATGCAAGGGAGAAACACGGCAGCCGGGCAGCCGCGTTGCTGCCGTGTTTAAAACAAATATAAATAAACAAATATGGAAGCGCCCGTAAATGCGTTTTTTTTTTCTCGTCGTCCTTGCTGAGATCTTTTTAGCGATATCTCTGACCGTTGAAGATGGCTATTGACACAATATTTGCTCCTCCAATTCTTTCTGGATGTGTCCCCAAGCATTCCGAGACAGTAAATGCTTCGTTAGCGCTGGCGGTCAGCAGTGATACGAGTCGGCCATGGCGCTGAGCCGCTAGCCACCCGCTAAACACCGGCAAAACTAGCCCTACTCCATGACTAAGATTTGTTAGTGGACTTCTTGGTCGCGAGGGGTGACTAGGCCCTAAACCCGACCGGTGAATACCGAGCGCTCTCTCAGTGGTGACTATCGCTCGCCATGTAATCATTTTAGTCGATGACGTCGCTAGTCAGTGGCTAAACAGGCGCTACTAGTGCCTGGTGAATACGGCTGTATGTCTATTGCGAGTGCATGTGCCAATACAGCAATCTGCAGAGCTGCACTTTCTCGACGGAAACTTAGACTGCGCTAGACGCAATTTCTAAAATACGATATAGCGCGCATGTGTCGTAACTGGTTCTGTTAATCCGCTTGAATGAACCTGATACGTTGGACACTTAGCGCCAAAATTTCGGTGTGTTTCTGTATAGTCAAGATGGAGCAGTCTCAGAGAAATCTCAGCGCACTCAGTAAGATGGCTCAAAGGAAAACTATCTTATGAGGATACCAGTGTAACAGTGCTTGAAGCATACACCTTTAAAAAAAAAAAACGCTTTTAGGCTACCGCCATGTCGTTGATGAGAATACAGCTAGTGCCACTCTCGCGATCCCTGTAGCTTGGAAGCTTTTGCCACCGTAGTGGCTGTAGAAGCCTGTTAAGCGCGACTACCGCGATTCTCGACCTGTGCTGTGCATTTTTTAAATTTTTTTGCCTTTCTTTGAAGTTTTTTTTTTCTCCCTATTAATGCTGCGTTCCTCTTTTGTGCCATCTTCGGCCGTGGCAACCAAAGCTCGTGGCATGAGTGCCTCCCATTCAAGCCTTTCTGCTTGGCATTTAATGGAAATTGATGAAGGGAAGAACGTCAAACGGCCGGCGTCCCAACCAAAAAAAAAAAAAAAAAATATATATATATATATATATCGAGAGAGAGAGAGAGCCTTTTGGGTATGACGTTGGAAAAGGGTGGGTCACTGACCGAGCGACAGGTTCACGCTCTGGTAGAGAGCCTGACCAATGAAGATAGACAGAGACGTACGTCGAAAGAACAAAGAACATTTAATTTAGTGGTAGGCGGAAAGCTGATTACGATACATACACTCTGCACAAATAGCTTATATAATATTGGGCAGAACACTTATGAAAACAGGGTTTACAAATCCAGAATTTCGGAGGCTTATACAATCACTAATGAAAATGTTACGATTAACCGAATAAAAAAATGCTAATTCAAGAAGTAACAGCCAGTGCGGAAAGTGTAATCTGACAAGTCGATGGTTGACGTCTCCCTGCGCGGACCCTCCAAAGTGGAGGAGTTCCGGCGGTCGACTGGCTCACTATGGGCGGGGCCCCCTGGCCTCGCACCCACTTCTTCAGCTGACACACTCACACACAGCGAAACTCCGTCCTGTACTTGGCGAGAGGCCGTCGACAGTGGTCTCGTCGCCCCGCTCGACGACGCGATGTGTCCGTTCGCCTCCGAGTCTCTTCTGGCACTGCCCTTTGTTACTCGCACTCAAATCCGGGTTCGCGCACCAAGCGTGGGAATTCCCCCTCCCAACCGGTCGTTGCCCTGCAGATCTGCCCTTTGGCCCTGAAAGCAGTCTGCCCTCCCAAACATTCCCTGCCGTTTAAAGTGACACAACTCCGTTAGGTTCAAGAACCTCAGGTTATATTTTTGTGTTTGGTTTGTTTTTTGGCAGAGTTACGAGACAGTTTGCCTCGCAAAATTTATGCCTGTGGTCGCTACAGACGCGGCCGTCTGCGGCCCATGGCCTCGGGACCCGCGCCTCCGGCAAGGCAGTCAAGAACCGGGGCCTACACGCGTTCCCCCACTGAGCCCGGGAGGGTAAGGTGAGGGGAAGGAAACCACCGAGCGAGGTGCCGAGAAACACTTCCCGCAAGCGTCGGAGAATTCGAAGATGGGGGAAGACTCCCGGAAGCCAGGCGACCGGTCACGTCGACAGGGTCTCCCTCTCCGACCTCCGCATACTATCCTTGCCGTATTATGTGACAGCCCGTGACGCGTTATTGTGAACAATGAGAACTGTTTTCTACTGAGATAATCCCCGGAGAGTTCTTCTTGGTCATCGCCAAAAATGGCTGATCGGGCGGAGGTGGGGGACTGATCAATCGCGTTCATTTTTTTGCTTTGGCACTATGTACAAAGCAAGTTTTCCGCAAAACGTGCTCTAAAACAAGTGTCTCTTGGATTCCGTTCGATCGTCGTGAAGGGACTGTCGCGGACACTGACTGAATGTGCCGTGTTATTTGAGATGTTTCTGAAGTAAATCCTGCTTGAGTATCGCGGCATCGTGTGGTAAGTACAATATATTATCGAATGTTCATACTGGCTCACTTTTGTGCGCGAGACGTGTCGTATACGCAGGGAAATGCTAAACTGTGCACGTCCAATAGACATGTCCTTTGAATACTCTTGAATAAAAATTTTCGGCTCTTAAAAAATTTGCCGATTGGAATGACCGAGTTGGTAGCGGCGCGAAAAATAAGCGTAAAATAAGACAAACGTTCCAGTCGTATTCATTATGTCGCGCACGAACTCGACAAAAATAGTGCACAGACGTTTATCTTTGTTATTAAGGGTGATGGTACAGTGCTTTATCAATTGCCTCGAAAAGAATATACTTCATAAATGGAAAAGGCTGAGAAACATCGCGTTAATTTTTTCCGCCAGCAGTGCCTGGAATCGTACCCACGCAGGCTGCAGCCCGCAGAATCACAACCCGTTCGGTTCGGGTTAGTGGGGACTCTGAGTAGAAACCAGCCTCAAACCCTGTGAGTGTGCCCGGAAGACCTACTCTTAGGAAGGTAATAATGTTGAAAAATGCTCATCTATTAAATATTAGGCTTACTTGAAAACTATATATGTAAAATTATTTTTTTCCCTGATTCCTGGAACGTACCAACGTGTCGGCTAAACACTGGAAAAGAAATGTTAGCACACCGAATCCAAAAGCTTCTAAATGTATTTCATTCTGAAGGTGTGTTTACGGATAGATTAGTTCTGAATGAATAGCGCTCTGTCAAGCACGATTTTGCATATATAAATTGATGTGATAAGATTGTTTTCTCAGTTTAAACGTATGTCTTGTGTTAATTTACGAAGGTTGACTAATGTGGTGCTCAGTGACTTTTTATTATTATTTTTTTTTCTTTTCATTGCCGTTATGTACGATTTTGTTTTGATATTTATTTTTTGTCGCAGCTTCTGCAGAATGTACTGAGGCCGAGAACTGGTCAAGGCGGGTAGCGCGGCTTTTTTTCTAGGCTCCACCATTACTTGTAATAGAGAATGAGCTGTTATTATTATTAAATATACTCGCATTTTTTATGGTGTACACCCTGTTGGCTGAGAGCATTTATCTATGGTTGCGGATAGCTTGAAGAACACGGGGTATGCTTGTAAGGTGGCGCTCCTTCCACTACGATTCTTGCTCTAAAGTGTTCTCATCTGCTAATGCCGGAATCTCATAGGCTACGTAGCGATATTCGGGCGCACGGTACTGGTCACACGCTGCGTTTCTTAGACTGTCAGTACAAAGTGCCTGGAGCGCGTCTACAATTGATGTGTTTAGCCATAGCCTCCTTTATACTGAAAATGCCTGCCCAATGGTTGCTTTGTCGTCGTCGCGCTTACCTCCCAGATTTGCTACTAGGGGCGCCAAAACCCCATACAGAGATGCAGACGACGCTTTTCCGCTGCCTGCTGCTACAGTTCACTGTAGCTAGCGTAACCTACGTTATCCGTGAAGTTACGTGATAACGTAAGTTTTATATGTTAAGTTACGCGGTAACGTGACCTTACGTCATAAAATAGGTCACTTGAAAGCGTAATTCTTTTTGTGACACGAGTGTCTTCTTTCGGTCGTCGTTCGACCGGCAGATAGAGCGCTTAGCAATAGACCTATTGCTATATATATGAAGACGACGAAGTGCTTTGAGCAAGGAACACGAAATTTTGCTCTCTCGGTATCTTTTACGTTTGAAACCTATGAACTCGTATCCTGACCTGGCAGTTTTGTTTCGGCAAGTGGAACTGGGCTTGTCTCTCACTACCAAACGCCTCTGCATGTAAGGGACCATGTCTTCATCTGAGAAAGTAGCGAACATCGGTGACCATTCATCTTCTGATGTCACTCCTGGGCAACGCCCAACGGTAAACCCCATGGAAGACAGCCCTGCTGTCACCCCAAACGCCTCACCCGAATTTTCTAACTTAGAACATTCCGACATGGAGCAGGACAACGACTCTGGAGGACAATGGTGCATCTCTGGAAATCTTAACGTGTTCGAAGTGATGACTCACTCTCCGATTCTGGCACAGCACGTGTGCCAAACAACGTCTCCAACAGTCTCACCGTCGTATATGCCCCGACTGACTCAGAGAAGAAATTAACTTCCATTAGCTGTCTTAAGGTCACGCAGGCTCTCGAGAAGATAAGTCCAGAATGCATTCTTCAAGTGCGCTACAATCAACGACTCAACCTTATTGCAGTTGACGTCCGAAACGGACATGCAGCACAAGTGCTGATGAACAATACACTACTATGCGGTATCCAAGTTCGACCATACTCTCCGTTGTCAGGCAAAACAAGCGTCGGAGTAGTTCACGACGTTGATGCGGATGTCACCGATGAAGAACTGGCACAACACCTACGATCAGAAGCCAAGATTGCCAATGTGCGACGACTTGGAAAATCTCGAGTCGTCAAAGTCGTCTTCAGCGGCAGCCACCTTCCGAGCCATGTCTTACTAGGATACGTGCGACACTCTGTTGTCTCATTCAAAGAAGAGCCCATACAATGCCACAACTGCGGCGGTTTCGGACACAAAAAAAATCGCCTGCAAACGCGCCCAAGCTTGCAATCGATGTGCCGAGAACCACGTTCCGACAGCTGAGGGATGCACGTCCAGTTCAGTGAAATGCGTAAATTGCAGCGGCAATCATGAGGCTACATCGCACGTATGCCCGAAGTGGAAGGAAGCACAGTCTGTAGCCACATATTCAAGAATGAATACCGTAGGGTTTCGTGAAGCAAGATCCGCCATCTTCCGTCAAAAAACGACCAGGGACACCACCGAGGGCACCAGAAGAGCAGAGCCAAAGTCAGAAGAAACTGGTAAGGACACTTATGCTTCAGCGCTCAAAATAACTGGCCAAAACGTTAAAGAAAAGATGAACACCAATCCCACAATCAGTCAGATCTTGACGCAAGGTTCGTCAAAAAAATCTATACATCAGCCATCACCCAACACGGGACCTTTGACACACCCCTGTGCCAAAAAAGACCAAGTTGAAAAAGATGACAAAGCTAGCACCCAAGGGACACAGGAAAGTGAAGCTCCTGGATGGATATCAATCATAAAGGCGGGTGCTAGTATAGCACTTGCAGTTTTGGCGAAAATTGAAGCCTCCTGGGCGGGTACCCTTGCATCCATTATCCAGGCAATGCTTCACCTTCTAGCCGGCTGTCAGTAGGATCACTCAACACAAGTGCGCATCGTTACCAACGAAGGGAAGCCTCTAGGTGTGGAACTTCAAGCGAATTCCAACACTGCGGCACAGCACGGCACAGGCGTAGTCCATTGTTTCCTTCACTGCTTCAATGGAATGTAAACGGACTACGCACTCGACTTTCTGAACTGCGGCAATTCCTCACAGATAAGAAAATTGATGTCCTGGCCCTTCAGGAAACGAACGTATTGCCCGGAGAGATACGCTTATCTCCTTACGTGTTATATCATAGCGCGGCTATAAACCCAAATGGAAGATCGAGAGTCTCTATACTTGTGCGAGATGAAGTACGTCACTCTGAGCTTGACCTTTCGGACCTCTGTTCACCATCTGAAGAGTATGTTGGAGTGACGATCAGAATGGGAAAGAATGAAACGACAATTGTATCAGCGTACGTCACGCCACAAGGCCCATGGGACACAAAGCCACTTGAAAAAATAAGTAACAGAAGCCGAGGAAACTTAATTATTTGTGGAGACTTCAATGCTCACAATGAAATATGGGGTGGCACTCGCACGGATACGCGAGGACGTCAGATAGAGACAACGGCAGCAGCGTTTAATCTCCGAGCTATCAACGACGGATCGGCTACATTCTGCCGACGGCACACAAAGGCGAGCACCCTGGACATAACGCTGGTCTCGGCAGAAATCGACGCTCTCTGGACTGTGGAGCCGGACACGGGCGGAAGTGACCATTTTTTAATAAACGTGATACACCCCAGATCGGCTCCGAAGACCATCAAGGAGCGCAAGGTGGTTAACTAGGACCTTTTTCGTCAATACTTCACTTCCGCCGCAGATAGTAAAAGCTATACAGACATCACTACTTGCATTGCGGAGTGTTTGCAACGCGCGACCCGCATTGTTAAGATTCCAGCGACACGTCCTACACCTGACCTTGAGTGGCTTAATCTCCGAGCCGCTCGACGACAAGCCCAGCGAAGGGCACTCCATACGGACGCCTTATGGGATTGGGCACGATATAACCGCATAGATGCTTGCTTCCGTCGCCACACAAAAAAGCTGCAAAAGTGGCAGTGGAGTAGTGACTGTGCATCGCTGAGTGGCCCTGGGAGAGGAAGGCGGGCGTGGGGGCTCGTTCGAGCTCTTAAAGGGGCCAAAATTCCGCGACATCCCATTACAACACTTGCAATCAAGACAGGTAAAACCATGATTGAAGTGGCGGAGCATCTGGCGGACGAGTTTGCACGGTCCTCTACTACACAGCCTGTACACCAGGAAACATTGAATGCCCCGCAGTTCACCAGTGTCCCTCCAGACAGCGAGAGCACATTGGCCAGCTACACCGACTTCACTTAGGAAGAGCTTACGCACGCACTTAATTACACTAGAAGGAAGAGCGCTCCCGGTCCTGACAGTATAACGTATCAGTCTCTCCGAAATATAGACCCAGATTATCACCCCGACATTCTTGAGAAACTCAACGCCATCTGGAAAGATGGGACACTCCCAAATATATGGAAAGAGTCAATAATCATCCCAATACCTAAACAAGGAAAACCATTGGACGAAATCTCATCCTACAGGCCTGTATCGTTAACAAGCTGCCTTGGAAAACTCCTAGAACGCATGGTTCTCCGGCGCCTCGCGTGGCTTCTAGATCGAGCGAATGCTTTCCCACCTTCGTTGGCGGGCTTTCGAGCAAGGAGGTGCACAGCCGATGCGATAGGAGACCTCGTGTCGACCTTAGAAGAAGCCAAATCCACTGGCCGAATGGTACACTGTGTCTTTCTAGACATTAGTCGTGCGTTCGACACACTGCCTCATTCTATCATCATCCAGCTACTCAAGTACTTTGGTATCTGTGGCCGAATCCTCACATTCATAGAGTCGTTCCTCACTGGACGGAGCTTCACTGTCAAGATCCCTGGTGCAACTAGCACTTCACGTCCAATCACCAAAGGTGTTCCTTAAGGCAGCGTACTCAGCCCCTTACTCTTCAACGTGGTGATGGTATCGCTTCCTCAATGCCTCGCGACCAACAACGAGACCCTCCATGTCGGCATGGCGATATACGCCGACGACGTTGCCATGTGGTGCGAGGGTTCCTCCGAAAGTGCCGTAGCTATCCGAAATCGACTTCAAGTAGCCTTAGATGCTACGGCTCTGATGATTTCAAAACTCGGCCTCTCACTATCAGTGGAGAAAACCGCGTCGCTCCTTTACCGACCAGTAGGACGAGCACCCGAGCACGCACTGCGGCTAACGATTGCTGGAACCCCTGTTAAGAGAGTTGGTAGTCATCTCTATCTTGGGGTGCAGGTGGATGACCGCGTGACCTGGAGACCTGAGGTTTGGAGGACTTTGGAGCGATGTCGTGAGCTACTACGAGTCATACGACATCTCGGAGGCCCTTTGTGGGGAGCACCACAACGTACTCTCCTACAACTCTACAAAGGTCTCATAATGTCGAGGCTCCTGTACTCCCTGCCACTCCTAAACATAGGAAGGGCCCAGATTCGGGACATTGACACATTTCACAGGAAGGCGCTGCGTTGCTGCCTCGGACTTCCACCATCTTCAGCAAACACCCCGACCCTTGTTGCGGCAGAAGAATGGCCTCTATCGTTGAGACTTGAGGAGAGAGCTATGCGTCACATTGCTCGCATTAACAGTGTTCCTGCGGTGGACAATATTAATTCCCACCTGTTGGACCGTTAAAAATTCTCACCTCGGACAGCTGGCATCCAATTTTCAGCACGAGATTGGAGCACCAGGGGAATATTTAAATCCACCTCCCCCACATTCAAAGAGAGCGCCCCTGTTGATACAGGAAACACTACCAATTTTCCAACGTAAGGCGGATGTCCCCACGTTAGTCGCCCGATCGACCACGTACGAACGCCTGGAGGAAGCTTACGGTGATTGGATTCACGTATGCACGGACGCCTCAGTCAATGCGATCAAGAGAACAGCAACTGTTGCTATTACTATTCCCGAAATAGACTTCGAAGTGTCTGGCCGGCTTAACTTTGAGGCATCATCAACTACTGCAGAACTTGTTACTATCTGGGCAGCGCTTGAGTCCATTAAAAACATCACCCCGCCAACCAAAGCTGTGGTGCTCACGGACTCTAGAGGCACACTACAACAACTTCAACGCCTGGAGAGGGCCACCCCTCTTTTAACTAGAGTAGCATTAACAGCTGCAACGGTGGAAGACCTTGGCTGGAGTTTGGCTCTGCAGTGGATTCCCTCCCATGTTGGAATTCCCGGCAACGAGAGAGCAGACGAGCTAGCTGCGCGGGCTCATAATGATGGTGACACTACATTCATTTTAGATCGCTTTAATGAGGCACACAGACTTATACGGGACACCATCCGCAAAAAACACCCCCACACAGGGGTAGCGACAGGAAGACCACCTCCAAGCATCTCACGCAAACTCCCACGTTCAGAGGCATCACTCCTTCACAGACTTCGAACTGGCTGCCCGCATACCGCAAAGCGTCTCCATATGTACCGCCGCAAGACAGATCCCGGATGCCCAACTTGTGGGGATCCTGAGGACACAACCCATGCACTACTTTTGTGTCCAACCCATGAGGATCTCCGAAAAGTGCTATTGCGATCCTACGCTGCAGTTGGACTTCCCCACTCCACTGCCCAAGAGCTTTTGAACCCCAGTGGAACTCGCGGAATAGTTGAAAAGGCCTTTCGTGCTCTCCTCCAATATCTCCGGGACAGTGAGCTCTCGGATCGACTCTGATGTTCGCAGACACAAAACGAAACTTACATGACGGATCTAGGACAAGTATTCAACGTTTAAATTCACGTAGGCGAGTGAATAGGTAGCACAGCAAGTTAGCGACATTCTGATCTGGTGCGGAGCCGAAATGGGAACCTCCGCGGTACATTGACGGACTTTGCCATCTCGGATCGGCACTGCGATGGGAGTAGATGCTATCTTCCTGCTCGCTGTGGTGTCATTTTCTCACAAGCCCAATTCTAAACAAGCCGTTGGCTTTTGGACTACAATGCATCAGATGTTCGAACTTGTACATACCCATTTCTTCTTCCTCTTTCCTTTATTTACCCATCTCCCAAAAAGCCAGGTAGCGACTTGCCCCTGACTGGAGGCCCACATATCTCCTGGCTCCCCCTTTCTCTTCACCCCAAAATAAACAAACAACATATTGCTATATTACCCAAGCATGAAGGAAAATGCAGGGATTGGTGTTCCACGCACCGCAAGTGCTGGTGTCAGCAATACCTAAAACAAATGGCATCTTGCTTGCGCGTTCGTCAAAGCTTGATTTTGGTTATTTACTTCGAATCTTTTATACGGGGAAGGCGTGCGCATGCGGCGCGTGGAACACCAATCTTTGCATTCTCCTTCATGCTTGGTAATACAGCAAATGGTCTATTGCCGGCATAGCTCGACAGCACGAGGCTGTCTGCGGCTCATGGCACGCACACCGCGACGCCACACGTACACGCGCGGTCATTTCATCCCATTTATTGATCGTGGGCACATCAGCACCTTGTACGTAGCCCCGACTCCTTGTGCTGCATTCTAAGGGCCTGTTCACACATGCAGCGGAGCGCTACAAGCATAGCGCTGACCTCGCGCTAAGCGCGTGCTCACGGTAGCGTTCACCTGGTTTTTATCGCACCGTCAAAACTGTTGCTTAAGGCAGACGATAAATAGCTGATGACACGTGAGTAGCGCTACATCAGCGATTCGCTGCATGTGAGAACCGGCCTTAACTCGCATGATACCTTACTAGTTGTGTGCTTATGTGCAACTCGGACTCGCGAGTTGGACATCCTATTGGTCATTAGGCAGGCATTTATGGCTTTTTGTAATTCCCTTCCCAGGCACCAGGACAGGGGAGGACTATACTATCGATCAGAGAAGCTAGTGAGAGTGTTGTATGCGCTGAAAAACTTGTAGAAATTTTACAGAAAAAACGAAATATGCTGAAAAAGCCGTTGCATGCAGCTGGTGATACCGCGGGGGATACACTTATACACCATGGCGCTCTGAAATACGCAAAGGTGAGAGAAAGATGTCAACCATTACAAAGAGTTCCTGCAACTTCCGTGTACTAGGTATTTCAAACCAATTTTCACAAACCACTCGGCATCCGTGACTGACAAGCATGACCCCAAGAAGATGTTCACCAACAAGCCACTATCTACGAAGTCGATAAAGCTCTAGAACTGCATACGTGAAAAACAGTGCGGACCACAAGAGGCCGGTCAAAAACATCAAGGGGCTGTGCGCTTAAAAAGCAAATTGAAAATGTATATCAAGATCCCCGGCGAGAGTGCTGCCGACGGGTGAGCAGGTTTTCGGCTAGCGGGGACGCGTTCGCGGTCCTCAGAAAAACCACTCTATTGCCGCATGTAGTCCGCGGGCCGTACGTTTTGCGGCTCTGCTCCAGTAGCAATAAAAACGCTAAGTGGTCGATGTTTGAAAGTCTACCAGCCTGTCTGGTGGACTTTCTTTTAGCTAAAAAGCTAAAAGAACGGTATAAGACTGTTTTTTTATATATAAAATCTATACTGACGGTGCCCTGCGCCTGCTATGTAGCATGGGTTACGAATGGATTCAATTCACAAACAGCATCACAGTGGACTAGCAGCGGGCAGCGAAGAAGAGTCGTCTGCATTTTTGTATGGGGTCTTGGCGCCTCTAGCAGCCAATATATGAAGCAGGCGCAACGACGAGGAAGCATGGGGAAGCCAACCATTGGGAAGGCATTATCAGTATAAAGGAGGCTATGGTTTAGCGTGTTGGCGACAAATGACGTTACGGAAGCCGGCGTGCTACGCTGTCGGATGTCGCGATTTTAGCGGTTGGTCGTAGAACTTTAGGCAAAGAGCACGAGCGAACCCGACTGTCGCTGTCGTCACGGCGTCCCAACTCCTGGTTGCCGAAGCTTCCGAGTGACAGTCAAGCTGGAGAGTGATCTACAGCAGAACAGGCGCTGTGCCATTCCCAGTACCGCTGTTTGACGCCATCAGGCGGAAATCGAAGGACCACTTTTCTGGACGTGGTAAAGTCGAAGACGCGATACAGGCGCCTTGTTGTCAGTTACTATAAAACTATGAAAGTAATTTTTTTTTTTAGAAAAACAAGCACAATTAAAACGATTTCTTTAGAAATTTATTTCCACACTTTTCCGAAATGTATCAAGTGAAATAATATTTCTTTATCAGCAGCTTCAGTAGGACAGCTACGGACGTGTACATTAAATAGTAGAAAGTCTTAGGGTTCACTGACTGAGACCTCAAGCGCCGAGAAACTGAGGGAGCGAAGGAGACGAGAGCACGCAGGGACGTCAGAATGCCGATCTCTGATTCGAATGATTAGTGAGTAGACCTAAAAATAGCTGCCTTTGTCCGCACTGCACTCGTCGAACGCGATATACGCGGAAGGCCGGCGTCCAGCGTTTGGCTTTCGCATTCGAACGCTCTCAACGAGTTCAGTTGGAGACAAAGGCAGCTTTTGTCTCCATGGCACTCAACGAACGCGTTAAACTCGGAGCGCCCGCGTCTAGCGTTTGGCTCTCGCATTGTAACGCGTTCGACCACTGCAGTGGAGACAAAGGCAGCAATCTCTATGCTAGTAGGTTTGACCGCGAATCGGGACCCCTCCGGTGGCACCACCACCACCGGCGGCCATTACTTGGCACCAGACAAAACACTCAAGTCTATGGGAGAAGCCAACAAAAACAGAGCTAGCCAAACTTGTACGCTGTGCTCGAAGGCGAGTAATTTATGATTTACTTCGATCGTTATATCGGGCGTGTGAAGATCGAATCAGCAATTGTCAAGCGTTTGAACGCCGATTAAAAAAAAAGTCCGACGTGCCGGAGCACCATGGTTGAGCTGGCAAGCTTGCGCTCGCAGTGGAGTAAACAAAGGAACTTGCCGTCAATAAGACCGTCCTCTGCCATGCTAAGAAGTTCACGAATGTCCTAAAAGTTCCATCTTGACAGCGGCTTTCCGGAAGTGAGCGAATTCCGCGTAGAAAAAGCCTTCGACCTTGTTGTCTGCGAAATCCAACCCATCGAAACCGCCACCGACTCCGCGGTAACTCTACGTAACCCTTGTCTCGTTGATCTACCCTACCTTTTTCGTCCAGTGGAGTCACTCTTGACCGCTAAACATTTATTTATAGGAACTGCGGAGGATGCCAGTTTTAATGTTTGTGCACGAACTATTTGGCGGGCTTCCCAAAAAGCAGCCAGAAAGTTTCAGTGCCGACAGCAGCTTAGAAATGGGGGAAACGAAAATTTTGTCATTTTTTCCAATAGAGTCTCATGCATTAGATGGTGTCAAGTGTTGGCTGCCGGTGGTGCCACTTGACCCCAGCAAGACAAGCCTCGATCCGAGATCCCGCCTACTGCAATAGAGATCAGTGGTCTACCCACTAATAAATTCCACTCCAGATCGGCGTCTTAACGTCCCCGCGCGCTCTCGTGTCCATTCTTCTTCAGTTTTTCGGCGCATACAAACGTGATTCTTTCTTTATTTGCTCTCTTGGTTTTTGAATGTATTTATTTTTGTTTTTACTGTGACGCCGGCGCCCACTTGCTATGGAAATCTGAACTTGCGAAATTGTCTTACGACATTGCAGTCTAAATGCAAATTTTACTGTGTACTCAAAAGGGCTTCAACTTTCTTTGAGGGCTGTTTTGCCATTTTAAACCGGGATTTGTGACTGCGTTTCGGGTTTAAACTTTGTTATCGTATTTGTGTTCTGTAACCTTGTATGGTAGTTGGCGACGAAACTTTCTTTACTCGAATAAGTCACCACTGATTATGTACAAGGTCACGCCACTATTTCCAGTGAGAGTGCGTCGATATGTAATCATGGTCGGAAGCAACTTTTGTAGCAAACGTTTTTGCGAAACATTTTAGTTTTGGCTTTTCGGCCGCTGACTTACCTTTCGCTACTCCGGACAGCGGAGGGGTGACTTTTGGTCCTGAAATCCCATTTATATGTGTGGAGTCATGGAGGCTATTGATAGTTAAAGCCGAAATTATCTGGGCACAGAGAGGGGATCCCGAGTCCTATAGTGAAAGCCTGTGCGGAAGTGATTTGTCCTGTTTTGATTCACATTTTACACTTAGCTTCGAAATCGGGTATATTCCAGACAATGTGGAAGAATTCAATTGTTATTCTAGATTTTAGGCCGAGTGACCGAAAAACGTGATCACTTATAGACCTGCGTCACTGCTGTGCACACTGTCAAAAGTGTTTTTGACATTACAATGTACCACATAAACGTCTACACGCGTATATTTACACAAAAAACAACATTGTACTTGAACAGCACGCATATTTTGTATGGTCTTTCGGTGGAGACAAATTTGTGTTCCTTTCTGCATGATATTGCGCCCATTGCACATAACTGAGAGCAAGCAGACGTTGTCTATTTTGATATGATGAAGGTATTTTTCAAGTGAATCGCCGGCTTCTGCTGGCCAAAATAAATACGTATGGTTTATGGCCTAGCCCTATTGAAAAAAAGAGCCTAAGCTGCTCCCAGCTTCAAGCTCGGTTATTGCTCCAGCATGCCCAGTTTCACGTGCTGTTCATGATGGTTGATCTAGTCTCAGCTTCAAGCTGGGTTATTGCACCAGCATGCCCAGTTTGGCTTGCTGGTTAAGTCGGTCATGTTGGTTAAGCTAGTGGACATACCCACCAGTTTGACCAGCTTAAATTAACACATAATAAACAAGCCAAACTTTCCAGAAAATCCAACTCGGCACCAAGTTTGTTCTTTTCGTACTCGGGGCCTGTTAACATGAGCTCAGATGCTACACATCCTCGACGCTGACATAGTACTAACCGACGCACAGACAGCAGTTCTCGGAGGAAAAAAAAAACAATGTTATTAAAACTAGATGGTTTATCTCACAACAAGAAAAATACTAGACAGGCCAAAACAGACAATAACAATAAAAAATTACTACACGGATGAGAGAAGCGAACCTGGGTCCCGCCTGTGATAGGGGCGAAGCGGCCTTTTGCGTAGTCCGTAGAGGCGAGGAAATCCGTGTGGCTTGAATGGCATTGGCGATACTCCTCGGCACCATCGTCATCCACGAGCACGCACACGTTCGAAGACACGAAGCGACGCCTCAGTCGGGACGGCCGACTTCTTCCCGCGCTGAACGGACTGCCAATCGCTGTCTCTTCAAAACCCGCTTTGTTTACACCGCCGTTCAAGTAGACTCCAAACAACGCGCACACAGTCGTCTCTTCGAAAATCTGCCGAAGCTACCTAAACGTGTCTCAATTTTCCGTCTACCACTCTCTCTTTCTCTCTTGCACACAAAGGTAGCTTGCAGCGCGCCTGAAGCGCCCGGTCGTATACCAAAAACGAGGGGACAAAGAACAGTACGTGGCCTCGTCCCAGCCCAAGCCGATTTTTGCGCGCGCGCTCCCAGCAACAAGTTCGACCAGCTCTAGCCTATCTTGGCGTGTGTGCTCCCAGCAAGACAAGCTTGACCAGCACGATTAGGAGTTTAACCAGCTTCTTGAGCTTCTTTCCCAGCGTGACCAGCTTGTCTCCCAGCTTGACCAGCTTGTCTCCCAGCTTGACCACATTGGCTCCATGGACGACCAGTTTGACCAGTTAGGACTAAAGTGGCTCTTAGCTGCACCAGATCCTAGCTAGACCAGCTCAAATTTTAGCTTGCCCAACTTAAACCAGCTTGATTGCCAGTTAAATCAGTTTGACTACCACACTGACCAGTTTGACCAGCTTAGTTACCAGCTTGACCAGTTAGGTTTTCTTGTTGCTTTTTTCAATAGGGAGGTATTGCAAGCTTTTTGATAGTTGCTTTCGAAACGCGAGAACGTGGTACTCGTATCTAGTTGCCTATTCCTTTCTTGGCTATGTCGGGCGTCCAACAAAAATCAATATTGACCCTCTTCTGTTTTTTTTCTAAATAACTTTATTTTTTCTACAGAATACTCAGAAGTTATGTTATTTGCAGGCAGCATAAAATTGTATCAACTGACAAGTGCTATGGAGGACTATGCCTTTAGTGTGAAGCATGCTCTACTTTTCTGCGATGCTCGTCTATTGTCTTGCATTAAACGTGACGTTTTGCAGTCCTGGTACGCTTTAAACACTTCTGTTTTTAGCCGTGTGTTCGTGCTTAGGGATTTCCGTGTATATTTATGCCCTAAATAGTTTTTTACTCGTCAGGTTACAAATTTTGCCAACACGTCTCTCAGTGTTCTTGGTGTCATGCACGTATATAGAACAATTCTAAAAATCCACTATGTTTTAATGTCATTTCGCTTTCTTGTGCGAAGCCCCATTGAGTTTTTTTTTGCAGTTGTATGGAATAGCATTGGACAGACTAACTCTTCCAGCAATAAGCGAGTTCAAAAATTATACATTTCTTTATGATCGTTACTTACAATTCAATGTGCTTTATGGCTATGAAATAATATATAAATTAATTGGCTTACACTTTTTGAGCCTTGGGTGGATGATGCGTGATTTTATGTACTTGCATAGTGCTGTTAATGGTGTGATTTATAGCGCAGCGCTGCTGAACTGTGTACTCAATGGCCTAGTCATGTACGCTCATTGATGTATCCTTCCGTTTTAGACAACACTGATTACATGTTGCGTGTCTGCAACAGAACTAAAAAAATTAAATTAAACCCAGATGAATATGATATTTATATTTTTTGTGCGAAGAAACCTTTAGAAAGTGCATGGATGTCATTTTCATTTCATTCTGTCATGTCAACAATTGTCCTTGAGATGTTAATTTTATTATTTTTACGAACTGCAGCACTAAAAAGCATACGGTTGTTTGTGTGACACTGGAAATGAATTAATTGAATGAATTAATGACGATTCTACGAGAGGTGCCTATGACAAGAAGGGGCAGAAATAACATTTTTGGGGATCGCGGTAACGAGGAGTCCCGGACATGGACCCGCGGGGACTAGGTTAGAAGAAGACGAGGATGGCGGGGGGAGAGCCTGGGCGGAGAGCTCAAGGTGGGACAGCGAAAGGTCAAGGCGCTACCTCAAGCTCGTCCAACTGTGAGAGAGTAAAGCCCTTAGTACCTTGCGGTGTGTGATTCCCTCGGGGCGGTCGATGCGGGGCCTGACTGGGCGTTGGCTAAAGTGGACAGTCCGTGGGGTCCGATCAGCCGGCCTTCGCTTTCGGCCATCCCTTGGAGGTCACACTCGACGCGCTCCTCGGCAATTTTGGAATAATGGCGCATCTAACTTGCTGATTGCTCGTTATTGTGAGAGCCAACGTTGCCCGTCGATAAGAGGTAAAGCGTGGCCGCGAATAGGTATGCTTCGTCCAAGGGCGAGACTCAACGACAGTCGGACGCCGCCGGAAGTGTTATGGTGTGCGGAGTCATGAGCTCCTGAACGCTGTCGGCGTCTGGGACTTCAGCTCTGGCTGCGGACGCAGCAGACATCGGTGAGCTCATGCGCGACAAGACGGCTATGTTGGAGACGCTTTCGCGTGTGTTGATAATGACGGGCCTACGTTGATTCCCCGATTGCGTTTGGACGTCCCGACGTCAATATATTCGGCATACTCTGCTATAAATTCGCCCCATGATTTCCTACAGAAAATGGCTGAGCGCGCAGCCTCCTTCCCCCTGCCGAGGACACTTTAGAGCCCAGCTGCGCGTGGACATGACAGACCGCAGGCTTCCAGATCGCGTATTGTAGCAGTTTTAGGAAGCTGCATGAGAGAGCAGAGCACTGCGATTTAGGTTGAAGTGGTAAGGACGGTAAAGCTTGTTGAGGATCAGAAAGCAGATGGGTCTGGTCAGCGAATGTTGGGAAAACATACGGAAATTGCAGCTAACACCGCAAATGCTGGCAGACAATTTAATGCGCACTGGTATTCATTTCTGCTTGGCGAAGACGGCTTGTTGCTTTGATACATATGTCAACGATCGATGAAAAGGAGGATGATAGTTTCCCTTCTGGCTTGTGATTCGCTACGGAAGAGGTTTATCGGGTACTTCCATGACTACGTTCGGGCTAGTCGTAGCAGTAACAGCAAGACGATTCATAAGGTGTTTTGCGCCGTGATCTGGACGAGTATGAGGCTGGACCTATTCCGGTACGTTCGTAGATACCCGGCTTGCCAGAAGACGAATCCGACAGGTGAGACGGCTCCGGTACTGATGCAACCGGCGGTGAAATATTCGTGGGAGGTGGTCGTCTGCTATATCTTTGGAACACTGCCGCAAGATGTCGATTCCGCAAGGATCGAGCAGGCGGCGCGTTACAGTAAGAGTCAATGCCACCTGGAATTTAATGTCGGGGACTTGGTCTTGCGGAGATACCCCCCCCCCCCCTCCCCCCTCCCTTAGCAGCGCAGCTTGGGGTTTCGCTGCTAGCCGGGGCTCCAAAGTGAAAAGGGCCCTACGAGGTAACGGTGCAAGTGTCAAGTCTTACCTTCAGACTCACTTGGCTCAGTACAAACGAGCAATCTGGACACATTCACGTCGCCGATTTGATGGTATTTCCTTCGCAACCAGGAAGACGATGAACGAAACACTAGGGAAAAAGATGGGAAGCGCCCCGCTCCAGCGACCTCTTGGGTGCAGCTCCAAGCGTGGACCAAGCGCAGTATACAGCCGGTTCGGAAGAATGCTTGCAGCAGCTGGGGTCTTCGCAAGAGCGGGTGGCGCAGAGTGCAATGATTCTGCACGCCTTTAAAAGTGTTCTGTCACAAAGAATGCCCGTCTGGAATAACCCCTTGGGAGGAGCTCGACGTAGTGCCGCTCTCGGACGGCCTCACAGGAGGTGCCCACCAGGGAAGGGCGTGGACGTCACGGCTCCCCGGTCAGCCAAAGTGGCCGTCCTGGACTCCGGTTGCTGACCTCGCAGGGCACCCAACCCTAAAGACGGCCATTTCGGAGGAGGCACGGTAGCGGAGCTTGTCTGTATCGACAGGACCCACAATACCGAGCCCGGCGGCACCAGGTCCATCTATCGCCGTGGTACCGAACCTTCCGCGCAAAGGGTCAACTCCGTCCACGGCGAGAGCACCACCTTGGAGCGGGCTCCCTTGTCGTGCGCTGGCGGCCACGGGGATGGCGTCCGAGGGAATAGGGCAGTTCAATTCGCCTCCCAACGATGGAGGAAATGCCAACAGAGACCTAAGGTGCGCAACCCGATGATATCATCCCGCCACCTTTCCGACGGCTTGCGGCGCCCGCTTTGGCCCCGCCCCCTGGACCATGATAACAGCTGCTGCCTGTGCGACGTCCTCCTCGTACACCTAGAGACAAACGAGGCAGAAGGCGTGCACCAGGAGCTGCTGGAGACGCTTTCTCCCCCTGTCAACGTAGAAGACACAATTCAGCTGCTCCGACGAGACAGACCTGGCCTGCTCGCAACCGAGGACCGGGTCCTTGTTCAGCCTCCCGGGGGGCCCCACCGCCGCCATCAATGCAGTTTAAGGCACCGCCGCCGTCGCCGCACAGCCCGTGTCGACGTCCGTATGGCCCGACTTTAACATGTACACATCTGAGCCTGCTCCACGATCGTCACTACTCCAGTGGACGCCGAGGACGCGCCTGTGTTCAAGCCCGGCGACTTCGTCTTCGGAGCGTCTTCAAGCCTTTCGCTGTCTCACCTTTCAAGGGGAGAGGGGGGGGGGAGGGACTCGCGGCAATGAGGAGGCCGGACATGGGCCTGCGGATGCCAAAGGGGAAGAAGACAAAGATGGCACGGGACAGAGCTCGGGCGGCGAACTCAAGGACGGTCGGCTACGGAAAGCCGAGCCCAAGAAAGGTCTGCTATGGAACGGCGAAAGGTCGAGGCACTGCCTCCAGCTTGTTAAACTGTGAGACAGTAATGCGCTTTTTACCTTACGTTGTGTGATCCCCTTCGGAACGGTCGAGCTGGGGCCTAATCGGGCGTTGGCTAAAGTTGACACCCAAACATTCTCATGCCAAAGGGTAAATTTCGATGCTACACTGAGTGTGAAGATTCTTGTGAGCGTACGCCGTAAAATTATATTCTGTAAACGAAAAAAGAATTCTAAACTTCATAATTTGCTTATATCATCTTGCAGATCTCAATATTTGGTTATCCTGATTATAGGCCGGCATATAAAGCTGACCTTACTCAAACTCACAATCACCTCTTTTTCCTCAATAAGAGCCCACGCCCACTCACGATCACGATTTATTCAAAACAGGGTCATCACCCGGACTCACCCTCACGGTTCAATGCAAAACTAAAACTCAATCGCCGTCTTCATTACGGTCGTCACGCTCACAAATCATCACGGTCATCACACTTACAAGTCATCACGAATCATCAGACTCACAGGTCTTCACGCTAATTACACCCACACATCATAACAATCACATGTCATCACGAATCATCAGACTCACTGGCCATCACAGTCAGAGGTCCTCTCGGTTCTGGCGCTCATAAACCGGTCCTCACGCGCGCAAGTCCTCACGCTCCTCGCACTCACAGGCCATCACGGTCCTCACTCTCACAGGTCCTCAGGGTCCTCACACTCAGATCCTTATGATCATAGCACTCACAGGTCATCATGCTCATCACACTCAGAGCTTGTCACGGTCCTCACACTTACAGCTCCTCTCGGTCCTCACAGAGCCTTTTATACTGGGAGAGTTCGGCGGTTCTTTGATCCAGCCGCCAGTCTGGCAGCACTGATCAAACAGTCTGGCAACTGTGCGCATCCGCCATGATGTGCCTTGCCATCTAGCTTGATTGCACCTTTGCATTTAATTGCATTATAATTATAGCCTTAAATTGCAAGCTTCACCCTTGTTGGTGTAAGGCTGGTGGCGGCTGATAAAACCCGTTTGCCCTACTGACTCGAGCCGGCAGTCGGCTCGCTAGAGTCCATGGAGCGAGAGACGACGATGAAAATGATCGTTCTGCGCTCTGCCAGACGTTAGATGAAAAAGAAATGGGGGGCTGCAGTGCCGTTGGGTGCTCGAACAACGCGAAAAAGGGGTTCAGGATGTACCGGTTCCCGCAAGGAAAAGAAAACCGCGCAATGCGCAAGATCTGGGAAACCAAACCAAGAAGGGCTGACTGGAAGCCGAGTTCTCAATTGTGCGAGGTAAGTTTATGATTAACGTATGATTAACGTAACAAAATGCTTGATTTTTCGACTTTCTCCTTACGCCAACAAAAGCGCAAACGGCAAAACCTACACGCGTATACATCGCATGTCAATGGGGACCCACTCGCCGGGAGGCACATCATGGCGGAAGCGGCGCCCGCTGAGTCCGCTAGACCTAGCGGGCCGTAAGCCCCTCCCACCCGCCGAACTCTCCCAGTATAAAAGGCTCTGGGTCCTCACACCCACATAGGTCATCATGCTTACAGGTTACCTTCTTTGTGTTTTTCTTTTTGTTTCTCTCAAGCCGTTGGTTTGTCTTCGCGTGAGCCGTGCGGCGAGGAAACTACCCCAAAGCAGTCAACTTCTAAAGAGCTTATCCGACTTGAAAGGCAATTATTCTGTTTATCTTTATGCTCCGCACATTTCTACAAAATTTCGCTAACCTGAATTAATTACGAAAGAAACTGTAAATGCAAGCTGACGAATGTGGGTGCGTTGAACTTTCGCCTGCTGACAAGGGCCGCGGTAAAACACCAGCGCGCCTTCTTGCAGGTTACACAAACAACGTCGCAGTCATTAGAGCATCGCCTCGCTGTGAATACCTCGCTCATTTGTACGCAAAATAAACGATTACTACATATATCACCTCCTTCCAATTCTATTATTGTACCATCCACACGTATTTCTACGGAAGTTTATGCAGCATAGCTAACATATCCATCGATGAAATGTTTTTTATTTATCTTTTGGTAGGGGGGGGGGGGGGGGGAGGAAAGCGGTAATATTAGGTAGGGCGTTTTCACGTGACGTACCTCCGGTTTGTAATATCAGCATAATCCCTCTTCGCAGTGGTGTCCGTCAGTCATATGCTCCTCTGTGAGCACAGGCCGCGGAGGCCGAGTTTTCCTTCTCACTCGAGTTGTTTCTCGTTTTGTTGATCGACCGTGCTTGCCGGAGTAGGCTGCGATATAACAATACATCTGTCGGCATTGTTTTACAGTCATCTCGGCCTTTATAAAATCCCGTCTGCATTTATTATCTTGATACCTGCAGCCATCCCTGGTTTGGGTTTCGTTTAGATTGGTTGGCATGGCTTCCCGCTTCACGTCGAAGCGTCTCCACTCAGACGTCCCTTCATTAACCGCAGCGGAGGCTCAGGCCATCACAGTGGCCACCACTCTCCACGAGCACTCCACCCCTGATATAACTGTGCGCACCGACAGTCAAGGAGCCCTCCGGGAATTCGAGTCGCAGACGCTATCGGGCCACTTTCACACCATACTCTTAGTACATGAGAACGCACAGCCACCTTACGTTCCCACCGGATTGGATTCCGGGCCACCAGGGAATTCAGGGGAACGAGCGTGCCCACGCTCTGGCTCGCGATAGCGAGCCCCCGGGTCCTCCTACGCCCTGGCCCACGATATATAACCAGGGAGAATACCGCGCCGAACAATACAGAGAACGCGGGCGTCACCTCTACGACGAACAGCGATGCCGACGGTGTATCCAGCCTTCTCCCCCCAAGCTCCTCCCCAGAGCAGACGCGACCATACGCCAGGCACAGACCCACTCTCTACCCTGCGGCCTCTTTCACCATTACATCTTAGGGCGCCTCGACCAATTAAAATGCCAGGTCTGCGGAGGCTACCCTTCCGATAAGCATACATACTGGATTTGCCCCAGGGTTACTTCCTCATCTTCATATCTCCCACGTAACCTTCTCCCTCCAACCATCCTCTATTCCTAGGCGAGCTGGGTATCCCCACCAAATGACCTCCAAGAAACCCTTTGGCCTCTCCTAGCCAAGCACATACGGGGGATCATTTCTTCCTCGGCAACCACCCCTTTTACAAGACCCGGTTGACGAAGCAGACTTCTCAACATCCGGGAAAGAATAATACAACAAATCGGAATCGAATAGTAAAATAAAGTTTATTCTCCCTCTTTCTTCTTCAAACAAAACCACCTAGAGCTAAGGCCGCAGCGCTCCGAGTTGTGACGGCACAGATTCATGACGAGTGGGCCGACCTGAGAGGGAAGCTTCTCTTCAGCACATGTTCTTTTTTTTCTCTATATTTGTTTTCCCCGGAACGCCAAACGGCGCATGCACCGGCATTTTGTTTATTTTTCTTTTTTAACTTTCTTTCTCCCAGGGGGAGCTGCGCGGTTCCATATCACATGAGCGAATGACGTTTTAGAGAACAGCGTCATTTGACCGAATCGGCGTTTTAGCAAATAACGGGGCGCCTGTTAACTTACCCCCCATGCTGCGCTCACGCCGCTTCGCGGTGGCTGTTGGCGGTGGCTCATTACAAAAATGTTAAACAACTTGACCCACCCGTAAACGCCGCTTCGCGGTGGCAGACTCTTCGCTAAAGTGGCTTTTGATGAAAAGTCAGCGTTCGCTAAAACGTCGTTCCACCAACTGAGTGCCACCTCAGTGCGTAAAGACATTTTTTTTTGTCTCCTTTGCGCCTGTGGCCTGTGGTGCGCAACGCTCGCGGCGGTAGTCCGCGAACTGCTTCAACGGTCTTTTTTGTATTTGGAGTGCATGACGGTGGGAGCGCGTGGCACTTGGCGAGTTGCGGGCAGTTTTCGGGCTAGCCATGCCTCATAAATGCTGTGTCCCTTGGTGCCATGGCAACTACGAAACGTCTTCGACGAAAGTGTTTCTTTTTAAGTTCCCAGACGATGAAGAACTGCGAAAAGCATGAGTGCGGGCGATCCCTAGAAAAAATCTGCCGCTGTCGACGCACACCAGGGTGAGGACTTTCGTATGTTTCACATCTAGGCATTATTGGAAATGTTTGCTCTTTTAGCATTTTTGTGGCGCACATTATTTATTTACTTATTTATTTATTTATTTATTTATTTATTCAGCTTACCACACAGCGCCTAAAATGCATTACTGCGGGAAAAAAAGGAGGGGGGGGGGGGGGGGGGGAGAGAGACTTATACGTGTTAAGAAATTTACAAGTGTTAGCGTTTTAGGAGGAGCTGCTTTGGCTGGTTCCAAAAGTAGTAGTGGAAGTTTACGCCGAGATACGGCCGCCAAAAGCGACACACTCGTGCTTCGTATACTTCGCGAGGCAATTAATTTAACGAGTGGTTCCGAACGCGGCATACGAAGTACGGATGCCCAAGCAACTTGAAGTCGTATCTCGACGTAGCGTAGTTAAACGTCACTGTTTTCCTCTCATTCGAATATTTTTAGGTTTGAACTGTAAACATTACCACCAGCACAACTTTGTTACTGAAACGTGAATGAGCTTTTACTGACGTCAATGGGAATCACTAACTGATATATCGCGAAAGAAGGCACCCAAATTACCAAGCGAAGTCCATATTTTTCTTTTTTTAATTCCTAGTGCAGGACCGTCAGTTCCGATTTTCGTCCACTTCGAAAAGAAATATGTGTGTAGACAACATTCTAGTGCGGCTCTGATTACAAAACTGACGTGCATAAGGGTGTCTCAAATAGCGGTCAGGTTCTTGAAATTAACCGCAAAAATCGGTTTCTTAACTTAACGCGCTACAATTTTGTGCAGCATTGCCCACATGTGGTGAATTTTTTTTCTTTAAATTTTCGAAGTGCAAATTTACCTGAAGAACAAGTAAAAAAAGAAAAAAACTTAACTCCTATAGAAATGCAGCGAAGCCACCGGTCTTCAAACAATAGGGCGCTGTTTGGCACGGGAGAAAAGGGATGGCGCAAGCGGTCGCGACGCGAACTGCGGCCAACGAACGAGCATACGACGCCGAAAGCCGGCGACTTTAGCAGACGAGCTTTTTGAGACTCATAAGTGGCGCGTATTCCGCTGACGGCGACAGTCGCAGAACCAAATACATGCGCGGTAACGACAAGGAGCTTGCAAAGCAGACGACATAAATACCCCCCCCCCCCCCCTCAAAAAAAAAAAAAAAAAAAAAAAAAAAAAATCAAAATAATCCGACAAATTATTTTTAATCGATTAAATTTCAATTTAGTGTGTTTTATTAGTGAGGATGATAAAATCATGCACTGGCAACTGATATCAAAAAGACTCGCGCCGTTTTTGAGTCGAAAATATCCCCTGCTATTTGACGCCACCTCTCGGCGCCTTATGCTCATTCGTTGGCGGCAGTTGGCGTCGCGACCACCTGCGCCATCTCTTGTCTCCCGTGCCAAACGGCGCCCTATTGTGTAAAGACCGGAGGCTTCGCTGCGTTTCCGTAGGACTTAATCGTTTTTTTTCTTTACTTTTCCTCGGATAAGTTTTTCTTTTTTTTTGCAAATTTCAGAGGAAAAAAAGGCACCACCTCTAGGCAACGCTGCACAAGATCCTAACGCGCGATAGGTTAAGAAACCTATTTTTGCAATCGATATAAAGAGCCTGGCCGGTATTTGAGACACCCTGTAGATCGGAAGTTCTGATGTTGCACCTATTAACATTTTCAGGTCGTATACTTGCTCCCAAAACTCGAAAAAAGAAACCCAAGAACTTACGCTGACTGACATACGACATATGACGCACTTCTACACTCTTATCGGCCCGTTCGACTGCCATGTCTTCTTATTGGTAGGGATAGCGATGGGGTGTCTCCGCTGTTATGTGTTCCAAACCGAAACTATGAAAAACGGTAGTCTTTTAATTTTGTGCATAATCTTCCCCTTTTTTCTGGTTGGAATAGCCGATTAGCCCGCACCCCCTCTCCCCAACCTACCCAAAAACATGTCTTATACGCAGAGCCCACTTCGACACCGGCCTGTTATTTCAACGGTCTGTCCCTACAACCTTTTTTTTTTTTTAAAAAAGTGGATTTTAGGCGGAAACAACTTCTCCCTTGTAAAAGGTGTAATATTTCTTTAGCATATTTCCGAAGCTGCCAAAAGGTGTAACAACATCTCTCTCACACGCTCAGTAGGTGCACCAAAAACATTACACCTATTGCTTAAAAAATTATAGCGCTTTGAAAAGTAGTATTTACTATGAAACATTTTCTTACCACCATTATAGGTGTTTCGAAGTTTAGTGTGTAGTGGTTCGTAAAAAATCGGGGGGACATCTTGCAGTATACAGCATGCGGTGCGGGTGTGATCCCCTTTTAGAATTAACCAAATTTATTAAAAGAGCAAATGGCAAGACTGTAAGAAAAGTAGTTGAAGTAATTTATAAACTCCTCCGATGCCAACTGCGTCGGCACGCCTTTAATTTTACTAAATGACAATGAAGTTTTTTCCTTTTTTTTCAAGGTTCATCTGTTTGTGTTTATAGGTCGCTTTTATCGCAGGGTTTGACAAGATAGGTAAGAGTATTCACACATGTGTGCTGGGTTCAATGCTTCAATTAAATCTGTAGAAAGTTAGCGGCAGTCCGTGCTGTGTGTGTCCCTTTGTCGTCCGTGTTTTTTTTGTTTTTTTTTGTGCTTTTAGGCCCTTCAGATTACATCGGGACTTTTGGCCGGAGCCACGGGGGAGGGAGTCCCAATTTTCCTTTTTCCCTCCTCTCCTCAGTTAAGTGGTTAGTTAAACAACATTCAGGTCTCCCTAGATAATGTCCACCGTTCTTCCAATCAACTCTTTGTTATTAATATGCACTTATCATCCATTCTTCCATTCTCGTCTGCCAACCCTAGTGCTCCTACCAAATCCGTCACCTCCTCCGGGAGGTTGAGAGCAAACCCTGTGCACCGCAACTCCACATTCTCTATTAGCTCGGCTTCCCCTTGGCATACGGCATACCGCGTATTCATTTCCTCATACTTTGTCCTCTATGTCCAAGTCCGCAGTACTCCTGTCCTAGCCTCAAATAACAACGAGCTCACCCGTGAATTATCACATCATTGTTCCTTCTTTAGTTCCTGCTTTCGTCCCCTATACAAAGTTAAAACTAATTTTTCCCGCATTCTTTCTTTCCACATTTTCCACTCGGCTTCTTTGACTTCCTTACCACACAGGTAGTCTGCCCTGCTCCCAGCACTTGACGTTTAATATCTGAATTTCAGTTTTTGGGTTCGGTTTGCCCACTTGGTCCTCAGAACTTTCATTAGGCGGCCCGAGGCCAATGTGTCCAGACGGAGCCGAAGTTTCGGTTTCAGTTTCGGTTTCTGCTGATGTTTGAAGTAAGGTTTCACAAATGTATCCTATTTTGCGCGAAGCAAATGATGAAGTGCCTTTTAGTAGTGCTTTTTTTAGTGTAAACTGACTCATAATCCCGAAATTCTTATCATTGAGCGGAATCGACCTTTAAATAAATGCTGTCGAGCTGATTGATCTCCAGTGGCAGCGTCGAGTTTAATTTAATCTCCCAATCTAAACACATAGAGCATATCGGTCGCACAGAAGTTTTTACAACTAATTATGTTAAACGAACAAACGAAGCCGTTAGAAGCAGGAAAGCTTCAGAACAATTCCACCACTGGGCTAAGATGACGGGACACCTTTTTTCACTTTTTTTTGCACGTCGTCAGTGCGCATCCACGTGACAACAGGGATCATGTGACCAGCCACGTGCACCCCCCCCCCCCCCCCTCTGGGCCCTGCTCGTCCTCCTCTCTGGCGTTTTTTTTTTTTTTCGTTTTTTTGCTTTTCTATTTGTTTTTGTTTCTGCTTTGTTTGGTTTAGAGGGGCGGTTGTAGGGAATTTTGCCAAACAAAACCACGTTGGCGTGGTCGCTCGCGCAATATCGGATAACGACGAACAAGCCGCGCTCTGGAAGTACGTGAAAAATCTCGACAGTCTGTACGCCATTGGTACGAGATATTTGTATGACTGAAAACTATGCTAACTCTTTTCGATTGAATCGCGGCATTGTTCCGTGTAAGGACAGACAATATGCGTAGCGACCTCGCGTCCTCGTTGAGCCTTAAACTAAACTCGATTCACTCGATTCGCAGGCGTTTTTTTTTTCGAAGCATACGAGGGAGGAACTTCGCTCCCCCGTTCGCAGGTACGAATGTTGCTCCGTTTCTATAGGAACATGTGGGACGAGAGCGTTTCTCCTTTTGTGGAAAAAAACATAGGTTATTTTTTTTCTAAGAGTGTACGCTCACTCGATCGTGTGCGTTACCGTTAAAACATTATTTCAGACGACACATGAAGCGCCACTTCTGAACCAAATGAAATTACACAGTATGAATGCGGACCCTCAACGAATATCTCAAAAGAAGGTTGTTTTTTTTCTCGAAAGTTAACTTACTACAATTAAACCTGAAATTTATACATAAACCCCAAATCGAGCTAGTAAAAGGAGGAATTCATAATCAAAAGCCAATATGTTGTAACTGTTATCTTCCGACTAAATGTTCCCGGGAAGACAACGTTTGCACTGTAAGCGGATTTCATGCGGTTGTCATTCCTTGTCTTAACTGTATAATTAAAGGCGAGCACCTTTTAGATTCCTTTCCTTAGAAAATAAACAAGGTAAGGGCATGACAACACGAATTGTTTTGACCTCGCTGACTGCAGATTTATCGACCAAAATGAGCGCCTTGTGTTCTGGTAAAAACAAGATTACAGACATAAACGCAGCCTTAAATAAAATCCATACGAAAACCGATACAATCTCTGGGCTTCACGGCGTACTAATTATTTTATTTTGGTATGTTTTCGGTTGTGTTTCGAGACATTGACAAATGAAGGTTGGACAACTACTACCGGTTCCTTTTCCGCCGATAAAGTAGTTGATGCTCCAAACTTTGTACCCAAGTATACGTTCGGTTGTGCAGTTGGACAAAGTTTGTGCTTCTGTCGCTCCAGCAGAAACCCGGAAGGAGACCTGCACGTTGCTTTTATCTTGTCGTCCAACATCCGCATCATTGACAGAGTGGTCGTTGGGGAACTGCCGGGTTTTCGGAGATCTTGTGTCGGCGATTCAGTTCATGTTCCTAATGTCGTCCTCGTCTTTAAAACTGTTTTCGGGTTTCTTTTTTTTCCCTTTTTTGCTTACACTGGCTACAGTTTTGTCCTATTTTAATTTGTGCTGTTTTTTTATTGACGAGCAAGCCACTTTTATTTGGGTAAGGTAGAAACGCCAATGGAAAGACAATAACGGCACTGCGCTTGGACATGATTGTCGAACCTAGGCTCTTCGTCTAAGTTTTGCTATTAGTTTTTCATTTTTTTGTTAAAAAGTTCTAACTAAATAACTGCGTTATCTCGTATTTGAGATTTAATGGATCTGTATAAAACAAAACTAAAATTGGTGATGTGAAGGAAAACAGAACACAAACGTTTCCACAAAAGTAGTTGATGAATTCAAAATTGCTCTTTGGAAGCTCAAGCGTTTCTAGGTACAAATGCAACTGCGCACTTCAATTCTCTTAAAGTTAGGAAGTGTGAGTGTCTCAAAAGCTCACAATTTCACAGCAATAATACAGCGCCTTCTTTATCAATATATACCGACGTCATATTTAAAACAAATTCTTCGATTTTATCATCTTTCTACGAGCTAAAATCGAACCAAACAAAACGCGGATTTTTTTTTATACAAGACTCGCAAATTAATGCAGAAAGGGTACGTTTCCAGCCGCCGCATTTTTCCAATACCTGTTCACAGATACCCTTGCTCAGCAAACAGGAATGGGTGGTTTCCTAGACGTGGTTTAATTAAATTAAGTTTTATAAATCCGCTTTTATACGCCTTTTCTGAAAATCGCGCTAAGTTAACGTAATTCAGCTAGTGCAGGTACCGCATCATTCATGAACAACAATTAACTATTCTCACTGAAGAGACTAAATTCGCCAAATCTTCCGAATACGTTCATCCCACTGAGCTGCCCTTCGCGCAATCTCGCAGCTTTCACGATCGCGTAAAAAGTGCTCCGCCTTACTAGAAAAGGCTCTAAAAGAAACACAAGGGTACGTGATTTTGAACAGTTTAAAAAATCCAAAGGGCGTATTCGTTGCCATTCTAAATTTTTTGGCCATAAATGTTATAACCATTTTCTAAGCAGCGATAAAAAGCAAACTGTCTACAGGCATATACGCCGTACAATATTGCATATTATATAATGCAGAGGAGACTGATTTGATACTCTGAAGAAAACATAAAGGAAAGTAAAAGGGGTGAAAATTCAGAAGAGGGCAAACAGCAAAAAAACAAAACAAAACAAAAAAAAAGGATCAAAATTGCGACAGAAACGTCTTAAACTATTTGTCGAAACTTTGAATTTATATGAGTAGTATTTCAAATGCCATAAATATATGTGTACGTTTTGCGTTTCTGCTAAATTTAGTGTACGCTGGCTGTTCTACTTTTTTTTTCTTTTATGCCCTAAGGTATACTTGGATATAATATTTCCTGTCGAATTCCATGATCTTTCTGAGAACGCATCCTCCTACCATAAAAGATATACAAAGTTATTCTTTGCATTCCTTTTTTGCATATTTCTTGCTTTGGTAAATTTGAAGAAACTTACATAAGTGGTGTGTGTGTGTGGGTGTTTTTTTTTTCGACAAAGCTGTTTACGTTTTGACATGCTCTAATTGGGAGAACTATTGGAATGACGAGATTCTGCTTAACCCGTCAAGAAAGTTTTGACAAATCCCCATGGCTCAATTTTTGTACTTCTCGTTTCGACAAAAAAAAAGTCGTGTCATATATCCTAGATATCTCACCAGCAACGTCAATTAGGGTGCGGCGCGACCTTTCCGGAGGGACGCCCAAAGCCTCGAAGCTATGACAGGTATAAAGGCAAGCTGTCCTAGATACAGCATCTTAAACACGAGACAGCGGCATCTACAGACAGAAAACGCAAAACACAATTACCACCCACAAATGTATGTTTCACATTGGTTATCTTCTTCAGCTTGAGTCTTTAGATTATTTTGTTCAACATTCTTGGTCACTATCGCTTTTGCACAATTTATATATA
Organism: Ixodes scapularis; assembly: GCF_016920785.2. Classification (NCBI taxonomy): domain Eukaryota; kingdom Metazoa; phylum Arthropoda; class Arachnida; order Ixodida; family Ixodidae; genus Ixodes; species Ixodes scapularis. The sequence goes on from NW_024609835.1 coordinate 116,047,545, forward strand.
TATATATATATATATATATATATATATTCCAAACAAAAAAATGCTCAGCATGTGACTAATAGAAAGACCGAACTTAGGAAGCGATTTTCATTGTAAGCACAGCAGTTTACAATTACAATCAGTAATATTTCCGCGCTCAAGACGTTTTCTAAATATGTAACCATCCTCCGTTAATCCACAGTAAAGTCACAGCGAAGTCATTGGGCATCACCGTCGCGTTCTCGCACCTTGGGGTGCGTGAACAAAAGCGTTGGGAACCAATTATAGACATTTGACCATTTTGTTCGGGATGCTTTTGTTTTCTTTTTGTTCCGGAGCGCGTGAAAGCGTGTCTTCTGGCACGAGCTTGTGGTATTAAAAGTGCTAAAACGGTATGTTGTTTTCGGTTTTTCTTGTTTATTTTTTTGTTTTCAGAAAGCGCGTGCATGGGGCATTGGGTACTAAAAAAAAAAAAAAAACATGCCAAATTTTTAGGCAATTGTGCTGCATAAGTGGAATCATAGCCTCCTATAAACTGACAAAGATTGGCAGATCGCCGCGAGAAGCGGCCGCCGAAATGTAAAAGGTGGAGCGGCAGAAAACGGATGAGATGAGAGCCACGTGACTGGCTCCTCAATGCGGCGAGACGCCGAAACACACTTCTCCCGACCGAACAAGTGTGTTTCGGGCCCTCGCCGCTGCAATAGCTGTGCGGTGACGTCCAGGTTCTCCGAGAAATGGCTTTGTGATGCTGTGTGCTTCCAGATCCTCGCGTTCAAAATCTGCGACCGGGCACTCAATGGCTCCGTCGTCAAACTGCCAGGCTCTGTGAGTATAGAGGAGGCTATGGTAGAACGATCGTGCTTAATCGCTCAGCTGTTGCCCTTTATATCCAAAAACGTTCATGTTAGTCCCTCTTGTGTGGAATTCGTCTCTAGTACTGAAACTCAGGTGTTGAATTTGTGTTTAATAAGTGTTTAGTGGGTGTTTAATGGGTGTTTAACTTAGCGCGGTACCATACCCACTTATTGCAGTTCCTGGAATGACGTCATACCGCTAATCACATGCACGTCAGTGCGCCCTCGCTCAATCACATGCACGTCAGTACGCCCTCGCTCAATCACGTGAACGTCTCCTCCTCTCCCACCTCTAGCCACGTGACCTCCCCCCGTTGGAGCCAATACCACCTGGAGCTGAAGGCCGCAGCGCTTCTCCGGTGACGTCACACGAGTCGGCTGGAGAGCTTCGCGGAAAAGCGCCGGACTGAAGGCGTCGCGCATAGATTTACCGACGTAGTAGGTCATTTTTATTGACGCAAACGTTTGTTAATAGGCAAACCGGGAGTTATAAACATCGATATGACTGGGAAACATATGTTATTATACGGGCAGTTTATTAGGACGTGGAATTATTGTTATGATATACAAGAACAAGGTTAACGACGTTTCGAAAAAAGATGGATTTTCGTTTTAGGTAATCAATTCTTAGGTGCATTAATTATCTCTAGAAGCTACTAAACATAAAGAAACAAAGAATAATTGCCTTGAAACGTTATTACAAGAAGTGAAGGGACACACCGAAATGCATTACAACAACAATCAAGTAAGTGGTGCTTGCACGTATAGGGTTGCTAAGTTCGTTTGTGGTGCTAAGTAAAAAATAGTAAAAAATTTTTGACTAATGCTATTTTGGAGTTTGAAAAAAATGTAGTGTGTTCAAATATAATTTTTAGCAGACGTAAACAAATTATTTAAAAACAAATCGAGATGTGAGCTGGGGAATGTTTACCATAAAATTATTATACCGGGACTGGGGCACGAAAACTAAATATTAAACGCAGACAATGCAGGAAAAAGAACGACGAGCATTGTCTAGATCAAACTGTATAAGCTTTGATTAAACTGAGTGCAGGCAAACTTAGAAAACTTTAAAAGCGCGAGCTAGCTTGTACTTGTCGGCTTCGCTGCCATATCGGAGTAAAATTAACATACTTTTCTGTAAGGAACAGATATGTGTGGGAGCTTCATGCCCACAACAATATGCGTTAATTCACGCTATGAATAAAAGTTGTGAATAGAAGTTTTCTCAACTTTGAAAGCTTTAAATTGTATCTTTTCATGTATCCATATTTACTTGTATCTAGGGATGCCGCGAACTTTTTTCGAATCGAAGTTTCGATGATCGAATCAAGCGGTTCGAAAGGTTCGAAAGATTTCGATTTTTCGGATTGTCTATATCGTAAAATTCGACGGAGGTCGAATTTTCGAACTTGTTAAGCTAAGAAGTTCGACGCTTTTCGAACCGTCGAACTTATTACGCTAAAAAATTCGATCTTTTTCGAACTTTCGAACTTATTGTGCTGCAAGGTTCGATGCTTGTCGAACTTTCGAACTTGACAAACCAAAAAATTCGATGAATTTCGAACTTTCGAACTTACTTATCAAGAGAATTCGAAAAGTTTCGAACTTTCGGATTCTGAAAAGTCAGAAGTTCGACGAACTTCGAACTTTTAGGGTAAAAGTTCGACGTTCGTCGAACTTCGAAAGACCGGCGGACGGTTTCATTTGATTTCAAGTAGTGGGGTACATTCGTAATTTTTTTTCTCAAACTTTTACACGCGGTGCTGCGTTCCTTACGAAAGACAATGTCGTTTATTTCAATGTTCTGGCATGCTTAGGTTTAAAGAAATAAATCCCCGAAGGGGCGAGGAAGGACGACGGGTTTTTGACGATTATCGTTTGTGCCAGATTTGAAGCACGCTGCAGCCGGAGCTATTTATAGTAGATATGTTATACTTTTTTGAAGAATGATCTATGTATAGCCTAGGTAAGTGCCGTCTTAAGATGTGATTATTGTTATTCAACGTGAGTTTCGAAGAAATGTCCAAACATGTATCTGCATGCAATTATAACCTAAACTTGATATTTATTTTCGTCTAAGTTGTTTGAGGTATCGCATTTAAATTAACACCACAGACAGTACATATCATTGCCATCTGCAGAATACGAAATAATATATTTATTGTTTTTTTCACGTTAAGGAATAAATTAACTCATGGGAGAAGATTTCTAATAGTGTTCAAGTTCAGCACGTCATTAAAAGAAAACTTTTTTTTTTCGCTTCACGTTCCTGGGACGTGTTTCTTACACATTTTGGTAAAAGAAACTTGTTTCGAAGTTCTGAACCTCTGAATATGCAAGAATAGAACACTTCCGACGAATTCTTGATAGTTTTTTTTTTTCTCCTGCTTTTTATTCCCGCATTTATTCTTTTTTTTTTTTTTTTTACTATCGGCACAGGTGTTTAGGTCGAAAAGACAGCTTTGAACTTCCGAACCACTAAGCATGTGACGAGCAGTGCCTTCTGACAACGAGTTTCTAACAATGACCATCTACGCAACCTTTTATGCAGTGAAGAGCGACAGTAGCTATACATATGCATAAATAATTTCAGATTAAAATAAGCTCGACCACGCCCCCTTTCCCCGTATTGTTTTCTTTAACAGTTCGAAATACCTGCAAGGGGGAGAAGGAGGCTGAAGCCCCCCCCCCCCCCCCCCCCCGCTACCCTCTTTCCCCCCGTTTTTCCTCTTCCGACGCCACTTGTATGGTAGAACGCTCCTCGACCTCAAGTTGTGTCGGCTTTTGTGCTTTTTGCGAGGCGATTCCTCCGTCCCAAACAATAAACCTCCAGGACAATTACAAACTTCACCGGATCGGATTACTACCAGCGTGCAAGGGGTGGCGAGGTAGTTTGCCAGGTCGCTTCAAGGTTTTTCTGAGCCTCAACCTCCTGCTCGCCCCTGGCCGTTTCGAACTGGATGAGTCTCGTAAAACAGTGTGTTCGTGCAATCACTACTGCGTGATGCAGGTTAAAGACCCCCCCCCCCCCCCCCCCCCCCCCCCCCCCGGGGCTGGCGGTCACAATTCTGCACTGGCAAATATTCTAGCACGTCCGGGACACTCGTCGTCTCATTTAATTGCCTGACCAACTTCGCAGAATCTAGATATCACACCCTAACTTTTCTAAACTTGATTTCGTGAAAACCAGTGAGTCGTGAAAACGTTATTTGAAACTGAAACTGTGGAAAAACTTGAAAATCGGACTTCGAACTTTGAAAACTTGGATTAGAAAGAAATTCAAAATCTTCGAAGTTTTGTTTTTTTAAATAAAAGAGAATCGAAACATTCGAACTTTTCGAACTTTATGCAAAAAGAAATACGAAATCTTCGAATTGTTCGAACTTCATGTCTATAAAAATTCGAAGCGTTCGAAGTTTTCGAATTTTTTTTAGAATGAATTTCGAGATCTTCGAATTTATCGAACCTGAAGTAAAAAAAAATATTCGAAATATTCGAATTCGAAATTTTGGAAACCGTGAAAGCTTCGAAATTTTCGAATTCGAAACTCCGCTGTGGTCAAAAGTTGCGAATTTTTCGAAATCGAACCTCGGTCGGTACGAAAATATCGAAATTTTTCGAAATCGAACCTTAGTTCGCTTCGCAAATATCGAAACCTTTCGAAATCGAACCTAGGGTGGTTCGCGACATCCCTACTTGTATCCATATTGATACGATTCAAAGACAAGCATCTTAGATGTTGTTCTGCAGCTTTCGCGACACTAAGGCACAGCACATGTACGGCATGCAGACTTTAATTCTGTTGCACAAGGATAATCCTACGACAACCTTTTTTCTGAACATAAAATTATTATTTGGAGTTTATTATTTCATATTTTATTTTCTTTAACTTGGAATTAGACTGATTAATCAGGTCATTCATCCTTCCACAATAGTTCTTCAGTTCTGCAATAGTTCTGCACCAAAACAAGTGCTTCAGCACGAGCTCTCTTGTGTGTCCTTCTCCACAGGCGTCGAAGTAAGAAGTCTTGTTGGTGAACAGAAGTTTCATTGTGAGCTCGATGACGAACTGGTGCCGGTTCGAAAATTTTTGAGCAGCAACATAAATGTGTCTCATTCCATTAACGACGAACATAGTTGGATAAAAAAGCCCCCCTCGATTTAATTCCTTGAAACAAAAGTAGTTCTCCTGCGCAAGGGAAACTAGCTGTCTTGTTTTCTGCGGTCAACGCTATCCTGCGTTTCTGACACTTTCCATTTTTCAAAGCGGCGTAAATTGCGCATTCTCCCACGACTATGCAGGTCTGTGCCTCATTTATCGCTTGCGAGACTGCCCCTTCTGCTCTATACTACAGTGGGCCGTGTTGTGATTACTTGTTTTTGAAGCTCCTTCCAACGCTCGTTTTCAAACGTGATTGCCGGCAACGTACTCTACAGTCGCAGTTTGTTCTCATCTTCATAAAGCTGCCTTCTAGCTACGTGATATTGCGAGCCAGAATGTGGCCGGTACTTCTCCGAACTGTCTTCAAAGCTGAGTCTGAATTTTTCCCAGCAGGACATAGCTCAGCCCGAGTTCAGTGAGGCAGATTACATTGATTCCTTAAAGAATATGCACCACAGAGACAAGAACACAAGATAAAAACAGAGTAAGGGCTAAAGGCCCTTGCTCTGTGTTCCTCTTGACATATTTTCATTTAATTTATTATCCCTTAAAGGCCCCACCAGGGGCATTACATAGGGGGGGGGGGGGGGGGGTAATACAAAGAAGCACACAGGTAGAACTTTTATACAATAAAAACAAAAAAACAAAACATAGAAACAAGATGTGGCTGAGCACTGGCCATAGGTAGGAGCATCGCACTGATTACATATTAAATATAGACGATACAGCATGTCTGAAGAGGTCGGGGTCACTGATGAGCACTACATGGTCCGGTAGATTATTCCACTCTATTATGGCAAGGGGAAGAAATGAGTTGTTAAAGGTGACAGTGGAACCAAACACTAAGAAAGTTAAAAAGTCGTCGGGATGAACGATGCGGTTCTAACAGTAGAGACTGTCTGAGTAGAGGGTGGTAATAAAAAATCTTCTGGAAAAGACAGATGCGTGATATTCTTCGGCGAGAAATGAAAGTGGGGAGGCATAAGGAAGCCTTCATGGCCGACACACTGGCAGTGCATTCATAATTAGAAAGAATGAATCGGGCAGCACGGTTCTGAATAGATTCTAAGGTGTAAGTGACGTAAATCTGGTGTGGGGACCAAATGGCAGCAGCATAATCAATCTTCGGACGCACAAAAGTTTCGTAGGTCAGCTGGCGCAAAGCTGGAGGGGCTGAGTGCTGACAACGTCGAATGTAACCAAGCGTTCTGGAAGCTTCGGCATGTATGGAGTCAATGTGGAGGGTCCAAGACATAGGGGAAGAAAAATGAACGCCAAGGTATTTGTACGATTGAACACACTCAATTGTTGATGAGCGTAGAGAATATTTGAAAAGAGTCGGGGAATGTTTTTGAGAAAAATAGACAAACTTACATTTAGAGTGGTTTAGTAACATTAGCCATTGATCACACCATTTGGTTATATTATCGAGGTCTTTCTAAAGAAGAAGGTGATCCGAGGTGCAATTTATTTGGCGATAAATGACACAATCATCAGCAAATAAACGTATGTTAGAGGTGATAGAATTTGGAAGGTCGTTAATAAAGATCAAGAAAAGAAGCGGACCTAGGACACTGCCTTGTGGGACCCCAGACAAAACATCGGTAAGGCTTGATTCTAATGTGCTGACGACTGTATATTGGACTCTGGATGAGAGAAAGCTGCGAATCCAAGATACGATTAAGGGATCAATATTGAGTCGCGATAGTTTTGCGAGTAGGCGTAGGTGAGGAACCCGATCGAAAGCTTTCGAAAAGTCTATGAAGATGGCATTCGTTTGAGAGAGCGAGTCAAGGTTAGTGTGCAGGTCGTGAGAAAATTCAAAAAGTTGGGTGTCGCAGGAATAACCTTGGCGAAAACCATGCTGGTTTTGGAAAAAAAAAGTTATTACAGGTTAGGTGATTCATAACGTTAGAGAGGATGATATGCTCTAAAAGCTTCGATGCAATGCATGTGAGCGATATGGGAGGATAGTTATCAGGAAGGGATCGATCTCCGCTTTTGAAGACAGGAATGACAAGGCCAATCTTCCAGTCCGTTGGAACGCAGCCGTCTGACAATGACTGGTTAAAAATGAGCTGAAGAAATAAACAGGAGATGTCTCTCGTATTCTTCAGTATTTTCGAGCAAATTGTATCAGGTCTGGGGGCAGAAGATACCTTCAGTTTATCTCTAAGATTAGAAATTCCAGATGCAGTGACAGTGATCGGAGGCATTTGGGAAAACAGAAGTAGAGGGAGGGAGGGAATATTATCTGGTGGCTCCGTTGTGAAGATGGAAGAAAAGTAATCATTCATTACTGACGGGGCAAGTTCGCCGGGCACAACGACACCGTCCTTGTCAACTAGCTCAATGGACTGCATACTAGGATTGGGTGTAATCGTTTTCCAAAATTTATTAGGGTTGGCTCGAAGAATGTTCGGCAAGTCCCGATGAAAATTCTTCTTGAAAGTTTTAATTAACGCAGTGTACTATTTTAGGCACTGAAAATACTTATTCCACACAGAGGGAGAACCACTAGCCTTCGCTTTTCGAAAAAAGGCGCTTCTTTTTGTTATCACTTGATTTCAGCTTTTTATTGTACCATTCTTGCCCAACATCTCCACGAATCCGCAGCAAAGGAACATGTAAGTTGATCAGGTCAGTAACCTTTTGCTTAAATAACAACCAATTGTCCTCTACGGACCGCGACGGAAAATAAGATAGAAAGACGTGAAAATAGATGGTGAGCTTAACATTAATACCAGCGTAATCTGTTTTATTAAAATCGCGTTTGACTTTAGACATCGGGGATTTAACTACAACAGGCAGTGTGATCAATATATTCATTATTCTATGGTCACTAGGACCATAGAACAATAGGACCATAGAATGCCCAAGATCGGGCAATGATACAAGGACTAAATCAAGGATATTATCCTCACGGGTAGGCTTGTCGATCATTTGACTAAGATTGAACAACATGCAAACGTCAAGAAAGTGCTTGGAGGCACGTGACGTAGATGTGAGTAACTGCCAGTTGATTTCAGGGAAGTTGAAATCACCGAACAGTAAAAAATTCGCTTGGGGAAGTCGCATCCTGATTACATTTAGGGCAGCATGTAGTTTATTAACAAAAGAACAGTCAAAACCTTGGGGCTTATAGCACACTGCAAGAAGCGTTTTGCTAAACTGCGATGAAAGACAAACACAACATAGCTCGAGATCGCAAGATAGTTGAACGTAAAATGAAGGCATTTATTTTTTTATGGCCACAAGGACGCCATCACCACGCTGCCGAGGCCAATCGCAACGATACACAGAAAAGTTCATGTTCGAATAAAAAAGCTCATCGTCGTTAACGTCCGGTTTTAACCAAGTTTCCGTAAATATAGCTACGTCGGAGTTGCAGTCGTCGACACGACTGCATATTTTATCTTTCTTAGGCAGGAAACTACGAACATTTGTAAAAGTAACAACACGAGACTGCGATTTTTTAGTTTTGATACGACAGTTGCTTGGTGTCGGGAGGCGTTTTTTTTTTATTCCCATTTAGTTATGCTTCAAGCTCCTTTACGCAGTCACTAATCGGATTGCAAATGTAACGCTTGTTATAAAGGTGAAGTTTATCAAAGCGGATTTTAAAGGGCACGTTTTGCGGCTCTGCAAACTGGTATAACTTGCCGCGCGCTAGGCGAACTGATTCAGAAAAGTCTTCACGGACGGCGAAAGTAGTATTTTTTAGTTTGTGACCGGCCGCCAAGATTGATTCCTTATCTTTAAAACGTAGCAATTTGACAATTATAGGGCGGGATTTGTTTTCAGTGAAGCGTCCTAAGCGATCGGACCTTTCGAGGTTGGAAGAGTCCAGCTCGATGCCCAATCTATGTAAGCAGAAATTAGTAGCAACTTCTTCGAACTTCGCCCACGTTTCATTCTGGGAATCCTGTATACCAAAAAAAAGTAGGTTTGATCGACGGAGACGGTTCTCGGCGTCGTCGCACCTCGCTTTTAATTTAGAAAGTTCCGATAGGATGGTATTCAGAGGGCTGTTAGGTGATTGTGGCTGAGCTGATGCACCCTTCAATGCCATGATGTCATGCTCAATGTTAGTAATCCTATTGTTAAGAAGTATGGCCCTGTCATCGGCCGCTCGCTGATCACGTTGCAAAGATGTAATCGCAGCAAGCATATTTGCTTGGCCTGCTTCAAGACGCGTCAGCGTTTCCAGAATGGTATTGTTTACGGCGGAGTTAGGGCCAGGGTTAGTCTCAATATCTCCCGAGATTAAAAGCAAAAGACGGGAGATCATTGCGTGGTATGCGCAATTGAATAAACATCTCAAAATATTATTACGGTACACTGACACATCGTGGGGGCACGACATCACCATAAAACAGCAGAAACCGTTACGAGCGTTAGCAGCGTTGCTAAGATAACTAACCTGTAGCAGACGGGAAGTTTGCATGACAGTTCCAGCGGCAATGTCGTGCCCCAACTGGGAGGCGGATCGGGCGGGCTTTTGTAGACCCTCTTCACGTGGATCACATGACGTCCCCGGTTGCCAGATCCTAAGCTGTTTAGGAGCCAGGGTCAGCTGAAGGAAGTGCGGGCAGGGTAGTGGCTGATCGGAAGCCACTCGGACTGGCGGCGGGTGAATCCAGGTGGTTTTGTCTCCACGGTGGTCGTAGAGTGGCGAGCTGGCGGGTAGAGCCACCGCAAGGGCAGCAGCCAGGAAAACCTGTAGCAGACGAGAAGTTTGCATGACAGTTCCAGCGGCAATGTCGTGTTCCAGCGTTCAATGTTCCAGCGGCAATACATCTCTATGTATTTCCGAATGCATAGAGATTCGCTACAGGAAACGGGCCTCATTTTCTCATTGTAAATATACATGAAAATCACCTAAGCCTTTTGGACTAGTAGATAACGGCAAGCTCTAACACTTTGACAACTGGTCCAGACCGCGAGCGCTACATTTCTGTGGAGACGGAGCGTTTGGCAATGCAAAGTTTGTTTGTTGCGGTGAAGAAAAAGCATAGTTTTTCTCAGAGACACCCGGCACATATTTGTTTCTATTTCATTTGTGCCTAAGCTCTAATTCAAAATGGTGCTACTCACGTAAAAATCTAGGTCACCTACGCATAAGTACGAAAGTTCGTTTCAAATTACTTAGTGAAAGAATATTGTACCTGAATACAAGCAAGTTGTCTATATTTAG